>NC_082638.1:13906136-14553409 GCF_002263795.3 Bos taurus
AGCTTTGTCCCGGAGAGGGACCAAATGCAGGACACAGCGAAGTGGACGGGCAGGGAGCGAGCTGGAGTCTCCCGGTGGTTACTTTGCCAGGTGCTTGAACGAAGGCAGGAGCCAGCCTGCTTCGGTGCAGGGATCCGGAGTGGGCTCTGGAGTGTTTGCCAGGGTCTTGACCGAGGGCAGGAGCCAGCCTGGATCAGCGCAGACACCGGGCGGGGGGCCCAGGAGTGTTTGTCATGGTATTGCCCGAGGGCAGGAGCCAGCCTGGTTTAGAGCAGGCACCGGGCGGTGGGCTCAGGAGTGTTTGTCAGGGTATTGCCCGAGGGCAGGGACCAGCCTGGTTCAGGGCAGGCCCCGGGCGGTGGTCTCAGGAGTGTCTGTCGGCGCCGGGCATGGGCAGGACCCAGCCTCCTTCAGGGCAGACACAGAGATGGGGGCTCAGGAGTCTGTGCTGAGTGAATCGAACAAGGGCCAGACCTAGACCGGTTCAGGGCAGGGACAGAGATGCAGCTTCAGGAGTATTTCCTGGGGGTAGGACCCCGGCCAGGTTTAGCGCGGGGATCAAGATGCGGGCTCAGCAGTGTTTCCCGGGTGACTGAACGAGGGCACGGCCCACCCTGTCTCTGTGCGGGGACCGAGATGCTCCCTCAGGAGGGTTTCTCGAGGTCTGATCGTGGGCAGGACGCGCACGGCTTCAGGGCAGAGTGCGAGAGGAGGCCTCAGGAGGACGTGTTGAGGTAGCTCCCAAGGGCAGAACCTCGACTGGTTCAGTGCAGCGCCCGAGGGGCGGGCACAGGCGCATTTGCCGGTGGCTTCGGCAATTGCTTGCCGGAGCCCTGGCCGGGGCAGGGAAGGAGATGTTGGCCCAGGGCCGTTGGGTGGCGCTGTGCAGCAGGGGAGGCCCCAGCCTAGGTGCGTGCCGTGGCCGCGAGGCAGGCTCAGGAGGGCCTGTCGGGGGACTGACACTGGGCGGGACCCAGCCTCGTCCCGAGCAGGGACCGAGGTGTTGGGTCAGGAGTGTTTGTCAGGGTCGGGAAGAAGTGCCGGGCACCGCCCAGTTGAGGGCAGCGACCGATGCAAGCTCAGGAGTGTTTGCCGGGGGTCGGGCCAAGGGCAGGACCTAGCCTGATTGAGGGCAGGCTACCCGATGTGGGCTCAGGAATGCTTCTCGGGGCTTGAACATGGGAAGGACCCAGCCTGCTTCGGGGCAGGGACTGAGATGCGCGCTCAGGATTATGTGTCCGGGACACGAATATGCAAAGTCCAACAAACGCCTGCTTGACTGCAGGGACCGAGAGGTGGGGTCGGGAGTCTGTGCTAAGGTCCCGCACAAGGGCAGGACCTCGACTGGTTCAGTTCAGTGACAGAGACGGGGCTCGGGAGATTAGACGTGCACTTCAGGAAGGGCGGAACCCAGCCTGGTTTGGTGCAGCGCGTGAGATGAGGGCGCAGCAGTGATTCTGAGGGGTTTGAACAAGGGGAGGCCTCACCGTCGTTCGGGGCCAGGGGGCCAGGTTTGGGCTCAGGATTGTTTGTCGGGGGCCTTGGCCAGACGCAGAAACCTCCGTGGTTGAGCTCAGGGACCGAGATGAACGCTCAGGAGTGTTTTGTGTGTGTGTGTGCGGGGAGGGGGTGTTGCTCAAGGGCAGCATCCATCCGAGTTCAGGGCGGGCACGCAGCTGTGGGCTCAGGAGTGTGTGTCACGAGAATCGAAGAAGGGCAGGCCCTAAACTGCTTCTTCAGTGCGCCGACCGAGATGCATTTCTCGGGGTGTTGAAGCAGGCCAAGCCCCCGTTGCGGGTTCAGTGCCGGGAGTGAGTTGCGGGATCAGGGCTTTGTCCCGGCGAGGGACCAAAGGCAGGACACAGCGACGTGGACGGGCACGGAGCGAGCTGGAGTCTCCCGGTGGTTACTTTGCCAGGTGCTTGCACGAAGGCAGGAGCCAGCCTGCTTCAGTGCAGAGACCCGGGGAGGTCACAGGAGTGTTTGTCAGGGTCTTGCCCTAGGGAGGGGGCCAGCCTGGTTCAGTGCAGGCACGGGGCGGTGGGCTCAGGAGTGTTTGTCCGGGTCTTGCCTGAGGGCAGGAGCCAGCCTGGTTCAATGCAGGCACCGGGCGGTGGGCTCAGGGGTGTTTGTCGGCGCCGGGCCGTGGGCGGGACCAAGCCTCCTTCAGGGCAGGCACAGAGATGGGGGCTCAGGAGCCTGTGATGTGCGTCCCGAACAAGGGCTAGACCTAGACCGGTTCAGGGCAGGGACCGAGATGCAGCTTCAGGAGTATTTCCTGGGGGTAGGAACCCGGCCAGGTTCACCGCGGGGACCAAGATGCGGGCTCTACCGTGTTTTTCGGGTGATTGAACGACGGCACGGCCCACCCTGTCTCTGTGCAGGGACCGAGATGCGCCCTCAGGAGGGTTTCTCGAGGTCGGACCGTGGGCAGGACGCGCACGCCTTCAGGGCAGAGAGCGAGAGGTCACCTCAGGAGGACGTGTTGAGGTAGCGCCCAAGGGCAGGACCTCGACTGGTTCAGAGCAGCGCCCGAGGGGTGGGTAAAGGCGCATTTGCCAATGGCTTCAGCAAGTGCTTGCTGGAGCCGCGGCCGGTGCAGGGAAGGAGATGTTGACTCAGGGGCGTTGCACGGCACAGTGCCCAACGGGAGGCCCCAGCCTAGGTGCGTGCCGTGGCCGCGAGGCAGGCTCAGGCGGGTCTGTCGGGGGACTGACGCCGGGTGGGACCCAGCCTCGTCCCGTGCAGGGACCGAGGTGTTGGCTCAGGAGTGTTGTCAGGGTCGGGAAGAAGTGCCGTGCACCGCCCAATTGAGGGAGCGACCGAGGCAGGCTCAGGAGTGCTTGCCGGGGGTCGGTCCAAGGGTAGGACCTAGCCTGATTGAGGGCAGGGAACCCGATGTGGGCTCGAGAGTGCTTCTCGGGGCTTGAACATGGGAAGGACCCAGCCTGCTTCGGGGCAGGCACTGAGAGGCGCGCTCAGGATGATGTTCCCGGGACTCGAACATGGAAAGTCCAAAGAACGCCTGCTTGACTGCAGGGACCGAGAGGTTTGGGTCGGGAGTCTGTGCTAGGGGCGCGCACAAAGGGCAGGACCTCGACTGGTTCAGTTCAGTGACCGAGACGGGGCCCGGGACTTTAGACGGGCACTTCAGGAAGGGCGGAACTCTGCGTGGTTTAGTGCAGCGCGTGAGATGAGGGCGCAGCAATGATTCCGGGCGTTTGAACAAGGGGAGGACTCACCGTCGTTCAGGGCCAGGGGGCCAGGTTTGGGCTCAGGATTGATTGTCGAGGGCCTTGGCCAGAGGCAGAAACCACCGTGGTTGAGCTCAGGGACCGAGATGAACGCTCAGGAGTGTTTTGTGTGAGTTTGGGGGCGGTGGGGGTGTTGCCCAAGGGCAGCATCCATCCGAATTCAGGGCGGGCACGCAGCTGTGGGCTCAGGAGTGTGTGTCACGGGAATCGAAGAAGGGCAGGCCCTAAACTGCTTCTTCAGTGCGCCGACCGAGATGTATTTCTCGGGGTCTTGAAGCAGTCCAAGCCCCCGAGGCGGGTTCAGTGCCGGGAGTGAGTTGCGGGATCAGGGCTTTGTCCCGGCGAGGGACCAAGGGCAGGACACAGCGAAGTGGACGGAAGGGAGCGAGCTGGAGTCTCCCGTGGTTTCTTTGCCAGGTGCTTGAAGGAAGGCAGGAGCCAGCCTACTTCAGTGCAGGGACCCGGGGTGGTCTCAGGAGTGTTTGTCAGGGTCTTGCCCGAGGGCAGGAGCCAGCCTGGTTCAGAGCAGGCACCGGGCGGTTGGCTCAGGAGTGTTTGTCAGGGTCTTGCCTGAGGGCAGGAGCCAGCCTGGGCCAGTGCAGGCACCGGGCGGCTGGCTCAGGAGTGTTTGTCAGGGTCTTGCCCGAGGGCAGGAGCCAGCCTGGTTCAGAGCAGGCACCGGGCGGTTGGCTCAGGAGTGTTTGTCAGGGTCTTGCCCGAGGGCTGGAGCCAGCCTGGTTCAGTGCAGGCACCGGGCGGTGGGCTCAGTTGTGTTTGTCGGGGCCGGGCCATGGGCGGGACCCAGCCTCCTTCAGGGCAGGCACAGAGATGGGGGCTCAGGAGTCTGTGCTGGGCGAATCGAACAAGGGCCAGACCTAAACCGGTTGAGCGCAGGGACCGAGATGCAGCTTCAGGAGTATTTCCAGGCGGTAGGAACCCGGCCAGGTTCAGCGCGGGGTCCAAGATGCGGGCTCAGCAGTGTTTCCCGGGTGATTGAACAAGGGCACGGCCCACCCTGTCTCCGTGCGGGGACCGAGATGCGCCCTTAGGAGGGTTTCTCGAGGTTGGACCGTGGTCAGGATGCGCACGGCTTCAGGGCAGAGAGCGAAAGGTGGCCTCAGGAGGACGTGTTGAGGTAGCTCCCAAGGGCCGGACCTCGACTGGTTCAGCGCAGCGCCCGAGGGGTGGGCACAGGCACATTTGCCGGTGGCTTCAGCAAGTGCTTGCTGGAGCCGCGGCCGGTGCATGGAAGGAGATGTTGTCTCGGGGGCGTTGGACGGGGACGTGCACCAGGGGAGGCCCTAGCCTAGGTGCGTGCCGTGGCCGTGAGGCCGGCTCCCGAGGGTCTGTCGGGGGACTGTCGCCGGGCGGGACCCAGCCTCGTCCCGTGCAGGGACGGAGGTGTTGGCTCAGGAGTGTTTTTTAGGGTCGGGAAGAAGCGCCGTGAATCGCCCAGTTGAGGGCAGCGACCAATGCAGACTCAGGAGTGTTTGCCGGGGGTCGGGCCAAGGGCAGGACCTAGCCTGATTGAGGGCAGGGAACCCGATGTGGGTTCAGGAGTGCTTCACGGGGCTTGAACATGGGAAGGACCCAGCCTGCTTCGGGGCAGGGCCTGAGACGCGCTCTCAGGATTATGTTCCCGGGACTCGAACATGGATAATCCAACGAACACGTTCTTGACTGCAGGGACCGAGAGGTGGGGTCGGGAGTCTGTACTAGGCGCTCGCACAAGGGCAGGACCTCGACTGTTTCAGATCAGTGACCGAGACGGGGCTCAGGAGTTTAGAAGGGCACTTCTGGAAGGGCACGACCCTGCCTGGTTTGGTGCAGCGCGTGAGATGAGGGTGCAGCAATGATTCCGGGGGGTTTAAACAAGGAGAGGACTCACCGTCGTTCGGGGCCAGGGGGCCAAGTTTGGGCTCAGGATTGTTTGTCGGGGGCCTTGGCCAGAGGCAGAAACCACCGTGGTTGAGCTCAGGGACCAAGATGAACGCTCAGGCGTGTTTAGTGTGTGTGTGTGTGTGGGGGGGGGTGGGGGGGTGTGTGGGGGGGTGTGCGCAAGGGCAGCATCCATCCGAGTTCCGGGCGGGCACGCAGCTGTGGGCTCAGGAGTGTGTGTCGCGGGAATCGAAGAAGGCAGGCCCTAGACTGCTTCTTCAGTGCGCCGACCGAGATGTATTTCTCGGGGTCTTGAAGCAGGCCAAGCCCCAGAGGTGGCTTCAGTGCCGGGAGTGAGCTGCGGGATCACAGCTTTGTCCCGGAGAGGGACCAAATGCAGGACACAGCGAAGTGGACGGGCAGGGAGCGAGCTGGAGTCTCCCGGTGGTTACTTTGCCAGGTGCTTGAACGAAGGCAGGAGCCAGCCTGCTTCGGTGCAGGGATCCGGAGTGGGCTCTGGAGTGTTTGCCAGGGTCTTGACCGAGGGCAGGAGCCAGCCTGGATCAGCGCAGACACCGGGCGGGGGGCCCAGGAGTGTTTGTCATGGTATTGCCCGAGGGCAGGAGCCAGCCTGGTTTAGAGCAGGCACCGGGCGGTGGGCTCAGGAGTGTTTGTCAGGGTATTGCCCGAGGGCAGGGACCAGCCTGGTTCAGGGCAGGCCCCGGGCGGTGGTCTCAGGAGTGTCTGTCGGCGCCGGGCATGGGCAGGACCCAGCCTCCTTCAGGGCAGACACAGAGATGGGGGCTCAGGAGTCTGTGCTGAGTGAATCGAACAAGGGCCAGACCTAGACCGGTTCAGGGCAGGGACAGAGATGCAGCTTCAGGAGTATTTCCTGGGGGTAGGACCCCGGCCAGGTTTAGCGCGGGGATCAAGATGCGGGCTCAGCAGTGTTTCCCGGGTGACTGAACGAGGGCACGGCCCACCCTGTCTCTGTGCGGGGACCGAGATGCTCCCTCAGGAGGGTTTCTCGAGGTCTGATCGTGGGCAGGACGCGCACGGCTTCAGGGCAGAGTGCGAGAGGAGGCCTCAGGAGGACGTGTTGAGGTAGCTCCCAAGGGCAGAACCTCGACTGGTTCAGTGCAGCGCCCGAGGGGCGGGCACAGGCGCATTTGCCGGTGGCTTCGGCAATTGCTTGCCGGAGCCCTGGCCGGGGCAGGGAAGGAGATGTTGGCCCAGGGCCGTTGGGTGGCGCTGTGCAGCAGGGGAGGCCCCAGCCTAGGTGCGTGCCGTGGCCGCGAGGCAGGCTCAGGAGGGCCTGTCGGGGGACTGACACTGGGCGGGACCCAGCCTCGTCCCGAGCAGGGACCGAGGTGTTGGGTCAGGAGTGTTTGTCAGGGTCGGGAAGAAGTGCCGGGCACCGCCCAGTTGAGGGCAGCGACCGATGCAAGCTCAGGAGTGTTTGCCGGGGGTCGGGCCAAGGGCAGGACCTAGCCTGATTGAGGGCAGGCTACCCGATGTGGGCTCAGGAATGCTTCTCGGGGCTTGAACATGGGAAGGACCCAGCCTGCTTCGGGGCAGGGACTGAGATGCGCGCTCAGGATTATGTGTCCGGGACACGAATATGCAAAGTCCAACAAACGCCTGCTTGACTGCAGGGACCGAGAGGTGGGGTCGGGAGTCTGTGCTAAGGTCCCGCACAAGGGCAGGACCTCGACTGGTTCAGTTCAGTGACAGAGACGGGGCTCGGGAGATTAGACGTGCACTTCAGGAAGGGCGGAACCCAGCCTGGTTTGGTGCAGCGCGTGAGATGAGGGCGCAGCAGTGATTCTGAGGGGTTTGAACAAGGGGAGGCCTCACCGTCGTTCGGGGCCAGGGGGCCAGGTTTGGGCTCAGGATTGTTTGTCGGGGGCCTTGGCCAGACGCAGAAACCTCCGTGGTTGAGCTCAGGGACCGAGATGAACGCTCAGGAGTGTTTTGTGTGTGTGTGTGCGGGGAGGGGGTGTTGCTCAAGGGCAGCATCCATCCGAGTTCAGGGCGGGCACGCAGCTGTGGGCTCAGGAGTGTGTGTCACGAGAATCGAAGAAGGGCAGGCCCTAAACTGCTTCTTCAGTGCGCCGACCGAGATGCATTTCTCGGGGTGTTGAAGCAGGCCAAGCCCCCGTTGCGGGTTCAGTGCCGGGAGTGAGTTGCGGGATCAGGGCTTTGTCCCGGCGAGGGACCAAAGGCAGGACACAGCGACGTGGACGGGCACGGAGCGAGCTGGAGTCTCCCGGTGGTTACTTTGCCAGGTGCTTGCACGAAGGCAGGAGCCAGCCTGCTTCAGTGCAGAGACCCGGGGAGGTCACAGGAGTGTTTGTCAGGGTCTTGCCCTAGGGAGGGGGCCAGCCTGGTTCAGTGCAGGCACGGGGCGGTGGGCTCAGGAGTGTTTGTCCGGGTCTTGCCTGAGGGCAGGAGCCAGCCTGGTTCAATGCAGGCACCGGGCGGTGGGCTCAGGGGTGTTTGTCGGCGCCGGGCCGTGGGCGGGACCAAGCCTCCTTCAGGGCAGGCACAGAGATGGGGGCTCAGGAGCCTGTGATGTGCGTCCCGAACAAGGGCTAGACCTAGACCGGTTCAGGGCAGGGACCGAGATGCAGCTTCAGGAGTATTTCCTGGGGGTAGGAACCCGGCCAGGTTCACCGCGGGGACCAAGATGCGGGCTCTACCGTGTTTTTCGGGTGATTGAACGACGGCACGGCCCACCCTGTCTCTGTGCAGGGACCGAGATGCGCCCTCAGGAGGGTTTCTCGAGGTCGGACCGTGGGCAGGACGCGCACGCCTTCAGGGCAGAGAGCGAGAGGTCACCTCAGGAGGACGTGTTGAGGTAGCGCCCAAGGGCAGGACCTCGACTGGTTCAGAGCAGCGCCCGAGGGGTGGGTAAAGGCGCATTTGCCAATGGCTTCAGCAAGTGCTTGCTGGAGCCGCGGCCGGTGCAGGGAAGGAGATGTTGACTCAGGGGCGTTGCACGGCACAGTGCCCAACGGGAGGCCCCAGCCTAGGTGCGTGCCGTGGCCGCGAGGCAGGCTCAGGCGGGTCTGTCGGGGGACTGACGCCGGGTGGGACCCAGCCTCGTCCCGTGCAGGGACCGAGGTGTTGGCTCAGGAGTGTTGTCAGGGTCGGGAAGAAGTGCCGTGCACCGCCCAATTGAGGGAGCGACCGAGGCAGGCTCAGGAGTGCTTGCCGGGGGTCGGTCCAAGGGTAGGACCTAGCCTGATTGAGGGCAGGGAACCCGATGTGGGCTCGAGAGTGCTTCTCGGGGCTTGAACATGGGAAGGACCCAGCCTGCTTCGGGGCAGGCACTGAGAGGCGCGCTCAGGATGATGTTCCCGGGACTCGAACATGGAAAGTCCAAAGAACGCCTGCTTGACTGCAGGGACCGAGAGGTTTGGGTCGGGAGTCTGTGCTAGGGGCGCGCACAAAGGGCAGGACCTCGACTGGTTCAGTTCAGTGACCGAGACGGGGCCCGGGACTTTAGACGGGCACTTCAGGAAGGGCGGAACTCTGCGTGGTTTAGTGCAGCGCGTGAGATGAGGGCGCAGCAATGATTCCGGGCGTTTGAACAAGGGGAGGACTCACCGTCGTTCAGGGCCAGGGGGCCAGGTTTGGGCTCAGGATTGATTGTCGAGGGCCTTGGCCAGAGGCAGAAACCACCGTGGTTGAGCTCAGGGACCGAGATGAACGCTCAGGAGTGTTTTGTGTGAGTTTGGGGGCGGTGGGGGTGTTGCCCAAGGGCAGCATCCATCCGAATTCAGGGCGGGCACGCAGCTGTGGGCTCAGGAGTGTGTGTCACGGGAATCGAAGAAGGGCAGGCCCTAAACTGCTTCTTCAGTGTGCCGACCGAGATGTATTTCTCGGGGTCTTGAAGCAGTCCAAGCCCCCGAGGCGGGTTCAGTGCCGGGAGTGAGTTGCGGGATCAGGGCTTTGTCCCGGCGAGGGACCAAGGGCAGGACACAGCGAAGTGGACGGAAGGGAGCGAGCTGGAGTCTCCCGTGGTTTCTTTGCCAGGTGCTTGAAGGAAGGCAGGAGCCAGCCTACTTCAGTGCAGGGACCCGGGGTGGTCTCAGGAGTGTTTGTCAGGGTCTTGCCCGAGGGCAGGAGCCAGCCTGGTTCAGAGCAGGCACCGGGCGGTTGGCTCAGGAGTGTTTGTCAGGGTCTTGCCTGAGGGCAGGAGCCAGCCTGGGCCAGTGCAGGCACCGGGCGGCTGGCTCAGGAGTGTTTGTCAGGGTCTTGCCCGAGGGCAGGAGCCAGCCTGGTTCAGAGCAGGCACCGGGCGGTTGGCTCAGGAGTGTTTGTCAGGGTCTTGCCCGAGGGCTGGAGCCAGCCTGGTTCAGTGCAGGCACCGGGCGGTGGGCTCAGTTGTGTTTGTCGGGGCCGGGCCATGGGCGGGACCCAGCCTCCTTCAGGGCAGGCACAGAGATGGGGGCTCAGGAGTCTGTGCTGGGCGAATCGAACAAGGGCCAGACCTAAACCGGTTGAGCGCAGGGACCGAGATGCAGCTTCAGGAGTATTTCCAGGCGGTAGGAACCCGGCCAGGTTCAGCGCGGGGTCCAAGATGCGGGCTCAGCAGTGTTTCCCGGGTGATTGAACAAGGGCACGGCCCACCCTGTCTCCGTGCGGGGACCGAGATGCGCCCTTAGGAGGGTTTCTCGAGGTTGGACCGTGGTCAGGATGCGCACGGCTTCAGGGCAGAGAGCGAAAGGTGGCCTCAGGAGGACGTGTTGAGGTAGCTCCCAAGGGCCGGACCTCGACTGGTTCAGCGCAGCGCCCGAGGGGTGGGCACAGGCACATTTGCCGGTGGCTTCAGCAAGTGCTTGCTGGAGCCGCGGCCGGTGCATGGAAGGAGATGTTGTCTCGGGGGCGTTGGACGGGGACGTGCACCAGGGGAGGCCCTAGCCTAGGTGCGTGCCGTGGCCGTGAGGCCGGCTCCCGAGGGTCTGTCGGGGGACTGTCGCCGGGCGGGACCCAGCCTCGTCCCGTGCAGGGACGGAGGTGTTGGCTCAGGAGTGTTTTTCAGGGTCGGGAAGAAGCGCCGTGTATCGCCCAGTTGAGGGCAGCGACCAATGCAGACTCAGGAGTGTTTGCCGGGGGTCGGGCCAAGGGCAGGACCTAGCCTGATTGAGGGCAGGGAACCCGATGTGGGTTCAGGAGTGCTTCATGGGGCTTGAACATGGGAAGGACCCAGCCTGCTTCGGGGCAGGGCCTGAGACGCGCTCTCAGGATTATGTTCCCGGGACTCGAACATGGATAATCCAACGAACACGTTCTTGACTGCAGGGACCGAGAGGTGGGGTCGGGAGTCTGTACTAGGCGCTCGCACAAGGGCAGGACCTCGACTGTTTCAGATCAGTGACCGAGACGGGGCTCAGGAGTTTAGAAGGGCACTTCTGGAAGGGCACGACCCTGCCTGGTTTGGTGCAGCGCGTGAGATGAGGGTGCAGCAATGATTCCGGGGGGTTTAAACAAGGAGAGGACTCACCGTCGTTCGGCGCCAGGGGGCCAAGTTTGGGCTCAGGATTGTTTGTCGGGGGCCTTGGCCAGAGGCAGAAACCACCGTGGTTGAGCTCAGGGACCAAGATGAACGCTCAGGCGTGTTTAGTGTGTGTGTGGGGGGGGGGGGGGTGGGGGGGTGTGTGGGGGGGTGTGCGCAAGGGCAGCATCCATCCGAGTTCCGGGCGGGCACGCAGCTGTGGGCTCAGGAGTGTGTGTCGCGGGAATCGAAGAAGGCAGGCCCTAGACTGCTTCTTCAGTGCGCCGACCGAGATGTATTTCTCGGGGTCTTGAAGCAGGCCAAGCCCCAGAGGTGGCTTCAGTGCCGGGAGTGAGCTGCGGGATCACAGCTTTGTCCCGGAGAGGGACCAAATGCAGGACACAGCGAAGTGGACGGGCAGGGAGCGAGCTGGAGTCTCCCGGTGGTTACTTTGCCAGGTGCTTGAACGAAGGCAGGAGCCAGCCTGCTTCGGTGCAGGGATCCGGAGTGGGCTCTGGAGTGTTTGCCAGGGTCTTGACCGAGGGCAGGAGCCAGCCTGGATCAGCGCAGACACCGGGCGGGGGGCCCAGGAGTGTTTGTCATGGTATTGCCCGAGGGCAGGAGCCAGCCTGGTTTAGAGCAGGCACCGGGCGGTGGGCTCAGGAGTGTTTGTCAGGGTATTGCCCGAGGGCAGGGACCAGCCTGGTTCAGGGCAGGTCCCGGGCGGTGGTCTCAGGAGTGTCTGTCGGCGCCGGGCATGGGCAGGACCCAGCCTCCTTCAGGGCAGACACAGAGATGGGGGCTCAGGAGTCTGTGCTGAGTGAATCGAACAAGGGCCAGACCTAGACCGGTTCAGGGCAGGGACAGAGATGCAGCTTCAGGAGTATTTCCTGGGGGTAGGACCCCGGCCAGGTTTAGCGCGGGGATCAAGATGCGGGCTCAGCAGTGTTTCCCGGGTGACTGAACGAGGGCACGGCCCACCCTGTCTCTGTGCGGGGACCGAGATGCTCCCTCAGGAGGGTTTCTCGAGGTCTGATCGTGGGCAGGACGCGCACGGCTTCAGGGCAGAGTGCGAGAGGAGGCCTCAGGAGGACGTGTTGAGGTAGCTCCCAAGGGCAGAACCTCGACTGGTTCAGTGCAGCGCCCGAGGGGCGGGCACAGGCGCATTTGCCGGTGGCTTCGGCAATTGCTTGCCGGAGCCCTGGCCGGGGCAGGGAAGGAGATGTTGGCCCAGGGCCGTTGGGTGGCGCTGTGCAGCAGGGGAGGCCCCAGCCTAGGTGCGTGCCGTGGCCGCGAGGCAGGCTCAGGAGGGCCTGTCGGGGGACTGACACTGGGCGGGACCCAGCCTCGTCCCGAGCAGGGACCGAGGTGTTGGGTCAGGAGTGTTTGTCAGGGTCGGGAAGAAGTGCCGGGCACCGCCCAGTTGAGGGCAGCGACCGATGCAAGCTCAGGAGTGTTTGCCGGGGGTCGGGCCAAGGGCAGGACCTAGCCTGATTGAGGGCAGGCTACCCGATGTGGGCTCAGGAATGCTTCTCGGGGCTTGAACATGGGAAGGACCCAGCCTGCTTCGGGGCAGGGACTGAGATGCGCGCTCAGGATTATGTGTCCGGGACACGAATATGCAAAGTCCAACAAACGCCTGCTTGACTGCAGGGACCGAGAGGTGGGGTCGGGAGTCTGTGCTAAGGTCCCGCACAAGGGCAGGACCTCGACTGGTTCAGTTCAGTGACAGAGACGGGGCTCGGGAGATTAGACGTGCACTTCAGGAAGGGCGGAACCCAGCCTGGTTTGGTGCAGCGCGTGAGATGAGGGCGCAGCAGTGATTCTGAGGGGTTTGAACAAGGGGAGGCCTCACCGTCGTTCGGGGCCAGGGGGCCAGGTTTGGGCTCAGGATTGTTTGTCGGGGGCCTTGGCCAGACGCAGAAACCTCCGTGGTTGAGCTCAGGGACCGAGATGAACGCTCAGGAGTGTTTTGTGTGTGTGTGTGCGGGGAGGGGGTGTTGCTCAAGGGCAGCATCCATCCGAGTTCAGGGCGGGCACGCAGCTGTGGGCTCAGGAGTGTGTGTCACGAGAATCGAAGAAGGGCAGGCCCTAAACTGCTTCTTCAGTGCGCCGACCGAGATGCATTTCTCGGGGTGTTGAAGCAGGCCAAGCCCCCGTTGCGGGTTCAGTGCCGGGAGTGAGTTGCGGGATCAGGGCTTTGTCCCGGCGAGGGACCAAAGGCAGGACACAGCGACGTGGACGGGCACGGAGCGAGCTGGAGTCTCCCGGTGGTTACTTTGCCAGGTGCTTGCACGAAGGCAGGAGCCAGCCTGCTTCAGTGCAGAGACCCGGGGAGGTCACAGGAGTGTTTGTCAGGGTCTTGCCCTAGGGAGGGGGCCAGCCTGGTTCAGTGCAGGCACGGGGCGGTGGGCTCAGGAGTGTTTGTCCGGGTCTTGCCTGAGGGCAGGAGCCAGCCTGGTTCAATGCAGGCACCGGGCGGTGGGCTCAGGGGTGTTTGTCGGCGCCGGGCCGTGGGCGGGACCAAGCCTCCTTCAGGGCAGGCACAGAGATGGGGGCTCAGGAGCCTGTGATGTGCGTCCCGAACAAGGGCTAGACCTAGACCGGTTCAGGGCAGGGACCGAGATGCAGCTTCAGGAGTATTTCCTGGGGGTAGGAACCCGGCCAGGTTCACCGCGGGGACCAAGATGCGGGCTCTACCGTGTTTTTCGGGTGATTGAACGACGGCACGGCCCACCCTGTCTCTGTGCAGGGACCGAGATGCGCCCTCAGGAGGGTTTCTCGAGGTCGGACCGTGGGCAGGACGCGCACGCCTTCAGGGCAGAGAGCGAGAGGTCACCTCAGGAGGACGTGTTGAGGTAGCGCCCAAGGGCAGGACCTCGACTGGTTCAGAGCAGCGCCCGAGGGGTGGGTAAAGGCGCATTTGCCAATGGCTTCAGCAAGTGCTTGCTGGAGCCGCGGCCGGTGCAGGGAAGGAGATGTTGACTCAGGGGCGTTGCACGGCACAGTGCCCAACGGGAGGCCCCAGCCTAGGTGCGTGCCGTGGCCGCGAGGCAGGCTCAGGCGGGTCTGTCGGGGGACTGACGCCGGGTGGGACCCAGCCTCGTCCCGTGCAGGGACCGAGGTGTTGGCTCAGGAGTGTTGTCAGGGTCGGGAAGAAGTGCCGTGCACCGCCCAATTGAGGGAGCGACCGAGGCAGGCTCAGGAGTGCTTGCCGGGGGTCGGTCCAAGGGTAGGACCTAGCCTGATTGAGGGCAGGGAACCCGATGTGGGCTCGAGAGTGCTTCTCGGGGCTTGAACATGGGAAGGACCCAGCCTGCTTCGGGGCAGGCACTGAGAGGCGCGCTCAGGATGATGTTCCCGGGACTCGAACATGGAAAGTCCAAAGAACGCCTGCTTGACTGCAGGGACCGAGAGGTTTGGGTCGGGAGTCTGTGCTAGGGGCGCGCACAAAGGGCAGGACCTCGACTGGTTCAGTTCAGTGACCGAGACGGGGCCCGGGACTTTAGACGGGCACTTCAGGAAGGGCGGAACTCTGCGTGGTTTAGTGCAGCGCGTGAGATGAGGGCGCAGCAATGATTCCGGGCGTTTGAACAAGGGGAGGACTCACCGTCGTTCAGGGCCAGGGGGCCAGGTTTGGGCTCAGGATTGATTGTCGAGGGCCTTGGCCAGAGGCAGAAACCACCGTGGTTGAGCTCAGGGACCGAGATGAACGCTCAGGAGTGTTTTGTGTGAGTTTGGGGGCGGTGGGGGTGTTGCCCAAGGGCAGCATCCATCCGAATTCAGGGCGGGCACGCAGCTGTGGGCTCAGGAGTGTGTGTCACGGGAATCGAAGAAGGGCAGGCCCTAAACTGCTTCTTCAGTGCGCCGACCGAGATGTATTTCTCGGGGTCTTGAAGCAGTCCAAGCCCCCGAGGCGGGTTCAGTGCCGGGAGTGAGTTGCGGGATCAGGGCTTTGTCCCGGCGAGGGACCAAGGGCAGGACACAGCGAAGTGGACGGAAGGGAGCGAGCTGGAGTCTCCCGTGGTTTCTTTGCCAGGTGCTTGAAGGAAGGCAGGAGCCAGCCTACTTCAGTGCAGGGACCCGGGGTGGTCTCAGGAGTGTTTGTCAGGGTCTTGCCCGAGGGCAGGAGCCAGCCTGGTTCAGAGCAGGCACCGGGCGGTTGGCTCAGGAGTGTTTGTCAGGGTCTTGCCTGAGGGCAGGAGCCAGCCTGGGCCAGTGCAGGCACCGGGCGGCTGGCTCAGGAGTGTTTGTCAGGGTCTTGCCCGAGGGCAGGAGCCAGCCTGGTTCAGAGCAGGCACCGGGCGGTTGGCTCAGGAGTGTTTGTCAGGGTCTTGCCCGAGGGCTGGAGCCAGCCTGGTTCAGTGCAGGCACCGGGCGGTGGGCTCAGTTGTGTTTGTCGGGGCCGGGCCATGGGCGGGACCCAGCCTCCTTCAGGGCAGGCACAGAGATGGGGGCTCAGGAGTCTGTGCTGGGCGAATCGAACAAGGGCCAGACCTAAACCGGTTGAGCGCAGGGACCGAGATGCAGCTTCAGGAGTATTTCCAGGCGGTAGGAACCCGGCCAGGTTCAGCGCGGGGTCCAAGATGCGGGCTCAGCAGTGTTTCCCGGGTGATTGAACAAGGGCACGGCCCACCCTGTCTCCGTGCGGGGACCGAGATGCGCCCTTAGGAGGGTTTCTCGAGGTTGGACCGTGGTCAGGATGCGCACGGCTTCAGGGCAGAGAGCGAAAGGTGGCCTCAGGAGGACGTGTTGAGGTAGCTCCCAAGGGCCGGACCTCGACTGGTTCAGCGCAGCGCCCGAGGGGTGGGCACAGGCACATTTGCCGGTGGCTTCAGCAAGTGCTTGCTGGAGCCGCGGCCGGTGCATGGAAGGAGATGTTGTCTCGGGGGCGTTGGACGGGGACGTGCACCAGGGGAGGCCCTAGCCTAGGTGCGTGCCGTGGCCGTGAGGCCGGCTCCCGAGGGTCTGTCGGGGGACTGTCGCCGGGCGGGACCCAGCCTCGTCCCGTGCAGGGACGGAGGTGTTGGCTCAGGAGTGTTTTTCAGGGTCGGGAAGAAGCGCCGTGTATCGCCCAGTTGAGGGCAGCGACCAATGCAGACTCAGGAGTGTTTGCCGGGGGTCGGGCCAAGGGCAGGACCTAGCCTGATTGAGGGCAGGGAACCCGATGTGGGTTCAGGAGTGCTTCATGGGGCTTGAACATGGGAAGGACCCAGCCTGCTTCGGGGCAGGGCCTGAGACGCGCTCTCAGGATTATGTTCCCGGGACTCGAACATGGATAATCCAACGAACACGTTCTTGACTGCAGGGACCGAGAGGTGGGGTCGGGAGTCTGTACTAGGCGCTCGCACAAGGGCAGGACCTCGACTGTTTCAGATCAGTGACCGAGACGGGGCTCAGGAGTTTAGAAGGGCACTTCTGGAAGGGCACGACCCTGCCTGGTTTGGTGCAGCGCGTGAGATGAGGGTGCAGCAATGATTCCGGGGGGTTTAAACAAGGAGAGGACTCACCGTCGTTCGGCGCCAGGGGGCCAAGTTTGGGCTCAGGATTGTTTGTCGGGGGCCTTGGCCAGAGGCAGAAACCACCGTGGTTGAGCTCAGGGACCAAGATGAACGCTCAGGCGTGTTTAGTGTGTGTGTGTGGGGGGGGGGGGTGGGGGGGTGTGTGGGGGGGTGTGCGCAAGGGCAGCATCCATCCGAGTTCCGGGCGGGCACGCAGCTGTGGGCTCAGGAGTGTGTGTCGCGGGAATCGAAGAAGGCAGGCCCTAGACTGCTTCTTCAGTGCGCCGACCGAGATGTATTTCTCGGGGTCTTGAAGCAGGCCAAGCCCCAGAGGTGGCTTCAGTGCCGGGAGTGAGCTGCGGGATCACAGCTTTGTCCCGGAGAGGGACCAAATGCAGGACACAGCGAAGTGGACGGGCAGGGAGCGAGCTGGAGTCTCCCGGTGGTTACTTTGCCAGGTGCTTGAACGAAGGCAGGAGCCAGCCTGCTTCGGTGCAGGGATCCGGAGTGGGCTCTGGAGTGTTTGCCAGGGTCTTGACCGAGGGCAGGAGCCAGCCTGGATCAGCGCAGACACCGGGCGGGGGGCCCAGGAGTGTTTGTCATGGTATTGCCCGAGGGCAGGAGCCAGCCTGGTTTAGAGCAGGCACCGGGCGGTGGGCTCAGGAGTGTTTGTCAGGGTATTGCCCGAGGGCAGGGACCAGCCTGGTTCAGGGCAGGTCCCGGGCGGTGGTCTCAGGAGTGTCTGTCGGCGCCGGGCATGGGCAGGACCCAGCCTCCTTCAGGGCAGACACAGAGATGGGGGCTCAGGAGTCTGTGCTGAGTGAATCGAACAAGGGCCAGACCTAGACCGGTTCAGGGCAGGGACAGAGATGCAGCTTCAGGAGTATTTCCTGGGGGTAGGACCCCGGCCAGGTTTAGCGCGGGGATCAAGATGCGGGCTCAGCAGTGTTTCCCGGGTGACTGAACGAGGGCACGGCCCACCCTGTCTCTGTGCGGGGACCGAGATGCTCCCTCAGGAGGGTTTCTCGAGGTCTGATCGTGGGCAGGACGCGCACGGCTTCAGGGCAGAGTGCGAGAGGAGGCCTCAGGAGGACGTGTTGAGGTAGCTCCCAAGGGCAGAACCTCGACTGGTTCAGTGCAGCGCCCGAGGGGCGGGCACAGGCGCATTTGCCGGTGGCTTCGGCAATTGCTTGCCGGAGCCCTGGCCGGGGCAGGGAAGGAGATGTTGGCCCAGGGCCGTTGGGTGGCGCTGTGCAGCAGGGGAGGCCCCAGCCTAGGTGCGTGCCGTGGCCGCGAGGCAGGCTCAGGAGGGCCTGTCGGGGGACTGACACTGGGCGGGACCCAGCCTCGTCCCGAGCAGGGACCGAGGTGTTGGGTCAGGAGTGTTTGTCAGGGTCGGGAAGAAGTGCCGGGCACCGCCCAGTTGAGGGCAGCGACCGATGCAAGCTCAGGAGTGTTTGCCGGGGGTCGGGCCAAGGGCAGGACCTAGCCTGATTGAGGGCAGGCTACCCGATGTGGGCTCAGGAATGCTTCTCGGGGCTTGAACATGGGAAGGACCCAGCCTGCTTCGGGGCAGGGACTGAGATGCGCGCTCAGGATTATGTGTCCGGGACACGAATATGCAAAGTCCAACAAACGCCTGCTTGACTGCAGGGACCGAGAGGTGGGGTCGGGAGTCTGTGCTAAGGTCCCGCACAAGGGCAGGACCTCGACTGGTTCAGTTCAGTGACAGAGACGGGGCTCGGGAGATTAGACGTGCACTTCAGGAAGGGCGGAACCCAGCCTGGTTTGGTGCAGCGCGTGAGATGAGGGCGCAGCAGTGATTCTGAGGGGTTTGAACAAGGGGAGGCCTCACCGTCGTTCGGGGCCAGGGGGCCAGGTTTGGGCTCAGGATTGTTTGTCGGGGGCCTTGGCCAGACGCAGAAACCTCCGTGGTTGAGCTCAGGGACCGAGATGAACGCTCAGGAGTGTTTTGTGTGTGTGTGTGCGGGGAGGGGGTGTTGCTCAAGGGCAGCATCCATCCGAGTTCAGGGCGGGCACGCAGCTGTGGGCTCAGGAGTGTGTGTCACGAGAATCGAAGAAGGGCAGGCCCTAAACTGCTTCTTCAGTGCGCCGACCGAGATGCATTTCTCGGGGTGTTGAAGCAGGCCAAGCCCCCGTTGCGGGTTCAGTGCCGGGAGTGAGTTGCGGGATCAGGGCTTTGTCCCGGCGAGGGACCAAAGGCAGGACACAGCGACGTGGACGGGCACGGAGCGAGCTGGAGTCTCCCGGTGGTTACTTTGCCAGGTGCTTGCACGAAGGCAGGAGCCAGCCTGCTTCAGTGCAGAGACCCGGGGAGGTCACAGGAGTGTTTGTCAGGGTCTTGCCCTAGGGAGGGGGCCAGCCTGGTTCAGTGCAGGCACGGGGCGGTGGGCTCAGGAGTGTTTGTCCGGGTCTTGCCTGAGGGCAGGAGCCAGCCTGGTTCAATGCAGGCACCGGGCGGTGGGCTCAGGGGTGTTTGTCGGCGCCGGGCCGTGGGCGGGACCAAGCCTCCTTCAGGGCAGGCACAGAGATGGGGGCTCAGGAGCCTGTGATGTGCGTCCCGAACAAGGGCTAGACCTAGACCGGTTCAGGGCAGGGACCGAGATGCAGCTTCAGGAGTATTTCCTGGGGGTAGGAACCCGGCCAGGTTCACCGCGGGGACCAAGATGCGGGCTCTACCGTGTTTTTCGGGTGATTGAACGACGGCACGGCCCACCCTGTCTCTGTGCAGGGACCGAGATGCGCCCTCAGGAGGGTTTCTCGAGGTCGGACCGTGGGCAGGACGCGCACGCCTTCAGGGCAGAGAGCGAGAGGTCACCTCAGGAGGACGTGTTGAGGTAGCGCCCAAGGGCAGGACCTCGACTGGTTCAGAGCAGCGCCCGAGGGGTGGGTAAAGGCGCATTTGCCAATGGCTTCAGCAAGTGCTTGCTGGAGCCGCGGCCGGTGCAGGGAAGGAGATGTTGACTCAGGGGCGTTGCACGGCACAGTGCCCAACGGGAGGCCCCAGCCTAGGTGCGTGCCGTGGCCGCGAGGCAGGCTCAGGCGGGTCTGTCGGGGGACTGACGCCGGGTGGGACCCAGCCTCGTCCCGTGCAGGGACCGAGGTGTTGGCTCAGGAGTGTTGTCAGGGTCGGGAAGAAGTGCCGTGCACCGCCCAATTGAGGGAGCGACCGAGGCAGGCTCAGGAGTGCTTGCCGGGGGTCGGTCCAAGGGTAGGACCTAGCCTGATTGAGGGCAGGGAACCCGATGTGGGCTCGAGAGTGCTTCTCGGGGCTTGAACATGGGAAGGACCCAGCCTGCTTCGGGGCAGGCACTGAGAGGCGCGCTCAGGATGATGTTCCCGGGACTCGAACATGGAAAGTCCAAAGAACGCCTGCTTGACTGCAGGGACCGAGAGGTTTGGGTCGGGAGTCTGTGCTAGGGGCGCGCACAAAGGGCAGGACCTCGACTGGTTCAGTTCAGTGACCGAGACGGGGCCCGGGACTTTAGACGGGCACTTCAGGAAGGGCGGAACTCTGCGTGGTTTAGTGCAGCGCGTGAGATGAGGGCGCAGCAATGATTCCGGGCGTTTGAACAAGGGGAGGACTCACCGTCGTTCAGGGCCAGGGGGCCAGGTTTGGGCTCAGGATTGATTGTCGAGGGCCTTGGCCAGAGGCAGAAACCACCGTGGTTGAGCTCAGGGACCGAGATGAACGCTCAGGAGTGTTTTGTGTGAGTTTGGGGGCGGTGGGGGTGTTGCCCAAGGGCAGCATCCATCCGAATTCAGGGCGGGCACGCAGCTGTGGGCTCAGGAGTGTGTGTCACGGGAATCGAAGAAGGGCAGGCCCTAAACTGCTTCTTCAGTGCGCCGACCGAGATGTATTTCTCGGGGTCTTGAAGCAGTCCAAGCCCCCGAGGCGGGTTCAGTGCCGGGAGTGAGTTGCGGGATCAGGGCTTTGTCCCGGCGAGGGACCAAGGGCAGGACACAGCGAAGTGGACGGAAGGGAGCGAGCTGGAGTCTCCCGTGGTTTCTTTGCCAGGTGCTTGAAGGAAGGCAGGAGCCAGCCTACTTCAGTGCAGGGACCCGGGGTGGTCTCAGGAGTGTTTGTCAGGGTCTTGCCCGAGGGCAGGAGCCAGCCTGGTTCAGAGCAGGCACCGGGCGGTTGGCTCAGGAGTGTTTGTCAGGGTCTTGCCTGAGGGCAGGAGCCAGCCTGGGCCAGTGCAGGCACCGGGCGGCTGGCTCAGGAGTGTTTGTCAGGGTCTTGCCCGAGGGCAGGAGCCAGCCTGGTTCAGAGCAGGCACCGGGCGGTTGGCTCAGGAGTGTTTGTCAGGGTCTTGCCCGAGGGCTGGAGCCAGCCTGGTTCAGTGCAGGCACCGGGCGGTGGGCTCAGTTGTGTTTGTCGGGGCCGGGCCATGGGCGGGACCCAGCCTCCTTCAGGGCAGGCACAGAGATGGGGGCTCAGGAGTCTGTGCTGGGCGAATCGAACAAGGGCCAGACCTAAACCGGTTGAGCGCAGGGACCGAGATGCAGCTTCAGGAGTATTTCCAGGCGGTAGGAACCCGGCCAGGTTCAGCGCGGGGTCCAAGATGCGGGCTCAGCAGTGTTTCCCGGGTGATTGAACAAGGGCACGGCCCACCCTGTCTCCGTGCGGGGACCGAGATGCGCCCTTAGGAGGGTTTCTCGAGGTTGGACCGTGGTCAGGATGCGCACGGCTTCAGGGCAGAGAGCGAAAGGTGGCCTCAGGAGGACGTGTTGAGGTAGCTCCCAAGGGCCGGACCTCGACTGGTTCAGCGCAGCGCCCGAGGGGTGGGCACAGGCACATTTGCCGGTGGCTTCAGCAAGTGCTTGCTGGAGCCGCGGCCGGTGCATGGAAGGAGATGTTGTCTCGGGGGCGTTGGACGGGGACGTGCACCAGGGGAGGCCCTAGCCTAGGTGCGTGCCGTGGCCGTGAGGCCGGCTCCCGAGGGTCTGTCGGGGGACTGTCGCCGGGCGGGACCCAGCCTCGTCCCGTGCAGGGACGGAGGTGTTGGCTCAGGAGTGTTTTTCAGGGTCGGGAAGAAGCGCCGTGTATCGCCCAGTTGAGGGCAGCGACCAATGCAGACTCAGGAGTGTTTGCCGGGGGTCGGGCCAAGGGCAGGACCTAGCCTGATTGAGGGCAGGGAACCCGATGTGGGTTCAGGAGTGCTTCATGGGGCTTGAACATGGGAAGGACCCAGCCTGCTTCGGGGCAGGGCCTGAGACGCGCTCTCAGGATTATGTTCCCGGGACTCGAACATGGATAATCCAACGAACACGTTCTTGACTGCAGGGACCGAGAGGTGGGGTCGGGAGTCTGTACTAGGCGCTCGCACAAGGGCAGGACCTCGACTGTTTCAGATCAGTGACCGAGACGGGGCTCAGGAGTTTAGAAGGGCACTTCTGGAAGGGCACGACCCTGCCTGGTTTGGTGCAGCGCGTGAGATGAGGGTGCAGCAATGATTCCGGGGGGTTTAAACAAGGAGAGGACTCACCGTCGTTCGGCGCCAGGGGGCCAAGTTTGGGCTCAGGATTGTTTGTCGGGGGCCTTGGCCAGAGGCAGAAACCACCGTGGTTGAGCTCAGGGACCAAGATGAACGCTCAGGCGTGTTTAGTGTGTGTGTGTGGGGGGGGGGGGTGGGGGGGTGTGTGGGGGGGTGTGCGCAAGGGCAGCATCCATCCGAGTTCCGGGCGGGCACGCAGCTGTGGGCTCAGGAGTGTGTGTCGCGGGAATCGAAGAAGGCAGGCCCTAGACTGCTTCTTCAGTGCGCCGACCGAGATGTATTTCTCGGGGTCTTGAAGCAGGCCAAGCCCCAGAGGTGGCTTCAGTGCCGGGAGTGAGCTGCGGGATCACAGCTTTGTCCCGGAGAGGGACCAAATGCAGGACACAGCGAAGTGGACGGGCAGGGAGCGAGCTGGAGTCTCCCGGTGGTTACTTTGCCAGGTGCTTGAACGAAGGCAGGAGCCAGCCTGCTTCGGTGCAGGGATCCGGAGTGGGCTCTGGAGTGTTTGCCAGGGTCTTGACCGAGGGCAGGAGCCAGCCTGGATCAGCGCAGACACCGGGCGGGGGGCCCAGGAGTGTTTGTCATGGTATTGCCCGAGGGCAGGAGCCAGCCTGGTTTAGAGCAGGCACCGGGCGGTGGGCTCAGGAGTGTTTGTCAGGGTATTGCCCGAGGGCAGGGACCAGCCTGGTTCAGGGCAGGTCCCGGGCGGTGGTCTCAGGAGTGTCTGTCGGCGCCGGGCATGGGCAGGACCCAGCCTCCTTCAGGGCAGACACAGAGATGGGGGCTCAGGAGTCTGTGCTGAGTGAATCGAACAAGGGCCAGACCTAGACCGGTTCAGGGCAGGGACAGAGATGCAGCTTCAGGAGTATTTCCTGGGGGTAGGACCCCGGCCAGGTTTAGCGCGGGGATCAAGATGCGGGCTCAGCAGTGTTTCCCGGGTGACTGAACGAGGGCACGGCCCACCCTGTCTCTGTGCGGGGACCGAGATGCTCCCTCAGGAGGGTTTCTCGAGGTCTGATCGTGGGCAGGACGCGCACGGCTTCAGGGCAGAGTGCGAGAGGAGGCCTCAGGAGGACGTGTTGAGGTAGCTCCCAAGGGCAGAACCTCGACTGGTTCAGTGCAGCGCCCGAGGGGCGGGCACAGGCGCATTTGCCGGTGGCTTCGGCAATTGCTTGCCGGAGCCCTGGCCGGGGCAGGGAAGGAGATGTTGGCCCAGGGCCGTTGGGTGGCGCTGTGCAGCAGGGGAGGCCCCAGCCTAGGTGCGTGCCGTGGCCGCGAGGCAGGCTCAGGAGGGCCTGTCGGGGGACTGACACTGGGCGGGACCCAGCCTCGTCCCGAGCAGGGACCGAGGTGTTGGGTCAGGAGTGTTTGTCAGGGTCGGGAAGAAGTGCCGGGCACCGCCCAGTTGAGGGCAGCGACCGATGCAAGCTCAGGAGTGTTTGCCGGGGGTCGGGCCAAGGGCAGGACCTAGCCTGATTGAGGGCAGGCTACCCGATGTGGGCTCAGGAATGCTTCTCGGGGCTTGAACATGGGAAGGACCCAGCCTGCTTCGGGGCAGGGACTGAGATGCGCGCTCAGGATTATGTGTCCGGGACACGAATATGCAAAGTCCAACAAACGCCTGCTTGACTGCAGGGACCGAGAGGTGGGGTCGGGAGTCTGTGCTAAGGTCCCGCACAAGGGCAGGACCTCGACTGGTTCAGTTCAGTGACAGAGACGGGGCTCGGGAGATTAGACGTGCACTTCAGGAAGGGCGGAACCCAGCCTGGTTTGGTGCAGCGCGTGAGATGAGGGCGCAGCAGTGATTCTGAGGGGTTTGAACAAGGGGAGGCCTCACCGTCGTTCGGGGCCAGGGGGCCAGGTTTGGGCTCAGGATTGTTTGTCGGGGGCCTTGGCCAGACGCAGAAACCTCCGTGGTTGAGCTCAGGGACCGAGATGAACGCTCAGGAGTGTTTTGTGTGTGTGTGTGCGGGGAGGGGGTGTTGCTCAAGGGCAGCATCCATCCGAGTTCAGGGCGGGCACGCAGCTGTGGGCTCAGGAGTGTGTGTCACGAGAATCGAAGAAGGGCAGGCCCTAAACTGCTTCTTCAGTGCGCCGACCGAGATGCATTTCTCGGGGTGTTGAAGCAGGCCAAGCCCCCGTTGCGGGTTCAGTGCCGGGAGTGAGTTGCGGGATCAGGGCTTTGTCCCGGCGAGGGACCAAAGGCAGGACACAGCGACGTGGACGGGCACGGAGCGAGCTGGAGTCTCCCGGTGGTTACTTTGCCAGGTGCTTGCACGAAGGCAGGAGCCAGCCTGCTTCAGTGCAGAGACCCGGGGAGGTCACAGGAGTGTTTGTCAGGGTCTTGCCCTAGGGAGGGGGCCAGCCTGGTTCAGTGCAGGCACGGGGCGGTGGGCTCAGGAGTGTTTGTCCGGGTCTTGCCTGAGGGCAGGAGCCAGCCTGGTTCAATGCAGGCACCGGGCGGTGGGCTCAGGGGTGTTTGTCGGCGCCGGGCCGTGGGCGGGACCAAGCCTCCTTCAGGGCAGGCACAGAGATGGGGGCTCAGGAGCCTGTGATGTGCGTCCCGAACAAGGGCTAGACCTAGACCGGTTCAGGGCAGGGACCGAGATGCAGCTTCAGGAGTATTTCCTGGGGGTAGGAACCCGGCCAGGTTCACCGCGGGGACCAAGATGCGGGCTCTACCGTGTTTTTCGGGTGATTGAACGACGGCACGGCCCACCCTGTCTCTGTGCAGGGACCGAGATGCGCCCTCAGGAGGGTTTCTCGAGGTCGGACCGTGGGCAGGACGCGCACGCCTTCAGGGCAGAGAGCGAGAGGTCACCTCAGGAGGACGTGTTGAGGTAGCGCCCAAGGGCAGGACCTCGACTGGTTCAGAGCAGCGCCCGAGGGGTGGGTAAAGGCGCATTTGCCAATGGCTTCAGCAAGTGCTTGCTGGAGCCGCGGCCGGTGCAGGGAAGGAGATGTTGACTCAGGGGCGTTGCACGGCACAGTGCCCAACGGGAGGCCCCAGCCTAGGTGCGTGCCGTGGCCGCGAGGCAGGCTCAGGCGGGTCTGTCGGGGGACTGACGCCGGGTGGGACCCAGCCTCGTCCCGTGCAGGGACCGAGGTGTTGGCTCAGGAGTGTTGTCAGGGTCGGGAAGAAGTGCCGTGCACCGCCCAATTGAGGGAGCGACCGAGGCAGGCTCAGGAGTGCTTGCCGGGGGTCGGTCCAAGGGTAGGACCTAGCCTGATTGAGGGCAGGGAACCCGATGTGGGCTCGAGAGTGCTTCTCGGGGCTTGAACATGGGAAGGACCCAGCCTGCTTCGGGGCAGGCACTGAGAGGCGCGCTCAGGATGATGTTCCCGGGACTCGAACATGGAAAGTCCAAAGAACGCCTGCTTGACTGCAGGGACCGAGAGGTTTGGGTCGGGAGTCTGTGCTAGGGGCGCGCACAAAGGGCAGGACCTCGACTGGTTCAGTTCAGTGACCGAGACGGGGCCCGGGACTTTAGACGGGCACTTCAGGAAGGGCGGAACTCTGCGTGGTTTAGTGCAGCGCGTGAGATGAGGGCGCAGCAATGATTCCGGGCGTTTGAACAAGGGGAGGACTCACCGTCGTTCAGGGCCAGGGGGCCAGGTTTGGGCTCAGGATTGATTGTCGAGGGCCTTGGCCAGAGGCAGAAACCACCGTGGTTGAGCTCAGGGACCGAGATGAACGCTCAGGAGTGTTTTGTGTGAGTTTGGGGGCGGTGGGGGTGTTGCCCAAGGGCAGCATCCATCCGAATTCAGGGCGGGCACGCAGCTGTGGGCTCAGGAGTGTGTGTCACGGGAATCGAAGAAGGGCAGGCCCTAAACTGCTTCTTCAGTGCGCCGACCGAGATGTATTTCTCGGGGTCTTGAAGCAGTCCAAGCCCCCGAGGCGGGTTCAGTGCCGGGAGTGAGTTGCGGGATCAGGGCTTTGTCCCGGCGAGGGACCAAGGGCAGGACACAGCGAAGTGGACGGAAGGGAGCGAGCTGGAGTCTCCCGTGGTTTCTTTGCCAGGTGCTTGAAGGAAGGCAGGAGCCAGCCTACTTCAGTGCAGGGACCCGGGGTGGTCTCAGGAGTGTTTGTCAGGGTCTTGCCCGAGGGCAGGAGCCAGCCTGGTTCAGAGCAGGCACCGGGCGGTTGGCTCAGGAGTGTTTGTCAGGGTCTTGCCTGAGGGCAGGAGCCAGCCTGGGCCAGTGCAGGCACCGGGCGGCTGGCTCAGGAGTGTTTGTCAGGGTCTTGCCCGAGGGCAGGAGCCAGCCTGGTTCAGAGCAGGCACCGGGCGGTTGGCTCAGGAGTGTTTGTCAGGGTCTTGCCCGAGGGCTGGAGCCAGCCTGGTTCAGTGCAGGCACCGGGCGGTGGGCTCAGTTGTGTTTGTCGGGGCCGGGCCATGGGCGGGACCCAGCCTCCTTCAGGGCAGGCACAGAGATGGGGGCTCAGGAGTCTGTGCTGGGCGAATCGAACAAGGGCCAGACCTAAACCGGTTGAGCGCAGGGACCGAGATGCAGCTTCAGGAGTATTTCCAGGCGGTAGGAACCCGGCCAGGTTCAGCGCGGGGTCCAAGATGCGGGCTCAGCAGTGTTTCCCGGGTGATTGAACAAGGGCACGGCCCACCCTGTCTCCGTGCGGGGACCGAGATGCGCCCTTAGGAGGGTTTCTCGAGGTTGGACCGTGGTCAGGATGCGCACGGCTTCAGGGCAGAGAGCGAAAGGTGGCCTCAGGAGGACGTGTTGAGGTAGCTCCCAAGGGCCGGACCTCGACTGGTTCAGCGCAGCGCCCGAGGGGTGGGCACAGGCACATTTGCCGGTGGCTTCAGCAAGTGCTTGCTGGAGCCGCGGCCGGTGCATGGAAGGAGATGTTGTCTCGGGGGCGTTGGACGGGGACGTGCACCAGGGGAGGCCCTAGCCTAGGTGCGTGCCGTGGCCGTGAGGCCGGCTCCCGAGGGTCTGTCGGGGGACTGTCGCCGGGCGGGACCCAGCCTCGTCCCGTGCAGGGACGGAGGTGTTGGCTCAGGAGTGTTTTTCAGGGTCGGGAAGAAGCGCCGTGAATCGCCCAGTTGAGGGCAGCGACCAATGCAGACTCAGGAGTGTTTGCCGGGGGTCGGGCCAAGGGCAGGACCTAGCCTGATTGAGGGCAGGGAACCCGATGTGGGTTCAGGAGTGCTTCACGGGGCTTGAACATGGGAAGGACCCAGCCTGCTTCGGGGCAGGGCCTGAGACGCGCTCTCAGGATTATGTTCCCGGGACTCGAACATGGATAATCCAACGAACACGTTCTTGACTGCAGGGACCGAGAGGTGGGGTCGGGAGTCTGTACTAGGCGCTCGCACAAGGGCAGGACCTCGACTGTTTCAGATCAGTGACCGAGACGGGGCTCAGGAGTTTAGAAGGGCACTTCTGGAAGGGCACGACCCTGCCTGGTTTGGTGCAGCGCGTGAGATGAGGGTGCAGCAATGATTCCGGGGGGTTTAAACAAGGAGAGGACTCACCGTCGTTCGGGGCCAGGGGGCCAAGTTTGGGCTCAGGATTGTTTGTCGGGGGCCTTGGCCAGAGGCAGAAACCACCGTGGTTGAGCTCAGGGACCAAGATGAACGCTCAGGCGTGTTTAGTGTGTGTGTGTGTGGGGGGGGGGGTGGGGGGGTGTGTGGGGGGGTGTGCGCAAGGGCAGCATCCATCCGAGTTCCGGGCGGGCACGCAGCTGTGGGCTCAGGAGTGTGTGTCGCGGGAATCGAAGAAGGCAGGCCCTAGACTGCTTCTTCAGTGCGCCGACCGAGATGTATTTCTCGGGGTCTTGAAGCAGGCCAAGCCCCAGAGGTGGCTTCAGTGCCGGGAGTGAGCTGCGGGATCACAGCTTTGTCCCGGAGAGGGACCAAATGCAGGACACAGCGAAGTGGACGGGCAGGGAGCGAGCTGGAGTCTCCCGGTGGTTACTTTGCCAGGTGCTTGAACGAAGGCAGGAGCCAGCCTGCTTCGGTGCAGGGATCCGGAGTGGGCTCTGGAGTGTTTGCCAGGGTCTTGACCGAGGGCAGGAGCCAGCCTGGATCAGCGCAGACACCGGGCGGGGGGCCCAGGAGTGTTTGTCATGGTATTGCCCGAGGGCAGGAGCCAGCCTGGTTTAGAGCAGGCACCGGGCGGTGGGCTCAGGAGTGTTTGTCAGGGTATTGCCCGAGGGCAGGGACCAGCCTGGTTCAGGGCAGGCCCCGGGCGGTGGTCTCAGGAGTGTCTGTCGGCGCCGGGCATGGGCAGGACCCAGCCTCCTTCAGGGCAGACACAGAGATGGGGGCTCAGGAGTCTGTGCTGAGTGAATCGAACAAGGGCCAGACCTAGACCGGTTCAGGGCAGGGACAGAGATGCAGCTTCAGGAGTATTTCCTGGGGGTAGGACCCCGGCCAGGTTTAGCGCGGGGATCAAGATGCGGGCTCAGCAGTGTTTCCCGGGTGACTGAACGAGGGCACGGCCCACCCTGTCTCTGTGCGGGGACCGAGATGCTCCCTCAGGAGGGTTTCTCGAGGTCTGATCGTGGGCAGGACGCGCACGGCTTCAGGGCAGAGTGCGAGAGGAGGCCTCAGGAGGACGTGTTGAGGTAGCTCCCAAGGGCAGAACCTCGACTGGTTCAGTGCAGCGCCCGAGGGGCGGGCACAGGCGCATTTGCCGGTGGCTTCGGCAATTGCTTGCCGGAGCCCTGGCCGGGGCAGGGAAGGAGATGTTGGCCCAGGGCCGTTGGGTGGCGCTGTGCAGCAGGGGAGGCCCCAGCCTAGGTGCGTGCCGTGGCCGCGAGGCAGGCTCAGGAGGGCCTGTCGGGGGACTGACACTGGGCGGGACCCAGCCTCGTCCCGAGCAGGGACCGAGGTGTTGGGTCAGGAGTGTTTGTCAGGGTCGGGAAGAAGTGCCGGGCACCGCCCAGTTGAGGGCAGCGACCGATGCAAGCTCAGGAGTGTTTGCCGGGGGTCGGGCCAAGGGCAGGACCTAGCCTGATTGAGGGCAGGCTACCCGATGTGGGCTCAGGAATGCTTCTCGGGGCTTGAACATGGGAAGGACCCAGCCTGCTTCGGGGCAGGGACTGAGATGCGCGCTCAGGATTATGTGTCCGGGACATGAATATGCAAAGTCCAACAAACGCCTGCTTGACTGCAGGGACCGAGAGGTGGGGTCGGGAGTCTGTGCTAAGGTCCCGCACAAGGGCAGGACCTCGACTGGTTCAGTTCAGTGACAGAGACGGGGCTCGGGAGATTAGACGTGCACTTCAGGAAGGGCGGAACCCAGCCTGGTTTGGTGCAGCGCGTGAGATGAGGGCGCAGCAGTGATTCTGAGGGGTTTGAACAAGGGGAGGCCTCACCGTCGTTCGGGGCCAGGGGGCCAGGTTTGGGCTCAGGATTGTTTGTCGGGGGCCTTGGCCAGACGCAGAAACCTCCGTGGTTGAGCTCAGGGACCGAGATGAACGCTCAGGAGTGTTTTGTGTGTGTGTGTGCGGGGAGGGGGTGTTGCTCAAGGGCAGCATCCATCCGAGTTCAGGGCGGGCACGCAGCTGTGGGCTCAGGAGTGTGTGTCACGAGAATCGAAGAAGGGCAGGCCCTAAACTGCTTCTTCAGTGCGCCGACCGAGATGCATTTCTCGGGGTGTTGAAGCAGGCCAAGCCCCCGTTGCGGGTTCAGTGCCGGGAGTGAGTTGCGGGATCAGGGCTTTGTCCCGGCGAGGGACCAAAGGCAGGACACAGCGACGTGGACGGGCACGGAGCGAGCTGGAGTCTCCCGGTGGTTACTTTGCCAGGTGCTTGCACGAAGGCAGGAGCCAGCCTGCTTCAGTGCAGAGACCCGGGGAGGTCACAGGAGTGTTTGTCAGGGTCTTGCCCTAGGGAGGGGGCCAGCCTGGTTCAGTGCAGGCACGGGGCGGTGGGCTCAGGAGTGTTTGTCCGGGTCTTGCCTGAGGGCAGGAGCCAGCCTGGTTCAATGCAGGCACCGGGCGGTGGGCTCAGGGGTGTTTGTCGGCGCCGGGCCGTGGGCGGGACCAAGCCTCCTTCAGGGCAGGCACAGAGATGGGGGCTCAGGAGCCTGTGATGTGCGTCCCGAACAAGGGCTAGACCTAGACCGGTTCAGGGCAGGGACCGAGATGCAGCTTCAGGAGTATTTCCTGGGGGTAGGAACCCGGCCAGGTTCACCGCGGGGACCAAGATGCGGGCTCTACCGTGTTTTTCGGGTGATTGAACGACGGCACGGCCCACCCTGTCTCTGTGCAGGGACCGAGATGCGCCCTCAGGAGGGTTTCTCGAGGTCGGACCGTGGGCAGGACGCGCACGCCTTCAGGGCAGAGAGCGAGAGGTCACCTCAGGAGGACGTGTTGAGGTAGCGCCCAAGGGCAGGACCTCGACTGGTTCAGAGCAGCGCCCGAGGGGTGGGTAAAGGCGCATTTGCCAATGGCTTCAGCAAGTGCTTGCTGGAGCCGCGGCCGGTGCAGGGAAGGAGATGTTGACTCAGGGGCGTTGCACGGCACAGTGCCCAACGGGAGGCCCCAGCCTAGGTGCGTGCCGTGGCCGCGAGGCAGGCTCAGGCGGGTCTGTCGGGGGACTGACGCCGGGTGGGACCCAGCCTCGTCCCGTGCAGGGACCGAGGTGTTGGCTCAGGAGTGTTGTCAGGGTCGGGAAGAAGTGCCGTGCACCGCCCAATTGAGGGAGCGACCGAGGCAGGCTCAGGAGTGCTTGCCGGGGGTCGGTCCAAGGGTAGGACCTAGCCTGATTGAGGGCAGGGAACCCGATGTGGGCTCGAGAGTGCTTCTCGGGGCTTGAACATGGGAAGGACCCAGCCTGCTTCGGGGCAGGCACTGAGAGGCGCGCTCAGGATGATGTTCCCGGGACTCGAACATGGAAAGTCCAAAGAACGCCTGCTTGACTGCAGGGACCGAGAGGTTTGGGTCGGGAGTCTGTGCTAGGGGCGCGCACAAAGGGCAGGACCTCGACTGGTTCAGTTCAGTGACCGAGACGGGGCCCGGGACTTTAGACGGGCACTTCAGGAAGGGCGGAACTCTGCGTGGTTTAGTGCAGCGCGTGAGATGAGGGCGCAGCAATGATTCCGGGCGTTTGAACAAGGGGAGGACTCACCGTCGTTCAGGGCCAGGGGGCCAGGTTTGGGCTCAGGATTGATTGTCGAGGGCCTTGGCCAGAGGCAGAAACCACCGTGGTTGAGCTCAGGGACCGAGATGAACGCTCAGGAGTGTTTTGTGTGAGTTTGGGGGCGGTGGGGGTGTTGCCCAAGGGCAGCATCCATCCGAATTCAGGGCGGGCACGCAGCTGTGGGCTCAGGAGTGTGTGTCACGGGAATCGAAGAAGGGCAGGCCCTAAACTGCTTCTTCAGTGCGCCGACCGAGATGTATTTCTCGGGGTCTTGAAGCAGTCCAAGCCCCCGAGGCGGGTTCAGTGCCGGGAGTGAGTTGCGGGATCAGGGCTTTGTCCCGGCGAGGGACCAAGGGCAGGACACAGCGAAGTGGACGGAAGGGAGCGAGCTGGAGTCTCCCGTGGTTTCTTTGCCAGGTGCTTGAAGGAAGGCAGGAGCCAGCCTACTTCAGTGCAGGGACCCGGGGTGGTCTCAGGAGTGTTTGTCAGGGTCTTGCCCGAGGGCAGGAGCCAGCCTGGTTCAGAGCAGGCACCGGGCGGTTGGCTCAGGAGTGTTTGTCAGGGTCTTGCCTGAGGGCAGGAGCCAGCCTGGGCCAGTGCAGGCACCGGGCGGCTGGCTCAGGAGTGTTTGTCAGGGTCTTGCCCGAGGGCAGGAGCCAGCCTGGTTCAGAGCAGGCACCGGGCGGTTGGCTCAGGAGTGTTTGTCAGGGTCTTGCCCGAGGGCTGGAGCCAGCCTGGTTCAGTGCAGGCACCGGGCGGTGGGCTCAGTTGTGTTTGTCGGGGCCGGGCCATGGGCGGGACCCAGCCTCCTTCAGGGCAGGCACAGAGATGGGGGCTCAGGAGTCTGTGCTGGGCGAATCGAACAAGGGCCAGACCTAAACAGGTTGAGCGCAGGGACCGAGATGCAGCTTCAGGAGGATTTCCAGGCGGTAGGAACCCGGCCAGGTTCAGCGCGGGGTCCAAGATGCGGGCTCAGCAGTGTTTCCCGGGTGATTGAACAAGGGCACGGCCCACCCTGTCTCCGTGCGGGGACCGAGATGCGCCCTTAGGAGGGTTTCTCGAGGTTGGACCGTGGTCAGGATGCGCACGGCTTCAGGGCAGAGAGCGAAAGGTGGCCTCAGGAGGACGTGTTGAGGTAGCTCCCAAGGGCCGGACCTCGACTGGTTCAGCGCAGCGCCCGAGGGGTGGGCACAGGCACATTTGCCGGTGGCTTCAGCAAGTGCTTGCTGGAGCCGCGGCCGGTGCATGGAAGGAGATGTTGTCTCGGGGGCGTTGGACGGGGACGTGCACCAGGGGAGGCCCTAGCCTAGGTGCGTGCCGTGGCCGTGAGGCCGGCTCCCGAGGGTCTGTCGGGGGACTGTCGCCGGGCGGGACCCAGCCTCGTCCCGTGCAGGGACGGAGGTGTTGGCTCAGGAGTGTTTTTCAGGGTCGGGAAGAAGCGCCGTGAATCGCCCAGTTGAGGGCAGCGACCAATGCAGACTCAGGAGTGTTTGCCGGGGGTCGGGCCAAGGGCAGGACCTAGCCTGATTGAGGGCAGGGAACCCGATGTGGGTTCAGGAGTGCTTCACGGGGCTTGAACATGGGAAGGACCCAGCCTGCTTCGGGGCAGGGCCTGAGACGCGCTCTCAGGATTATGTTCCCGGGACTCGAACATGGATAATCCAACGAACACGTTCTTGACTGCAGGGACCGAGAGGTGGGGTCGGGAGTCTGTACTAGGCGCTCGCACAAGGGCAGGACCTCGACTGTTTCAGATCAGTGACCGAGACGGGGCTCAGGAGTTTAGAAGGGCACTTCTGGAAGGGCACGACCCTGCCTGGTTTGGTGCAGCGCGTGAGATGAGGGTGCAGCAATGATTCCGGGGGGTTTAAACAAGGAGAGGACTCACCGTCGTTCGGGGCCAGGGGGCCAAGTTTGGGCTCAGGATTGTTTGTCGGGGGCCTTGGCCAGAGGCAGAAACCACCGTGGTTGAGCTCAGGGACCAAGATGAACGCTCAGGCGTGTTTAGTGTGTGTGTGTGTGTGGGGGGGGGTGGGGGGGTGTGTGGGGGGGTGTGCGCAAGGGCAGCATCCATCCGAGTTCCGGGCGGGCACGCAGCTGTGGGCTCAGGAGTGTGTGTCGCGGGAATCGAAGAAGGCAGGCCCTAGACTGCTTCTTCAGTGCGCCGACCGAGATGTATTTCTCGGGGTCTTGAAGCAGGCCAAGCCCCAGAGGTGGCTTCAGTGCCGGGAGTGAGCTGCGGGATCACAGCTTTGTCCCGGAGAGGGACCAAATGCAGGACACAGCGAAGTGGACGGGCAGGGAGCGAGCTGGAGTCTCCCGGTGGTTACTTTGCCAGGTGCTTGAACGAAGGCAGGAGCCAGCCTGCTTCGGTGCAGGGATCCGGAGTGGGCTCTGGAGTGTTTGCCAGGGTCTTGACCGAGGGCAGGAGCCAGCCTGGATCAGCGCAGACACCGGGCGGGGGGCCCAGGAGTGTTTGTCATGGTATTGCCCGAGGGCAGGAGCCAGCCTGGTTTAGAGCAGGCACCGGGCGGTGGGCTCAGGAGTGTTTGTCAGGGTATTGCCCGAGGGCAGGGACCAGCCTGGTTCAGGGCAGGCCCCGGGCGGTGGTCTCAGGAGTGTCTGTCGGCGCCGGGCATGGGCAGGACCCAGCCTCCTTCAGGGCAGACACAGAGATGGGGGCTCAGGAGTCTGTGCTGAGTGAATCGAACAAGGGCCAGACCTAGACCGGTTCAGGGCAGGGACAGAGATGCAGCTTCAGGAGTATTTCCTGGGGGTAGGACCCCGGCCAGGTTTAGCGCGGGGATCAAGATGCGGGCTCAGCAGTGTTTCCCGGGTGACTGAACGAGGGCACGGCCCACCCTGTCTCTGTGCGGGGACCGAGATGCTCCCTCAGGAGGGTTTCTCGAGGTCTGATCGTGGGCAGGACGCGCACGGCTTCAGGGCAGAGTGCGAGAGGAGGCCTCAGGAGGACGTGTTGAGGTAGCTCCCAAGGGCAGAACCTCGACTGGTTCAGTGCAGCGCCCGAGGGGCGGGCACAGGCGCATTTGCCGGTGGCTTCGGCAATTGCTTGCCGGAGCCCTGGCCGGGGCAGGGAAGGAGATGTTGGCCCAGGGCCGTTGGGTGGCGCTGTGCAGCAGGGGAGGCCCCAGCCTAGGTGCGTGCCGTGGCCGCGAGGCAGGCTCAGGAGGGCCTGTCGGGGGACTGACACTGGGCGGGACCCAGCCTCGTCCCGAGCAGGGACCGAGGTGTTGGGTCAGGAGTGTTTGTCAGGGTCGGGAAGAAGTGCCGGGCACCGCCCAGTTGAGGGCAGCGACCGATGCAAGCTCAGGAGTGTTTGCCGGGGGTCGGGCCAAGGGCAGGACCTAGCCTGATTGAGGGCAGGCTACCCGATGTGGGCTCAGGAATGCTTCTCGGGGCTTGAACATGGGAAGGACCCAGCCTGCTTCGGGGCAGGGACTGAGATGCGCGCTCAGGATTATGTGTCCGGGACACGAATATGCAAAGTCCAACAAACGCCTGCTTGACTGCAGGGACCGAGAGGTGGGGTCGGGAGTCTGTGCTAAGGTCCCGCACAAGGGCAGGACCTCGACTGGTTCAGTTCAGTGACAGAGACGGGGCTCGGGAGATTAGACGTGCACTTCAGGAAGGGCGGAACCCAGCCTGGTTTGGTGCAGCGCGTGAGATGAGGGCGCAGCAGTGATTCTGAGGGGTTTGAACAAGGGGAGGCCTCACCGTCGTTCGGGGCCAGGGGGCCAGGTTTGGGCTCAGGATTGTTTGTCGGGGGCCTTGGCCAGACGCAGAAACCTCCGTGGTTGAGCTCAGGGACCGAGATGAACGCTCAGGAGTGTTTTGTGTGTGTGTGTGCGGGGAGGGGGTGTTGCTCAAGGGCAGCATCCATCCGAGTTCAGGGCGGGCACGCAGCTGTGGGCTCAGGAGTGTGTGTCACGAGAATCGAAGAAGGGCAGGCCCTAAACTGCTTCTTCAGTGCGCCGACCGAGATGCATTTCTCGGGGTGTTGAAGCAGGCCAAGCCCCCGTTGCGGGTTCAGTGCCGGGAGTGAGTTGCGGGATCAGGGCTTTGTCCCGGCGAGGGACCAAAGGCAGGACACAGCGACGTGGACGGGCACGGAGCGAGCTGGAGTCTCCCGGTGGTTACTTTGCCAGGTGCTTGCACGAAGGCAGGAGCCAGCCTGCTTCAGTGCAGAGACCCGGGGAGGTCACAGGAGTGTTTGTCAGGGTCTTGCCCTAGGGAGGGGGCCAGCCTGGTTCAGTGCAGGCACGGGGCGGTGGGCTCAGGAGTGTTTGTCCGGGTCTTGCCTGAGGGCAGGAGCCAGCCTGGTTCAATGCAGGCACCGGGCGGTGGGCTCAGGGGTGTTTGTCGGCGCCGGGCCGTGGGCGGGACCAAGCCTCCTTCAGGGCAGGCACAGAGATGGGGGCTCAGGAGCCTGTGATGTGCGTCCCGAACAAGGGCTAGACCTAGACCGGTTCAGGGCAGGGACCGAGATGCAGCTTCAGGAGTATTTCCTGGGGGTAGGAACCCGGCCAGGTTCACCGCGGGGACCAAGATGCGGGCTCTACCGTGTTTTTCGGGTGATTGAACGACGGCACGGCCCACCCTGTCTCTGTGCAGGGACCGAGATGCGCCCTCAGGAGGGTTTCTCGAGGTCGGACCGTGGGCAGGACGCGCACGCCTTCAGGGCAGAGAGCGAGAGGTCACCTCAGGAGGACGTGTTGAGGTAGCGCCCAAGGGCAGGACCTCGACTGGTTCAGAGCAGCGCCCGAGGGGTGGGTAAAGGCGCATTTGCCAATGGCTTCAGCAAGTGCTTGCTGGAGCCGCGGCCGGTGCAGGGAAGGAGATGTTGACTCAGGGGCGTTGCACGGCACAGTGCCCAACGGGAGGCCCCAGCCTAGGTGCGTGCCGTGGCCGCGAGGCAGGCTCAGGCGGGTCTGTCGGGGGACTGACGCCGGGTGGGACCCAGCCTCGTCCCGTGCAGGGACCGAGGTGTTGGCTCAGGAGTGTTGTCAGGGTCGGGAAGAAGTGCCGTGCACCGCCCAATTGAGGGAGCGACCGAGGCAGGCTCAGGAGTGCTTGCCGGGGGTCGGTCCAAGGGTAGGACCTAGCCTGATTGAGGGCAGGGAACCCGATGTGGGCTCGAGAGTGCTTCTCGGGGCTTGAACATGGGAAGGACCCAGCCTGCTTCGGGGCAGGCACTGAGAGGCGCGCTCAGGATGATGTTCCCGGGACTCGAACATGGAAAGTCCAAAGAACGCCTGCTTGACTGCAGGGACCGAGAGGTTTGGGTCGGGAGTCTGTGCTAGGGGCGCGCACAAAGGGCAGGACCTCGACTGGTTCAGTTCAGTGACCGAGACGGGGCCCGGGACTTTAGACGGGCACTTCAGGAAGGGCGGAACTCTGCGTGGTTTAGTGCAGCGCGTGAGATGAGGGCGCAGCAATGATTCCGGGCGTTTGAACAAGGGGAGGACTCACCGTCGTTCAGGGCCAGGGGGCCAGGTTTGGGCTCAGGATTGATTGTCGAGGGCCTTGGCCAGAGGCAGAAACCACCGTGGTTGAGCTCAGGGACCGAGATGAACGCTCAGGAGTGTTTTGTGTGAGTTTGGGGGCGGTGGGGGTGTTGCCCAAGGGCAGCATCCATCCGAATTCAGGGCGGGCACGCAGCTGTGGGCTCAGGAGTGTGTGTCACGGGAATCGAAGAAGGGCAGGCCCTAAACTGCTTCTTCAGTGCGCCGACCGAGATGTATTTCTCGGGGTCTTGAAGCAGTCCAAGCCCCCGAGGCGGGTTCAGTGCCGGGAGTGAGTTGCGGGATCAGGGCTTTGTCCCGGCGAGGGACCAAGGGCAGGACACAGCGAAGTGGACGGAAGGGAGCGAGCTGGAGTCTCCCGTGGTTTCTTTGCCAGGTGCTTGAAGGAAGGCAGGAGCCAGCCTACTTCAGTGCAGGGACCCGGGGTGGTCTCAGGAGTGTTTGTCAGGGTCTTGCCCGAGGGCAGGAGCCAGCCTGGTTCAGAGCAGGCACCGGGCGGTTGGCTCAGGAGTGTTTGTCAGGGTCTTGCCTGAGGGCAGGAGCCAGCCTGGGCCAGTGCAGGCACCGGGCGGCTGGCTCAGGAGTGTTTGTCAGGGTCTTGCCCGAGGGCTGGAGCCAGCCTGGTTCAGTGCAGGCACCGGGCGGTGGGCTCAGTTGTGTTTGTCGGGGCCGGGCCATGGGCGGGACCCAGCCTCCTTCAGGGCAGGCACAGAGATGGGGGCTCAGGAGTCTGTGCTGGGCGAATCGAACAAGGGCCAGACCTAAACCGGTTGAGCGCAGGGACCGAGATGCAGCTTCAGGAGGATTTCCAGGCGGTAGGAACCCGGCCAGGTTCAGCGCGGGGTCCAAGATGCGGGCTCAGCAGTGTTTCCCGGGTGATTGAACAAGGGCACGGCCCACCCTGTCTCCGTGCGGGGACCGAGATGCGCCCTTAGGAGGGTTTCTCGAGGTTGGACCGTGGTCAGGATGCGCACGGCTTCAGGGCAGAGAGCGAAAGGTGGCCTCAGGAGGACGTGTTGAGGTAGCTCCCAAGGGCCGGACCTCGACTGGTTCAGCGCAGCGCCCGAGGGGTGGGCACAGGCACATTTGCCGGTGGCTTCAGCAAGTGCTTGCTGGAGCCGCGGCCGGTGCATGGAAGGAGATGTTGTCTCGGGGGCGTTGGACGGGGACGTGCACCAGGGGAGGCCCTAGCCTAGGTGCGTGCCGTGGCCGTGAGGCCGGCTCCCGAGGGTCTGTCGGGGGACTGTCGCCGGGCGGGACCCAGCCTCGTCCCGTGCAGGGACGGAGGTGTTGGCTCAGGAGTGTTTTTCAGGGTCGGGAAGAAGCGCCGTGAATCGCCCAGTTGAGGGCAGCGACCAATGCAGACTCAGGAGTGTTTGCCGGGGGTCGGGCCAAGGGCAGGACCTAGCCTGATTGAGGGCAGGGAACGCGATGTGGGTTCAGGAGTGCTTCACGGGGCTTGAACATGGGAAGGACCCAGCCTGCTTCGGGGCAGGGCCTGAGACGCGCTCTCAGGATTATGTTCCCGGGACTCGAACATGGATAATCCAACGAACACGTTCTTGACTGCAGGGACCGAGAGGTGGGGTCGGGAGTCTGTACTAGGCGCTCGCACAAGGGCAGGACCTCGACTGTTTCAGATCAGTGACCGAGACGGGGCTCAGGAGTTTAGAAGGGCACTTCTGGAAGGGCACGACCCTGCCTGGTTTGGTGCAGCGCGTGAGATGAGGGTGCAGCAATGATTCCGGGGGGTTTAAACAAGGAGAGGACTCACCGTCGTTCGGGGCCAGGGGGCCAAGTTTGGGCTCAGGATTGTTTGTCGGGGGCCTTGGCCAGAGGCAGAAACCACCGTGGTTGAGCTCAGGGACCAAGATGAACGCTCAGGCGTGTTTAGTGTGTGTGTGTGTGTGTGGGGGGGTGGGGGGTGTGTGGGGGGGTGTGCGCAAGGGCAGCATCCATCCGAGTTCCGGGCGGGCACGCAGCTGTGGGCTCAGGAGTGTGTGTCGCGGGAATCGAAGAAGGCAGGCCCTAGACTGCTTCTTCAGTGCGCCGACCGAGATGTATTTCTCGGGGTCTTGAAGCAGGCCAAGCCCCAGAGGTGGCTTCAGTGCCGGGAGTGAGCTGCGGGATCACAGCTTTGTCCCGGAGAGGGACCAAATGCAGGACACAGCGAAGTGGACGGGCAGGGAGCGAGCTGGAGTCTCCCGGTGGTTACTTTGCCAGGTGCTTGAACGAAGGCAGGAGCCAGCCTGCTTCGGTGCAGGGATCCGGAGTGGGCTCTGGAGTGTTTGCCAGGGTCTTGACCGAGGGCAGGAGCCAGCCTGGATCAGCGCAGACACCGGGCGGGGGGCCCAGGAGTGTTTGTCATGGTATTGCCCGAGGGCAGGAGCCAGCCTGGTTTAGAGCAGGCACCGGGCGGTGGGCTCAGGAGTGTTTGTCAGGGTATTGCCCGAGGGCAGGGACCAGCCTGGTTCAGGGCAGGCCCCGGGCGGTGGTCTCAGGAGTGTCTGTCGGCGCCGGGCATGGGCAGGACCCAGCCTCCTTCAGGGCAGACACAGAGATGGGGGCTCAGGAGTCTGTGCTGAGTGAATCGAACAAGGGCCAGACCTAGACCGGTTCAGGGCAGGGACAGAGATGCAGCTTCAGGAGTATTTCCTGGGGGTAGGACCCCGGCCAGGTTTAGCGCGGGGATCAAGATGCGGGCTCAGCAGTGTTTCCCGGGTGACTGAACGAGGGCACGGCCCACCCTGTCTCTGTGCGGGGACCGAGATGCTCCCTCAGGAGGGTTTCTCGAGGTCTGATCGTGGGCAGGACGCGCACGGCTTCAGGGCAGAGTGCGAGAGGAGGCCTCAGGAGGACGTGTTGAGGTAGCTCCCAAGGGCAGAACCTCGACTGGTTCAGTGCAGCGCCCGAGGGGCGGGCACAGGCGCATTTGCCGGTGGCTTCGGCAATTGCTTGCCGGAGCCCTGGCCGGGGCAGGGAAGGAGATGTTGGCCCAGGGCCGTTGGGTGGCGCTGTGCAGCAGGGGAGGCCCCAGCCTAGGTGCGTGCCGTGGCCGCGAGGCAGGCTCAGGAGGGCCTGTCGGGGGACTGACACTGGGCGGGACCCAGCCTCGTCCCGAGCAGGGACCGAGGTGTTGGGTCAGGAGTGTTTGTCAGGGTCGGGAAGAAGTGCCGGGCACCGCCCAGTTGAGGGCAGCGACCGATGCAAGCTCAGGAGTGTTTGCCGGGGGTCGGGCCAAGGGCAGGACCTAGCCTGATTGAGGGCAGGCTACCCGATGTGGGCTCAGGAATGCTTCTCGGGGCTTGAACATGGGAAGGACCCAGCCTGCTTCGGGGCAGGGACTGAGATGCGCGCTCAGGATTATGTGTCCGGGACACGAATATGCAAAGTCCAACAAACGCCTGCTTGACTGCAGGGACCGAGAGGTGGGGTCGGGAGTCTGTGCTAAGGTCCCGCACAAGGGCAGGACCTCGACTGGTTCAGTTCAGTGACAGAGACGGGGCTCGGGAGATTAGACGTGCACTTCAGGAAGGGCGGAACCCAGCCTGGTTTGGTGCAGCGCGTGAGATGAGGGCGCAGCAGTGATTCTGAGGGGTTTGAACAAGGGGAGGCCTCACCGTCGTTCGGGGCCAGGGGGCCAGGTTTGGGCTCAGGATTGTTTGTCGGGGGCCTTGGCCAGACGCAGAAACCTCCGTGGTTGAGCTCAGGGACCGAGATGAACGCTCAGGAGTGTTTTGTGTGTGTGTGTGCGGGGAGGGGGTGTTGCTCAAGGGCAGCATCCATCCGAGTTCAGGGCGGGCACGCAGCTGTGGGCTCAGGAGTGTGTGTCACGAGAATCGAAGAAGGGCAGGCCCTAAACTGCTTCTTCAGTGCGCCGACCGAGATGCATTTCTCGGGGTGTTGAAGCAGGCCAAGCCCCCGTTGCGGGTTCAGTGCCGGGAGTGAGTTGCGGGATCAGGGCTTTGTCCCGGCGAGGGACCAAAGGCAGGACACAGCGACGTGGACGGGCACGGAGCGAGCTGGAGTCTCCCGGTGGTTACTTTGCCAGGTGCTTGCACGAAGGCAGGAGCCAGCCTGCTTCAGTGCAGAGACCCGGGGAGGTCACAGGAGTGTTTGTCAGGGTCTTGCCCTAGGGAGGGGGCCAGCCTGGTTCAGTGCAGGCACGGGGCGGTGGGCTCAGGAGTGTTTGTCCGGGTCTTGCCTGAGGGCAGGAGCCAGCCTGGTTCAATGCAGGCACCGGGCGGTGGGCTCAGGGGTGTTTGTCGGCGCCGGGCCGTGGGCGGGACCAAGCCTCCTTCAGGGCAGGCACAGAGATGGGGGCTCAGGAGCCTGTGATGTGCGTCCCGAACAAGGGCTAGACCTAGACCGGTTCAGGGCAGGGACCGAGATGCAGCTTCAGGAGTATTTCCTGGGGGTAGGAACCCGGCCAGGTTCACCGCGGGGACCAAGATGCGGGCTCTACCGTGTTTTTCGGGTGATTGAACGACGGCACGGCCCACCCTGTCTCTGTGCAGGGACCGAGATGCGCCCTCAGGAGGGTTTCTCGAGGTCGGACCGTGGGCAGGACGCGCACGCCTTCAGGGCAGAGAGCGAGAGGTCACCTCAGGAGGACGTGTTGAGGTAGCGCCCAAGGGCAGGACCTCGACTGGTTCAGAGCAGCGCCCGAGGGGTGGGTAAAGGCGCATTTGCCAATGGCTTCAGCAAGTGCTTGCTGGAGCCGCGGCCGGTGCAGGGAAGGAGATGTTGACTCAGGGGCGTTGCACGGCACAGTGCCCAACGGGAGGCCCCAGCCTAGGTGCGTGCCGTGGCCGCGAGGCAGGCTCAGGCGGGTCTGTCGGGGGACTGACGCCGGGTGGGACCCAGCCTCGTCCCGTGCAGGGACCGAGGTGTTGGCTCAGGAGTGTTGTCAGGGTCGGGAAGAAGTGCCGTGCACCGCCCAATTGAGGGAGCGACCGAGGCAGGCTCAGGAGTGCTTGCCGGGGGTCGGTCCAAGGGTAGGACCTAGCCTGATTGAGGGCAGGGAACCCGATGTGGGCTCGAGAGTGCTTCTCGGGGCTTGAACATGGGAAGGACCCAGCCTGCTTCGGGGCAGGCACTGAGAGGCGCGCTCAGGATGATGTTCCCGGGACTCGAACATGGAAAGTCCAAAGAACGCCTGCTTGACTGCAGGGACCGAGAGGTTTGGGTCGGGAGTCTGTGCTAGGGGCGCGCACAAAGGGCAGGACCTCGACTGGTTCAGTTCAGTGACCGAGACGGGGCCCGGGACTTTAGACGGGCACTTCAGGAAGGGCGGAACTCTGCGTGGTTTAGTGCAGCGCGTGAGATGAGGGCGCAGCAATGATTCCGGGCGTTTGAACAAGGGGAGGACTCACCGTCGTTCAGGGCCAGGGGGCCAGGTTTGGGCTCAGGATTGATTGTCGAGGGCCTTGGCCAGAGGCAGAAACCACCGTGGTTGAGCTCAGGGACCGAGATGAACGCTCAGGAGTGTTTTGTGTGAGTTTGGGGGCGGTGGGGGTGTTGCCCAAGGGCAGCATCCATCCGAATTCAGGGCGGGCACGCAGCTGTGGGCTCAGGAGTGTGTGTCACGGGAATCGAAGAAGGGCAGGCCCTAAACTGCTTCTTCAGTGCGCCGACCGAGATGTATTTCTCGGGGTCTTGAAGCAGTCCAAGCCCCCGAGGCGGGTTCAGTGCCGGGAGTGAGTTGCGGGATCAGGGCTTTGTCCCGGCGAGGGACCAAGGGCAGGACACAGCGAAGTGGACGGAAGGGAGCGAGCTGGAGTCTCCCGTGGTTTCTTTGCCAGGTGCTTGAAGGAAGGCAGGAGCCAGCCTACTTCAGTGCAGGGACCCGGGGTGGTCTCAGGAGTGTTTGTCAGGGTCTTGCCCGAGGGCAGGAGCCAGCCTGGTTCAGAGCAGGCACCGGGCGGTTGGCTCAGGAGTGTTTGTCAGGGTCTTGCCTGAGGGCAGGAGCCAGCCTGGGCCAGTGCAGGCACCGGGCGGCTGGCTCAGGAGTGTTTGTCAGGGTCTTGCCCGAGGGCAGGAGCCAGCCTGGTTCAGAGCAGGCACCGGGCGGTTGGCTCAGGAGTGTTTGTCAGGGTCTTGCCCGAGGGCTGGAGCCAGCCTGGTTCAGTGCAGGCACCGGGCGGTGGGCTCAGTTGTGTTTGTCGGGGCCGGGCCATGGGCGGGACCCAGCCTCCTTCAGGGCAGGCACAGAGATGGGGGCTCAGGAGTCTGTGCTGGGCGAATCGAACAAGGGCCAGACCTAAACCGGTTGAGCGCAGGGACCGAGATGCAGCTTCAGGAGGATTTCCAGGCGGTAGGAACCCGGCCAGGTTCAGCGCGGGGTCCAAGATGCGGGCTCAGCAGTGTTTCCCGGGTGATTGAACAAGGGCACGGCCCACCCTGTCTCCGTGCGGGGACCGAGATGCGCCCTTAGGAGGGTTTCTCGAGGTTGGACCGTGGTCAGGATGCGCACGGCTTCAGGGCAGAGAGCGAAAGGTGGCCTCAGGAGGACGTGTTGAGGTAGCTCCCAAGGGCCGGACCTCGACTGGTTCAGCGCAGCGCCCGAGGGGTGGGCACAGGCACATTTGCCGGTGGCTTCAGCAAGTGCTTGCTGGAGCCGCGGCCGGTGCATGGAAGGAGATGTTGTCTCGGGGGCGTTGGACGGGGACGTGCACCAGGGGAGGCCCTAGCCTAGGTGCGTGCCGTGGCCGTGAGGCCGGCTCCCGAGGGTCTGTCGGGGGACTGTCGCCGGGCGGGACCCAGCCTCGTCCCGTGCAGGGACGGAGGTGTTGGCTCAGGAGTGTTTTTCAGGGTCGGGAAGAAGCGCCGTGAATCGCCCAGTTGAGGGCAGCGACCAATGCAGACTCAGGAGTGTTTGCCGGGGGTCGGGCCAAGGGCAGGACCTAGCCTGATTGAGGGCAGGGAACCCGATGTGGGTTCAGGAGTGCTTCACGGGGCTTGAACATGGGAAGGACCCAGCCTGCTTCGGGGCAGGGCCTGAGACGCGCTCTCAGGATTATGTTCCCGGGACTCGAACATGGATAATCCAACGAACACGTTCTTGACTGCAGGGACCGAGAGGTGGGGTCGGGAGTCTGTACTAGGCGCTCGCACAAGGGCAGGACCTCGACTGTTTCAGATCAGTGACCGAGACGGGGCTCAGGAGTTTAGAAGGGCACTTCTGGAAGGGCACGACCCTGCCTGGTTTGGTGCAGCGCGTGAGATGAGGGTGCAGCAATGATTCCGGGGGGTTTAAACAAGGAGAGGACTCACCGTCGTTCGGGGCCAGGGGGCCAAGTTTGGGCTCAGGATTGTTTGTCGGGGGCCTTGGCCAGAGGCAGAAACCACCGTGGTTGAGCTCAGGGACCAAGATGAACGCTCAGGCGTGTTTAGTGTGTGTGTGTGGGGGCGGGGGGGGTGGGGGGGTGTGTGGGGGGGTGTGCGCAAGGGCAGCATCCATCCGAGTTCCGGGCGGGCACGCAGCTGTGGGCTCAGGAGTGTGTGTCGCGGGAATCGAAGAAGGCAGGCCCTAGACTGCTTCTTCAGTGCGCCGACCGAGATGTATTTCTCGGGGTCTTGAAGCAGGCCAAGCCCCAGAGGTGGCTTCAGTGCCGGGAGTGAGCTGCGGGATCACAGCTTTGTCCCGGAGAGGGACCAAATGCAGGACACAGCGAAGTGGACGGGCAGGGAGCGAGCTGGAGTCTCCCGGTGGTTACTTTGCCAGGTGCTTGAACGAAGGCAGGAGCCAGCCTGCTTCGGTGCAGGGATCCGGAGTGGGCTCTGGAGTGTTTGCCAGGGTCTTGACCGAGGGCAGGAGCCAGCCTGGATCAGCGCAGACACCGGGCGGGGGGCCCAGGAGTGTTTGTCATGGTATTGCCCGAGGGCAGGAGCCAGCCTGGTTTAGAGCAGGCACCGGGCGGTGGGCTCAGGAGTGTTTGTCAGGGTATTGCCCGAGGGCAGGGACCAGCCTGGTTCAGGGCAGGTCCCGGGCGGTGGTCTCAGGAGTGTCTGTCGGCGCCGGGCATGGGCAGGACCCAGCCTCCTTCAGGGCAGACACAGAGATGGGGGCTCAGGAGTCTGTGCTGAGTGAATCGAACAAGGGCCAGACCTAGACCGGTTCAGGGCAGGGACAGAGATGCAGCTTCAGGAGTATTTCCTGGGGGTAGGACCCCGGCCAGGTTTAGCGCGGGGATCAAGATGCGGGCTCAGCAGTGTTTCCCGGGTGACTGAACGAGGGCACGGCCCACCCTGTCTCTGTGCGGGGACCGAGATGCTCCCTCAGGAGGGTTTCTCGAGGTCTGATCGTGGGCAGGACGCGCACGGCTTCAGGGCAGAGTGCGAGAGGAGGCCTCAGGAGGACGTGTTGAGGTAGCTCCCAAGGGCAGAACCTCGACTGGTTCAGTGCAGCGCCCGAGGGGCGGGCACAGGCGCATTTGCCGGTGGCTTCGGCAATTGCTTGCCGGAGCCCTGGCCGGGGCAGGGAAGGAGATGTTGGCCCAGGGCCGTTGGGTGGCGCTGTGCAGCAGGGGAGGCCCCAGCCTAGGTGCGTGCCGTGGCCGCGAGGCAGGCTCAGGAGGGCCTGTCGGGGGACTGACACTGGGCGGGACCCAGCCTCGTCCCGAGCAGGGACCGAGGTGTTGGGTCAGGAGTGTTTGTCAGGGTCGGGAAGAAGTGCCGGGCACCGCCCAGTTGAGGGCAGCGACCGATGCAAGCTCAGGAGTGTTTGCCGGGGGTCGGGCCAAGGGCAGGACCTAGCCTGATTGAGGGCAGGCTACCCGATGTGGGCTCAGGAATGCTTCTCGGGGCTTGAACATGGGAAGGACCCAGCCTGCTTCGGGGCAGGGACTGAGATGCGCGCTCAGGATTATGTGTCCGGGACACGAATATGCAAAGTCCAACAAACGCCTGCTTGACTGCAGGGACCGAGAGGTGGGGTCGGGAGTCTGTGCTAAGGTCCCGCACAAGGGCAGGACCTCGACTGGTTCAGTTCAGTGACAGAGACGGGGCTCGGGAGATTAGACGTGCACTTCAGGAAGGGCGGAACCCAGCCTGGTTTGGTGCAGCGCGTGAGATGAGGGCGCAGCAGTGATTCTGAGGGGTTTGAACAAGGGGAGGCCTCACCGTCGTTCGGGGCCAGGGGGCCAGGTTTGGGCTCAGGATTGTTTGTCGGGGGCCTTGGCCAGACGCAGAAACCTCCGTGGTTGAGCTCAGGGACCGAGATGAACGCTCAGGAGTGTTTTGTGTGTGTGTGTGCGGGGAGGGGGTGTTGCTCAAGGGCAGCATCCATCCGAGTTCAGGGCGGGCACGCAGCTGTGGGCTCAGGAGTGTGTGTCACGAGAATCGAAGAAGGGCAGGCCCTAAACTGCTTCTTCAGTGCGCCGACCGAGATGCATTTCTCGGGGTGTTGAAGCAGGCCAAGCCCCCGTTGCGGGTTCAGTGCCGGGAGTGAGTTGCGGGATCAGGGCTTTGTCCCGGCGAGGGACCAAAGGCAGGACACAGCGACGTGGACGGGCACGGAGCGAGCTGGAGTCTCCCGGTGGTTACTTTGCCAGGTGCTTGCACGAAGGCAGGAGCCAGCCTGCTTCAGTGCAGAGACCCGGGGAGGTCACAGGAGTGTTTGTCAGGGTCTTGCCCTAGGGAGGGGGCCAGCCTGGTTCAGTGCAGGCACGGGGCGGTGGGCTCAGGAGTGTTTGTCCGGGTCTTGCCTGAGGGCAGGAGCCAGCCTGGTTCAATGCAGGCACCGGGCGGTGGGCTCAGGGGTGTTTGTCGGCGCCGGGCCGTGGGCGGGACCAAGCCTCCTTCAGGGCAGGCACAGAGATGGGGGCTCAGGAGCCTGTGATGTGCGTCCCGAACAAGGGCTAGACCTAGACCGGTTCAGGGCAGGGACCGAGATGCAGCTTCAGGAGTATTTCCTGGGGGTAGGAACCCGGCCAGGTTCACCGCGGGGACCAAGATGCGGGCTCTACCGTGTTTTTCGGGTGATTGAACGACGGCACGGCCCACCCTGTCTCTGTGCAGGGACCGAGATGCGCCCTCAGGAGGGTTTCTCGAGGTCGGACCGTGGGCAGGACGCGCACGCCTTCAGGGCAGAGAGCGAGAGGTCACCTCAGGAGGACGTGTTGAGGTAGCGCCCAAGGGCAGGACCTCGACTGGTTCAGAGCAGCGCCCGAGGGGTGGGTAAAGGCGCATTTGCCAATGGCTTCAGCAAGTGCTTGCTGGAGCCGCGGCCGGTGCAGGGAAGGAGATGTTGACTCAGGGGCGTTGCACGGCACAGTGCCCAACGGGAGGCCCCAGCCTAGGTGCGTGCCGTGGCCGCGAGGCAGGCTCAGGCGGGTCTGTCGGGGGACTGACGCCGGGTGGGACCCAGCCTCGTCCCGTGCAGGGACCGAGGTGTTGGCTCAGGAGTGTTGTCAGGGTCGGGAAGAAGTGCCGTGCACCGCCCAATTGAGGGAGCGACCGAGGCAGGCTCAGGAGTGCTTGCCGGGGGTCGGTCCAAGGGTAGGACCTAGCCTGATTGAGGGCAGGGAACCCGATGTGGGCTCGAGAGTGCTTCTCGGGGCTTGAACATGGGAAGGACCCAGCCTGCTTCGGGGCAGGCACTGAGAGGCGCGCTCAGGATGATGTTCCCGGGACTCGAACATGGAAAGTCCAAAGAACGCCTGCTTGACTGCAGGGACCGAGAGGTTTGGGTCGGGAGTCTGTGCTAGGGGCGCGCACAAAGGGCAGGACCTCGACTGGTTCAGTTCAGTGACCGAGACGGGGCCCGGGACTTTAGACGGGCACTTCAGGAAGGGCGGAACTCTGCGTGGTTTAGTGCAGCGCGTGAGATGAGGGCGCAGCAATGATTCCGGGCGTTTGAACAAGGGGAGGACTCACCGTCGTTCAGGGCCAGGGGGCCAGGTTTGGGCTCAGGATTGATTGTCGAGGGCCTTGGCCAGAGGCAGAAACCACCGTGGTTGAGCTCAGGGACCGAGATGAACGCTCAGGAGTGTTTTGTGTGAGTTTGGGGGCGGTGGGGGTGTTGCCCAAGGGCAGCATCCATCCGAATTCAGGGCGGGCACGCAGCTGTGGGCTCAGGAGTGTGTGTCACGGGAATCGAAGAAGGGCAGGCCCTAAACTGCTTCTTCAGTGCGCCGACCGAGATGTATTTCTCGGGGTCTTGAAGCAGTCCAAGCCCCCGAGGCGGGTTCAGTGCCGGGAGTGAGTTGCGGGATCAGGGCTTTGTCCCGGCGAGGGACCAAGGGCAGGACACAGCGAAGTGGACGGAAGGGAGCGAGCTGGAGTCTCCCGTGGTTTCTTTGCCAGGTGCTTGAAGGAAGGCAGGAGCCAGCCTACTTCAGTGCAGGGACCCGGGGTGGTCTCAGGAGTGTTTGTCAGGGTCTTGCCCGAGGGCAGGAGCCAGCCTGGTTCAGAGCAGGCACCGGGCGGTTGGCTCAGGAGTGTTTGTCAGGGTCTTGCCTGAGGGCAGGAGCCAGCCTGGGCCAGTGCAGGCACCGGGCGGCTGGCTCAGGAGTGTTTGTCAGGGTCTTGCCCGAGGGCAGGAGCCAGCCTGGTTCAGAGCAGGCACCGGGCGGTTGGCTCAGGAGTGTTTGTCAGGGTCTTGCCCGAGGGCTGGAGCCAGCCTGGTTCAGTGCAGGCACCGGGCGGTGGGCTCAGTTGTGTTTGTCGGGGCCGGGCCATGGGCGGGACCCAGCCTCCTTCAGGGCAGGCACAGAGATGGGGGCTCAGGAGTCTGTGCTGGGCGAATCGAACAAGGGCCAGACCTAAACCGGTTGAGCGCAGGGACCGAGATGCAGCTTCAGGAGGATTTCCAGGCGGTAGGAACCCGGCCAGGTTCAGCGCGGGGTCCAAGATGCGGGCTCAGCAGTGTTTCCCGGGTGATTGAACAAGGGCACGGCCCACCCTGTCTCCGTGCGGGGACCGAGATGCGCCCTTAGGAGGGTTTCTCGAGGTTGGACCGTGGTCAGGATGCGCACGGCTTCAGGGCAGAGAGCGAAAGGTGGCCTCAGGAGGACGTGTTGAGGTAGCTCCCAAGGGCCGGACCTCGACTGGTTCAGCGCAGCGCCCGAGGGGTGGGCACAGGCACATTTGCCGGTGGCTTCAGCAAGTGCTTGCTGGAGCCGCGGCCGGTGCATGGAAGGAGATGTTGTCTCGGGGGCGTTGGACGGGGACGTGCACCAGGGGAGGCCCTAGCCTAGGTGCGTGCCGTGGCCGTGAGGCCGGCTCCCGAGGGTCTGTCGGGGGACTGTCGCCGGGCGGGACCCAGCCTCGTCCCGTGCAGGGACGGAGGTGTTGGCTCAGGAGTGTTTTTCAGGGTCGGGAAGAAGCGCCGTGAATCGCCCAGTTGAGGGCAGCGACCAATGCAGACTCAGGAGTGTTTGCCGGGGGTCGGGCCAAGGGCAGGACCTAGCCTGATTGAGGGCAGGGAACCCGATGTGGGTTCAGGAGTGCTTCACGGGGCTTGAACATGGGAAGGACCCAGCCTGCTTCGGGGCAGGGCCTGAGACGCGCTCTCAGGATTATGTTCCCGGGACTCGAACATGGATAATCCAACGAACACGTTCTTGACTGCAGGGACCGAGAGGTGGGGTCGGGAGTCTGTACTAGGCGCTCGCACAAGGGCAGGACCTCGACTGTTTCAGATCAGTGACCGAGACGGGGCTCAGGAGTTTAGAAGGGCACTTCTGGAAGGGCACGACCCTGCCTGGTTTGGTGCAGCGCGTGAGATGAGGGTGCAGCAATGATTCCGGGGGGTTTAAACAAGGAGAGGACTCACCGTCGTTCGGGGCCAGGGGGCCAAGTTTGGGCTCAGGATTGTTTGTCGGGGGCCTTGGCCAGAGGCAGAAACCACCGTGGTTGAGCTCAGGGACCAAGATGAACGCTCAGGCGTGTTTAGTGTGTGTGTGTGTGGGGGGGGGGGGGTGGGGGGGTGTGTGGGGGGGTGTGCGCAAGGGCAGCATCCATCCGAGTTCCGGGCGGGCACGCAGCTGTGGGCTCAGGAGTGTGTGTCGCGGGAATCGAAGAAGGCAGGCCCTAGACTGCTTCTTCAGTGCGCCGACCGAGATGTATTTCTCGGGGTCTTGAAGCAGGCCAAGCCCCAGAGGTGGCTTCAGTGCCGGGAGTGAGCTGCGGGATCACAGCTTTGTCCCGGAGAGGGACCAAATGCAGGACACAGCGAAGTGGACGGGCAGGGAGCGAGCTGGAGTCTCCCGGTGGTTACTTTGCCAGGTGCTTGAACGAAGGCAGGAGCCAGCCTGCTTCGGTGCAGGGATCCGGAGTGGGCTCTGGAGTGTTTGCCAGGGTCTTGACCGAGGGCAGGAGCCAGCCTGGATCAGCGCAGACACCGGGCGGGGGGCCCAGGAGTGTTTGTCATGGTATTGCCCGAGGGCAGGAGCCAGCCTGGTTTAGAGCAGGCACCGGGCGGTGGGCTCAGGAGTGTTTGTCAGGGTATTGCCCGAGGGCAGGGACCAGCCTGGTTCAGGGCAGGCCCCGGGCGGTGGTCTCAGGAGTGTCTGTCGGCGCCGGGCATGGGCAGGACCCAGCCTCCTTCAGGGCAGACACAGAGATGGGGGCTCAGGAGTCTGTGCTGAGTGAATCGAACAAGGGCCAGACCTAGACCGGTTCAGGGCAGGGACAGAGATGCAGCTTCAGGAGTATTTCCTGGGGGTAGGACCCCGGTCAGGTTTAGCGCGGGGATCAAGATGCGGGCTCAGCAGTGTTTCCCGGGTGACTGAACGAGGGCACGGCCCACCCTGTCTCTGTGCGGGGACCGAGATGCTCCCTCAGGAGGGTTTCTCGAGGTCTGATCGTGGGCAGGACGCGCACGGCTTCAGGGCAGAGTGCGAGAGGAGGCCTCAGGAGGACGTGTTGAGGTAGCTCCCAAGGGCAGAACCTCGACTGGTTCAGTGCAGCGCCCGAGGGGCGGGCACAGGCGCATTTGCCGGTGGCTTCGGCAATTGCTTGCCGGAGCCCTGGCCGGGGCAGGGAAGGAGATGTTGGCCCAGGGTCGTTGGGTGGCGCTGTGCAGCAGGGGAGGCCCCAGCCTAGGTGCGTGCCGTGGCCGCGAGGCAGGCTCAGGAGGGCCTGTCGGGGGACTGACACTGGGCGGGACCCAGCCTCGTCCCGAGCAGGGACCGAGGTGTTGGGTCAGGAGTGTTTGTCAGGGTCGGGAAGAAGTGCCGGGCACCGCCCAGTTGAGGGCAGCGACCGATGCAAGCTCAGGAGTGTTTGCCGGGGGTCGGGCCAAGGGCAGGACCTAGCCTGATTGAGGGCAGGCTACCCGATGTGGGCTCAGGAATGCTTCTCGGGGCTTGAACATGGGAAGGACCCAGCCTGCTTCGGGGCAGGGACTGAGATGCGCGCTCAGGATTATGTGTCCGGGACACGAATATGCAAAGTCCAACAAACGCCTGCTTGACTGCAGGGACCGAGAGGTGGGGTCGGGAGTCTGTGCTAAGGTCCCGCACAAGGGCAGGACCTCGACTGGTTCAGTTCAGTGACAGAGACGGGGCTCGGGAGATTAGACGTGCACTTCAGGAAGGGCGGAACCCAGCCTGGTTTGGTGCAGCGCGTGAGATGAGGGCGCAGCAGTGATTCTGAGGGGTTTGAACAAGGGGAGGCCTCACCGTCGTTCGGGGCCAGGGGGCCAGGTTTGGGCTCAGGATTGTTTGTCGGGGGCCTTGGCCAGACGCAGAAACCTCCGTGGTTGAGCTCAGGGACCGAGATGAACGCTCAGGAGTGTTTTGTGTGTGTGTGTGCGGGGAGGGGGTGTTGCTCAAGGGCAGCATCCATCCGAGTTCAGGGCGGGCACGCAGCTGTGGGCTCAGGAGTGTGTGTCACGAGAATCGAAGAAGGGCAGGCCCTAAACTGCTTCTTCAGTGCGCCGACCGAGATGCATTTCTCGGGGTGTTGAAGCAGGCCAAGCCCCCGTTGCGGGTTCAGTGCCGGGAGTGAGTTGCGGGATCAGGGCTTTGTCCCGGCGAGGGACCAAAGGCAGGACACAGCGACGTGGACGGGCACGGAGCGAGCTGGAGTCTCCCGGTGGTTACTTTGCCAGGTGCTTGCACGAAGGCAGGAGCCAGCCTGCTTCAGTGCAGAGACCCGGGGAGGTCACAGGAGTGTTTGTCAGGGTCTTGCCCTAGGGAGGGGGCCAGCCTGGTTCAGTGCAGGCACGGGGCGGTGGGCTCAGGAGTGTTTGTCCGGGTCTTGCCTGAGGGCAGGAGCCAGCCTGGTTCAATGCAGGCACCGGGCGGTGGGCTCAGGGGTGTTTGTCGGCGCCGGGCCGTGGGCGGGACTAAGCCTCCTTCAGGGCAGGCACAGAGATGGGGGCTCAGGAGCCTGTGATGTGCGTCCCGAACAAGGGCTAGACCTAGACCGGTTCAGGGCAGGGACCGAGATGCAGCTTCAGGAGTATTTCCTGGGGGTAGGAACCCGGCCAGGTTCACCGCGGGGACCAAGATGCGGGCTCTACCGTGTTTTTCGGGTGATTGAACGACGGCACGGCCCACCCTGTCTCTGTGCAGGGACCGAGATGCGCCCTCAGGAGGGTTTCTCGAGGTCGGACCGTGGGCAGGACGCGCACGCCTTCAGGGCAGAGAGCGAGAGGTCACCTCAGGAGGACGTGTTGAGGTAGCGCCCAAGGGCAGGACCTCGACTGGTTCAGAGCAGCGCCCGAGGGGTGGGTAAAGGCGCATTTGCCAATGGCTTCAGCAAGTGCTTGCTGGAGCCGCGGCCGGTGCAGGGAAGGAGATGTTGACTCAGGGGCGTTGCACGGCACAGTGCCCAACGGGAGGCCCCAGCCTAGGTGCGTGCCGTGGCCGCGAGGCAGGCTCAGGCGGGTCTGTCGGGGGACTGACGCCGGGTGGGACCCAGCCTCGTCCCGTGCAGGGACCGAGGTGTTGGCTCAGGAGTGTTGTCAGGGTCGGGAAGAAGTGCCGTGCACCGCCCAATTGAGGGAGCGACCGAGGCAGGCTCAGGAGTGCTTGCCGGGGGTCGGTCCAAGGGTAGGACCTAGCCTGATTGAGGGCAGGGAACCCGATGTGGGCTCGAGAGTGCTTCTCGGGGCTTGAACATGGGAAGGACCCAGCCTGCTTCGGGGCAGGCACTGAGAGGCGCGCTCAGGATGATGTTCCCGGGACTCGAACATGGAAAGTCCAAAGAACGCCTGCTTGACTGCAGGGACCGAGAGGTTTGGGTCGGGAGTCTGTGCTAGGGGCGCGCACAAAGGGCAGGACCTCGACTGGTTCAGTTCAGTGACCGAGACGGGGCCCGGGACTTTAGACGGGCACTTCAGGAAGGGCGGAACTCTGCGTGGTTTAGTGCAGCGCGTGAGATGAGGGCGCAGCAATGATTCCGGGCGTTTGAACAAGGGGAGGACTCACCGTCGTTCAGGGCCAGGGGGCCAGGTTTGGGCTCAGGATTGATTGTCGAGGGCCTTGGCCAGAGGCAGAAACCACCGTGGTTGAGCTCAGGGACCGAGATGAACGCTCAGGAGTGTTTTGTGTGAGTTTGGGGGCGGTGGGGGTGTTGCCCAAGGGCAGCATCCATCCGAATTCAGGGCGGGCACGCAGCTGTGGGCTCAGGAGTGTGTGTCACGGGAATCGAAGAAGGGCAGGCCCTAAACTGCTTCTTCAGTGCGCCGACCGAGATGTATTTCTCGGGGTCTTGAAGCAGTCCAAGCCCCCGAGGCGGGTTCAGTGCCGGGAGTGAGTTGCGGGATCAGGGCTTTGTCCCGGCGAGGGACCAAGGGCAGGACACAGCGAAGTGGACGGAAGGGAGCGAGCTGGAGTCTCCCGTGGTTTCTTTGCCAGGTGCTTGAAGGAAGGCAGGAGCCAGCCTACTTCAGTGCAGGGACCCGGGGTGGTCTCAGGAGTGTTTGTCAGGGTCTTGCCCGAGGGCAGGAGCCAGCCTGGTTCAGAGCAGGCACCGGGCGGTTGGCTCAGGAGTGTTTGTCAGGGTCTTGCCTGAGGGCAGGAGCCAGCCTGGGCCAGTGCAGGCACCGGGCGGCTGGCTCAGGAGTGTTTGTCAGGGTCTTGCCCGAGGGCAGGAGCCAGCCTGGTTCAGAGCAGGCACCGGGCGGTTGGCTCAGGAGTGTTTGTCAGGGTCTTGCCCGAGGGCTGGAGCCAGCCTGGTTCAGTGCAGGCACCGGGCGGTGGGCTCAGTTGTGTTTGTCGGGGCCGGGCCATGGGCGGGACCCAGCCTCCTTCAGGGCAGGCACAGAGATGGGGGCTCAGGAGTCTGTGCTGGGCGAATCGAACAAGGGCCAGACCTAAACCGGTTGAGCGCAGGGACCGAGATGCAGCTTCAGGAGTATTTCCAGGCGGTAGGAACCCGGCCAGGTTCAGCGCGGGGTCCAAGATGCGGGCTCAGCAGTGTTTCCCGGGTGATTGAACAAGGGCACGGCCCACCCTGTCTCCGTGCGGGGACCGAGATGCGCCCTTAGGAGGGTTTCTCGAGGTTGGACCGTGGTCAGGATGCGCACGGCTTCAGGGCAGAGAGCGAAAGGTGGCCTCAGGAGGACGTGTTGAGGTAGCTCCCAAGGGCCGGACCTCGACTGGTTCAGCGCAGCGCCCGAGGGGTGGGCACAGGCACATTTGCCGGTGGCTTCAGCAAGTGCTTGCTGGAGCCGCGGCCGGTGCATGGAAGGAGATGTTGTCTCGGGGGCGTTGGACGGGGACGTGCACCAGGGGAGGCCCTAGCCTAGGTGCGTGCCGTGGCCGTGAGGCCGGCTCCCGAGGGTCTGTCGGGGGACTGTCGCCGGGCGGGACCCAGCCTCGTCCCGTGCAGGGACGGAGGTGTTGGCTCAGGAGTGTTTTTCAGGGTCGGGAAGAAGCGCCGTGAATCGCCCAGTTGAGGGCAGCGACCAATGCAGACTCAGGAGTGTTTGCCGGGGGTCGGGCCAAGGGCAGGACCTAGCCTGATTGAGGGCAGGGAACGCGATGTGGGTTCAGGAGTGCTTCACGGGGCTTGAACATGGGAAGGACCCAGCCTGCTTCGGGGCAGGGCCTGAGACGCGCTCTCAGGATTATGTTCCCGGGACTCGAACATGGATAATCCAACGAACACGTTCTTGACTGCAGGGACCGAGAGGTGGGGTCGGGAGTCTGTACTAGGCGCTCGCACAAGGGCAGGACCTCGACTGTTTCAGATCAGTGACCGAGACGGGGCTCAGGAGTTTAGAAGGGCACTTCTGGAAGGGCACGACCCTGCCTGGTTTGGTGCAGCGCGTGAGATGAGGGTGCAGCAATGATTCCGGGGGGTTTAAACAAGGAGAGGACTCACCGTCGTTCGGGGCCAGGGGGCCAAGTTTGGGCTCAGGATTGTTTGTCGGGGGCCTTGGCCAGAGGCAGAAACCACCGTGGTTGAGCTCAGGGACCAAGATGAACGCTCAGGCGTGTTTAGTGTGTGTGTGTGTGGGGGGGGGGGGTGGGGGGGTGTGTGGGGGGGTGTGCGCAAGGGCAGCATCCATCCGAGTTCCGGGCGGGCACGCAGCTGTGGGCTCAGGAGTGTGTGTCGCGGGAATCGAAGAAGGCAGGCCCTAGACTGCTTCTTCAGTGCGCCGACCGAGATGTATTTCTCGGGGTCTTGAAGCAGGCCAAGCCCCAGAGGTGGCTTCAGTGCCGGGAGTGAGCTGCGGGATCACAGCTTTGTCCCGGAGAGGGACCAAATGCAGGACACAGCGAAGTGGACGGGCAGGGAGCGAGCTGGAGTCTCCCGGTGGTTACTTTGCCAGGTGCTTGAACGAAGGCAGGAGCCAGCCTGCTTCGGTGCAGGGATCCGGAGTGGGCTCTGGAGTGTTTGCCAGGGTCTTGACCGAGGGCAGGAGCCAGCCTGGATCAGCGCAGACACCGGGCGGGGGGCCCAGGAGTGTTTGTCATGGTATTGCCCGAGGGCAGGAGCCAGCCTGGTTTAGAGCAGGCACCGGGCGGTGGGCTCAGGAGTGTTTGTCAGGGTATTGCCCGAGGGCAGGGACCAGCCTGGTTCAGGGCAGGCCCCGGGCGGTGGTCTCAGGAGTGTCTGTCGGCGCCGGGCATGGGCAGGACCCAGCCTCCTTCAGGGCAGACACAGAGATGGGGGCTCAGGAGTCTGTGCTGAGTGAATCGAACAAGGGCCAGACCTAGACCGGTTCAGGGCAGGGACAGAGATGCAGCTTCAGGAGTATTTCCTGGGGGTAGGACCCCGGCCAGGTTTAGCGCGGGGATCAAGATGCGGGCTCAGCAGTGTTTCCCGGGTGACTGAACGAGGGCACGGCCCACCCTGTCTCTGTGCGGGGACCGAGATGCTCCCTCAGGAGGGTTTCTCGAGGTCTGATCGTGGGCAGGACGCGCACGGCTTCAGGGCAGAGTGCGAGAGGAGGCCTCAGGAGGACGTGTTGAGGTAGCTCCCAAGGGCAGAACCTCGACTGGTTCAGTGCAGCGCCCGAGGGGCGGGCACAGGCGCATTTGCCGGTGGCTTCGGCAATTGCTTGCCGGAGCCCTGGCCGGGGCAGGGAAGGAGATGTTGGCCCAGGGCCGTTGGGTGGCGCTGTGCAGCAGGGGAGGCCCCAGCCTAGGTGCGTGCCGTGGCCGCGAGGCAGGCTCAGGAGGGCCTGTCGGGGGACTGACACTGGGCGGGACCCAGCCTCGTCCCGAGCAGGGACCGAGGTGTTGGGTCAGGAGTGTTTGTCAGGGTCGGGAAGAAGTGCCGGGCACCGCCCAGTTGAGGGCAGCGACCGATGCAAGCTCAGGAGTGTTTGCCGGGGGTCGGGCCAAGGGCAGGACCTAGCCTGATTGAGGGCAGGCTACCCGATGTGGGCTCAGGAATGCTTCTCGGGGCTTGAACATGGGAAGGACCCAGCCTGCTTCGGGGCAGGGACTGAGATGCGCGCTCAGGATTATGTGTCCGGGACATGAATATGCAAAGTCCAACAAACGCCTGCTTGACTGCAGGGACCGAGAGGTGGGGTCGGGAGTCTGTGCTAAGGTCCCGCACAAGGGCAGGACCTCGACTGGTTCAGTTCAGTGACAGAGACGGGGCTCGGGAGATTAGACGTGCACTTCAGGAAGGGCGGAACCCAGCCTGGTTTGGTGCAGCGCGTGAGATGAGGGCGCAGCAGTGATTCTGAGGGGTTTGAACAAGGGGAGGCCTCACCGTCGTTCGGGGCCAGGGGGCCAGGTTTGGGCTCAGGATTGTTTGTCGGGGGCCTTGGCCAGACGCAGAAACCTCCGTGGTTGAGCTCAGGGACCGAGATGAACGCTCAGGAGTGTTTTGTGTGTGTGTGTGCGGGGAGGGGGTGTTGCTCAAGGGCAGCATCCATCCGAGTTCAGGGCGGGCACGCAGCTGTGGGCTCAGGAGTGTGTGTCACGAGAATCGAAGAAGGGCAGGCCCTAAACTGCTTCTTCAGTGCGCCGACCGAGATGCATTTCTCGGGGTGTTGAAGCAGGCCAAGCCCCCGTTGCGGGTTCAGTGCCGGGAGTGAGTTGCGGGATCAGGGCTTTGTCCCGGCGAGGGACCAAAGGCAGGACACAGCGACGTGGACGGGCACGGAGCGAGCTGGAGTCTCCCGGTGGTTACTTTGCCAGGTGCTTGCACGAAGGCAGGAGCCAGCCTGCTTCAGTGCAGAGACCCGGGGAGGTCACAGGAGTGTTTGTCAGGGTCTTGCCCTAGGGAGGGGGCCAGCCTGGTTCAGTGCAGGCACGGGGCGGTGGGCTCAGGAGTGTTTGTCCGGGTCTTGCCTGAGGGCAGGAGCCAGCCTGGTTCAATGCAGGCACCGGGCGGTGGGCTCAGGGGTGTTTGTCGGCGCCGGGCCGTGGGCGGGACCAAGCCTCCTTCAGGGCAGGCACAGAGATGGGGGCTCAGGAGCCTGTGATGTGCGTCCCGAACAAGGGCTAGACCTAGACCGGTTCAGGGCAGGGACCGAGATGCAGCTTCAGGAGTATTTCCTGGGGGTAGGAACCCGGCCAGGTTCACCGCGGGGACCAAGATGCGGGCTCTACCGTGTTTTTCGGGTGATTGAACGACGGCACGGCCCACCCTGTCTCTGTGCAGGGACCGAGATGCGCCCTCAGGAGGGTTTCTCGAGGTCGGACCGTGGGCAGGACGCGCACGCCTTCAGGGCAGAGAGCGAGAGGTCACCTCAGGAGGACGTGTTGAGGTAGCGCCCAAGGGCAGGACCTCGACTGGTTCAGAGCAGCGCCCGAGGGGTGGGTAAAGGCGCATTTGCCAATGGCTTCAGCAAGTGCTTGCTGGAGCCGCGGCCGGTGCAGGGAAGGAGATGTTGACTCAGGGGCGTTGCACGGCACAGTGCCCAACGGGAGGCCCCAGCCTAGGTGCGTGCCGTGGCCGCGAGGCAGGCTCAGGCGGGTCTGTCGGGGGACTGACGCCGGGTGGGACCCAGCCTCGTCCCGTGCAGGGACCGAGGTGTTGGCTCAGGAGTGTTGTCAGGGTCGGGAAGAAGTGCCGTGCACCGCCCAATTGAGGGAGCGACCGAGGCAGGCTCAGGAGTGCTTGCCGGGGGTCGGTCCAAGGGTAGGACCTAGCCTGATTGAGGGCAGGGAACCCGATGTGGGCTCGAGAGTGCTTCTCGGGGCTTGAACATGGGAAGGACCCAGCCTGCTTCGGGGCAGGCACTGAGAGGCGCGCTCAGGATGATGTTCCCGGGACTCGAACATGGAAAGTCCAAAGAACGCCTGCTTGACTGCAGGGACCGAGAGGTTTGGGTCGGGAGTCTGTGCTAGGGGCGCGCACAAAGGGCAGGACCTCGACTGGTTCAGTTCAGTGACCGAGACGGGGCCCGGGACTTTAGACGGGCACTTCAGGAAGGGCGGAACTCTGCGTGGTTTAGTGCAGCGCGTGAGATGAGGGCGCAGCAATGATTCCGGGCGTTTGAACAAGGGGAGGACTCACCGTCGTTCAGGGCCAGGGGGCCAGGTTTGGGCTCAGGATTGATTGTCGAGGGCCTTGGCCAGAGGCAGAAACCACCGTGGTTGAGCTCAGGGACCGAGATGAACGCTCAGGAGTGTTTTGTGTGAGTTTGGGGGCGGTGGGGGTGTTGCCCAAGGGCAGCATCCATCCGAATTCAGGGCGGGCACGCAGCTGTGGGCTCAGGAGTGTGTGTCACGGGAATCGAAGAAGGGCAGGCCCTAAACTGCTTCTTCAGTGCGCCGACCGAGATGTATTTCTCGGGGTCTTGAAGCAGTCCAAGCCCCCGAGGCGGGTTCAGTGCCGGGAGTGAGTTGCGGGATCAGGGCTTTGTCCCGGCGAGGGACCAAGGGCAGGACACAGCGAAGTGGACGGAAGGGAGCGAGCTGGAGTCTCCCGTGGTTTCTTTGCCAGGTGCTTGAAGGAAGGCAGGAGCCAGCCTACTTCAGTGCAGGGACCCGGGGTGGTCTCAGGAGTGTTTGTCAGGGTCTTGCCCGAGGGCAGGAGCCAGCCTGGTTCAGAGCAGGCACCGGGCGGTTGGCTCAGGAGTGTTTGTCAGGGTCTTGCCTGAGGGCAGGAGCCAGCCTGGGCCAGTGCAGGCACCGGGCGGCTGGCTCAGGAGTGTTTGTCAGGGTCTTGCCCGAGGGCAGGAGCCAGCCTGGTTCAGAGCAGGCACCGGGCGGTTGGCTCAGGAGTGTTTGTCAGGGTCTTGCCCGAGGGCTGGAGCCAGCCTGGTTCAGTGCAGGCACCGGGCGGTGGGCTCAGTTGTGTTTGTCGGGGCCGGGCCATGGGCGGGACCCAGCCTCCTTCAGGGCAGGCACAGAGATGGGGGCTCAGGAGTCTGTGCTGGGCGAATCGAACAAGGGCCAGACCTAAACCGGTTGAGCGCAGGGACCGAGATGCAGCTTCAGGAGTATTTCCAGGCGGTAGGAACCCGGCCAGGTTCAGCGCGGGGTCCAAGATGCGGGCTCAGCAGTGTTTCCCGGGTGATTGAACAAGGGCACGGCCCACCCTGTCTCCGTGCGGGGACCGAGATGCGCCCTTAGGAGGGTTTCTCGAGGTTGGACCGTGGTCAGGATGCGCACGGCTTCAGGGCAGAGAGCGAAAGGTGGCCTCAGGAGGACGTGTTGAGGTAGCTCCCAAGGGCCGGACCTCGACTGGTTCAGCGCAGCGCCCGAGGGGTGGGCACAGGCACATTTGCCGGTGGCTTCAGCAAGTGCTTGCTGGAGCCGCGGCCGGTGCATGGAAGGAGATGTTGTCTCGGGGGCGTTGGACGGGGACGTGCACCAGGGGAGGCCCTAGCCTAGGTGCGTGCCGTGGCCGTGAGGCCGGCTCCCGAGGGTCTGTCGGGGGACTGTCGCCGGGCGGGACCCAGCCTCGTCCCGTGCAGGGACGGAGGTGTTGGCTCAGGAGTGTTTTTCAGGGTCGGGAAGAAGCGCCGTGAATCGCCCAGTTGAGGGCAGCGACCAATGCAGACTCAGGAGTGTTTGCCGGGGGTCGGGCCAAGGGCAGGACCTAGCCTGATTGAGGGCAGGGAACGCGATGTGGGTTCAGGAGTGCTTCACGGGGCTTGAACATGGGAAGGACCCAGCCTGCTTCGGGGCAGGGCCTGAGACGCGCTCTCAGGATTATGTTCCCGGGACTCGAACATGGATAATCCAACGAACACGTTCTTGACTGCAGGGACCGAGAGGTGGGGTCGGGAGTCTGTACTAGGCGCTCGCACAAGGGCAGGACCTCGACTGTTTCAGATCAGTGACCGAGACGGGGCTCAGGAGTTTAGAAGGGCACTTCTGGAAGGGCACGACCCTGCCTGGTTTGGTGCAGCGCGTGAGATGAGGGTGCAGCAATGATTCCGGGGGGTTTAAACAAGGAGAGGACTCACCGTCGTTCGGGGCCAGGGGGCCAAGTTTGGGCTCAGGATTGTTTGTCGGGGGCCTTGGCCAGAGGCAGAAACCACCGTGGTTGAGCTCAGGGACCAAGATGAACGCTCAGGCGTGTTTAGTGTGTGTGTGTGTGGGGGGGGGGGGTGGGGGGGTGTGTGGGGGGGTGTGCGCAAGGGCAGCATCCATCCGAGTTCCGGGCGGGCACGCAGCTGTGGGCTCAGGAGTGTGTGTCGCGGGAATCGAAGAAGGCAGGCCCTAGACTGCTTCTTCAGTGCGCCGACCGAGATGTATTTCTCGGGGTCTTGAAGCAGGCCAAGCCCCAGAGGTGGCTTCAGTGCCGGGAGTGAGCTGCGGGATCACAGCTTTGTCCCGGAGAGGGACCAAATGCAGGACACAGCGAAGTGGACGGGCAGGGAGCGAGCTGGAGTCTCCCGGTGGTTACTTTGCCAGGTGCTTGAACGAAGGCAGGAGCCAGCCTGCTTCGGTGCAGGGATCCGGAGTGGGCTCTGGAGTGTTTGCCAGGGTCTTGACCGAGGGCAGGAGCCAGCCTGGATCAGCGCAGACACCGGGCGGGGGGCCCAGGAGTGTTTGTCATGGTATTGCCCGAGGGCAGGAGCCAGCCTGGTTTAGAGCAGGCACCGGGCGGTGGGCTCAGGAGTGTTTGTCAGGGTATTGCCCGAGGGCAGGGACCAGCCTGGTTCAGGGCAGGCCCCGGGCGGTGGTCTCAGGAGTGTCTGTCGGCGCCGGGCATGGGCAGGACCCAGCCTCCTTCAGGGCAGACACAGAGATGGGGGCTCAGGAGTCTGTGCTGAGTGAATCGAACAAGGGCCAGACCTAGACCGGTTCAGGGCAGGGACAGAGATGCAGCTTCAGGAGTATTTCCTGGGGGTAGGACCCCGGCCAGGTTTAGCGCGGGGATCAAGATGCGGGCTCAGCAGTGTTTCCCGGGTGACTGAACGAGGGCACGGCCCACCCTGTCTCTGTGCGGGGACCGAGATGCTCCCTCAGGAGGGTTTCTCGAGGTCTGATCGTGGGCAGGACGCGCACGGCTTCAGGGCAGAGTGCGAGAGGAGGCCTCAGGAGGACGTGTTGAGGTAGCTCCCAAGGGCAGAACCTCGACTGCTTCAGTGCAGCGCCCGAGGGGCGGGCACAGGCGCATTTGCCGGTGGCTTCGGCAATTGCTTGCCGGAGCCCTGGCCGGGGCAGGGAAGGAGATGTTGGCCCAGGGCCGTTGGGTGGCGCTGTGCAGCAGGGGAGGCCCCAGCCTAGGTGCGTGCCGTGGCCGCGAGGCAGGCTCAGGAGGGCCTGTCGGGGGACTGACACTGGGCGGGACCCAGCCTCGTCCCGAGCAGGGACCGAGGTGTTGGGTCAGGAGTGTTTGTCAGGGTCGGGAAGAAGTGCCGGGCACCGCCCAGTTGAGGGCAGCGACCGATGCAAGCTCAGGAGTGTTTGCCGGGGGTCGGGCCAAGGGCAGGACCTAGCCTGATTGAGGGCAGGCTACCCGATGTGGGCTCAGGAATGCTTCTCGGGGCTTGAACATGGGAAGGACCCAGCCTGCTTCGGGGCAGGGACTGAGATGCGCGCTCAGGATTATGTGTCCGGGACATGAATATGCAAAGTCCAACAAACGCCTGCTTGACTGCAGGGACCGAGAGGTGGGGTCGGGAGTCTGTGCTAAGGTCCCGCACAAGGGCAGGACCTCGACTGGTTCAGTTCAGTGACAGAGACGGGGCTCGGGAGATTAGACGTGCACTTCAGGAAGGGCGGAACCCAGCCTGGTTTGGTGCAGCGCGTGAGATGAGGGCGCAGCAGTGATTCTGAGGGGTTTGAACAAGGGGAGGCCTCACCGTCGTTCGGGGCCAGGGGGCCAGGTTTGGGCTCAGGATTGTTTGTCGGGGGCCTTGGCCAGACGCAGAAACCTCCGTGGTTGAGCTCAGGGACCGAGATGAACGCTCAGGAGTGTTTTGTGTGTGTGTGTGCGGGGAGGGGGTGTTGCTCAAGGGCAGCATCCATCCGAGTTCAGGGCGGGCACGCAGCTGTGGGCTCAGGAGTGTGTGTCACGAGAATCGAAGAAGGGCAGGCCCTAAACTGCTTCTTCAGTGCGCCGACCGAGATGCATTTCTCGGGGTGTTGAAGCAGGCCAAGCCCCCGTTGCGGGTTCAGTGCCGGGAGTGAGTTGCGGGATCAGGGCTTTGTCCCGGCGAGGGACCAAAGGCAGGACACAGCGACGTGGACGGGCACGGAGCGAGCTGGAGTCTCCCGGTGGTTACTTTGCCAGGTGCTTGCACGAAGGCAGGAGCCAGCCTGCTTCAGTGCAGAGACCCGGGGAGGTCACAGGAGTGTTTGTCAGGGTCTTGCCCTAGGGAGGGGGCCAGCCTGGTTCAGTGCAGGCACGGGGCGGTGGGCTCAGGAGTGTTTGTCCGGGTCTTGCCTGAGGGCAGGAGCCAGCCTGGTTCAATGCAGGCACCGGGCGGTGGGCTCAGGGGTGTTTGTCGGCGCCGGGCCGTGGGCGGGACCAAGCCTCCTTCAGGGCAGGCACAGAGATGGGGGCTCAGGAGCCTGTGATGTGCGTCCCGAACAAGGGCTAGACCTAGACCGGTTCAGGGCAGGGACCGAGATGCAGCTTCAGGAGTATTTCCTGGGGGTAGGAACCCGGCCAGGTTCACCGCGGGGACCAAGATGCGGGCTCTACCGTGTTTTTCGGGTGATTGAACGACGGCACGGCCCACCCTGTCTCTGTGCAGGGACCGAGATGCGCCCTCAGGAGGGTTTCTCGAGGTCGGACCGTGGGCAGGACGCGCACGCCTTCAGGGCAGAGAGCGAGAGGTCACCTCAGGAGGACGTGTTGAGGTAGCGCCCAAGGGCAGGACCTCGACTGGTTCAGAGCAGCGCCCGAGGGGTGGGTAAAGGCGCATTTGCCAATGGCTTCAGCAAGTGCTTGCTGGAGCCGCGGCCGGTGCAGGGAAGGAGATGTTGACTCAGGGGCGTTGCACGGCACAGTGCCCAACGGGAGGCCCCAGCCTAGGTGCGTGCCGTGGCCGCGAGGCAGGCTCAGGCGGGTCTGTCGGGGGACTGACGCCGGGTGGGACCCAGCCTCGTCCCGTGCAGGGACCGAGGTGTTGGCTCAGGAGTGTTGTCAGGGTCGGGAAGAAGTGCCGTGCACCGCCCAATTGAGGGAGCGACCGAGGCAGGCTCAGGAGTGCTTGCCGGGGGTCGGTCCAAGGGTAGGACCTAGCCTGATTGAGGGCAGGGAACCCGATGTGGGCTCGAGAGTGCTTCTCGGGGCTTGAACATGGGAAGGACCCAGCCTGCTTCGGGGCAGGCACTGAGAGGCGCGCTCAGGATGATGTTCCCGGGACTCGAACATGGAAAGTCCAAAGAACGCCTGCTTGACTGCAGGGACCGAGAGGTTTGGGTCGGGAGTCTGTGCTAGGGGCGCGCACAAAGGGCAGGACCTCGACTGGTTCAGTTCAGTGACCGAGACGGGGCCCGGGACTTTAGACGGGCACTTCAGGAAGGGCGGAACTCTGCGTGGTTTAGTGCAGCGCGTGAGATGAGGGCGCAGCAATGATTCCGGGCGTTTGAACAAGGGGAGGACTCACCGTCGTTCAGGGCCAGGGGGCCAGGTTTGGGCTCAGGATTGATTGTCGAGGGCCTTGGCCAGAGGCAGAAACCACCGTGGTTGAGCTCAGGGACCGAGATGAACGCTCAGGAGTGTTTTGTGTGAGTTTGGGGGCGGTGGGGGTGTTGCCCAAGGGCAGCATCCATCCGAATTCAGGGCGGGCACGCAGCTGTGGGCTCAGGAGTGTGTGTCACGGGAATCGAAGAAGGGCAGGCCCTAAACTGCTTCTTCAGTGCGCCGACCGAGATGTATTTCTCGGGGTCTTGAAGCAGTCCAAGCCCCCGAGGCGGGTTCAGTGCCGGGAGTGAGTTGCGGGATCAGGGCTTTGTCCCGGCGAGGGACCAAGGGCAGGACACAGCGAAGTGGACGGAAGGGAGCGAGCTGGAGTCTCCCGTGGTTTCTTTGCCAGGTGCTTGAAGGAAGGCAGGAGCCAGCCTACTTCAGTGCAGGGACCCGGGGTGGTCTCAGGAGTGTTTGTCAGGGTCTTGCCCGAGGGCAGGAGCCAGCCTGGTTCAGAGCAGGCACCGGGCGGTTGGCTCAGGAGTGTTTGTCAGGGTCTTGCCTGAGGGCAGGAGCCAGCCTGGGCCAGTGCAGGCACCGGGCGGCTGGCTCAGGAGTGTTTGTCAGGGTCTTGCCCGAGGGCAGGAGCCAGCCTGGTTCAGAGCAGGCACCGGGCGGTTGGCTCAGGAGTGTTTGTCAGGGTCTTGCCCGAGGGCTGGAGCCAGCCTGGTTCAGTGCAGGCACCGGGCGGTGGGCTCAGTTGTGTTTGTCGGGGCCGGGCCATGGGCGGGACCCAGCCTCCTTCAGGGCAGGCACAGAGATGGGGGCTCAGGAGTCTGTGCTGGGCGAATCGAACAAGGGCCAGACCTAAACCGGTTGAGCGCAGGGACCGAGATGCAGCTTCAGGAGTATTTCCAGGCGGTAGGAACCCGGCCAGGTTCAGCGCGGGGTCCAAGATGCGGGCTCAGCAGTGTTTCCCGGGTGATTGAACAAGGGCACGGCCCACCCTGTCTCCGTGCGGGGACCGAGATGCGCCCTTAGGAGGGTTTCTCGAGGTTGGACCGTGGTCAGGATGCGCACGGCTTCAGGGCAGAGAGCGAAAGGTGGCCTCAGGAGGACGTGTTGAGGTAGCTCCCAAGGGCCGGACCTCGACTGGTTCAGCGCAGCGCCCGAGGGGTGGGCACAGGCACATTTGCCGGTGGCTTCAGCAAGTGCTTGCTGGAGCCGCGGCCGGTGCATGGAAGGAGATGTTGTCTCGGGGGCGTTGGACGGGGACGTGCACCAGGGGAGGCCCTAGCCTAGGTGCGTGCCGTGGCCGTGAGGCCGGCTCCCGAGGGTCTGTCGGGGGACTGTCGCCGGGCGGGACCCAGCCTCGTCCCGTGCAGGGACGGAGGTGTTGGCTCAGGAGTGTTTTTCAGGGTCGGGAAGAAGCGCCGTGAATCGCCCAGTTGAGGGCAGCGACCAATGCAGACTCAGGAGTGTTTGCCGGGGGTCGGGCCAAGGGCAGGACCTAGCCTGATTGAGGGCAGGGAACGCGATGTGGGTTCAGGAGTGCTTCACGGGGCTTGAACATGGGAAGGACCCAGCCTGCTTCGGGGCAGGGCCTGAGACGCGCTCTCAGGATTATGTTCCCGGGACTCGAACATGGATAATCCAACGAACACGTTCTTGACTGCAGGGACCGAGAGGTGGGGTCGGGAGTCTGTACTAGGCGCTCGCACAAGGGCAGGACCTCGACTGTTTCAGATCAGTGACCGAGACGGGGCTCAGGAGTTTAGAAGGGCACTTCTGGAAGGGCACGACCCTGCCTGGTTTGGTGCAGCGCGTGAGATGAGGGTGCAGCAATGATTCCGGGGGGTTTAAACAAGGAGAGGACTCACCGTCGTTCGGGGCCAGGGGGCCAAGTTTGGGCTCAGGATTGTTTGTCGGGGGCCTTGGCCAGAGGCAGAAACCACCGTGGTTGAGCTCAGGGACCAAGATGAACGCTCAGGCGTGTTTAGTGTGTGTGTGTGGGGGGGGGGGTGGGGGGGTGTGTGGGGGGGTGTGCGCAAGGGCAGCATCCATCCGAGTTCCGGGCGGGCACGCAGCTGTGGGCTCAGGAGTGTGTGTCGCGGGAATCGAAGAAGGCAGGCCCTAGACTGCTTCTTCAGTGCGCCGACCGAGATGTATTTCTCGGGGTCTTGAAGCAGGCCAAGCCCCAGAGGTGGCTTCAGTGCCGGGAGTGAGCTGCGGGATCACAGCTTTGTCCCGGAGAGGGACCAAATGCAGGACACAGCGAAGTGGACGGGCAGGGAGCGAGCTGGAGTCTCCCGGTGGTTACTTTGCCAGGTGCTTGAACGAAGGCAGGAGCCAGCCTGCTTCGGTGCAGGGATCCGGAGTGGGCTCTGGAGTGTTTGCCAGGGTCTTGACCGAGGGCAGGAGCCAGCCTGGATCAGCGCAGACACCGGGCGGGGGGCCCAGGAGTGTTTGTCATGGTATTGCCCGAGGGCAGGAGCCAGCCTGGTTTAGAGCAGGCACCGGGCGGTGGGCTCAGGAGTGTTTGTCAGGGTATTGCCCGAGGGCAGGGACCAGCCTGGTTCAGGGCAGGCCCCGGGCGGTGGTCTCAGGAGTGTCTGTCGGCGCCGGGCATGGGCAGGACCCAGCCTCCTTCAGGGCAGACACAGAGATGGGGGCTCAGGAGTCTGTGCTGAGTGAATCGAACAAGGGCCAGACCTAGACCGGTTCAGGGCAGGGACAGAGATGCAGCTTCAGGAGTATTTCCTGGGGGTAGGACCCCGGCCAGGTTTAGCGCGGGGATCAAGATGCGGGCTCAGCAGTGTTTCCCGGGTGACTGAACGAGGGCACGGCCCACCCTGTCTCTGTGCGGGGACCGAGATGCTCCCTCAGGAGGGTTTCTCGAGGTCTGATCGTGGGCAGGACGCGCACGGCTTCAGGGCAGAGTGCGAGAGGAGGCCTCAGGAGGACGTGTTGAGGTAGCTCCCAAGGGCAGAACCTCGACTGCTTCAGTGCAGCGCCCGAGGGGCGGGCACAGGCGCATTTGCCGGTGGCTTCGGCAATTGCTTGCCGGAGCCCTGGCCGGGGCAGGGAAGGAGATGTTGGCCCAGGGCCGTTGGGTGGCGCTGTGCAGCAGGGGAGGCCCCAGCCTAGGTGCGTGCCGTGGCCGCGAGGCAGGCTCAGGAGGGCCTGTCGGGGGACTGACACTGGGCGGGACCCAGCCTCGTCCCGAGCAGGGACCGAGGTGTTGGGTCAGGAGTGTTTGTCAGGGTCGGGAAGAAGTGCCGGGCACCGCCCAGTTGAGGGCAGCGACCGATGCAAGCTCAGGAGTGTTTGCCGGGGGTCGGGCCAAGGGCAGGACCTAGCCTGATTGAGGGCAGGCTACCCGATGTGGGCTCAGGAATGCTTCTCGGGGCTTGAACATGGGAAGGACCCAGCCTGCTTCGGGGCAGGGACTGAGATGCGCGCTCAGGATTATGTGTCCGGGACATGAATATGCAAAGTCCAACAAACGCCTGCTTGACTGCAGGGACCGAGAGGTGGGGTCGGGAGTCTGTGCTAAGGTCCCGCACAAGGGCAGGACCTCGACTGGTTCAGTTCAGTGACAGAGACGGGGCTCGGGAGATTAGACGTGCACTTCAGGAAGGGCGGAACCCAGCCTGGTTTGGTGCAGCGCGTGAGATGAGGGCGCAGCAGTGATTCTGAGGGGTTTGAACAAGGGGAGGCCTCACCGTCGTTCGGGGCCAGGGGGCCAGGTTTGGGCTCAGGATTGTTTGTCGGGGGCCTTGGCCAGACGCAGAAACCTCCGTGGTTGAGCTCAGGGACCGAGATGAACGCTCAGGAGTGTTTTGTGTGTGTGTGTGCGGGGAGGGGGTGTTGCTCAAGGGCAGCATCCATCCGAGTTCAGGGCGGGCACGCAGCTGTGGGCTCAGGAGTGTGTGTCACGAGAATCGAAGAAGGGCAGGCCCTAAACTGCTTCTTCAGTGCGCCGACCGAGATGCATTTCTCGGGGTGTTGAAGCAGGCCAAGCCCCCGTTGCGGGTTCAGTGCCGGGAGTGAGTTGCGGGATCAGGGCTTTGTCCCGGCGAGGGACCAAAGGCAGGACACAGCGACGTGGACGGGCACGGAGCGAGCTGGAGTCTCCCGGTGGTTACTTTGCCAGGTGCTTGCACGAAGGCAGGAGCCAGCCTGCTTCAGTGCAGAGACCCGGGGAGGTCACAGGAGTGTTTGTCAGGGTCTTGCCCTAGGGAGGGGGCCAGCCTGGTTCAGTGCAGGCACGGGGCGGTGGGCTCAGGAGTGTTTGTCCGGGTCTTGCCTGAGGGCAGGAGCCAGCCTGGTTCAATGCAGGCACCGGGCGGTGGGCTCAGGGGTGTTTGTCGGCGCCGGGCCGTGGGCGGGACCAAGCCTCCTTCAGGGCAGGCACAGAGATGGGGGCTCAGGAGCCTGTGATGTGCGTCCCGAACAAGGGCTAGACCTAGACCGGTTCAGGGCAGGGACCGAGATGCAGCTTCAGGAGTATTTCCTGGGGGTAGGAACCCGGCCAGGTTCACCGCGGGGACCAAGATGCGGGCTCTACCGTGTTTTTCGGGTGATTGAACGACGGCACGGCCCACCCTGTCTCTGTGCAGGGACCGAGATGCGCCCTCAGGAGGGTTTCTCGAGGTCGGACCGTGGGCAGGACGCGCACGCCTTCAGGGCAGAGAGCGAGAGGTCACCTCAGGAGGACGTGTTGAGGTAGCGCCCAAGGGCAGGACCTCGACTGGTTCAGAGCAGCGCCCGAGGGGTGGGTAAAGGCGCATTTGCCAATGGCTTCAGCAAGTGCTTGCTGGAGCCGCGGCCGGTGCAGGGAAGGAGATGTTGACTCAGGGGCGTTGCACGGCACAGTGCCCAACGGGAGGCCCCAGCCTAGGTGCGTGCCGTGGCCGCGAGGCAGGCTCAGGCGGGTCTGTCGGGGGACTGACGCCGGGTGGGACCCAGCCTCGTCCCGTGCAGGGACCGAGGTGTTGGCTCAGGAGTGTTGTCAGGGTCGGGAAGAAGTGCCGTGCACCGCCCAATTGAGGGAGCGACCGAGGCAGGCTCAGGAGTGCTTGCCGGGGGTCGGTCCAAGGGTAGGACCTAGCCTGATTGAGGGCAGGGAACCCGATGTGGGCTCGAGAGTGCTTCTCGGGGCTTGAACATGGGAAGGACCCAGCCTGCTTCGGGGCAGGCACTGAGAGGCGCGCTCAGGATGATGTTCCCGGGACTCGAACATGGAAAGTCCAAAGAACGCCTGCTTGACTGCAGGGACCGAGAGGTTTGGGTCGGGAGTCTGTGCTAGGGGCGCGCACAAAGGGCAGGACCTCGACTGGTTCAGTTCAGTGACCGAGACGGGGCCCGGGACTTTAGACGGGCACTTCAGGAAGGGCGGAACTCTGCGTGGTTTAGTGCAGCGCGTGAGATGAGGGCGCAGCAATGATTCCGGGCGTTTGAACAAGGGGAGGACTCACCGTCGTTCAGGGCCAGGGGGCCAGGTTTGGGCTCAGGATTGATTGTCGAGGGCCTTGGCCAGAGGCAGAAACCACCGTGGTTGAGCTCAGGGACCGAGATGAACGCTCAGGAGTGTTTTGTGTGAGTTTGGGGGCGGTGGGGGTGTTGCCCAAGGGCAGCATCCATCCGAATTCAGGGCGGGCACGCAGCTGTGGGCTCAGGAGTGTGTGTCACGGGAATCGAAGAAGGGCAGGCCCTAAACTGCTTCTTCAGTGCGCCGACCGAGATGTATTTCTCGGGGTCTTGAAGCAGTCCAAGCCCCCGAGGCGGGTTCAGTGCCGGGAGTGAGTTGCGGGATCAGGGCTTTGTCCCGGCGAGGGACCAAGGGCAGGACACAGCGAAGTGGACGGAAGGGAGCGAGCTGGAGTCTCCCGTGGTTTCTTTGCCAGGTGCTTGAAGGAAGGCAGGAGCCAGCCTACTTCAGTGCAGGGACCCGGGGTGGTCTCAGGAGTGTTTGTCAGGGTCTTGCCCGAGGGCAGGAGCCAGCCTGGTTCAGAGCAGGCACCGGGCGGTTGGCTCAGGAGTGTTTGTCAGGGTCTTGCCTGAGGGCAGGAGCCAGCCTGGGCCAGTGCAGGCACCGGGCGGCTGGCTCAGGAGTGTTTGTCAGGGTCTTGCCCGAGGGCAGGAGCCAGCCTGGTTCAGAGCAGGCACCGGGCGGTTGGCTCAGGAGTGTTTGTCAGGGTCTTGCCCGAGGGCTGGAGCCAGCCTGGTTCAGTGCAGGCACCGGGCGGTGGGCTCAGTTGTGTTTGTCGGGGCCGGGCCATGGGCGGGACCCAGCCTCCTTCAGGGCAGGCACAGAGATGGGGGCTCAGGAGTCTGTGCTGGGCGAATCGAACAAGGGCCAGACCTAAACCGGTTGAGCGCAGGGACCGAGATGCAGCTTCAGGAGTATTTCCAGGCGGTAGGAACCCGGCCAGGTTCAGCGCGGGGTCCAAGATGCGGGCTCAGCAGTGTTTCCCGGGTGATTGAACAAGGGCACGGCCCACCCTGTCTCCGTGCGGGGACCGAGATGCGCCCTTAGGAGGGTTTCTCGAGGTTGGACCGTGGTCAGGATGCGCACGGCTTCAGGGCAGAGAGCGAAAGGTGGCCTCAGGAGGACGTGTTGAGGTAGCTCCCAAGGGCCGGACCTCGACTGGTTCAGCGCAGCGCCCGAGGGGTGGGCACAGGCACATTTGCCGGTGGCTTCAGCAAGTGCTTGCTGGAGCCGCGGCCGGTGCATGGAAGGAGATGTTGTCTCGGGGGCGTTGGACGGGGACGTGCACCAGGGGAGGCCCTAGCCTAGGTGCGTGCCGTGGCCGTGAGGCCGGCTCCCGAGGGTCTGTCGGGGGACTGTCGCCGGGCGGGACCCAGCCTCGTCCCGTGCAGGGACGGAGGTGTTGGCTCAGGAGTGTTTTTCAGGGTCGGGAAGAAGCGCCGTGAATCGCCCAGTTGAGGGCAGCGACCAATGCAGACTCAGGAGTGTTTGCCGGGGGTCGGGCCAAGGGCAGGACCTAGCCTGATTGAGGGCAGGGAACGCGATGTGGGTTCAGGAGTGCTTCACGGGGCTTGAACATGGGAAGGACCCAGCCTGCTTCGGGGCAGGGCCTGAGACGCGCTCTCAGGATTATGTTCCCGGGACTTGAACATGGATAATCCAACGAACACGTTCTTGACTGCAGGGACCGAGAGGTGGGGTCGGGAGTCTGTACTAGGCGCTCGCACAAGGGCAGGACCTCGACTGTTTCAGATCAGTGACCGAGACGGGGCTCAGGAGTTTAGAAGGGCACTTCTGGAAGGGCACGACCCTGCCTGGTTTGGTGCAGCGCGTGAGATGAGGGTGCAGCAATGATTCCGGGGGGTTTAAACAAGGAGAGGACTCACCGTCGTTCGGGGCCAGGGGGCCAAGTTTGGGCTCAGGATTGTTTGTCGGGGGCCTTGGCCAGAGGCAGAAACCACCGTGGTTGAGCTCAGGGACCAAGATGAACGCTCAGGCGTGTTTAGTGTGTGTGTGTGGGGGGGGGGGGGTGGGGGGGTGTGTGGGGGGGTGTGCGCAAGGGCAGCATCCATCCGAGTTCCGGGCGGGCACGCAGCTGTGGGCTCAGGAGTGTGTGTCGCGGGAATCGAAGAAGGCAGGCCCTAGACTGCTTCTTCAGTGCGCCGACCGAGATGTATTTCTCGGGGTCTTGAAGCAGGCCAAGCCCCAGAGGTGGCTTCAGTGCCGGGAGTGAGCTGCGGGATCACAGCTTTGTCCCGGAGAGGGACCAAATGCAGGACACAGCGAAGTGGACGGGCAGGGAGCGAGCTGGAGTCTCCCGGTGGTTACTTTGCCAGGTGCTTGAACGAAGGCAGGAGCCAGCCTGCTTCGGTGCAGGGATCCGGAGTGGGCTCTGGAGTGTTTGCCAGGGTCTTGACCGAGGGCAGGAGCCAGCCTGGATCAGCGCAGACACCGGGCGGGGGGCCCAGGAGTGTTTGTCATGGTATTGCCCGAGGGCAGGAGCCAGCCTGGTTTAGAGCAGGCACCGGGCGGTGGGCTCAGGAGTGTTTGTCAGGGTATTGCCCGAGGGCAGGGACCAGCCTGGTTCAGGGCAGGCCCCGGGCGGTGGTCTCAGGAGTGTCTGTCGGCGCCGGGCATGGGCAGGACCCAGCCTCCTTCAGGGCAGACACAGAGATGGGGGCTCAGGAGTCTGTGCTGAGTGAATCGAACAAGGGCCAGACCTAGACCGGTTCAGGGCAGGGACAGAGATGCAGCTTCAGGAGTATTTCCTGGGGGTAGGACCCCGGCCAGGTTTAGCGCGGGGATCAAGATGCGGGCTCAGCAGTGTTTCCCGGGTGACTGAACGAGGGCACGGCCCACCCTGTCTCTGTGCGGGGACCGAGATGCTCCCTCAGGAGGGTTTCTCGAGGTCTGATCGTGGGCAGGACGCGCACGGCTTCAGGGCAGAGTGCGAGAGGAGGCCTCAGGAGGACGTGTTGAGGTAGCTCCCAAGGGCAGAACCTCGACTGCTTCAGTGCAGCGCCCGAGGGGCGGGCACAGGCGCATTTGCCGGTGGCTTCGGCAATTGCTTGCCGGAGCCCTGGCCGGGGCAGGGAAGGAGATGTTGGCCCAGGGCCGTTGGGTGGCGCTGTGCAGCAGGGGAGGCCCCAGCCTAGGTGCGTGCCGTGGCCGCGAGGCAGGCTCAGGAGGGCCTGTCGGGGGACTGACACTGGGCGGGACCCAGCCTCGTCCCGAGCAGGGACCGAGGTGTTGGGTCAGGAGTGTTTGTCAGGGTCGGGAAGAAGTGCCGGGCACCGCCCAGTTGAGGGCAGCGACCGATGCAAGCTCAGGAGTGTTTGCCGGGGGTCGGGCCAAGGGCAGGACCTAGCCTGATTGAGGGCAGGCTACCCGATGTGGGCTCAGGAATGCTTCTCGGGGCTTGAACATGGGAAGGACCCAGCCTGCTTCGGGGCAGGGACTGAGATGCGCGCTCAGGATTATGTGTCCGGGACATGAATATGCAAAGTCCAACAAACGCCTGCTTGACTGCAGGGACCGAGAGGTGGGGTCGGGAGTCTGTGCTAAGGTCCCGCACAAGGGCAGGACCTCGACTGGTTCAGTTCAGTGACAGAGACGGGGCTCGGGAGATTAGACGTGCACTTCAGGAAGGGCGGAACCCAGCCTGGTTTGGTGCAGCGCGTGAGATGAGGGCGCAGCAGTGATTCTGAGGGGTTTGAACAAGGGGAGGCCTCACCGTCGTTCGGGGCCAGGGGGCCAGGTTTGGGCTCAGGATTGTTTGTCGGGGGCCTTGGCCAGACGCAGAAACCTCCGTGGTTGAGCTCAGGGACCGAGATGAACGCTCAGGAGTGTTTTGTGTGTGTGTGTGCGGGGAGGGGGTGTTGCTCAAGGGCAGCATCCATCCGAGTTCAGGGCGGGCACGCAGCTGTGGGCTCAGGAGTGTGTGTCACGAGAATCGAAGAAGGGCAGGCCCTAAACTGCTTCTTCAGTGCGCCGACCGAGATGCATTTCTCGGGGTGTTGAAGCAGGCCAAGCCCCCGTTGCGGGTTCAGTGCCGGGAGTGAGTTGCGGGATCAGGGCTTTGTCCCGGCGAGGGACCAAAGGCAGGACACAGCGACGTGGACGGGCACGGAGCGAGCTGGAGTCTCCCGGTGGTTACTTTGCCAGGTGCTTGCACGAAGGCAGGAGCCAGCCTGCTTCAGTGCAGAGACCCGGGGAGGTCACAGGAGTGTTTGTCAGGGTCTTGCCCTAGGGAGGGGGCCAGCCTGGTTCAGTGCAGGCACGGGGCGGTGGGCTCAGGAGTGTTTGTCCGGGTCTTGCCTGAGGGCAGGAGCCAGCCTGGTTCAATGCAGGCACCGGGCGGTGGGCTCAGGGGTGTTTGTCGGCGCCGGGCCGTGGGCGGGACCAAGCCTCCTTCAGGGCAGGCACAGAGATGGGGGCTCAGGAGCCTGTGATGTGCGTCCCGAACAAGGGCTAGACCTAGACCGGTTCAGGGCAGGGACCGAGATGCAGCTTCAGGAGTATTTCCTGGGGGTAGGAACCCGGCCAGGTTCACCGCGGGGACCAAGATGCGGGCTCTACCGTGTTTTTCGGGTGATTGAACGACGGCACGGCCCACCCTGTCTCTGTGCAGGGACCGAGATGCGCCCTCAGGAGGGTTTCTCGAGGTCGGACCGTGGGCAGGACGCGCACGCCTTCAGGGCAGAGAGCGAGAGGTCACCTCAGGAGGACGTGTTGAGGTAGCGCCCAAGGGCAGGACCTCGACTGGTTCAGAGCAGCGCCCGAGGGGTGGGTAAAGGCGCATTTGCCAATGGCTTCAGCAAGTGCTTGCTGGAGCCGCGGCCGGTGCAGGGAAGGAGATGTTGACTCAGGGGCGTTGCACGGCACAGTGCCCAACGGGAGGCCCCAGCCTAGGTGCGTGCCGTGGCCGCGAGGCAGGCTCAGGCGGGTCTGTCGGGGGACTGACGCCGGGTGGGACCCAGCCTCGTCCCGTGCAGGGACCGAGGTGTTGGCTCAGGAGTGTTGTCAGGGTCGGGAAGAAGTGCCGTGCACCGCCCAATTGAGGGAGCGACCGAGGCAGGCTCAGGAGTGCTTGCCGGGGGTCGGTCCAAGGGTAGGACCTAGCCTGATTGAGGGCAGGGAACCCGATGTGGGCTCGAGAGTGCTTCTCGGGGCTTGAACATGGGAAGGACCCAGCCTGCTTCGGGGCAGGCACTGAGAGGCGCGCTCAGGATGATGTTCCCGGGACTCGAACATGGAAAGTCCAAAGAACGCCTGCTTGACTGCAGGGACCGAGAGGTTTGGGTCGGGAGTCTGTGCTAGGGGCGCGCACAAAGGGCAGGACCTCGACTGGTTCAGTTCAGTGACCGAGACGGGGCCCGGGACTTTAGACGGGCACTTCAGGAAGGGCGGAACTCTGCGTGGTTTAGTGCAGCGCGTGAGATGAGGGCGCAGCAATGATTCCGGGCGTTTGAACAAGGGGAGGACTCACCGTCGTTCAGGGCCAGGGGGCCAGGTTTGGGCTCAGGATTGATTGTCGAGGGCCTTGGCCAGAGGCAGAAACCACCGTGGTTGAGCTCAGGGACCGAGATGAACGCTCAGGAGTGTTTTGTGTGAGTTTGGGGGCGGTGGGGGTGTTGCCCAAGGGCAGCATCCATCCGAATTCAGGGCGGGCACGCAGCTGTGGGCTCAGGAGTGTGTGTCACGGGAATCGAAGAAGGGCAGGCCCTAAACTGCTTCTTCAGTGCGCCGACCGAGATGTATTTCTCGGGGTCTTGAAGCAGTCCAAGCCCCCGAGGCGGGTTCAGTGCCGGGAGTGAGTTGCGGGATCAGGGCTTTGTCCCGGCGAGGGACCAAGGGCAGGACACAGCGAAGTGGACGGAAGGGAGCGAGCTGGAGTCTCCCGTGGTTTCTTTGCCAGGTGCTTGAAGGAAGGCAGGAGCCAGCCTACTTCAGTGCAGGGACCCGGGGTGGTCTCAGGAGTGTTTGTCAGGGTCTTGCCTGAGGGCAGGAGCCAGCCTGGGCCAGTGCAGGCACCGGGCGGCTGGCTCAGGAGTGTTTGTCAGGGTCTTGCCCGAGGGCAGGAGCCAGCCTGGTTCAGAGCAGGCACCGGGCGGCTGGCTCAGGAGTGTTTGTCAGGGTCTTGCCCGAGGGCAGGAGCCAGCCTGGTTCAGAGCAGGCACCGGGCGGTTGGCTCAGGAGTGTTTGTCAGGGTCTTGCCCGAGGGCTGGAGCCAGCCTGGTTCAGTGCAGGCACCGGGCGGTGGGCTCAGTTGTGTTTGTCGGGGCCGGGCCATGGGCGGGACCCAGCCTCCTTCAGGGCAGGCACAGAGATGGGGGCTCAGGAGTCTGTGCTGGGCGAATCGAACAAGGGCCAGACCTAAACCGGTTGAGCGCAGGGACCGAGATGCAGCTTCAGGAGTATTTCCAGGCGGTAGGAGCCCGGCCAGGTTCAGCGCAGGGACCGAGATGCGGGCTCAGCAGTGTTTCCCGGCTAATTGAACGAGGGCACGGCCCACCCTGTCTCTGTGCAGGGACTGAGATGCGCCCTCTGAAGGGTTTCTCGAGGTCGAAAAGTGGGCAGGACGCGCTCGGCTTCAGGTTAGAGAGCTAGATGTGACCTCAGGAGGACGTGTTGAGGTAGCTCCCAAGGGCCGGACCTCGACTGGTTCAGCGCAGCGCCCGAGGGGTGGGCACAGGCGCATTTGCCGGTGTCTTCAGCAAGTGCTTGCAGTAGCCGCGGCCGGTGCAGGGAAGGAGATGTGGGCTCGGGGGCGTTGCAGGGAGCCGTGCACAAAGGGAGGCCCCAGCCTCGGTGCAAGCCATGGCTGCGAGGCAGGCTCAGGAGGGTCTGTCGGCGGACTGTCGCCGGGCGGGACCCAGCCTCGTCCAGTGCAGGGACCCAGGTGTTGGCTCCGGAGTGTTTGTCAGGGTTCGGAAGAAGCGCCGTGCATCGCCCTGTTGAGGGCAGCGACCGATGCAGGCTCAGGAGTGTTTGCCGGGGGTGGGGCCAAGGGCAGGACCTAGCCTGATTGAAGGCAGGTAACCCGATGTGGGCTCAGGAGTGCTTCACGGGGTTTGAACATGGGAAGGACACAGCCTGCTTCGGGGCATGGACTCAGATGCGCTCTCAGGATTATGTTCCAGGGACTTGAACATGGAAAATCCAACGAACACGTTCTGGACTACAGGGACCAAGAGGTGGGGTCGGGAGTCTGTACTAGGCGCTCGCACAAGGGCAGGACCTCGACTGGCTCCGTTCAGTGACCGAGACGGGGCTCAGGAATTTAGACGGGCTCTTCTGGAAGGGCACGACCGTGCTTGGTTTAGTTCAGCGCGTGAGATGAGGGCACAGCAGTGATTCCGGGGGGTTGGAACAAGGGGAGGACTCACCATTGTTCGGGGCCAGGGGGCCAGGGGGCCAGGTTTGGGCTCAGGATTGTTTGTCGGGGGCCTTGGCCAGAGGCAGAAACCACCGTGGTTGAGCTCAGGGACCGAGATGAACGCTCAGGAGTGTTTGTGTGTTTGGTGGGGGGAGGAGGGTGGGGGGGTTGCCCAAGGGCAGCATCCATCCGAGTTCAGGGCGCGCACGCAGCTGTGGGCTCAGGAGTGTGTGTCGCGGGAATCAAAGAAGGGCAGGCCCTAAACTGCTTCTTCAGTGCGCCGCCCGAGATGTATTTCTCGGGGTCTTGAAGCAGGCCAAGCCCCCGAGGCGGGTTCAGTGCCGGGAGTGAGCTGCGGGATCAGGGATTTGTCCTGGCGAGAGACCCAGGGCAGGACACAGCGAAGTGGACGGGCAGGGAGCGAGCTGGAGTCTCCCGGTGGTTACTTTGGCAGGTGCTTGAACGAAGGCCGGAGCCAGCCTGCTTCAGTGCAGGGACTCGTGGTGGCCTCAGGAGTGTTTGTCAGGGTCCTGCCCGAGGGCAGGTGCCAGCCTAGTTCAGTGCAGGCACCGGGCAGTGGGCTCAGGAGTGTTTGTCAGGGTCTTGCCCGAGGGCAGGAGCCAGCCTGGTTCAGTGCAGGGACCCGGGGTTGTCTCAGGAATGTTTGTCAGGGTCCTGCCAGAGGGCAGGAGCCAGCCTGGTTCAGGGCAGGCGTCGGGCGGTGGGCTCAGGACGGTTTGTTGGCGCCTGGCCATGGCGGGGCCCAGCCTCCTTCAGGGCAGGCACAGAGATGGGGGCTCAGGAGTCTGTGCTGGGCGAATCGAACAAGGGCCAGACCTAAACCGGTTGAGCGCAGGGACCGAGATGCAGCTTCAGGAGGATTTCCAGGCGGTAGGAACCCGGCCAGGTTCAGCGCGGGGACCAAGATGCGGGCTCAGCAGTGTTTCCCGGGTGATTGAACAAGGGCACGGCCCACCCTGTCTCCGTGCGGGGACCGAGATGCGCCCTTAGGAGGGTTTCTCGAGGTTGGACCGTGGTCAGGATGCGCACGGCTTCAGGGCAGAGAGCGAAAGGTGGCCTCAGGAGGACGTGTTGAGGTAGCTCCCAAGGGCCGGACCTCGACTGGTTCAGCGCAGCGCCCGAGGGGTGGGCACAGGCACATTTGCCGGTGGCTTCAGCAAGTGCTTGCTGGAGCCGCGGCCGGTGCATGGAAGGAGATGTTGTCTCGGGGGCGTTGGACGGGGACGTGCACCAGGGGAGGCCCTAGCCTAGGTGCGTGCCGTGGCCGTGAGGCCGGCTCCCGAGGGTCTGTCGGGGGACTGTCGCCGGGCGGGACCCAGCCTCGTCCCGTGCAGGGACGGAGGTGTTGGCTCAGGAGTGTTTTTCAGGGTCGGGAAGAAGCGCCGTGAATCGCCCAGTTGAGGGCAGCGACCAATGCAGACTCAGGAGTGTTTGCCGGGGGTCGGGCCAAGGGCAGGACCTAGCCTGATTGAGGGCAGGGAACCCGATGTGGGTTCAGGAGTGCTTCACGGGGCTTGAACATGGGAAGGACCCAGCCTGCTTCGGGGCAGGGCCTGAGACGCGCTCTCAGGGTTATGTTCCCGGGACTCGAACATGGATAATCCAACGAACATGTTCTTGACTGCAGGGACCGAGAGGTGGGGTCGGGAGTCTGTACTAGGCGCTCGCACAAGGGCAGGACCTCGACTGTTTCAGATCAGTGACCGAGACAGGGCTCAGGAGTTTAGAAGGGCACTTCTGGAAGGGCACGACCCTGCCTGGTTTGGTGCAGCGCGTGAGATGAGGGTGCAGCAATGATTCCGGGGGGTTTAAACAAGGAGAGGACTCACCGTCGTTCGGGGCCAGGGGGCCAAGTTTGGGCTCAGGATTGTTTGTCGGGGGCCTTGGCCAGAGGCAGAAACCACCGTGGTTGAGCTCAGGGACCAAGATGAACGCTCAGGCGTGTTTAGTGTGTGTGTGTGGGGGGGGGGGGTGGGGGGGTGTGTGGGGGGGTGTGCGCAAGGGCAGCATCCATCCGAGTTCCGGGCGGGCACGCAGCTGTGGGCTCAGGAGTGTGTGTCGCGGGAATCGAAGAAGGCAGGCCCTAGACTGCTTCTTCAGTGCGCCGACCGAGATGTATTTCTCGGGGTCTTGAAGCAGGCCAAGCCCCAGAGGTGGCTTCAGTGCCGGGAGTGAGCTGCGGGATCACAGCTTTGTCCCGGAGAGGGACCAAATGCAGGACACAGCGAAGTGGACGGGCAGGGAGCGAGCTGGAGTCTCCCGGTGGTTACTTTGCCAGGTGCTTGAACGAAGGCAGGAGCCAGCCTGCTTCGGTGCAGGGATCCGGAGTGGGCTCTGGAGTGTTTGCCAGGGTCTTGACCGAGGGCAGGAGCCAGCCTGGATCAGCGCAGACACCGGGCGGGGGGCCCAGGAGTGTTTGTCATGGTATTGCCCGAGGGCAGGAGCCAGCCTGGTTTAGAGCAGGCACGGGCGGTGGGCTCAGGAGTGTTTGTCAGGGTATTGCCCGAGGGCAGGGACCAGCCTGGTTCAGGGCAGGCCCCGGGCGGTGGTCTCGGGAGTGTCTGTCGGCGCCGGGCATGGGCAGGACCCAGCCTCCTTCAGGGCAGACACAGAGATGGGGGCTCAGGTGTCTGTGCTGAGTGAATCGAACAAGGGCCAGACCTAGACCGGTTCAGGGCAGGGACAGAGATGCAGCTTCAGGAGTATTTCCTGGGGGTAGGACCCCGGCCAGGTTTAGCGCGGGTATCAAGATGCGGGCTCAGCAGTGTTTCCCGGGTGACTGAACGAGGGCACGGCCCACCCTGTCTCTGTGCGGGGACCGAGATGCTCCCTCAGGAGGGTTTCTCGAGGTCTGATCGTGGGCAGGACGCGCACGGCTTCAGGGCAGAGTGCGAGAGGAGGCCTCAGGAGGACGTGTTGAGGTAGCTCCCAAGGGCAGAACCTCGACTGGTTCAGTGCAGCGCCCGAGGGGCGGGCACAGGCGCATTTGCCGGTGGCTTCGGCAATTGCTTGCCGGAGCCCTGGCCGGGGCAGGGAAGGAGATGTTGGCCCAGGGCCGTTGGGTGGCGCTGTGCAGCAAGGGAGGCCCCAGCCTAGGTGCGTGCCGTGGCCGCGAGGCAGGCTCAGGAGGGCCTGTCGGGGGACTGACACTGGGCGGGACCCAGCCTCGTCCCGAGCGGGACCGAGGTGTTGGGTCAGGAGTGTTTGTCAGGGTCGGGAAGAAGTGCCGGGCACCGCCCAGTTGAGGGCAGCGACCGATGCAAGCTCAGGAGTGTTTGCCGGGGGTCGGGCCAAGGGCAGGACCTAGCCTGATTGAGGGCAGGCTACCCGATGTGGGCTCAGGAATGCTTCTCGGGGCTTGAACATGGGAAGGACCCAGCCTGCTTCGGGGCAGGGACTGAGATGCGCGCTCAGGATTATGTGTCCGGGACACGAATATGCAAAGTCCAACAAACGCCTGCTTGACTGCAGGGACCGAGAGGTGGGGTCGGGAGTCTGTGCTAAGGTCCCGCACAAGGGCAGGACCTCGACTGGTTCAGTTCAGTGACAGAGACGGGGCTCGGGAGATTAGACGTGCACTTCAGGAAGGGCGGAACCCAGCCTGGTTTGGTGCAGCGCGTGAGATGAGGGCGCAGCAGTGATTCTGAGGGGTTTGAACAAGGGGAGGCCTCACCGTCGTTCGGGGACAGGGGTCCAGGTTTGGGCTCAGGATTGTTTGTCGGGGGCCTTGGCCAGACGCAGAAACCTCCGTGGTTGAGCTCAGGGACCGAGATGAACGCTCAGGAGTGTTTTGTGTGTGTGTGTGCGGGGAGGGGGTGTTGCTCAAGGGCAGCATCCATCCGAGTTCAGGGCGGGCACGCAGCTGTGGGCTCAGGAGTGTGTGTCACGAGAATCGAAGAAGGGCAGGCCCTAAACTGCTTCTTCAGTGCGCCGACCGAGATGCATTTCTCGGGGTGTTGAAGCAGGCCAAGCCCCCGTTGCGGGTTCAGTGCCGGGAGTGAGTTGCGGGATCAGGGCTTTGTCCCGGCGAGGGACCAAAGGCAGGACACAGCGACGTGGACGGGCACGGAGCGAGCTGGAGTCTCCCGGTGGTTACTTTGCCAGGTGCTTGCACGAAGGCAGGAGCCAGCCTGCTTCAGTGCAGAGACCCGGGGAGGTCACAGGAGTGTTTGTCAGGGTCTTGCCCTAGGGAGGGGGCCAGCCTGGTTCAGTGCAGGCACGGGGCGGTGGGCTCAGGAGTGTTTGTCCGGGTCTTGCCTGAGGGCAGGAGCCAGCCTGGTTCAATGCAGGCACCGGGCGGTGGGCTCAGGGGTGTTTGTCGGCGCCGGGCCGTGGGCGGGACCAAGCCTCCTTCAGGGCAGGCACAGAGATGGGGGCTCAGGAGCCTGTGATGTGCGTCCCGAACAAGGGCTAGACCTAGACCGGTTCAGGGCAGGGACCGAGATGCAGCTTCAGGAGTATTTCCTGGGGGTAGGAACCCGGCCAGGTTCACCGCGGGGACCAAGATGCGGGCTCTACCGTGTTTTTCGGGTGATTGAACGACGGCACGGCCCACCCTGTCTCTGTGCAGGGACCGAGATGCGCCCTCAGGAGGGTTTCTCGAGGTCGGACCGTGGGCAGGACGCGCACGCCTTCAGGGCAGAGAGCGAGAGGTCACCTCAGGAGGACGTGTTGAGGTAGCGCCCAAGGGCAGGACCTCGACTGGTTCAGAGCAGCGCCCGAGGGGTGGGTAAAGGCGCATTTGCCAATGGCTTCAGCAAGTGCTTGCTGGAGCCGCGGCCGGTGCAGGGAAGGAGATGTTGACTCAGGGGCGTTGCACGGCACAGTGCCCAACGGGAGGCCCCAGCCTAGGTGCGTGCCGTGGCCGCGAGGCAGGCTCAGGCGGGTCTGTCGGGGGACTGACGCCGGGTGGGACCCAGCCTCGTCCCGTGCAGGGACCGAGGTGTTGGCTCAGGAGTGTTGTCAGGGTCGGGAAGAAGTGCCGTGCACCGCCCAATTGAGGGAGCGACCGAGGCAGGCTCAGGAGTGCTTGCCGGGGGTCGGTCCAAGGGTAGGACCTAGCCTGATTGAGGGCAGGGAACCCGATGTGGGCTCAAGAGTGCTTCTCGGGGCTTGAACATGGGAAGGACCCAGCCTGCTTCGGGGCAGGCACTGAGAGGCGCGCTCAGGATGATGTTCCCGGGACTCGAACATGGAAAGTCCAAAGAACGCCTGCTTGACTGCAGGGACCGAGAGGTTTGGGTCGGGAGTCTGTGCTAGGGGCCCGCACAAAGGGCAGGACCTCGACTGGTTCAGTTCAGTGACCGAGACGGGGCCCGGGACTTTAGACGGGCACTTCAGGAAGGGCGGAACTCTGCGTGGTTTAGTGCAGCGCGTGAGATGAGGGCGCAGCAATGATTCCGGGCGTTTGAACAAGGGGAGGACTCACCGTCGTTCAGGGCCAGGGGGCCAGGTTTGGGCTCAGGATTGATTGTCGAGGGCCTTGGCCAGAGGCAGAAACCACCGTGGTTGAGCTCAGGGACCGAGATGAACGCTCAGGAGTGTTTTGTGTGAGTTTGGGGGCGGTGGGGGTGTTGCCCAAGGGCAGCATCCATCCGAATTCAGGGCGGGCACGCAGCTGTGGGCTCAGGAGTGTGTGTCACGGGAATCGAAGAAGGGCAGGCCCTAAACTGCTTCTTCAGTGCGCCGACCGAGATGTATTTCTCGGGGTCTTGAAGCAGTCCAAGCCCCCGAGGCGGGTTCAGTGCCGGGAGTGAGTTGCGGGATCAGGGCTTTGTCCCGGCGAGGGACCAAGGGCAGGACACAGCGAAGTGGACGGAAGGGAGCGAGCTGGAGTCTCCCGTGGTTTCTTTGCCAGGTGCTTGAAGGAAGGCAGGAGCCAGCCTACTTCAGTGCAGGGACCCGGGGTGGTCTCAGGAGTGTTTGTCAGGGTCTTGCCCGAGGGCAGGAGCCAGCCTGGTTCAGAGCAGGCACCGGGCGGTTGGCTCAGGAGTGTTTGTCAGGGTCTTGCCTGAGGGCAGGAGCCAGCCTGGGCCAGTGCAGGCACCGGGCGGCTGGCTCAGGAGTGTTTGTCAGGGTCTTGCCCGAGGGCAGGAGCCAGCCTGGTTCAGAGCAGGCACCGGGCGGTTGGCTCAGGAGTGTTTGTCAGGGTCTTGCCCGAGGGCTGGAGCCAGCCTGGTTCAGTGCAGGCACCGGGCGGTGGGCTCAGTTGTGTTTGTCGGGGCCGGGCCATGGGCGGGACCCAGCCTCCTTCAGGGCAGGCACAGAGATGGGGGCTCAGGAGTCTGTGCTGGGCGAATCGAACAAGGGCCAGACCTAAACCTGTTGAGCGCAGGGACCGAGATGCAGCTTCAGGAGGATTTCCAGGCGGTAGGAGCCCGGCCAGGTTCAGCGCAGGGACCGAGATGCGGGCTCAGCAGTGTTTCCCGGCTAATTGAACGAGGGCACGGCCCACCCTGTCTCTGTGCAGGGACTGAGATGCGCCCTCTGAAGGGTTTCTCGAGGTCGAAAAGTGGGCAGGACGCGCTCGGCTTCAGGTTAGAGAGCTAGATGTGACCTCAGGAGGACGTGTTGAGGTAGCTCCCAAGGGCCGGACCTCGACTGGTTCAGCGCAGCGCCCGAGGGGTGGGCACAGGCGCATTTGCCGGTGTCTTCAGCAAGTGCTTGCAGTAGCCGCGGCCGGTGCAGGGAAGGAGATGTGGGCTCGGGGGCGTTGCAGGGAGCCGTGCACAAAGGGAGGCCCCAGCCTCGGTGCAAGCCATGGCTGCGAGGCAGGCTCAGGAGGGTCTGTCGGCGGACTGTCGCCGGGCGGGACCCAGCCTCGTCCAGTGCAGGGACCCAGGTGTTGGCTCCGGAGTGTTTGTCAGGGTTCGGAAGAAGCGCCGTGCATCGCCCAGTTGAGGGCAGCGACCGATGCAGGCTCAGGAGTGTTTGCCGGGGGTCGGGCCAAGGGCAGGACCTAGCCTGATTGAAGGCAGGTAACCCGATGTGGGCTCAGGAGTGCTTCACGGGGTTTGAACATGGGAAGGACACAGCCTGCTTCGGGGCATGGACCCAGATGCGCTCTCAGGATTATGTTCCAGGGACTTGAACATGGAAAATCCAACGAACACGTTCTGGACTACAGGGACCAAGAGGTGGGGTCGGGAGTCTGTACTAGGCGCTCGCACAAGGGCAGGACCTCGACTGGTTCCGTTCAGTGACCGAGACGGGGCTCAGGAATTTAGACGGGCTCTTCTGGAAGGGCACGACCGTGCTTGGTTTAGTTCAGCGCGTGAGATGAGGGCACAGCAGTGATTCCGGGGGGTTGGAACAAGGGGAGGACTCACCATTGTTCGGGGCCAGGGGGCCAGGGGGCCAGGTTTGGGCTCAGGATTGTTTGTCGGGGGCCTTGGCCAGAGGCAGAAACCACCGTGGTTGAGCTCAGGGACCGAGATGAACGCTCAGGAGTGTTTGTGTGTTTGGTGGGGGGAGGAGGGTGGGGGGGTTGCCCAAGGGCAGCATCCATCCGAGTTCAGGGCGCGCACGCAGCTGTGGGCTCAGGAGTGTGTGTCGCGGGAATCAAAGAAGGGCAGGCCCTAAACTGCTTCTTCAGTGCGCCGCCCGAGATGTATTTCTCGGGGTCTTGAAGCAGGCCAAGCCCCCGAGGCGGGTTCAGTGCCGGGAGTGAGCTGCGGGATCAGGGATTTGTCCTGGCGAGAGACCCAGGGCAGGACACAGCGAAGTGGACGGGCAGGGAGCGAGCTGGAGTCTCCCGGTGGTTACTTTGGCAGGTGCTTGAACGAAGGCCGGAGCCAGCCTGCTTCAGTGCAGGGACCCGTGGTGGCCTCAGGAGTGTTTGTCAGGGTCCTGCCCGAGGGCAGGTGCCAGCCTAGTTCAGTGCAGGCACCGGGCAGTGGGCTCAGGAGTGTTTGTCAGGGTCTTGCCCGAGGGCAGGAGCCAGCCTGGTTCAGTGCAGGGACCCGGGGTTGTCTCAGGAATGTTTGTCAGGGTCCTGCCAGAGGGCAGGAGCCAGCCTGGTTCAGGGCAGGCGTCGGGCGGTGGGCTCAGGACGGTTTGTTGGCGCCTGGCCATGGCGGGGTCCAGCCTCCTTCAGGGCAGGCACAGAGATGGGGGCTCAGGAGTCTGTGCTGGGCGAATCGAACAAGGGCCAGACCTAAACCGGTTGAGCGCAGGGACCGAGATGCAGCTTCAGGAGTATTTCCAGGCGGTAGGAACCCGGCCAGGTTCAGCGCGGGGACCAAGATGCGGGCTCAGCAGTGTTTCCCGGGTGATTGAACAAGGGCACGGCCCACCCTGTCTCCGTGCGGGGACCGAGATGCGCCCTTAGGAGGGTTTCTCGAGGTTGGACCGTGGTCAGGATGCGCACGGCTTCAGGGCAGAGAGCGAAAGGTGGCCTCAGGAGGACGTGTTGAGGTAGCTCCCAAGGGCCGGACCTCGACTGGTTCAGCGCAGCGCCCGAGGGGTGGGCACAGGCACATTTGCCGGTGGCTTCAGCAAGTGCTTGCTGGAGCCGCGGCCGGTGCATGGAAGGAGATGTTGTCTCGGGGGCGTTGGACGGGGACGTGCACCAGGGGAGGCCCTAGCCTAGGTGCGTGCCGTGGCCGTGAGGCCGGCTCCCGAGGGTCTGTCGGGGGACTGTCGCCGGGCGGGACCCAGCCTCGTCCCGTGCAGGGACGGAGGTGTTGGCTCAGGAGTGTTTTTCAGGGTCGGGAAGAAGCGCCGTGAATCGCCCAGTTGAGGGCAGCGACCAATGCAGACTCAGGAGTGTTTGCCGGGGGTCGGGCCAAGGGCAGGACCTAGCCTGATTGAGGGCAGGGAACCCGATGTGGGTTCAGGAGTGCTTCACGGGGCTTGAACATGGGAAGGACCCAGCCTGCTTCGGGGCAGGGCCTGAGACGCGCTCTCAGGATTATGTTCCCGGGACTCGAACATGGAAAATCCATCGAACACGTTCTTGACTGCAGGGACCGAGAGGTGGGGTCGGGAGTCTGTACTAGGCGCTCGCACAAGGGCAGGACCTCGACTGGCTCCGTTCAGTGACCGAGACGGGGCTCAGGAATTTAGACGGGCTCTTCTGGAAGGGCACGACCGTGCTTGGTTTAGTTCAGCGCGTGAGATGAGGGCACAGCAGTGATTCCGGGGGGTTGGAACAAGGGGAGGACTCACCATTGTTCGGGGCCAGGGGGCCAGGGGGCCAGGTTTGGGCTCAGGATTGTTTGTCGGGGGCCTTGGCCAGAGGCAGAAACCACCGTGGTTGAGCTCAGGGACCGAGATGAACGCTCAGGAGTGTTTGTGTGTTTGGTGGGGGGAGGAGGGTGGGGGGGTTGCCCAAGGGCAGCATCCATCCGAGTTCAGGGCGCGCACGCAGCTGTGGGCTCAGGAGTGTGTGTCGCGGGAATCAAAGAAGGGCAGGCCCTAAACTGCTTCTTCAGTGCGCCGCCCGAGATGTATTTCTCGGGGTCTTGAAGCAGGCCAAGCCCCCGAGGCGGGTTCAGTGCCGGGAGTGAGCTGCGGGATCAGGGATTTGTCCTGGCGAGAGACCCAGGGCAGGACACAGCGAAGTGGACGGGCAGGGAGCGAGCTGGAGTCTCCCGGTGGTTACTTTGGCAGGTGCTTGAACGAAGGCCGGAGCCAGCCTGCTTCAGTGCAGGGACCCGTGGTGGCCTCAGGAGTGTTTGTCAGGGTCCTGCCCGAGGGCAGGTGCCAGCCTAGTTCAGTGCAGGCACCGGGCAGTGGGCTCAGGAGTGTTTGTCAGGGTCTTGCCCGAGGGCAGGAGCCAGCCTGGTTCAGTGCAGGGACCCGGGGTTGTCTCAGGAATGTTTGTCAGGGTCCTGCCAGAGGGCAGGAGCCAGCCTGGTTCAGGGCAGGCGTCGGGCGGTGGGCTCAGGACGGTTTGTTGGCGCCTGGCCATGGCGGGGTCCAGCCTCCTTCAGGGCAGGCACAGAGATGGGGGCTCAGGAGTCTGTGCTGGGCGAATCGAACAAGGGCCAGACCTAAACCGGTTCAGGGAAGGGACAGAGATGCAGCTTCAGGAGTATTTCCAGGCGGTAGGAACCCGGCCAGGTTCAGCGCGGGGACCAAGATGCGGGCTCAGCAGTGTTTCCCGGGTGATTGAACGAGGGCACGGCCCACCCTGTCTCTGTGCGGGGACCGAGATGCGCCCTTAGGAGGGTTTCTCGAGGTCTGATCGTGGTCAGGATGCGCACGGCTTCAGGGCAGAGTGCGAGAGGAGGCCTCAGGAGGACGTGTTGAGGTAGCTCCCAAGGGCAGAACCTCGACTGGTTCAGTGCAGCGCCCGAGGGGCGGGCACAGGCGCATTTGCCGGTGGCTTCGGCAATTGCTTGCCGGAGCCCTGGCCGGGGCAGGGAAGGAGATGTTGGCCCAGGGCCGTTGGGTGGCGCTGTGCAGCAGGGGAGGCCCCAGCCTAGGTGCGTGCCGTGGCCGCGAGGCAGGCTCAGGAGGGCCTGTCGGGGGACTGACACTGGGCGGGACCCAGCCTCGTCCCGAGCAGGGACCGAGGTGTTGGGTCAGGAGTGTTTGTCAGGGTCGGGAAGAAGTGCCGGGCACCGCCCAGTTGAGGGCAGCGACCGATGCAAGCTCAGGAGTGTTTGCCGGGGGTCGGGCCAAGGGCAGGACCTAGCCTGATTGAGGGCAGGCTACCCGATGTGGGCTCAGGAATGCTTCTCGGGGCTTGAACATGGGAAGGACCCAGCCTGCTTCGGGGCAGGGACTGAGATGCGCGCTCAGGATTATGTGTCCGGGACACGAATATGCAAAGTCCAACAAACGCCTGCTTGACTGCAGGGACCGAGAGGTGGGGTCGGGAGTCTGTGCTAAGGTCCCGCACAAGGGCAGGACCTCGACTGGTTCAGTTCAGTGACAGAGACGGGGCTCGGGAGATTAGACGTGCACTTCAGGAAGGGCGGAACCCAGCCTGGTTTGGTGCAGCGCGTGAGATGAGGGCGCAGCAGTGATTCTGAGGGGTTTGAACAAGGGGAGGCCTCACCGTCGTTCGGGGCCAGGGGGCCAGGTTTGGGCTCAGGATTGTTTGTCGGGGGCCTTGGCCAGACGCAGAAACCTCCGTGGTTGAGCTCAGGGACCGAGATGAACGCTCAGGAGTGTTTTGTGTGTGTGTGTGCGGGGAGGGGGTGTTGCTCAAGGGCAGCATCCATCCGAGTTCAGGGCGGGCACGCAGCTGTGGGCTCAGGAGTGTGTGTCACGAGAATCGAAGAAGGGCAGGCCCTAAACTGCTTCTTCAGTGCGCCGACCGAGATGTATTTCTCGGGGTGTTGAAGCAGGCCAATCCCCCGTTGCGGGTTCAGTGCCGGGAGTGAGTTGCAGGATCAGGGCTTTGTCCCGGCGAGGGACCAAAGGCAGAACACAGTGACGTGGACGGGCACGGAGCGAGCTGGAGTCTCCCGGTGGTTACTTTGCCAGGTGCTTGCACGAAGGCAGGAGCCAGCCTGCTTCAGTGCAGAAACCCGGGGAGGTCACAGGAGTGTTTGTCAGGGTCTTGCCCTAGGGAGGGGGCCAGCCTGGTTCAGTGCAGGCACGGGGCGGTGGGCTCAGGAGTGTTTGTCCGGGTCTTGCCTGAGGGCAGGAGCCAGCCTGGTTCAATGCAGGCACCGGGCGGTTGGCTCAGGGGTGTTTGTCGGCGCTGGGCCTTGGGCGGGACCAAGCCTCCTTCAGGGCAGACACAGAGATGGGGGCTCAGGAGTCTGTGCTGGGCGAATCGAACAAGGGCCAGACCTAGACCTGTTCAGAGCACGGGCCGAGATGCAGCTTCGGGAGTATTTCCTGGGGGTAGGAACGCAGCCAGGATCAGCTTGGGGACCAAGATGCGTGCTGAGCAGTGTTTCCTGGGTGATTGAACAAGGGCACGGCCCAGCCTGTCTCTGTGCAGGGACTGAGATGCGCCCTCAGCAGGGTTTATCGAGGTTGGACCTTTGGCAGGACGCGCACGGCTTCAGGGCAGAGAGCGAGAGGAGGCCTCAGGAGGACGTGTTGAGGTGGCTCACATGGGCAGGACCTCTACTGGTTCAGCACAGCGCCAATGGGGTGGGCAAAGGCGCATTTGCCGGTGGCTTCAGCAAGTGCTTGTCGGAGCCGCAGCCAGTGCAGCGAAGGAGATTTTGGCTCGTGTGCGTTGGACGGCGCCGTGCAGCAGGGGAGGCCCCAGCTGAGGTGCGTGCCATGGCCGCGAGTCAGGTTCAAGAGGGTCTGTCCGGTACCGACGCCGGGCTGGACCCAGCCTCGTCCCGTGCAGGAACCGAGATTTTGGCTCAGGAGTGTTTGTCAGGGTCGGGAAGAAGTGGAGGGCACTGCCCAGTTGAGAGCAACGACCGATGCAGGCTCAGGAGTGTTTGCTGGGCCTTTGTCCAAGAGCAGGACCTAGCCTGATTGAGGACAGGGAACCCCATGTGGGCTCAGGAGTGCTTCCTGGGGCTTGAACATGGGAAAGACCCAGCCTGTTTCGGGGCAAGGACGGAAACGCGCTCTCCGGATTATTTTCCTGGGACTCGAACATGGAAAGTCCAATGAACACATGCTTGACTTCAGTGACCGAGAGGTGGGTCGGGAGTCTGTTTTAGGGACACGCACAAGGGCAGGACCTCGACTGGTTCAGTTCAGTGACCGAGATGGAGCTCAGGGTTTAGACGGGCACTTCAGGAAGGGAACGACCCTGCCTCGTTTAGTGCAGCACAGCGCGTGAGATGAGGGCACAGCAGTGATTCCGGGGGGTTTGAACAAGGGGAGAACTCACCGTCGTTCGGGGCCAGGGGGCCAATTTTGGGCTCAGGATTGTTTTTCGGGGGCCTTTGCCAGAGGCAGAAACCACCGTGGTTGAGATCAGGGACCGAGATGAACGCTCAGGAGTGTTTTGTAAGTGTGTGCGTGGGGTGAGGGAGTTGTCCAAGGGCAACATCCATCCGAGTTCATGGCGGGAACGCAGCTGTGGGCTCAGGAGTGTATGTCGTGGGAATAGAAGAAGGGCAGGCCCTAGACTGCTTCTTCAGTGCGCCGTCCGAGATGTATTTCTGGGGATCTTGAAGCAGGCGAAGCCCCCGAGGTGGGTTCAGTGCCGGGAGTGAGTTGCGGGATCAGGGCTTTGTCCCGGCGAGGGACCAAGGGCAGAACACAGCGAAGTGGACGGGCAGGGAGCGAGCTGGACTCTCCCGGTGGTTACTTTCGCAGGTGCTTGAATGAAGGCAGGAGCCAGCCTGCTTCATTGCAGGGACCCGGGGTGGGGTCTGGAATGTTTCTCAGGGTCCTGCCCGAGGGCAGAAGCCAGCCTGCTCCAGTGCAGGGACCTGGCGTGGTCTCAGGAGTGTTTGTCAGGGTCTTGCCGGAGGGCAGGAGCCAGCCTGGTTCGGTGCAGGCACCTGGCGTGGGCTCAGGAATGTGTGTCGGTGCTGGGCCATGGCCGGAACCCAGCCTCCTTCAGGGCAGGCACAGAGATGGGGGCTCAGGAGTCTGGGCTGGTTGAGTCGAACAAGGGTCAGACCTAGACTGGTTCAGGGCGGGGACAGAGATGTAGCTTCAGGAGTATTTCCTGGGGGTAAGAACCAGCCAGGTTCAGCGGGGGGACCAAGATGCGGGCTCAGCAGTGTTTCCTGGGTGATTGAACGAGGGCATGGCCCACCCTGTCTCTGTACAGGGACCGAGATGCGCCCTTAGGAGTGTTTCTCGAGATCTGACATTGGGCAGGACGTGCACGGCTTCAGTGTAGAGAGCAAGAGGTGGCCTCAGGAGGACGTGTTGAGGTAGCTCCCAAGGGCCAGACCTCGACTGGTTCAGCGCAGCGCCCGAGGGGCGGGCACAGGCGCATTTGCCGGTGGCTTCAGCAAGTGCTTGCTGGAGCCGCGGCCGGTGCAGGGAAGGAGATGTTGGCTCGCGGCGTTGGACGGGGCCGTGCACCAGGGGAGGCCACAGCCTAGGTACGTGCTGTGGCCGCAAGGCAGGCTCATGAGGGTCTGTCGGGGGACTGACGCCATGCGGGACCCAGCCTCGTCCCGTGCAAGATCGGAGGTGTTGGCTCAGGAATGTTTGCTAGGGTCGGGAAGAAGCGCTGGGCACTGCCCAGTTGAGGGTAGCGACCCATGCAGGCTCAGGAGTATTTGCCGGGGGTCGGTCCAAGGGCAGGCCTAGCCTGATTGAGGGCAGGGAACCCGATGTTAACTCAGGAGTGCTTCTCGGGGCTTGAACATGGGAAGGACCAAGCCTGCTTCGGGGCAGGAACTGAGACGCGCCCTGAGGATTATGTTCCCAGGACTCGATCATGCAAAGTCCAGCGAAAGCCTGCTTGACTGCAGGGACCGAGAGGTGGGGTCGGGAGTCTGTGCTAGGGGCCCGCACAAAGGCAGGACCTCGACTGTTCAGTTCAGTGACCGAGACGGCGCTCAGGAGTTTAGACGGGCACTTCAGGTAGGGCGGGACCCAGCCTGGTTTAGTGCAGCGCGTGAGATGAGGGCGTAGCAGTGATTCCAGAGGGTTTGAACAAGGGGAAGACTCACCGTCGTTCGGGGCCAGGGGGCCAGGTTTGGGCTCAGGATTGTTTGTCGGGGGCCTTGGCCAGAGGCATAAACCATCGTGGTTGAGCAAAGGGACCGAGATGAACGCTCAGGAGTGTGTTGTGTGTGTATGGGGGGGGGGTGGGGGTGGGGCGGAGAGGTTGCCCAAGGGCAGATTCCATCCTATTTCAGGGCGGGCACGCAGCTGTGGGCTCAGGAGTGTGTGTCGCGGGAATCGAAGAAGGGCAGGCCCTAGACTTCTTCTTCAGTGCGCCGACCGAGATGTATTTCTCGGGGTCTTGAAGTAGGCCAAGCCCCCGAGGCGGGTTCAGTGCCGGGAGTGAGTTGGTGGATCAGGGCTTTGTCCCGGCGAGGGACCAAGGGCAGGACACAGCGAAGTGGACGGGCAGGGAGCGAGCTGGAGTCTCACTTGGTTACTTTGCCAGGTGCTTGAACGAAAGCAGGAGCCAGCCTGCTTCAGTGCAGGGACCCGGGGTGGTCTCAGGAGTGTTTGTTAGGGTCTTGCCCGTGAGTAAGAGCCAGCCTGGTTCAGTGCAGGCACGGGGTGGTGGGCTCAGGAGTGTTTGTCGGCGCTGGGCTGTTGGCGGCACCCAGCCCCATTCAGGGCAGGCACAGAGATGGGGGCTCCGGAGTCTGTGCTGGGCGAATCGAACAAGGGCCACAGCTAGACCAGTTCAGGACAGGGACCGAGATGCAGCTTCCGGAGTATTTCCTGGGGGTAGGATCCCGGACAGGTTCAGCGCGGGGACCAAGATGCGGGCTCAGCAGAGTTCCCCGGGTGATTGAACGAGGGCACGGCCCATCCTGTCTCTGCAGGGACCGAGATGCGCCCTCAGGAGGGTTTCTCGAGGTCTGACCATGGGCAGCACGCACACGGCTTCAGGGCAGAGAGCGAGAGGTGGCCTCAGGAGGACGTGTTGAGGTAGGTGCCAAGGGCAAGACCTCGACTGGTTCAGCGCAGTGTCCGAGGGGTGGGCACAGGCGCATTTGCCGGTGGCTTCAGCAAGTGCTTTCCGGAGCCGCGGCTGGTGCAGGGAAGGAGATGTTGGCTCGGGGGCGTTGGACGGCGCCGTGCACAAGGGGAGGCCCCTGTCTAGGTGCGTGCCATGGCCGCCAGGCAAGCTCAGGAGGGTCTGTCGGGGGACTGACGCCGGCAGGACCCAGCGTCGTCCCGTGCAGGGACCGAGGTGTTGGCTCAGGAGTGTTTGTTAGGGTCGGGAAGAAGCGCCGGACACCGCCCAGTAGAAGGTAGCGACCGATGCAGGCTCAGGAGTGTTTTCCAGGTGGTGGTCCAATGGCAGGACCTAGCCTGATTGAGGGCGGGGAACCCGATGTGGGCTCAGGAGTGCTTCTCAGGACTTGAACATGGGAAGGACTCAGCCTGCTTCGGGGCAGGGACTGAAATGCGCGCTCAGGGATATGTTCCCGGGACTTGAACATGCAAAGTCCAATGAACGTCTGCTTGACTGAAGGGACCGAGAGGTGGGTTGGAAGTCTGTGCTAGGGGCCCGCAGAAGGGCAGGACGTCGACTGGTTCAGTTCAGTGACTGAGACGGGGCTCAGGAGTTTAGGAAGGGCGGGACCCAGCCTGGTTTAGTGCAGCGCGTGAAATGAGTGCGCAGCAGTGTTTCCGGGGGGTTTGAACAAGAGGAGGACTCACCGTCGTCCGGGGCCAGGGGGCCAGGTTTCGACTCAGGATTGTTAGTCTTGGCCAGAGGCAGAAACCACCTTGGTTGATCTCAGGGACCGAGATGAACGCTCAGGTGTGTTTTGTGGGGAAGTGGTTGGGTTGCCCAAGGGCAGCATCCATCCGAGTTCAGGGCGGGCTCGCTGCTCTGGGCTCAGTAGTGTGTGTCGCGGGAATCGAAGAAGGGCAGGCCCTAGACTGCTTCTTCAGTGTGCCGACCGAGATATATTTCTCGGGGTCTTGAACCAGGCCAAGCCCCCGAGGCGGGTTCAGTGCCGGGAGTGACCTGCGGGATCAGGCCTTTATCCCGGCGAGGGACCAAGGGCAGGACACAGGGAAGTGGACGGGCAAGGAGCGAGCTGGAGGCTCCCGGTGGTTTCTTTGCCAGGTGCTTGAACGAAGGCGGGAGCCAGCCTGCTTCAGTGCAGGGACCCGGGGTGGGTTCAGGAGTGTTTGTCAGGGTCTTGCCCGAGGGCTGGAGCCAGCCTGGTTCAGTGCAGGCACTGGGCGGTGGGCTAAGGAGTGTTTGTCGGCACTGGGCCATGGGCGGGACCCAGCCTCCTTCAGGGCAGGCACAGAGATGGGGGCTCAGGGGTCTGTGCTGGGCAAATCTAACAAGGGCCAGACCTAGACAGGTTCAGGGCAGAGACCGAGATGCAGCTTCAAGAGTATTTCCTGGGGGTGGTACCCGGCCAGGTTCAGCGCGGGGACCAAGATGCGGGCTCAGCAGTGTTTCCCGGGTGATTGAACGAGGGCACAGCCCACCCTGTCTCTGTGCAGGGACCGAGATGCGTCCTCAGGAGGGTTTCTCGAGTTCTGACTGTGGTCAGGACGCGGATGGCTTCAGGGCAGAGAGCGAGAGGTGGCCTCAGGAGGACGTGTTGAGGTAGCTCCCAAAGGCAGGACCTCGACTGGTTCAGCGCAGCGCCCGAGGGGTGGGCACAGGCGCATTTGCTTGTGGCTTCAGCAAGTGCTTGCCTAAGCCGCGGCTGGTGCAGGGAAGGAGATGTTGGATCGGGAGCGTAGGACGGCGCTATGCACAACGGGAGGCCTCAGCCTAGGTGCGTGCTGTGGCCGCGAGGCAGGCTCAGGAGGGTCTGTCGGGGGACTGACGCCGGTCGGGACCCAGCCTCGTCCCGTGCAGGGACCGAGGTGTTGGCTCAGGAGTGTTTGTTAGGGTTGGGAACAAGTGCCGGACATCGCCCCGTTGAGGGCAGCGCCGGATGCAGGCCCAGGAGTTTTTGCAGCTGGTCGGTCCAAGAGCAGGACCTAGCCTGATTGAGGGCAGGGAACCCAATGTGGGCTCAGGAGTGCCTCTCAGGGCTTGAACATGGGAAGGACCTAGCCTGCTTCAGGGCAGGGACTGAGACGCGCGCTCAGGATTTTGTTCCCGGGACTCGAACATGGAATGTCCAATGAACGCCTGCTTGACGGCAGGGACCGAGAGGTGGGGTTGGGAGTCTGTGCTAGGGGCCCGCAGAAGGACAGGGCCTCGACTTGTTCAGTTCAGTGACAGAGACAGGGCTCAGGAGTTTAGGTGGCCATTCCTGGAAGGGCAGGACCCAGCCTGGTTTAGTGCAGCGCCTGAGATGAGTGCGCAGAAGTGTTTCTGGGGGGTTTGAACAAGGGCAGGACTCACCATCGTTCGGGGACAGGGAGCGAGGTTTTGGCTCAGGATTGTTTGTCGGGGGCTTGTCCAGAGGCAGAAATCACCGTGGGTGAGTGCAGTGACCTTGATGAATGCTCAGGAGTGTTTTGTGGGGCGGGTTGCCCAAGGACAGGATCTATCCGAGTTCAGGGCGGGCACGCAGCTGTGGGCTCAGGAGTGTGTGTCGCGGGAATCCTGAAGGGCAGGACTTAAACTGCTTCATGGGCTGACCAAGATGTAGGTTGAGGGGTATTTCTCGGGTCTTCAACCAGGCCAAGCCCGAGGCGGGTTCAGTGCTGGGAGTGTACTGTGGGATCAGGGCTTTTCCTGGTGAGGGACCAAGGGCAGAACCTACCGAAGTTGACGGGCCGAAACGGAGCTGGAGGCTCCCGTTGTTTTGTTTGCCAGGTGCTTGAATGAAGGCAGGAGCCAGCATGCTTCAGTTCAGGGACCCAGTGTGGGCTCACGAGTGTTTGTCAGGGTCTTGCCTGAGGGCAACCGCAAGCCTGGTTCAGTGCAGGCACCGGGCGGTGGGTTCAGGAGTGTTTGTAGGGTCTGGACCATGAGCGGGACCCAGCCTCCTTCAGGGCAGGGACAGAGATTGGGGCTCAGGGGTGTGTGTTGGGGGGTCGAACAAGGGCCAGACCTAGACCAGTTCAGGGCAGGGACCGTGATGCAGCTTCAGAAGTATTTCCTGGGGGGTAGGAACCCGGCCAGGTTCAGCACGGGGACCTAGATGTGGGCTAAGCTGTGTTTCGCTGGTGACTCAATGAGGGCACGACCCACCCTGTCTGTGTGCAGGGACTGAGATGTGCCCTCAGGAGGCTTTCTTGAGGTTTGACCATGGTAAGGACGCGGACTTCTTCTGGGCAGAGAGCGAGAGGTGGCCTCAGGAGGATGTGTTGCGGTAGGTCCCTTGACTGGTTCAGCGCAGCGACCAAGGTGTGGGCCCAGGCGCATTTGCTGGTGGCTTCAGCAAGTGCTTGAGGAAGCCTCAGCTGCTGCAGGGAAGGAGATTTTGTCTTAGTGGTGTTGATCAGCGCCATATACAAGGGTAGGAACCAGCCTAGGTGCATGCCACGGCCGTGAGGCAGGCTCAGGATGGTCTGTCGTAGGATTGAATCCGGGCAGGGCCCAGCCTCGTCCCGTGCAGGGCCCGAGGTGTTTTCTCAGGAGTGTTTTTTAGGGTCAGGAAAAGCGCAGGATACCGCCCAGTTGAGGGCAGTGACCGATGCTGGCTCAGAAGTGTTTTCCGGTTGTTTCTCCAAGGGCAGGACCTAGCCTAATTGAAGGCAGGGAACCCGATGTGGGCTCATGAATGCTGCTCGGGGCTTGAACATGGGAAGGATCCACCACGCTTCAGGGCAGGGACTGAACGTGGGCTCAGATTTATGTTCTGTTGTCTTGAACATGAAAAGTCCAATGCTTGCTTGACTGCAGGGACCGAGTTGTGGGCTCAGGAGTCTGTGTTAGGGGACCTAATAAGGGCAGGACCTAGACTTTTTCAGTTCAATGACCGAGACGGGGCTCAGGAGTTTAGACGGTCATTTCAGGGAGGGCAGGATCCAGCCTGATTTAGTGCAGTGCGTGAGATGAGGGCGCAGCAGTGTTTCCGGGGGGGTTGAACAAGGGGAGGACTCACCTTAATTCAGGGACAGGGAGCTAGTTTTTGGCTAAGGATTGTTTGTCTGGGGCTTGACCAGAGCCAGAAACCACCGTGGTTGAGTGCAGGGACCGAGATGAAAACTCAGGAGGGTTTGTGGGGGGTTGCCCAAGGGCAGAATCCATCCGAGTTCAGGGCAGGGACCCAGATGTGGGCTCAGGATGGTGTGTCGTCAGAATCTAAGAAGGGCAGAACACAGACTGCTTCAGTGCAATAACCGAAATGCAGGTTGAGGAGTATTTCTAGGGGTCTTGAACAAGGGCAAGCCCAAGGCGTGTTCAGTGCTGGGAGTGAGATGCGGGATCAGGGCTTTTTCCTAGAGAGTGAATAAGGACAGGACACACCGAAGTTCATGGGCAGGGAGCGAGTTGTAGGCTCACGATGGTTTGTTTGCCAGGTGCTTGAACAAAGGCAGGAGCCAGCCTGCTTCAGTGCAGGGACCCAGGGTGGGCTCAGGAGTGTTTGCCAGGGTCCTGCCCAAGGGCAGGAGCCAGCCTGGTTCAGTGCAGTCATCCTGCGGTGAGCTCAGGAGTATTTGTCGGGGCTGGACCATGGGCAGGACCCAGGTTCTTTCAGGGCAGGGACAGAGATGGGGGCTCAGGAGTATGTGTTGGGGGATCGAACAAGGGCCAAACCTAGACTGGTTCAGTGCAGGGACGGAGATGCAGCTTCAGGAGTATTTCCTGGGGCAGGAACCCAGCCAGTTTAAGTTCGGGGACCAAGATGCAGGCTTAGCAGTGTTTTCCGGGTGATTGAATGAGGGCACGGCCCACCTTATCTCAGTTCAGGGACCAAGATGTGCCCTCAGAAGGGTTTCTGGAGGTTTGAACATGGGAAGGACGCAGACTGCCACAGGGCAGAGAGCGAGAGGTGACCTCAGGAGGATGTGTTCAGGTAGCTACCAGGGGCAGGACCTCGACTGGTTCAGTGCAGCGACCGAGGGGTGGCCACAGGGGAATTTGCTAGTGGCTTCAGCAAGTGCTTGACGAAGCCTTGGCCAGTGCAGTGAATGAGATGTTGGCTAGGGGGTGTTTGACGGCGCCGTGTACAAGGGTAGGACCCAGCCTAGTTGCGTGCAGTAGCCACGAGGCAGGCTCAAGAGTGTCTGTCGGGGGATTGAACCCGGGCAGGACCTACCCTCTTCCCATGCAGTGACCGAGATGTTGGCTTAGGGGTGTTTGTTAGTGTTGGGAACAAGCGCTAGACACAGCCCAGTTCAGGGCAGGGACCGATGCAGGCTCAGGAGTGTTTGCCGGGGGTTTGTCCAAGGGCAGGGCCTAGCCTAATTGAGGGCAGGGAACCCGATGTGGGCTCAGGAGTGCTTCTCGGGGCTTGAACATGGGAAGGATCCAGCCTGCTTCAGGGCAGGGACTGAAACGTGCGCTCAGGATTGTTTTTCCTTGACTTGAACATGGAAAGTCCCCAGCCTGCTTGAGTGCAGGGACCGAGATGTGGGGTCAGGAGTATGTGTTAGGGCACCTAACAAGGGCAGGACCTAGACTCGTTCAGTGCAGTGACCGAGACGGGTTCAGGAGTTTTCACAGGCATTTTGGTAAGGCCAGGACCCAGCCTGCTTTAGTGTAGCTCATGAGATGAGGGCGCAGTAGTGTTTCTGGGGGGTTTGAACAAGGGGAGGACTCTACTTAGTTCAGGGACAGGGAGCGAGTTTTTGGCTCAGAATTGTTTGTCAGGGCTTGACCAGACGCACAAACCACCGTGGTTGAGTGCAGGGACCGAGGGGAAAGCTCAGGAGTGTTTGTGGGGGTTTGACCAAGGGCAGGATCCATCCGAGTTCAGGGCAGGGCCCCAGATGTGGGCTCAGGAGTGTGTGTCGTGGGAATCTAAAAAAGGCAGGACCTAGACTGCTTCAGTGCGATGACCGAGATGTAGGTTGAGGAGTATTTCTCGGGGTCTTGAACAAGGGCAAGCCCGAGGCAGGTTCAGTGCCGGGAGTGAGCTGCGGGGTCAGGGCTTTTTCCTGGCGAGTGAACAAAGGCACGGCACACCGAAGTTCATGGGCAGGGAGCCAGTTGTAGGCTCACGATGGTTTGTTTACTAGGTGCTTGAACAAAGGCAGGAGCCAGCTTGTTTCAGTGCAGGGACTCAATGTGGGCTCACGAGTGTTTTTCAGGGTGTTGCCCAAGGGCAGGAGCCAGCCTGGTTCAGTTCAGGCATCATGAGGTGGGCTCAGGAGTATTTGTCGGGGCTATACCATGGGCAGGACCCAGCCTCTTTCAGGGCAGAACAGAGATGGGGGCTCAGGAGTATATGTTGGGGGATCGAACAAGGGCCAGACCTAGACTGGTTCAGTGCAGGGACCGAGATGCAGCTTCAGGAGTATTTCCTGGTGTTAGGAACCCAGCCAGGTTCAGTGCGGGGACCAAGATGCGGGCTCAGCAGTGTTTCACGGGTGATTGATCAAGGGCAGGACCCACCCTATCTCGGTTTAGGAACCGAGATGTGCCCTCAGGTGTTTTTCTCAAGGTAGGATGTCTGGCTCTAGGTGAGTCAACATTCTATCATGATTATCTGGGTCATGAAGATCTTTTTGTACAGTTTTTCTGTGTATTCTTGCCACTTCTTCTTAGCATCTTCTTTTAGGTCCATACCATTTCTATCCTTTGTTGTGCACATCTTTGCATTAAATATTCCCTTAGTATCTGTAATTTTCTTGTAGATATGTCTAGTCTTTTCCATTCTACTGTTTTCCTCTATTTCTTTGCACTCTTTCCTGACTAAGTCTTTCTTGTCTTCCTTGATATTCTTTCCTTTTGTCCTTTGCTTTTCGATTCTCTTCTTTGCACAGTTTTGTGAGGCCTCTTCAGACAACCATTTTGCTTTTTCCCATTTATTTTTCTTGGGGATGGTCTTGATTACTGGGTCTTTTACAATATCACAGAACTCCATAGTTCATCATGCACTCTGTCTATCAGATCCAGTCCCTTAAGTCTATTTCTCACTTCCACTGTATCATCGTCAGGGATTTGATTTAGGTTGTACCTTAATGGTCAAGGAGCAGGCACCTTTTAATCATGGCTGCAGTGGCTATCACTTTGATGTTAGTCTCTTAGTAAAAAAATTAGTAATGTAGAGGTTTTATACTAGCTACCTGTTTCTTTCTCTTTATTCTGATGTCTGCCTTTGTCATTTAAGTCAAGAAGAATCATCCCATAGTGGCTAATGCTTATGTCAATATTTTCTAGTGACAGTAGAATCAGGTGTCCTCTTGACAATTAGATATAATTGTTTTTAAACATTTGACGCTTTGTCTTGAAATACAATTTTAAGAACGTTGGAATAAGCATCAACGTGTTCTCAAGCAAAAGTTTGTTAATTATCAAACTACTATTTATTATCAATAGAGTTAATGAGGGAAAGGAGAGCCACAACTTGATGAATACTCGGCGTGAGAGGTGGCTAAGTCAGCATTGAGGGTGCAATTTGAAATGAGCCGCTTTGATGTCCAAAGGTAAAGACTAAGACTGAATTTTCTTCTCAAATTAGTGGATAACTTAAATATTCCCAGTAGCAGATAGATTTTCGTGGTAATAACATTTGTGATTTTGGATTAACAGCTTCACTTTTGTTGACTTTTACTTGCTCTAACAATAAGGGGGTAAATACATAAGTATAGCTGAAAGACACTATAGAAATTGTTTGAGAGATTAAGAGCCCTCTCATTTTCACGGAAAAAAATAATATATGTCACCTTGAGACAGCTCTCATTTGTTATAGTACTTGACCTTTTTTCTTTTTTTTTAAATCATTGTTTGGTCTAAAAGTAGCATTGAAACTGAAGTTACCAACATAATAAAAAATGTTACATTTTAAGAAAAATCAAACAGTATCTTACAGTTTTGTTTTGCTTTTTTTTTTTCTTTTTTGCCTCTTCTGAATAATATGCTCAAGTAACCAAAATGTTGAGAAATGCACGATTGGAAGCAATATGTTTTGATGATGTGACAAGGATATGTCATATCTGAGGAAGCTTGAGACAAAAGGTCAGTGTGGAGATATATTTTACTTTAATATGCAAGTTACCTTTAAAAATTAACCTGTACTTCCAAGTGACTGACTTTGTGAATTCTTGAAAACTTCAAAAATAGTGATTTATGTGGCAATGAAAATGCATAAAATAAGAAAATCCTTCATAACTTTCATAATAAGATTTATATTTAGAAAGAATGATTTGTGACACCTAGGCTGCACTTATGCCAGATATGTTCCCACTTGAGGAAACAGACAAATTCTGTGTATGAAACAAATGGCCTAGAATCTTAAAAATATTAAGCCATGAAAGACAGAAAGAAAAAGCCCTAAAAATTATTTTTAAGGTAAAAGGAGTCTAACTGCTAATTAAATATAGTGTGTGGTCCTGGATAAGACTTTGATTTGTGGGAACAGCTGTAGGAGGTGTTAGGAACATTTGAAATTGGAACACAATAGACCATCTTATTTAGTAATTTTGGCACTTTTTTTTTAATCATATTGTTTAAAATTTCCCTCAAGCCTAATTTTGCATTAAAAATAGTTTTTTCCTCTTGAGTCATTCTTTTCCAGTTAGTTATTTTGGGCCTGAATTGATGTAGATTTGTAATTCAATTCAGTTCAGTCACTCAGTCGTGTCCGAGTCTTTGCGACCCCATGAATTGCAGCACGCCAGGCCTCCCTGTCCATCACCATCTCCCGGAGTTCACTCAAACTCACGTCCATCGAGTTGGTGATGCCATCCAGCCATCTCATCCTATGTCATCCCCTTCTCCTCCTGCCCCCAATTCCTCCCAGCATCAGAATCTTTTCAAATGAGTGAACTGTTCGCAAGAGGTGGCCAAAGTACTGGAGTTTCAGCTTTAGCATCATTCCTTCCAAAGAACACTCAGCGCTGATCTCCTTCAGAATGGACTAGTTGGATCTCCTTGCAGTCCAAGGGACTCTCAAGAGTCTTCTCCAACACCACAGTTCAAAAGCATCAATTCTTCAGTGCTCAGCTTTCTTCACAGTCCAACTCTACATCTGTACACGACCACTGGAAAAGCCATAGCCTTGACTAGATGGACCTTTGTTGGCAAAGTAATGTCTCTGCTTTTGAATATGCTGTCTAGTTTGGTCATAATTTTTCTTCCAAGGAGTAACCGTCTTTTAATTTCATGGCTGCAATCACCATTTGCAGTGATTTTGGAGCCCAGAAAAATTAAGTCTGACACATTTCCACTGTTTCCCCATCTATTTCCCGTGAAGTGATGGGACCAGATGCCATGATCTTAGTTTTGTGAATGTTGAGCTTTAAGCCAACTTTTTCACTCTCACTTTCATCAAGAGGTTTTTTAGTTCCTCTTCACTTTGTGCCATAATATTTGTAACTAGATGGATGTATTTGTGTAGATTACTGCTAAGTCGCCTCAGTCGTGTCCGACTCTGTGTGACCCCATAGACGGCAGCTGGCCAGGCTTCCCTGCCCCTGGAATTCTCCAGGCAAGAACACTGGAGTGGGTTGCCATTTCTTTCTCCAATGCATGAAAGTGAAAAGTGAAAGTGAAGTCGCTCAGTCGTGTCCGACCCTCAGCAATCCCACGGACCGCAGCTTTGCAGGCTCCTCCGTCCATGGGATTTTCCAGGCAAGAGTACTGGAGTGGGGTGCCATTGCCTCCTCCAAAGGTGTAGATTACTTATTTTCATTTGTTTAAAATAACTAAAAATTCCCAGAGAGATTTGTGTATGAAAGTAATTTACCTGACAAAGAACTATGCTTTTGTAATTTTAAAACCCTTTAGTTGAAGTAAAACTATTGTATACTCTAATATACTAAATTAGAAAATTTGACCCAAATTGAACTGCCTAACTTTAGTTTATGCTTAATATACTGTAACTATCTAAACTAGACTGTCTCATAGGCATGTGCACACACACACATCATACACACATACCTGCACACACATAAGACACACACACACACACACACTCATCTGTACTTTTCCCCTAATTCTTAGCAGATACTTTTCACACACTGAGTGAATTGTATTTTTTGTATCCCATTAAATATGGCTTAACTTCAAACACTATTGTTTGTTTGCATTTTAAATATAATATACTGTGAGTTTTCTTTTATAGATTTGGATAAATACTTCAGATATTATATTGATTGGTCTTTGAGACTATCAGGTAACAATTACACTTAAATTTATAATGTTTGAATTTAGGAATCATTAATATCAGTATTTCAGTGATGCAATAAATTGCATTTGACCTGTTCTAGCCAGTTATGATTCTCATCCTTCTGGCATCATAATTTGTTATGATCCACTTACGTTTAAGATGATAGGATCCTGGCTGACTGATGGTATATGTTTTCTGTGGGAAGACTGGTTGTTTCTTTTCTGATTATAAATATAACATGAAATAAATATTCTCTCATACTTTTGGATAAATACTATAGCTCATCCTTCTGTCCTCCTTTGAAGTCCAGGTGTATTCAAGGCTCTGTGCTAGTTTTTCAGGGATTATGCTGCAGGCTGACATTTTCAGTGTTCTGTAATAAAACGAGAAGATATCTTTGTATTTTATCATATATATTTCACAGAGTTAGATTATTCATTTTCCTTCCATTTTTTTTCTTTAATTTTTGATGGCACTGCAGGATGTGGAATCTTAGATCCCCAGTCAGGGACTGAACCCAGAACACTGCTATGAAAGCCCTGAATCCTAATCACTGGACCACCAGAGAACTCCCTCCAGTTTTGCTTTTTAAATATTTTTGAAAAATGACCTTTGCTGAAATAAGAACAGTAGCATATGACAGTGATTTTCATTAGTATTCTCACTCATCAAAAGAAAACATTTAGTAAGTTTATATTGGGTTCTCAGTTATGATTTTTAAATTTAAAGGTCTCAGATCCAAATCTGAGAAACCACTGCTGTAGATGATGCAATTAAATAAGGCAAAACCTCTATCTCCAAAAAAGGGTTTTGTTTTTTTTTTTTTTTTTGGGGGGGGGTTGGCGCTTATAAGAGAAAGGTAAGACATAGACTAGGTCTGTTAAAGTGTAAGTTATAAATCTGAGATGAATACTTAGAGAACTACTTGAGAGTTGCCCACTATTATCTCAATGTTTGGAATATGACTGTGAGACAGAAACAGAAATCCTTTTGATTTTTTTTTTTCCTTTTGATTTCTGTGTCAAAAACATTGCCTGTGTTTCATTAAATTTTGAGTGAAATAATGGCTGTCTCTCTCTATTCTGTTATCAGGTCATGTTTTCTGTAAATGCCTAAGACTTTCTGATTTGTAAAAGTTTCACTCTTCTGTTTCCTTGTTGATTTTTTGGTGTGATTATTCTATTAGTGATTTAAAGAGACAGTTCGAAGTCAGCCACTCCACTTTTCATCCCCACTGGTTTCCTCTGAAAGAATCTGTATGTCTTGATTCTCTAGTGAAATATTCTTGATAATTAAAAAAAAATTATACACACTGTTTCTTGTATTCTTTTTATTTATACTACCTGATGTAAAGTCTCTGTTAAGTTCAGGTTTTAGGCTTTCTGAGAGGAAAACAACAGAATGGGAAAGACTAGAGATCTCTTCAAGAAAATTAGAGATACAAAGGGAATATTTCATGCAAAGATGGACTCCATAAAGGACAGAAATGGTATGGACCTAACAAAAGCAAAAGATATTAAGAAGAGGTGGCAAGAATACACAGAACTGTACAAAAAAGATCTTCATGACCCAGATAATCACGATGATGTGATCACTGACCTAGAGCCAGACATCTGGAATGTGAAGTCAAGTGGGCCTTAGAAATCATCACTACGAACAAAGCTAGTGAAGGTGATGGAATTCTAGTTGAGCTATTCCAAATCCTGAAAGATGATGCTGTGAAAGTGATGCACTCAATATGCCAGCAAATTTGGAAAACTCAGCAGTGGCCACAGGACTGGAAAAAGTGAGTTTTTGTTCCAATCCCAAAGAAAGGCAATGCCAAAGAATATTCAAACTACCACCCAATTGCACTCATCTCACATGCTAGTAAAGTAATGCTCAAAATTCTCCAAACCAGGCTTCGGCAATATGTGAACCGTGAACTTCCTGATGTTCAAGCTGCTTTTAGAAAATGCAGAGGAACCAGAGATCAAATTGCCAACATCTGCTGGATCATGGAAAAAGAAAGAGAGTTGCAGAAAAACATCTATTTCTGCTTTATTGACAATACCAAAGCCTTTGACTGTGTGGATCACAATAAACTGTGGAAAATTCTGAAAGAGATGGGAATACCAGACCACCTGACCTGCCTCTTGAGAAATTTGTATGCAGGTCAGGAAGCAACAGTTAGAACTGGACATGGAACAACAGACTGGTTCCAAATAGGAAAAGGAGTATGTCAAGCTTGTATACTGTCACCCTGCTTATTTAACTTCTGTGCAGAGTACATCATGAAAAACGCTGGACTGGAAGAAGCACAAGCTGGAATCAAGATTGCTGGGAGAAACATCAATCACCTCAGATATGCAAATAACACCACCCTTATGGCAGAAAGTGAAAAGGAACTAAAAAGCCTCTTGATGAAAGTGAAACAGGAGAGTGAAAAAGTTGGCTTAAAGCTCAACATTCAGAAAACTAAGATCATGGCATCCAGTCCCACCACTTCATGGGAAATAGATGGTGAAACAGTGGAAACAGTGTCAGACTTTATTTTTGGGGGCTCCAAAATTACTGCAGATGACTGCAGCCATGAAAATAAAAGATGATTACTCCTTGAAGGAAAGTTATGACCAACCTAGATAGCATATTCAAAAGCAGAGACATTACTTTACCAACAAATGCCTGTCTAGTCAAGACTATAGTTTTTCCTGTGGTCATGCATGGATGTGAGAGTTGGACTATGAAGAAAGCTGAGCACCGAAGAATGGATGCTTTTGAACTGTGGTGTTGGAGAAGACTCTTGAGAGTCTCTTGGACTTCCAAGAGATCCAACCAGTCCATTCTGAAGGAGATCAGCCCTGGGATTTCTTTGGAACAACAATGCTAAGCTGAAACTCCAGTACTTTGGCCACCTCATGCGAAGAGTTGACTCATTGGAAAAGACTCTGATGCTGGGAGGGATTGGGGGCAGGAGGAGAAGGGGACAACGGAGGATGAGATGGCTGGAAGGCATCACGGACTCAATGGACGTGAGTTTCAGTGAATCCCGGAGTTTGTGATGGACAGGGAGGCCTGGAGTGCAGCAGTTCATGAGGTTGCAAAGAGTCAGACACGGCTGAGGGACTGAACTGAACTGAATGGAAAGGCACAGCAGAGTAGAGTCTGGTTAGGGCCACAGCTGTAAGTTCGCAGCCACCACTTGGGATGTCTCTTGCAGGCCTGATCTGAGGAGGAACAGCACTCGAGGCCTCTAGGTCAGGAATGACCAGAGACAATACACCAGAGCAGCCTCGGCCATTGTTATTGTAAATGTGGATGATACTGGGAAATAGCTGAGCCATGGAAGTCATGCACACATACAAACACACACACACAGATAGCACCCCTTGCTTTCTGACACGTTTTTTAACAAGGACTGCAATTCCTGACCATTTAAGCAGTGACGTGCTGCTACCCAGCTCATAGGTCAGGGGAGGACAGTAGCAGTCAGAAACAGCCCCTGCTTGGGGAATGCAGATCACCTCAGATGCACAACATCATAAGCCACCCAGAGCCATGAGCCTGTCTGAAGGTACAGCAGGGCCTGAGGCCATCCAGTGGTGGCCGTCCAAGGGGGAGTGTCCAGCATCCTTGCAGATGTCTGTTCCAGTGTCCTTCTTCCATTCCAGACTAGGACTGATGCTCCTGGCTTTTCTTGGCCCGGCATGTGTCCTGAATGGCTCCTTGACCTAAAGCAGATTATGAACCATCCTCTAGCATCCATCATGATCAGCGACAAAGATGAAGACTTTCTTAGCTACATGATCAAAAAGAAGGTCAATGAGGGAGACTGCAATTGGGTGGGTAGGGGACTGAGTCTCACCACCACCACAGATGCTGTGCTGGAAGTGGCTTAAGGCTGCCTTGGGAAAATACAGAAGAGCTGGGGGAGGAGGTGGCCAGAGAGCCCCATGAGCAAGACTTGGTTCCTAATGACACCATCTCCAACATTGCAGGACATGGGCATCTTCAGCTTCTCTTACACCTGTATCCCCTATTTGTGTTTCTGTCCCCATGCCGAGCATGTGTATACACGTGTGAGCTTGTGTCGCCTGTGTTTATGTGTGTCTGTGTGTGTGTCTGGCCCAGGGCAGATGCAGAGATGAAAGCAACAGGAAAGGATGTGCTGAGAACCAGAAGAGGAGGCAAGAGGCGTCCCCAGTCTGAGGGTGGTTGGTCGACATATTCCACAGTGACCCTGTCCAAGATGGGAATGAGCAAAGGATGGCCAGTGATAACTCTGGACCATGACTCCAGAAATCAGCAATTAGACCAAACACAAAACACGCTCACCATTTCTACAGTGTTGTTGTGTGTGTTTGGACCGGTAAGAGGGGGTACATTGTCTGAGGATTCACACAGAGCAAATCAGGTGGCGTGAGGTTTTGAAACCACTGCCTGTGTACCCCATAGTCTGTGGGGACATGGGCCAGCCAGTTGAAATAGTGGATGTGGCTATGGCACACCTGGGATGGTGAGGAGGCCAAGGTCTTGAAGTGAAGGGCAGAGACCCAAAGGACAAAGTGGCACAGAGAGTCTGCTGCACTGGAGACTTGTTCCACACATGTCATTAGGAGACCTGGGAAGGTCCTGGGCCGGTGCTGCCCAGGATCAGCCCGTCAGCCAGCATGATCTCTTCCTGAGGGTGGCACACACTGGCATGATGTGACACAAAATGTGAGACACGCTAAGGTAGGCTGTCCGTGCAAAACCCCAGGCATTCTAGGACAGGTTGTGAGCATGGCAAGCCTCCAGGCACTTCCCGCCTACCTGGTAGTGCAGAAAGCTGATGAAAGCCTCTGGGTTGTGTGTATGTTTTTGCCTCTCTTCCGGAGTGTGCTTCTTAGGGAGCTAACAGAGAGGAAGCAAGAATGTGGGCTGTTTGCATGCAGAGACCTTGGTTCTTGAGAGACATGGTATGGAGCCAGTGCCCCTGGGGGTCAGTTCAGAAATGGCTGGTATTCATTTCATGGACTTGGTAACAGTGGTCCTTCTGAAGATGCCCCATTCATTGCTCACCTTGATAGTCCTGATGTGAATTCTTTGCTTTCTCTGGAGTCTCGTCCTTGGCAGTGTGTATGACTCTTGAGTGATTCACGAGCTGATTGACATGAAGGCTAAGAAGTGGGGACGTATTTCTGTTCAGTGCATAGCCCCTTTCTACATGTATACATTTCAAGTTACAAAAAAAATGAAGCATTAAGTAAATCAGTAGTAGTAGCCTCAGTTCAAGTGCTAAACAGCCACATGAGGTTTCAGGGCTACAGTACTGAGCAACAGAACTATTTGTGCAGACAGATTTACAATGCTGGGCTAGAAAATATGGACATATGAGAGTGGAGGAAAGAGAAGAATACAGTTTCTAGACAACCTTCAAAGACCAGGATGATGGAAACAGTGGATAAATGTTAGCGTCTTCAGTGATGTAGAGCAAGTATGATGTAAAAGTGCCTATCCTGTGGAAACTTCTCCATTTAAACTCAACAGCTAGCACTGCCACTCAGGAAGATACCGGTGGTAAAGAAAATCTGCTCCTTATGCCCAAGGCTTTGCTGGGAACAAAAAGAACATATGGGAGAACCGAGGTCACCCAGCAGATTAATAGTATGGCCACAAAGAGTCAAGGACATACACGGTATCTGGCTTGCAGCTGGCCCAGACACCATCTTAGATTTTGACAGGCCTGTCTGGTTCATGGACTGGCTGAGCTGTTCCCAATACCCAGCTGTGAGTGGAGAATAAGGCATATTTCCAAGTGATGTATAAGAATAAGGGTTTTACATATCTGGGTGACATACAGAGGGTATGAGTAGCTACCTTTAACCACCCAAGTTGGTACCAGAGGCTAAGGAAGAGATATGGTGGCAGCCGAAAACACTCGATTCTTCAGCTATCTGGACAGTATGCCTAGTGTGCTCAACAATGCTTGTGTAGCCACTGTTGGTACCCTTACAGTTCATCTAGGAGATAAAACCCTTTAAGACTTCCCAGTCTGCTGATACTCAAGGGAAAAACAGGGAGACCCAGAGATGAGGGAAACAGGGTCCAACACAAAAGGACTTTTCTTCTCTAGTCAGTACATTCCTCATGAGTGTACATTTTAAGTCCATGAAACCTCAGGTAAGTAGAACTTAAGATCAGGCTCCTGCACAGCAAAAATGCATGGTTGTAAACCATCTGAGTGCAAGTAAGCTAGCAGAGGACCAAGATCTAGGACTCAGAGAAGCTAAAGTAAATTCTCAATGAAAAAAAAAAAAAAGTATCATGTGCAGTACTGCTTTCAACACTTAGAGGTATTAATTAAATCTTTTTATTCTTCCAAACAACTCTTCATCCGATCATTCAAGAGATGAAACAAACAATATTCACACAGGCAAGATTCAGAATTCAGACCCATAATCCAGACCCAGAGTCTACCACCTTGCAAACTGTCATTGCAAGATACTTGCAGGAAGGGAAGATAGTAGATCTTGAATCAGATTTAACACACATGGTAATGCTAGAAGGCAATGGCAACCCATTCCAGTACTCTTGCATAGCAAATCCCAAGGACGGAGGAGCCTGGTTGGCTGCATTCCATGGGGTCGCTAGGAGTTGGACACAACTGGGCAACTTCACTTCCACTTTTCACTTTCATGCATTGGAGAAGGAAACGGCAACCCCCTCCAGTGTTCTTGCCTGGAGAATCCCAGGGATGGGGGAGCCTGGTGAGCTGCCCTCTCTGGGGTCGCACAGAGTCGGACATGACTGAAGTGCCTTGGCAGCAGCAGCAGCAGCAGCAAGGCTAGATATGTATGCTCTACATCTAACCTACAAATGTCTTTATTTCTCTGTAAGCAGAGGACAGGAGGAAAATGATGCAAGACAAGCATCTGGCAGAACTGGATTTAATCTGATCTGATAACCCTGGATTTGAGAGAAATTCCATGCTGGTGCAGTGTGGAACCTTTTGCATTAATATGCGAACCTGCTTCTTCCAAAGACAATTGGGTTCAGGCCTTTGCCCAAGGAAGGATATGACACACTGGGATTAATGCCTCTTTATTAAGAATTCCAATGCTGAACACAGAAAGCAGCAACAAGAAATTACGTCCAAAAGGATGTAATGCTCAGCTTTTGCCAGAAAGTTGAGATGACTGGAAACATGGAAGAGGAACATAAAGGAATTAGCAAATGCTGTATCATACATAGGGAACCTCCACATCTTCACCATCCTCATCATTGTAGGACAGCTCAGGCACCAATGCTTGCATGTGGTGTCCCAGCTTTTGCTTTGATACTTGACTCACAATTTCTGTCATCCTAGTATGAGGAATAACAGGGTCAGGCAAGTAGAAAAAGAGGAAAGGATATAAAGGGGCATATAAGTAAACGTGAGTTGCACAGATAGCTGATGCTTCCTAGCCGAGACAGGACCTCTTTCTCCCTGCCCAGTGAGTCCAACTCACGGTTGATCCATCCGTTCCTTCAGCTTGCTGGGTGGCATTAAAAAGGAGTAGAGCATGGATATACCGTGGGATAGCATGATGATCTCCAATTTGTGCTCTGTCGGAAGACATTAGAAAGGAGGGGCCACAGTGTCTCTAGGATGGACTATACCAGGGACCTGGGCAAGCACTACCCTAGGTGTAGTAAGTGAAGAAAGGGCCTTACCTTAAAGTGGTCAGGGAACTGCTTGAGGGTCATCTCTTTACCATTAGGCTGCAGTCCCTGGACCTCAAAGTGATCCCAAAGTGTACACTCTTGGCTATAAAACTGTAGGATAAAGCACAGTAGATTAAATCAGGGGATAAGCCCCTGTTAGACTCTCTCCTTTAAATCACAAATATGACAGTTTCATTTCCACAGTGCACAGGTTCAAACAATGAACACAGGGTGCACAAAATTAAACTTCCAGAATGATGAAAAGCAGAGCCAGTTATCCAAGGTAAGATACATATACTGTCTACTCATATACATACACAGTATCACTCACTGATGTGTACTACCAAATGTTTCCACAAAAAGCAAGACTTTACCTGGTGGTGGGGTGGGGCAAGGGGCCCAGAGAAGCAGAAAAAGGGCAGGGCCAAGTTGATGAAGCTATTCTTATAGGACTCAAGCTGTTGGTGTCCCTGTACCACTTTGTACAGCTCCAGACATACAAGGCCAACTATAGCTGCTGTGGTTGTAGCAATGGCTGGGATGATCTTCCCTTCAATCAGCTTGCTCTAGGACACAGAATGTGATGAGCAGAGGTGGTTGTTAAGAGAGGTTGAGGGCCCACTGAAAAGGTCCTATGTGGCAGATTCAAATTTGCAAGGGGTTCAAGGTTAGATGCAAATTTTTGTTACCTTATGCCGGTCTGCAGGGGGAATGTTATACTTCTCTGCCCGGAGGTTGGATGCAGCCACAATGAAATCCATGTGAAAGTTGGTCTCATCATCCTATTGTTGAGTGGAGACAGAGGAAGAATAGAGGAAGCAGATTAGGAACCAGAGGTTTTTAGATAGTATGGACTGACATCTATTCTCCTCCATTACCTGCCAGTCCAGCCAAAGATGTCCCAGAATGCAAAATAACTAGGCCATATGGTAAGCGTGTAAACCCCACAAAAGCTAAAGATGGCTCAGCCCATCCTCCTATCCTGCTGAGGGTACCCCCCTCCTAAGCACCTTCTCAAAGTTGATTGGGTACATCTTGAACCCAGAAAGGCTCTGTGGGTTGGGCAGCATAGCTATGAGCTCCTGCATGTGGGTATCATCTGCAGAAAGGAGGTACTACATGCCAGTCCTCAGATACACATTAGATTCCAGACCAGGGTCTGAAGTGAGAGCAGGAGTCCATAGTATGGCAGAGAAATTCACACAGATAAAGGATTTAAAATGGAGAGACATCATGGGAAAGAGTCAAATGAAGCACGAAAGGTAAGGCAGAAACACCCCAAAGAAAAAACAAGTAGAACGGTGTGTGGGACTTGAAAAGGAGTATATCTAGAGACACTGAGGGAAAAGACTGAGGCACTAAGAAAGGTTTAGTCAGTTATACTATTTGTAATAAAGATGGAAACAACCCACCTTGCTCAGGGATGGATGAATGGATACAAAAACATGGTCGATCCATTCAGGGAAACATTCAGTTCAGTTCAGTTCAGTCGCTCAGTCGTGTATGACTCTTTGCAACTCCATGAATCGCAGCACACCCAGCCTCCCTGTCCATCACAAACTCCCGGAGTTCACCCAGACTCACGTCCATCGAGTCAGTGATGCCATCCAGCCATCTCATCCTCTGTCATCCCCTTCTCCTCCTGCCCTCAATCCCTCCCAGCATCAGAGTCTTTTCCAATGAGTCAACTCTTCGCATGAGGTGGCCAAAGTACTGGAGTTTCAGCTTTAACATCATTCCTTCCAAAGAAATCCCAGGGCTGATCTCCTTCAAAATGGACTGGTTGGATCTCCTTGCAGTCAAAGGGACTCTCAAGAGTCTTCTCCAACACCACATTTCAAAGGCATCAATTCTTTGGCACTCAGCCTTCTTCAAACTCCAACTCTCACATCCATACATGACCACATGAAAAAGCATAGCCTTGACTAGACTAACCTTTGTTGGCAAAGTAATGTCTGTGCTTTTGAATATGCTACCTAGGTTGGTCATAACTTTCCTTCCAAGGAGTAAGCGTCTTTTAATTTCATGGCTGCAGTCACCACCTGCAGTGATTTTTGGATCCCAAAAAGATAAAGTCTGACACTGTTTCCACTGTTTCACCATCTATTTCCCAAGAAGTGATGGGAACGGATGCCATGATCTTAGTTTTCTGAATGTTGAGCTTTAAGCCAACTTTTTCACTCTCCACTTTCACTTTCATCAAGAGGCTTTTTAGTTCCTTTTCACTTTCTGCCATAAAGGTGGTGTCATCTGCATATCTGAGGTTATTGATATTTCTCCCAGCAATCTTGATTCCAGCTTGTATTTCTTCCAGTCCAGCGTTTCTCATGATGTACTCTGCATAGAAGTTAAATAAGCAGGGTGACAATATACAGCCTTGACATACTCCTTTTCCTATCTGGAACCAGTCTGTTGTTCCATGTCCAGTTCTAACTGTTGCTTCCTGACCTGCATACAAATTTCTCAAGAGGCAGGTCAGGTGGTCTGGTATTCCCATCTCTTTCAGAATTTTCCACAGTTTATTGTGATCCACACAGTCAAAGGCTTTGGTATTGTCAATAAAGCAGAAATAGATGTTTTTCTGCAACTCTTTTTCTTTTCCCATGATCCAGCGGATGTTGGCAATTTGATCTCTGGTTCCTCTGCGTTTTCTAAAACCAGTTTGCACATCAGGAAGTTCACGGTTCACACACTGCTGAAGCCTGGCTGGGAGAATTTTGAGCATTACTTTACTAGCATGTGAGATGAGTGCAATTGTGTGGTAGTTTGAGCATTCTTTGGCATTGTCTTTCTCTGGGATTGGAATGAAAACTGACGTTTTCCAGTCCTGTGGCCACTGCTGAGTTTTCCAAATTTGCTGGCATATTGAGTGCATCACTTTCACAGCATCATCTTTCAGGATTTGGAATAGCTCAACTGGAATTCCATCACCTCCACTAGCTTTGTTCGGAGTGATGCTTTCTAAGACCCACTTGACTTCACATTCCAGGATGTCTGGCTCTAGGTCAGTGATTACATCATCGTGATTATCTGGGTCATGAAGCTCTTTTTTGTACAGTTCTTCTGTGTATTCTTGCTATCTCTTCTTAATATATTCTGCTTCTATTAGGTCCATACCATTTCTGTCTCTTATTGAGCCCATCTTTGCATGAAATGTTCCCTTGGTATCTCTAATTTTCTTGAAGAGATCTCTAGTCTTTCCCATTCTGTTGTTTTCCTCTATTTCTTTGCATTGATCGCTGAAGGTTTTCTTATCTCTTCTTGCTATTCTTTGGAACTCTGCATTCAGATGCTTATATCTTTCCTTTTCTCCTTTGCTTTTCGCTTCTCTTCTTTTCACAGATATTTGTAAGGCCTCCCCAGACAGCCATTATGCTTTTTTGCATTTCTTTTCCATGGGTATGGTCTTGATCCTTGTCTCCTGTACAATGTCACGAACTTCATTCCATTGTTCATCAGGCACTCTATCTATCAGATCTAGGCCCTTAAATCTATTTCTCACTTCCACTGTATAATCATAAGGGATATGATTTAGGTCATACCTGAATGGTCTAGTGGTTTTCCCTACTTTCTTCAATTTAAGTCTGAATTTGGCAATAAGGAGTTCATTATCTGAGCCACAGTCAGCTCCTGGTCAAGCCTATGCCCCAACCAGTAACGCTGAAGAAGCTGAAGTTGAACGGTTCTATGAAGACTTACAAGACCTTTTAGAACTAACACCCAAAAAGGATGTCCTTTTCATTATAGGGGACTGGAATGCAAAAGTAGGAAGTCAAGAAACACCTGGAGTAACAGGTAAATTTGGCCTTGGAATACAGAATGAAGCAGGGAAAAGACTAATAAGAGTTTTGCCGAAAAAAATGCACTGGTCATAACAAACACCCTCTTCCAACAACACAAGAGAAGACTCTATATACATGGACATCAACAGATGGTCAACACTGAACTCAGACTGATTATATTCTTTGCAGCCAAAGATAGAGAAGCTCTATACAGTCAGCTCTACACAGTGAAACATTAAGCCTCCTTAAAAAGGAACATTTGAAATCCTTGCTGTTTAATAGCATAAATGGACTCAGAACTACATGCTTAGCCAGAGACAGAAAGACAGTTATTGCATAAGGTACCTAAAAGTCAAAATCATAGAGATGGAATATACATTATTGTCTGCCAGAGGTATAGGGGAAGGGGACTGGGGTGCTACTGTTGGATGGGTTTAGGGTTTAAGATTTGCAATTTAGGTTCTAGAAATTTCCTGTACAATGTAACTGTATTTAGTCAAGGCTATGGTTTTTCCAGTAGTCATATATGGATGGGAGAGCTGGGCTGGGAAGAAAGCTGAGTGCCGAAGAATTCATGCTTTTGAGCTGTGGTGTTGGAGAAGATGCTTGAGAGTCCCTTGGACTACAGGGAGATCCAACCAGTCCATTCTAAAGGAGATCAGTCCTGGGTGACCTTTGGAAGGAATGATGCTAAAGATGAAACGCCAGTACTTTGGCCACTTCATGTGAAGAATTGACTTATTGGAAAAGACTCTGATGCTGGGAGGGATTGGGGGCAGGAGGAAAAGGGGACGACGGAGGATGAGATGGCTGGATGGCATCACTGACTCGATGGACGTGAGTCTGAGTGAACCCCAGCGTTGGTGATGGACAGGGAGGCCTGGCATGCTGCAACTCATGGAGTCGCAAAGAGTAGGACACGGCTGAGCGACTGAACTGAACTGAAATATATTTTTTAGAAAATGATTTAAGATGGAAAATCTCTTGTGTTTTTTACCAAAATCTTAAACAAACAAACACAGGATGTCAATGAAAACATAAATATAAGGCATCTTAAAGCAGACAGACAGAGACAAGAGGAGATAAGGAGTAAGACACTAGTGCAAACAAGAGACCAGGGCATAACAGATACAGACGGAATATATTGCGGGGAAAAGCACTAAGAGAAAGAAGAGAGCAGTGAAATGAGGTAAACAGGACCTATCTGAGAATGAAGGAGGTGAAAACCAGTGCAGATTAAACAAATGTACAGGAAAGAAGATAGTAGAAAGTACCTGAAGGGGAGACATCTCTCTGAAAGGGAGATGCCTAAAGAGAAATATATACAAAGAGGCATCTGAGAGAGTGGCTATTTCAGACAAAAAATGCAAGAGATATAAGAGGAGAGGACAGATATTCAAAGGAAGAAGTTGAGGGATACATTCAAAGAAGATAAAATGTAGACAGGGATTTATAGAACATGAGAAGGGTAAGGGTGACCTGGAATTTTGAGTTAAGGGACAGTTACACATGGAGCAATGAGGCATATCTTGAGAGAGAGATGAGGAAAGATATACGCACAGATTAATAACAGGTTAATGATACATATTAAAGAGAAGTAAGGATGTAGATGAGGAGATCTGTCAAGAGGAACCAGAGAAGAAATCAGACAGAGAGACTACTGGTAGAAATCATATCCATTTCTACCCTCAGAAGAACACAAGAAGTATAGGAAATAGCATAAAAAAAAAGAAGAAGAAAAGAAAAAACACACAAAGAAAAGACAACCTGGTCTTCCTGAGAGAAGGAGAAGAAAGAAGCAGTACGAGAGAAAATTTGTCTCAGTCAAATGCTACTGGAAACTGAAGAAGCAAGGAAAAATGGCAGTGGGTAAATCTCTGACAGGAGATCTCAGAGCAGAGCCAGGGGCAAAACACGAGTGCACAAGAGGCTTGCATGGACATGGGCTACAGTAGTGTGGTGGCTGCAGCCCAACGAAAATGCTCTCACCAATGGAGGAACTGGTTTGCAGCTCCTCATTAGAAACTTGGATCCTGATGCCAGACTTTGGGGTGAACTCAGGGACCTGCATAGACTGAATGAGTATGGTGACAGCACTCCAGTCCTGAGAGCCCATCAACCCATAGGTCTGGGCAAAGAGGTTGGCAGCAGCTATCACGTAGTCCAGATGCAGGGGCTAAGAGAAGGCAAGGTAAGGAGGGGTAAGAACATCAGTACTCCCCTACAGAGGCTCGGCCTCCTTACCACCTGTTTAGTGACTTTCTACCCAACTGCAGGAGACCCAGGAGAGTAGACTTACACTGTTGACATCAAAGATGAGTGGGTGTGGGCAGCATTTGGGGCAAGACCAGAAAGGGGCTCCTGAACCTGTAATCTAGAAAACAGAAAGATTTAGGGGAGCAGAACCTGCCACAAGAAGTCTCTCTGATAACCACAACTCCTCACTTTCAGTCCTGGAGGGCCCAATTCACTATATTTTGACACTTGCTTTCTGCCAGATACAGAGATACTGATGAAACTTTTACGGACTGCCAGCCACTGTGTTCTTGTTGTTCAAATGCTAAGTCATGTCCAACTCTTTGAGACCCTGTGGACTACAGCACACCAGGCTCCTCTGTCCATGGGAATCTCCAGACAAGAATATTGGTGTGAGGAGCCATTCCCTTCTCCGGGGGATCATCCTGACCCAGGGATCGAACCCAGGTCTCCTGCACTTCAGGCAGATTCTTTACCACTGAGCCAGCAGGGAAGCCCTCCAGGCACTGTGCTAACAAATTAACTTACTAACTTAATAAAGAGAAATTAACCTTCACAAAACTCTCATGAAATTAGGTCACCATTATGACCTAATTCCATGATGACTATGCTGAGGTGAAGAGAGGAACTGCATAACTAGTTCCAAGAGGACACAGCTAGATTCGATGCCATCAACTCTGAATTTTTTCTTCTACACTTTGTACAGTCCTGACTGGGAATCTAGAATGACATATCCTATGTCTAAAGGAAATTGATACCAAGCATCTCAGGGCTAGAGGAAACAGTAACTGGGGATTAGAGGAGAACAGTGGCAGTCTTTGACCTCAAAACTCATTGGTTTATTTGTTTTAAGAGCTCTCAAAGCCTTGCTGAGCTTGCCACAACTGGATTAACTGTAATGAATCATGTCAAAAGCATGGCAGAAGCCCACAATAGTGGCTTACACAATTACAACAATACACAATTACACAATTACAACAAATAGTGGCTTACACTTACACAATAGTGGCAATACACAATAGTGTAAAGCAACTACCCTCCATTTAAAAATACTAACGCATATATATAGAATTTAGAAAGACGGTAACAATAACCCTGTGTACGAGACAGCAAAAGAGACACTGATGTATAGATCAGTCTTATGGACTCTGTGGGAGAGGGAGAGGGTGGGGAGATTTGGGAGAATGACATTGAAACATGTATAATATCATGTATGAAATGAGTTGCCAGTCCAGGTTCGATGCATGATACTGGATGCTTAGGGCTGGTGCACTGGGACGACCTAGAGGGAGGGTGTGGGGAGGGAGGAGGGAGGAGGGTTCAGGATGGGGAACACAGGTATACCTGTGGTGGATTCATTTCGATATTTGGCAAAACTAATACAATTATGTAAAGTTTACAAATAAAATAAAATTTAAAAAAAACACATAAGATAGGGTATATGACAGTAAAATTTTTGGCAAAACTAATACAATTATGTAAAGTTTAAAAATAAAATAAAATTTAAAAAAAAAACAAAAAAAATAAACAAAATAAAAATAAATAAAAAGTAAATTAAACAAGGCTAGGGCAGACTGTTCCCAGTAGACCTATTCTGACAAATGGTCCCTGTAACAGTGTTACTACCTGGTTAGGAGGAAAGTTATGCAGCAGCTGTCTGATGTTGTTGGAGTACTGGGTATGCCAGTGGTAGTATGCCCAGGTCACACAGTCAGCTCATGATTGTGGCCGCTGCAGCACTAAGCTGCACTGCACAGTCTCCAGCACCTCCAGAGGTTGGGTGCCTACCAGGCACAGCGTTCGTTCCACAAACTTGGGGTCTCTATCAAGAATCAGACGGGAAACCAATGCAGAATTACAAAGTGATCTTAGCAGTAAGCTTATGTCTGTGGAGAGTCAGTCCTGTCTTCCAAAAGTATAAGGCCCGAGCAACCATTAATTTATTCAGAAAGTAGACCAGGGAATTCCCTGGGTACCACTAACTGTGCTTCTACCACAGGGAGTATGGTTTCCATCCCTGACTATGGAACTAAGTGTCCATACACCACTGGTGTGATTCTTGGTGTGTCCCCCAAACCCCTAAAAAAAAAAAGTACAGTAGGTCCTAACTGTTAAATGGTTACAGAGTACTTTGACTGACAGGCCAGAGGCAGGGTGAGCAGGCATTTGCACCAAAGTACTCACGTAAGATACTGGTTGACATTTTCTGCTGGCTTCTTGAAAAGACCTTCAAACTCATCCTGAGCCCACTGAAGACAGAGCAGAAAACATTACGTGAGATACAGGAAACAAGTTTCCTGCAGGCATTAGAGAGACCATCAGGAAAATACAGAAACAGGGAAGAGCATGTCTGCTATGGGAAAACAGAGGAATGACGCCCTACCAATGGGACTCCTCAAACTTTTGAACCCCCCACCATTCCAAATAAAAATCAATCTCTTGGGCAGAGATTACTGCCAAGCCTAAGTTTGTGGAAAACTTCTTCTGAGGTTGTACATGCTAGCCTAGGTATGTCATGCCTCAATTACAGAAAAAAGTTCACATGAAGAATAAAGCAGGAACGATCCTGCCACAGTGATTTTCTGCGGACTGGGCAGAAGATAATAGCACTTTGCCCCTTGAGAACTAAAGAGATAAATAAATACAGTCCCAGGCAAAGTGATGTGAAGCATCCTGTTGGTGGAGATCCAGATTCAAATGCCAGCTCTGCCACACTTTTGTGACCTTCAGGCACATCTTGTCTTTTCTATCCTCATTTCAAAACTCTACATCACTAATATCTATACCTCAAGAGGTTAATATCAAAGAACCACCACACAGGTATGTATTTTAAACTTATTGTGAATGTCACAAGGACATACCAAATGTAAATGCTTCACAAAAGTCCTGTCAGATTGACAAGTTTCATTTCCATTTTACAGATAAGGGGATCTGAAGCATGAAGAGCTTAAGTCCAAGTGTCAAACAGGTATTTGTTTCAAAAGCCCTTTTACTGGCCTCTCTGTATGTTAGTCGAAAGAAACAGAGTAATGGAACCATAATCTTGCAAAGGTTTTACATATTCAGAGAAACAGACAGACACACACACACACACCAACACATCTTACTACCTCTCCCTCTGTCTCTGACTATAAACATATACATACACACACAAACATGGAAGGCATGGACAGGCAGAGAGACACATGCATACTGAATCCCTAAGTATAAACTCATCCTGAAAGGAAAAGTGACAGATACAACTGTTTCTTCTCATTTTCTTTTTACTATTCCCATACTTCCTAAACATACTCAAAACTGCATTAAGAAATATTTTCATAAAATGATGGTTATTTGGGGACCGAAAAGGACACAGGAATTAGGAGTAGGCTCTGAGTGCCAGTTAACAGAAGGCTTTTACGTTGTCAATCTAGATGAAAGATATGTGCTTCTATACATAAATATATATACGCATTATATAAAAAGAATTATTCTGACAAGCTGCTAAATATATTTTGGACATAAATCAGAAAGCTATACTCAAAACTATGTACTCAGTGTTAGAGAGGCCTTTAAATATATATATGCATTATATAAACAGAATTATTCTGACAAGCTGCTAAATGTTTTTTGGACAAAAATCAGAAAGCTATATTCAAAACTATGTACTCAGTGTTAGAAAGGCCTTTAAATAACAAGCAGAGCTGATATTAAGAAGATGATTTTGTTTAGCAAGAGAACAATATCCTGTATATTAAGAAAAACATCTTCACTTGTTAGATATACATTTCTTATGTAAAATAGTTTACATAGTATACATAATACTTCCCTGTATGTTTGCAAACTAAAATTCACAAGTTAAGAAAAAGCATTCCAAAAAGTTTAGGGTACTAGGTGTAAGTGAATGAAGGAGATTTGAAGGCAGGGCACATTTTATATACACTGAGGTGCGCATCACTGGAATCAAAAGAGCTTGGCACTGTCCAGATGCCTACTGTTCCACCTCTTTCTACCCCCACAGCTGATCACCTGCAAAGTGTGCTCGATGGCTTTTGGGAAGTGCTTCAGCGTGCAGATAGGGATGGGCTTCTCAGGAGGGTCCTGGCTGGAGCTGTATGCCTCTGCCCTTGGTTCCCAGTGTGCCTGACTTCAGAAGTGGCTTATGGTGGTAAACACAGTGGCAGTCCATGTACCTGCCTGTGGAAAAGAGTCAGCAGATGAAGGGGAGGTAACCATCAGTACATGAGATGGTGACACTGCCTCCTGAAAACACATACATCGCTCTGGCCATCTTCTCACCCATCCAGAACACTTACGGGTGTCCACACTGTCCAGGGCATTGGCTACACCATCCAGGTTTTGGAAGAAGTCATCATCATACACATGCTCTGTCTCAGGGCCCACACAGTTCTGATGGCTTATAACCTGGATGTGTGGATTTATTTGGCTCTGTTAGACCTCTAAACAGAGAATGGTTAAATAATATTAGCCTGTTTAAGACTAGGATAATTCCATTATATAGTAAAATCATGGAGAAAAACTGTACTATTAGACAGGGATCGAGTGTATTTATGGTTTTGCAAATTTCTCTTAAGCTATTTTAGAAGACAGATGACTTTTCACAACTACTGCAATATATATTTTGTTTAAAAGAACATAAGGGATATTCAGCCTTACCAAAAAAATGTTTCAGGAACAGTTTTAGGTGATATTAAAAAAAATACATAACACTTGACAAGTGACTACAAATGTAGTTGCAAGGTGAAATGTGGAATCCATATCAACATCCACTGTTTTTCAACACATTTTGAATGGATCTTTCCTTAATGTACAATTAAGGAAATTGTACCATCATACATTGATCTAGTCATTTGGAAAACACCGTGTCCTTTTCAGACAGCTTTCAAAAGTAGAGAGGAAGATTCCCCATTCCACTGGTGAAATGAGAATAAAAAGAAAATAACATCCTCGTAAGTCTTGACACATCTGTGGACCTGAGGAAAGAGTGCTGTCTACTTCCATTGAATTTTGAGAATCTCTCCATCTTTTAGCATTGCATCAGAAAAAACCAGAAATTCTCTATTTTCTTAATTTCTCAACTATCAAAGTACTGCCTAGTACCTGCATGATAAAAGTAAAGGGAGACACTAAGCAAGCAAAAAATAACCCTGACTTTTATATAAGCCTTTCACCTATAGCCCAGTTTCTGTAACCTCATGTAAGCAGTAACTAAAAATCAGAGGAAAAAAAGAGTAGGGAGAGATGTAAAATGCCAAATGCAAGATGTAAGTACTCAGTGAATATCTGCTGAAAGACTGAACTGTAGAGAAAAATTGAGGAACTGAAGGAAATGGGGAAACAAAAAAGACCTAAGTCAGTATGACAGATAAGAAGAAAAAGGAGAAAAATGCAACAACTTAACCCTGTCCATCTCATTCACTGTGATATCCCAAGGACGGAACAGAAACTGTCAGTTCAAATTTGACTTCTCAATGATGTCCATGTCTGTAACTGTGATTGACCCACCATCCTCACAGCCTAGCACAATCATGGAAAAGTTCTTGAGCAGTTCACAGCCAATGGCCCCTGCACCCACCTGAGAGGCAGTCAAGAAGAGAGAGAGGTAATGTTTAGGGGCACTCGGGTAACAATGCCACCCCTCAGTCCTTATTCCTCCTGGAGGCTGTAAGAGAGTGTTGGGCCAGAGAATCTAGTATTGAAGTTAAGTCCCAGGAGCATAAAAATGCATGGTCATCAGGAAAGAGGCAGAAGACCAGGAACAAAGGACCTGGTATGAAAAAAATAAAATGGTACACAGAAGGGATTAAGGTACAGTCAAACACCCTCCCTTCCAAGGCAACAGGATACTTCAGAAGAGGTGGCCCAAACTAGAATAAATAAAAGTAGCTTTTGCCCAATAGGAGTTCTCACCAAGAAGTATATCTGCTTGCTCAGCTTCTCTTGCAGGCTGGAGCCAAATACAGCCACCTGCCCATCATTAACGGTTCTGGCATTGCATCATGTGAAGGGAGGAGACGATTAGAGTAAAGGTACGTCAGAGAGGACCAAAGAAATACCTTCTCTGTGGGCCCCTATCACATACTGGAAGGCATTTGTCCTCTGTAAGAGCCTCTTGGTCCTCAGGGAGACACTCAAGGGCATCAAAGTACAACCACTGCATAATAGGCATAAGCTTTCCAGAGCAGGCCTAAAGAGGAGGTAAGAAAGGGGAAGTGATCCTTGGTTAATCAGAGCCTGACAGCAAGTAGGACAGTCAGAAAGACACCTTGTCCACTCCACCACTGTCCTTCCACCCAAACTTACTTTCATAACCTCCTGAGCAGCCAGGCCCCTAGTGAAGGCATTCATGGGTACTAGATCCCCAGCAGCCATGTAAGCCAGCTTTTGGATGAGCTCTTCATCCAAACTGTCTTGCTGCACTGCTGGCAGGGCTTGAGCCTTCACAGCCTCTGCTAGGGTCACCAGTTCCACTGCATCCTTCTGGTGCAACACAAGACACAAAGACTCAGTCAGGCCACTGTAGGGAGAGGGAGAGGTAGAAAAAGTAAAGGGAAGAAGACAAAATGGTGGAGCTTTGGTGCAAGGACCCAGGCTGGCTCACTAACCCACCTACCTAGTGGGGCAGCAGGGGCCGGCCATGCTGAGCACAGAACTGGTGCAAGGCCTGGAAACCAATGTGTAGCTGAGCAGAGTGAGAATACTTGGCAAAATCTGTTATCACAAAGTCTGGCTCTGCCAGTGAGTTGAGCAAGATTTCTGGTGGAGAACAGAGACCAGCACATCAGAACTAGAAAAGCAAAACAAAACCAAAGAAGAAATACCTGGACCCCCTACAGTACACCCTCCTGCACATACTCACAAAACTTATCTTCTTAGTTATTTTGACCTGACTGACGATGCTGCCACAGATATAATCAAAGAAATTTGAGGTATCACAGATACTTAAGGTATAGGGACCTGTAGGATAAAAACCATGAAGACTTATGTGTTAATTCACACCCTCCCAGGATCAACAGTACTATCAAAACTAGAAAGGAAGAACCTCCCTCTCTCCCTCTCCACCACCCAGCTCTACCCTGGGATTAGCAGATGCAAACTATTATACACAGGATGCATAAACAACAAGGTCCTGCTATATAATAGCACAAGGAACAATTTCCAATACCCCATGATAAACTATAATGGAAAAGAATACATAACATGATGTATATGAATGTATATATATATATATATGTATATAGAATGTATATATATAGGTATATAGAAATCACTTTACTAGAAACTAACACAAGATTCTAAGCCAACTGCACTTCAATTAAAAATAATTTCATTAGAAACAAACAAACAAAAAAAACCCCACAATGCTGATTTCCTCAAAGACATAGGTTCTCTATGTCTAATATGTCACACTCCGGAGCATAAAGAAGCAATCTCTGAAAGGATCCAACATCCACGAGTTAAGCTCAAAACTTATGAAAGGAACAAAACATGAAGCTCGAAAACTCTAAAATCCACAATTATCTTGCATGCATCAAATATTTCCAGATCATGTATATCTGGCTTTAATTTTCATCAAATCTTTAAACTTTGAAACGTTATTTCTTTAAAAAACTTTTTTGGCTCACATCTTTGTTGGGATTTATTAGATTCCACGTATTTCACATGAAGCAGCCATGTGTCTTTTTTATATCTTCCAAATCATTCTTTACCATATTCAGGATTACTGAGAACTGATGCTGATGCATAAAATATATTCATGACTTGACAGATGGTACTAGTTGTAAAGAACTTGCCAGCCAATGCAGGAGACATTAAAAGAGACCCGGGTTTGATCCCTGGGTGGGAAGATCCCCTGGGGGAAGAAATGGTATTCCACTCCAGTGTTCTTGCCTGCAGAATCCCATGGACAGAGGAGCCTGGCAGACTATGATCTGTAGGGTTGCAAAGACTTGGACACGACTTCGGTGACTTAGCATGCATGTATGTGTGCAATGACTTTATAAACTTGCTATGTTTAACAAATTAACACATGAGAAAAAAAGTAGGAGATTTAACAAAGGAGAAGAAATTATCCACAATACAACAAAGAGCAGGGAGAAAACCCCAAAAGTAAAGTGGCTTAAAATACATGTAATTGGAGATCTGCAAAGAGATGATGGACTGGGGAGTGGGCTGAGAAAGTAGGATTGAGCCCAAATGAAGTGGGGGTGGGGGTGGGAGCAGGAATACTCCCAATTTGATAAAGCTATGATCTCAGAGGTAAAATAAATTTGAAAGGAAGCACCAAGAAAACTACACGACACTCTATCATAATCACAAAATATACTAAGGTATATAATCATCAATCTATTTCTTAAGGTCAGTGATAGAAAATATAAGAACATTAAATACAAAGGAACAAGGCTAAGAACAGGAGACTTCTTGGGGAAAACAGGCAAGAAAGAACAGTACTACATCTTTAAGCAATGATATCTAGAATGCTACATGCTGCAAAAATGTTTTCTCAAAATCAGGCATTTTGAAAGAAAAACAATTTCAAACACTAGAAAGCAACAAGAGTCACCACTCAAGTTCAACATATGATAGAGTTTGGGTGGAAGCAAAATGGTACTGGACGCACATCTAAATGTAGAGAACATGAATCTGTGAAACCCAAACAAATAATTTTAACCTAAGGATTATAAAATAAAAAAGCTCTTCTAGCTTTCTAATGCTTGAAGAAGTTTATGACACACATGAAATTGTAAATCCTTTGTTGTGTGTGTGCACTAATGAAGTATTACTTGGAAAAGCAAATGCAGAATTTACTTTTACACAGTCTAAAAGTTAAAGAAAAAATAAAAGAAAGGTGCAGCCAATGAGCCAAATGGAATCAAATGCTAGTAGTATTAATCTTTCTGCTTCTAGCTTCAGTTCACAGATCTCAACTAAGGCTACATGGATGCATGTTTTATAAATCCCAGGTGAGGGATTCCAGAGTTATCTCCTCCTGGCCTGTGGTGCAATTCCGTACACATACATATGACCACAGGGACAATTCTCCCTTTGCTCTAGGTACTCATTTCTTGACCCCCAGCTTAGCATACCCAGGACTTTGATCCCTAGTAGACAGATGCCATTGAGTTCATTCATGCCCTCAACTTCTGTAAAGGAGACAAAGTCACCACTCTCAAATCCATGTTGGGATTCATCCAGGCAAGTGACCACACCGGGGTTGCCCTGGTTGGAAGAGAAGTAAAGATAGTCTCGTGTAGAATCCAGGTACCAGGAGCACAGACAAGGACTAAGGCTACAAACATGGCTGCCTGGGGCCAGACTCCATACCTTGGTAACCACAGACACCATAACAGTGAGAGGCTGTTCCCCATTGGAATCAGTGAGGATCATTTTCTCTCCAAAGTCACAGAACAACTGCCTATAAAAGGAGAATACACAACTGAGACCAGGAACTTGGGTAGTCAGGCACCATGCTGGTAATAAGACAGTGCTTACGCACTATGGGCAGAGGTGGACATGCAGACTTGTATTCATGGTTTTCCTAAGAGAATCATTCGGACAGAGAGCCAGGGGTGTTGGGCCTGGGCTAAGAAGGATTTAGGGATAAAGGGAGAAGCTGGCACTCACCCAAAAAGGCCTTGAGTGTCTGCTACCACCAGCTTGATTCTGTGTCTGTGACAGAACTCACCCACCTGCAGCTGGTCCTCCAAAGGAGAGTTGGTAAGGACCACCACCTGTAACAAGAAAGAAGCTCACTGTGAAAAGGACTGGCACTGGGGTAAAGGGGAGTAAGAAAATAAAGGAGAAAGGCAGGTCAGGAACTGGCAGAAGGTCAGGTCTCAAGCTTTCTGGTTCTATATTGTCTACAAATATAAAGTACATGCATCACGTTCAGTGGTGGTGAAAACTCAAGAAAAATATGAATTCCCAGACTATGACATGAAAAGTAAAGAGATATTAACAGGACAGAATCTGAAGACCAACTAATTCACTTATTTTAAAAATAAACACCCACTCCTACCTGCCTACAATCCTCTAAGCCCTTTAACATACTTTGTAAAAGTTGGCATTTAACCCCAGATCCTACAATTTTGTTTCCATTTTCAAACTAAACAAAACAGGACAAAGCTAACCCTGCTCCGCAAAAGTCTGGAAAGAATCTTTGTGCAAATGTTCTTCTCTTTTCAGCAGGGTAAGGATCTACCACAAAAGAAGAGTTTCAGCGCCCAAGTTTTTTAGGAAACTCCAGGCAGTGTTTCAGCACCCGGCATGCTCAGTCCGTTAAAGAAAACAAGCAAACAAACCAGAAAATGGATCTGAGAAAAGTAAGGCAAGTAGATGTTGCAAGATACCTGGAAACCACTAAGGAAGTCATCCACAAGGGCCCCAGTGTAGGAGTTGACTGGCACATAGCGGTTGAGTTCAGCAAGGTGGGGCTGTGATGCCTCAGCCCAGTTTTTACCAATGTCCTCCTCTCACAGGTAGAACTACAAGGTATAGAAAGGAAAACAGTGAGGCGAATGCAGAGATCAGGCAGTTTTGTGCTTGGGCAAGGAAACGGAGTCAGAAAGAGGTACCTGGGACGATAGGTCAGTCCACTGAGCAGTACCCTGATCATGCAGGGTGACAGCTTTGACACCACCAAGGATGATATTCTTGGAAATCTCCACCCCTAGGCCCTGAAGCCCTGATACCAGCACACTGGATGCCTGGAGATGCTTCACAGCCTCATGGCCAAGGCCATATCTGCCAGATTTGAAGAAGACTCTGGGTCAGGGCCTGGCCCATCTCCGTTTATATTCTCTGTCCCTCTCCTGCTTCATGTAACCAGGCTGAGTCACACTTAACAACTGTCAAGAGTAAAGACCTTCATCTATGTCCGTTTCACTGCCGTTTGTTGGCGTTCCCTACGAATGGAGGCAAAGAAATTTCAACAAGATAAAAGAAGAGCTTACTAAATAACAGAGATACTTTCCCACCACCACCAATTCCATCCCACCTTCATGATTTATGTCAGACACTCACGCTGGGTGATTCTGATGGGTCTTTGGACATTAGAGAACAAGCAGAGGAGAAATCAGGACTTGGTTTTGAATCAGGCCCAGACACACACTGTTTCTTCAACAGTGGCCCTGGACATCTTCAGAAAAAGGGTCAGAGATGAGCCAGATGTAGGCAGACTTTTCTCTTTGATAATGGCAACTCTGAGGGAGAGAAGGGGTTTAGGACTATATAATCTCATTTTAAGAAAACAGGAATGAAGACATGCTAGGTACTAAAGCCACCGTGAGTGGAAAGAAACAGAAGGCTGAGCTCAGACAGTTGGCATTCCCTAGGATCAGAAGAGACAAAAGACTTTCAGGAACATAATAAACCAAAGACTCAGTGACCACCCACTGGCTAGATCATGAAGTCTGGCTGGGTTTCAGGCAAGATGAACAGATGCTGAGAAGGAGAGGCAGACTGATATAATGCTATTGGAGGAGGGGCTATTATAATGCCACATGGACCATTGAGACTGTGAGTGAAGGTTTCCAGCTTCTGAACGAGGATTCAGGGGCTCTCCCAAGGCACTCTGGGTATACTCTAAGGCAATGTGGAGTAACTGGATTTTTTAAAAAGCTAGAAAACCAGCTACTTGTTGAATACACACATAGAGCACAAGGCAAGACTGGGATGATGAGCCTCTAATAGGGATGATTAGGACCAAAATCTGAAAGGGTGTTATCAGATGCTGCCACGGTGATGGGAGGTAAAGGGGAAGGATGTCTGAAGGATTATGTATCCAAAGGATTCCTGGCTGGTGTCTTACCCCTTAGGGGTTTCTGAGAAAAGATACTTGGGGTTATTTGAAAAGAATTATGACACAAGAAAAAACTGGGTATTCTCCAACAGCAAGTACTGGCATAGCAGTATAGCATGTTAGTGAATGACAAAATTGGATTCAGAGCTGTTTCTTGATGGAAATGCTAAAGTGGAATTTCTGGAGCTGGGCCACTAAGCAGAAATCTTGGGTTATAGGGACATTTCTTAAAAGTGATGTAGCAATGAACTGACATGCTTAAAACACACACACACACACACACACACACACACACATTGTATTTTAACTGGAAATACTGGGTCCAGAGTGATCTCGGGATTACAAGGAAGGTGAGCTGTGTGGATGGGGTCTTGAAGTAGGGGTTAGGGTCAGTAGTATTCACTGGTCTTGTACTTTTTTTTTTTTAATCTCTGAACTGTGACCAGGAGGAGAAAACGAGTGAGAAAAATGGTGTCTAAGCAAGATGTTAGAGAAAAGTTTCTTTGAGGGAATTGAAGCGTAAAAAGACCTTGCCTGGTCTCTGGTTCTTCTTGGAAGCTGTGAGGGTAATAACTTGATTTAAAGTCTTCCTAGGAATACATGATTAGTGATTCTGAACCTGGTACTGTAACATACTAGGAAATAAGAATTTTTTACCACATATGCTGGGCCTCAGCGTCTAAAGGCAGAAATTGGGGCCTCTGGTGTACTGAGGTCCAATTTTGGAACCCAAGGGAAGAAAGGGGAACATCCACCCTGCACTTGGATGTTACGCCCCTGTGCTGGCACTTACACCACCACTTAAGCTCACTTTAGGGTATACAAGAGCTTCCAAAAACTCTGCCCAAAGAGGCTGCAGAAGAATCCCTGGCAGAAAGTGCTGCCAGGCGAGAGCAGCAGAGAAAGGCCATTTGTTACCAATGCCTGTTCGCCAGGTGGCTCCGCAGGCAACTTCACGTGGAACAGAAGACAAACCCAGCCGCGGCACTCTTTTAACTCTTCCTCCCCCGCCGACTAGCTAAAGATAGTTGCGGCAGCCTCAGCCTTCCCCGCTCTCCCTGCTGTCCATTTCATGGATACACCTGTTTACCTCAAACACCGAGACAAAATGGCGGCCGCTTCGCTGGCCGCCTAAGCTTGTTCTTACTGTCTGTCACGCCCACTAGTGAATCCCAGCAGACTTCAGCAGCGTTTGAGACGTCATTACGTGTGCCGCAAGAGGGATAAAGATCGCTTCCTCTGGTGGCTGGATTCGTTCGGTTCAGTTCAAATGCTCAGTCGTGTCGGACTCTGCCACCCCATGCATCGCAGCACGCCAGGCCTCCCTGTCCATCACTAACTCCCAGAGTTCACTGAGACTCATGTTCATCGACTCGGTGATGCCTCCAGCCATTTCATTCTCTGTCGTCCCCTTCTCCTCCTGCCTCCAGTCCCTCCCAGCATCAGGGTCTTTTCCGATGAGTCAAATCTTGTCATGAGGTGGCCAACGTATTGGAGTCTCAGCTTCAGCATCAGTCCTTCCAATGAACACCCAGGATCGATCTCCTTTAGGATTGACTGGTTGGATCTCCTTGCAGTCCAACACCACAGTTCAAAAGTGTAAATTGTTCGGCACTCAGCTTTCTTCACAGTCCAACTCTCACATCCATACGTGACCACTGGAAAAACCATAGCCTTGACTAGACGGACCTTTGTTGGCAAAGTAATATCTCTGCTTTGCAATATGCTATCTAGGTTGGTCATAAATTTCCTTCCAAGGAGTGTCTTTTAATTTCATCTGCTGCAGTCACCATCTGCAGTGATTTTTGAGCCCAGACAAGTAACGTCTGACACTGTTTCCACCGTTTCCCCATCTATTTCTCATGCGGTGACGGGAGGACACGCCATGATCTTAGTTTTCTGAAGTTTGAGCGTTAAGCCAACTTTTTCACTCCCCTCTTTCACTTTCATCAAAAGGTTTTTTAGTTCCTCTTCACTTTCTGCCCCTGTAAGGGTGGTGTCATTTGCATATCTGAACTTATTGATATTCCTCCCAGCAACCTTGATTCCAGCTTGTGCCTCTTTCAGCCCAGCGTTTCTCATGATGTACTCTGCTTAGAAGTTAAACAAGCAGGGTGACAATATACAGCCTTGATGTACTCCTTTTCCTATTTGGAACCAGTCTGTTGTTCCATGTCCAGTGCTAATTGTTGCTTCCTGATCTGCATATAGGTTTCTCAAGAGGCAGCTCAGGTGGTCTGGTATTCCCATCTCTTTCAAAATTACACTAATGTTAATAGCTCGGTCATGTCCTACAGCCTGTGACTCCAAGTATTGTAGTCCCAGAGGCTCCTCTTTCCATGGAATTCTCTATAATACAATAGTGGAATGGCTTGCCATTTTAAAATTGGTACAAAATAAAATGCAATAGTTGCATTGTCTTTGTGGGCTTCCTTCGTAGCTCAGTGGTAAAGTATTGGCCTATCAAAGCAAGAAATAGAGAAAGTTCAGGTGCCCATGAGTTCAATGCAGTGTTTTGGGGTGGAAACAGGAAAATTAAACGAGCAAACTTTCCTATCTGCTTTCTTTCTTTCTTCTTCTTCTAAGTACTTTAAGTACTTAGACAAGTACTTTAATGTTACTTCATTCCCTCAGCCATGTCAGACTCCTTGAGACCCCATGGACTGCAGCATGCCAGGCTTCCCTGTCCAAAAGCCACTCCCTCAGCTCTGGCAGAGTCATGTCAATCAAGTCAGTGATGCCATCCAACCATCTCATCCTCTGTCCTCCACTTGTCCTCCAGCCTTCATGTTTCTCAGAATCAGAGTATTTTCCAGTGAGGCAGTTCTAACATCAGGTGGCCAAAGTACTGGAGATTAAGCTTCAACCTCAGTCCTTTGAATGAAAGTTCAGGACTAATTTCCTTCAGGTTTGACTTGCTTGAACTCCTTGCAGTCCATGGAACTCTCAAGAGGCGTCTCCAACACCACAGTTTAAAAGCGTCAGTTCTTGGATTCTCAGCTTTCTCTAGGGACCAGTGCTCACATCTATTCATAACTACTGGAGAAACCATAGTTTGGACCAGAACTTTGTCCCCAAATAATGTCTCTTTTGAACACGCTGTCTAGGTTGGTCATAGCTGTTCTTCCAGAGATTAGTTCAGATTAGTTCAGTTCAGTTCATTTCAGTCGCTCAGTTTTGTCCGAATCTTTGCGATCCCATGAACTGCAGCACACCAGGCCTCCCTGTCCATCATCAACTCCCGGAGCCTACCCAAACTCATGTCCATTGAGCCATCCAACCATCTCATCCTCTGTCATTCCCTTCTCCCCCTGCCCTCAATCCATCCCAGCACAGGGGCTTTTCAAAGGAGTCAGCTCTTCGCATCAGGTGGCCAAAGTATTGGAGTTTCAGCATCAACATTGGTCCTTCCAATGAACACCCAGCACCTATAGATCTCCTATAGGATGGATTGGTTGGATCTCTTTGCAGCCCCAGGGACTCTCAAGAGTCTTCTCCAACACAACAGTTCCAAAGAATCAATATTTCGGCACTCAGCTTCCTTTATAGCCCAACTCTCACATCCATACATGACCAGTGGAAAAACCTTAGCCTTGACTAGATGGACCTTTGGACCATTACTAGATGGCAAAGTAATGTCTCTGCTTTTTAACTTGTTGTCTAGGTCGGTCATAACTTTTCTTCCAAGGAGTAAGCGTCTTTTAGTTTGATGGCTGCAATCACCATCTGCAGTGATTTTGGAGCCCATGTAAAGTCAGCCACGATTTCCACAATTATTTGCCATCAAGTGTTGGGACCAGTTCCCATCAACGTAGTTTTTTTGTGTTGAGTTTTAAGCCAGCTTTTTCACTGTCTTCCTATATTCTTCTTTTTAATATGCTGTCTTGGTTGGCCATAACTTTTCTTCCAACGAGCAAGGGTCTTTCAATTTCAAGACTGCACATCACCATCTGCAGTGATTTTTGAGCCCAAGAAGAGAAAGTCTCCGAGTGTTTCTATTCTTTCCCCATCTATTTTCAAAGAAGACATGGAACTGGATGTCATGATCTTAATTTTCTGAGTGTTGAGTTTCAAGCCAGCTTTTTCACTCTCTTCTTTCACTCTCATCAAGAGGCTCTTCAGTTCCTCTTTACTTTCTGCCATAAGAATGATGTCAACTGCATCCTTAGGCTACTGATACTTCTCATGGATATCTTGATTCCAGCTTCTGCTTCATCCAGCCCCACTTATCCATGGATGTACTCTGCATGTTAGTAGGGTGGCTATATACAGCCTTGATGTACTTCTTTGCCAATTTGAAACCAGTCCATTGTTTCATGTCCAGTTCTAACTGTTGCCCACTACCTGCATACATATTTCTCAGGAGATAGGTAAGGTGGTCTAGAAACCCCATCCCTTTAAGAATATTCCAGTTTGTCATGATCTGCACAGTCAAAAGCTTTGGAATAAGCAATAAAGCAGAAGTAGATGTTTTTCTGGAACACTCTTCCTTTTCCTATGATTGAACAGATGGTGGCAATCGGATCTCTGGTTCCTCTGCCATTTTAAAAATCCAGCTTGAATATCTGGAAGTCTTCTTGGTCCACGTACTGTTGAAGTCTGGCTTGGAGAATTTTGAGCATTACTTGGCTAGTGTGTGAGGTGAGTAGCTTCAACATTCTTTGCAATTGCCTTTCTTTGAGATTGGAATGAAAACTGACCTTTTATAGCTTTGTAGTCACTGATGAGTTTTCCAAATTTTCTGACATACTGAGTACAGCACTTTCATAGCACCATAATCAGGGTTTGAAATAGCTCAGCTGGAATTCCATCAGCTCCACTAGCTTTGTTGATAGTGATGCTTCCTAAGGCCCATTTGACTTCACACTCCAGGAAGTCTGGCTCTAAGTCAGTGATCATATCATAATGGTTATCTGGGTCATTAAGTTTTTGGGTTTTTTTGTTGTTGTTTGGATAGTTCTTCTGTGTATTCTTGACACCTCTTCTTAATATATTCTGATTCTGTTAGGTCCAAAGATTTGTCTTTTATTGTGCCCAATTGTGCATGAAATATTCCCTTGGTATCTCTAATTTCCCTAAAGGGGTCCCTAGTCTTTCCCATAGGAAAGACCTGGCCTTGGGGTCTCTAGCATCCCAGCGTCATCAGGGCATTGAGTGGAGAGTTGCGACTGAAGGTCATCCAGAGGACCCAACACATGGTGGCTACTAGTGGACACTACTCACAGTGCTTTTCCATAAATGTGGGCTCCCACAAAGACAATGAGCTTCACAACTTCCCTTGAATTTGATCTGGGATGTGAGTGTAACCGTCTCCTGAATTGCATTCTGCTGTGTATTGGATTCTTCATTGGTGACCATGCCTGGGACCTTTCTTGAGGGCAGTACTATTCCATCAAGAAGGTGGACTAGAAGGACTTTTGCTCATCTTTTTCTGTGAGTGCTCCAAAACAAGAACTCTGCTGAGCAACCATCAAGAGGAGAATGTTGGATCCCACCCAAAGAAAATACTACACATCCAAGGGTAAGGACATGCCCCAGCAAGATGGCAGTAGGGACAGAATCACATTTAGAATCAAACCCCACATCCACCAGAGATGCTTGGAGGGCTCAAACAAAGTTTGTGTGGACCAGGAGCCGAGACCCCACAGACAAACATCCAGAACTGGCTTTGAGTGCCTCCTGTAGAGGTTTGGGTCAGCAGTGGCCTGCTGCAGCAGCAGGGGCTCTGGGCACAGCCAGCCTGGCTCACAGAATATAGCATAATCTCTCTTGGAGGAGGTTGCCATTAGCCTCCATTAAGTCACTGAGCAGATGACCTGCAAACTACAGGACAAGTATACCAAAGAAATTATTGCACTGTTACGAATGTTCCAGGACCCACAACAGGTTTCCCTAACTGGAGATCTGACAAAGGAACTGAGAATCCCTTTGACTTTGGAGGCCAATGGGATTTAATTACAGATCTTCCACAGGACTGGGGAAATAGACCCTTGGAGAGCACAAACCAAACATTGTGTGCACCAGGAGCCAGGAGAAAGGAGCAGTGTCCCCACAAGAGACTCAGCCAATTTCCCTGTGAGTGTCCTGGATTCTCCGGTGGAGGTGTAGGTTGACAGTGTCCTCCTGCAGGGCCATGGACACTGAATACAAGAGTGCCTGCACAAGTCCTTTTGAAGGAGGATATTATCTTCATTACCCCTACCACAATTTACCCAATTTGCCCTCATGCCAAACAATGGGGGGTGGGAACACAGCCCCACCCATCAACAGAACATTGAATTAAAGGTTTACTGAGCGTGACCCACCCATCTGGACAAGACCCAGTTTCCCCCAAAGTCAGTTTCTCCCATCAATGAGCTTTCATAAGCTTCTTATCCTTCTCCATCAGAGGCAGACCAAATGAAAATCACAATCACAGCAAACTAATCAAACGGATCTCATGGACCACAGCCTTGTCTAATTCAATGAAGTGATGAGCCACGCCTTGTAGGGCCACCCAAAATGTTAGGGTCTTGGTGGAGAGTCTTACAAAATGTGGCCCACTGGAGAAGGGAATGTCAAGCCACTTCAGTATCCTTGCCTTGAGGACCCCATGAGCAGTTTGAAAAGGCAAAGAGTTAGGATACTTAAAGATGAACTCCCCAGGTTGTAGGTGACCAACATGCTAGTGGGAAAGAATGGAGCAATAAATCCAGAAAGAATGAAGAGACAGGGCCAGTGGGAAAGCAACATCCAGTGGTGACTGTGACTGGTGACAGAAGTAAAGTCTGATTCTGTAAAGAACAATATTGCATAGGAGCCTGGAATGTTAGGTCCACAAATCAACATAAATTAAAAGTGGTCAAACGAGATGGCAAGAGTAAACATCAACATGTTAGGAATCAGTGAACTGAAATGCACTGGAATGGATGAATTTAATACAAAGGACCATTGTATCTACTATTGTGGGCAATAATCCCTAAGAAGAACTGGAATAGCCCTCACAGTCAACAAAAGAGTCTCAAATGCAGTACTTGGGTGAAATCTCAAAAATGACTGAATGATCTCTGTTCATTTCCAAGGCAAACTGTTCAACATCACAGTCATCCAGGTCTATGGTTCAACCAGTACAGCTGAAGACTGATGTTGAGCAGTTCTAAGAAGACCTAAAAGACCTTCCAGGACTAACACTGTGAAAATAAAATAAAGAAAATATCCTTTTCATCATAGAGAACTGGAACGCCAAAGTAAGAAGCCAAGAGATACCTGGAGCAACAGGAACGTTTGGCTTTGGTATACGAAATGAAGCAGGCAAATGCTAACAAGAGTTTTACCAAGAGAATGCAATGGTCATAGCAAACACCCTCTTCCAACAACACAAGTGATGACTCTACCCGTGGATATCAACAGATGGTCAATACCAAAATCAGACTGATTATATTCTTTGCAGCTAATGATGGAGAAGCTTTATACAGTCAGCAAAAACAAGGCCTGGAGTTGATTGTCATTCAGATCATTAACTTCTGAATTTGAAAATTCGGGCTGAAAATGCAGAAAGTAGAGAAACCCACTGGACCATTCAGGTATGACCTAAATCAAACCCTTTATGATTGTAGTGTCAAAGTGACAAACAGATTCCCCGATAGACAGAGTGCCTGAAGAACTATGGATGGCAGCACATCACACAGTACAGGAGGCAGTGATTAAGATTATCCCCAAGAAAAAGAAATGCAAAAATTCAAAATGGTTGTCTGGGGAGGCCTTACACTTAGACTGAGAAAAGAGGAGAACTAAAACGTGAAGGAGAAAAGGAAAGGTATACCCAATTGAATGTAGAGTTCTGAAGAATAGCAAGGAGGGATAAGAGAACCTTCCTCAGTGACCAGTGCAAAGAAATAGAGGAAAACCATTGACTGGGAAAGACTAGAGGACATACTGTAACAGATTAAAATTTCAAGTCTGTGGCTTCAGCTGACTGGTTTCCATTCCTCACTCTTGAACTGAATACTTCACTGTGGACTAATGCCTCTCTTCCCTCTTTTATGCAAGTATAATGACAGCAGCAATCTCATATGTTCAGTCAGTTATGAAATTTGAAGTCCTTGGTATATGGAAATAAGATGACTTATGTAATCAATATTGTGTAAAAACTTTTCACACAACAAAGTAATGTTTTCTATGCAGACATTACTTTGCCAACAAAGGTCCGTCTTATCAAGGATATGGTTTATCCAGTAGTCATGTACAGAGAGTTGAATTGTTAAGAAAGCTGAGCACCGAATAATTGATGCTTTTGAACTGTGGTGTTGGAGAAGACTCTTGAGAGTCCCTTGGACTGCAAAAAGATCCAACCAGTCCATTCTAAAGGAGATCAGTCCTGGGTTTTCTTTGGAGGGAATGATGCTAAAGCTGAAACTCCAGTACTTTGGCCACCTCATGCGAAGAGTTGACTCATTTGAAAAGACTCTGATGCAGGGACGGATTGGGGGCAGGAGGAAAAGAGGACTACATAGGATTAGATGGCTGGATGGCATCACTGACTCAATGCACATGAGTTTGAGTGAACTCTGGGAGTTGGTGATAGACAGGGAGGCCTGGCGTGCTGCAATTCATGGGCTCGCAAAGAATCGGAAATGACTGAGCGACTGAACTGAACTGAACTGATCTTATGCAGTAAACACTGTTAATTTTAAATATTTCCATAGAATATATTAATACAACTTTTTCATGAAACTAACAGGGATGGGGGAGCCTGGTGGACTGTCATCTATGGGATCGCACAGAGTTGAACATGATTGAAGTGTCTTAGCAGCAGCAGCAACCGTGTTACTCCCTGTTGTCTCTGACTCTTTGCAACCCATGGACTGTAACCCACCAGCTCCTCTGTTGATGGGATTCTCCACACAAGAATATTGGAATCAGTTGCTATGGCCTACTCCAGAGGATATTCCCAACCTAGTGATGGAAGTCAGGTCTGTTACTTCAGGCGGATTGTTTACCATCTGAATTTACTGTCTACTTTCCATATTCATATAAAATTAGTTATGGATTATGATATACCCAAATACCAGAGAAACCTCCATCTGGGAGCATTATTTTATAATAAGTCCGTGAAACCCCTATCCACACCGAGTCTCAATATCAAAAAGCTGATGTTACCAAAGCAGTTTCTTATTTTAATACAATAAAATGAGTAAAACAATAAGTGTCATCAGAGGCATGATCCATTAATAAACTCTCAATACACAGTAAGTACCTAATGCATTTGTATTTAATAAAGATTATGTGTGTGTGTGTGTGTGTGTGTGTGTGTGTGTGTGTTTGCAATCAAGAGAAGAACCTAGTATCTCCTTCAGAAACAGTGTGAAAAAAATCTAACCCCAAAGAAAGGTGAAAGAGAAAAGTAATAGTTTAGATTTGAAATGCAATAATAGAAAAAGAAGAGAAAAAAGTCAAAAAACAAAGTTAATAAAAATGGAAAAAAATAGGTAAACTGAACAAACAGAAGGGTAAGAGATTCAGATACTGAAAGGGGAATGATTAAAATGGCATTGCTATGAATTCATACTAAATAAAGAGGATTGTTAGGTACTTTGGACAAATATTTATGCCAAGAGAAGTCTTAAGTTTTATGAAGCAGTAAATTGCTATAAGAACAGACTTGCTGAAACAATTTAAAACATGAGAAAATCTGAATAGACTTAACAACAAAGAGGATATATTAGTAATCATATTTTCTATAAATAGAAGCATATAACCAGATAATCTTTATGGTGTACTGTACCCAATATTTTTATGAGCATTTAAATGGCAAATATGAAAAGCACAGGTGTACTAGATACATTAGTCATCAGTTAAAGTGCTATGTTGTGTGCTAAGTTCCTTCAGTAATGTCCAACTCTTTGTGACCACTTGAGCTAGACCACTAGGCTCCCTCGTGTGTAGCATTCTCCTCCAATGGCAGTGGCAACCCACTCATGTATCCTTCTCTGGAGACAGGAAAAAATCAACCAATTTAATTCATGAACACAGAGGTCTCAAAGAAATGGGATGCCTGAAGTGACCAAAGCACGCTCAATATATATGATTTTATCTTTAATAAAGATAAAATATATAGCTCTCCAATCATGAGAAGAAACTAATATCTTCTTCAGAAACAGGGAGAATATCTAACCCCTACGCAAGATGAAGGAGGACTCTATATGATTTTTGGACTGATATTTATTTGTAGATTTCACAAATAAAGAAGCTTGTGCTTAGAAAATAACATTAATAGAGAACTATCAGATTTTGTTTGTGTAGCTTTCTTACCCTTGAATTCTCTAACTCTGGGGACAAGGATCATGTCTATGCTCCTGTCATAGGGATGGTAAAATCATATGAATTCATTTCCCACATTAAGGGGGAGGTATGGGGACTGTAATACTTTTATTTTTGTTTTTAATCATGTTACCTTATTGACCATTTCCCAGACTGGCTTTATTCAAAACACTCAATATGTCTCTGTTTCTGAATATACTATCTAGGTTGGTCATAACTTTCCTTCCAAGGAGTAAGCATCTTTTAATTTCATGGCTGCAGTCACCATCTGCAGTGATTTTGGCGCCCCCAAAAATAAAGCCTGACACTGTTTCCACTGTTTCCCCATCTATTTCCCATGAAGTGAGATGCATTTTGTACCTCAAGTCCAAACTTGCCTGTTACTACATGTATTTCTTGACTCCCTGTTTTTACATCACACTCAGCTATGACGAAAAGGACAGAACAAAGGCTAAAGGCTGAATTTCACAGGTCAGACCACCTGACCTGCCTCTTGAGAAACCTATATGCATTTCAGGAAGCAATAGCTAGAACTGGACATGGAACAACAGACTGGTTCCAAATAGGAAAAGGAGTACGTCAAGGCTGTATATTGTCACCCTGCTTATTTAACTTATATGCAGAGTGCACCATGAGAAATGCTGGGCTGGAAGAAGCACAAGCTGGAATCAAGATTACCAGGAGAAATATCAGTAAACTCAGATATGCAGATGACACCACCCTTATGGCAGAAAGTGAAGAGGAACTAAAAAGCCTCTTGATGAAAGTAAAAGTGGAGAGTGAAAAAGTTGGCTTAAAGCTCAACATTCAGAAAACGAAGATCATGGCATCTGGTCCCATCATTGCACGAGAAATAGATGGGGAAATGGGGGAAACAGTGTCAGACTTTATTTGTCTGGGCTTCCAAATCACTGCAGATGGTGACTGCAGCCATGAAATTAAAAGATGCTTACTCCTTTTTAAGGAAAGTTATGACCAATCTAGATAGCATATGCAAAAGCAGAGACATTACTTTGCCAACAAAGGTCTGTCTAGTCAAGGCTATGGTTTTTCCTGTGGTCATGTATGGCTGTGAGAGTTGGACTGTGAAGAAAGCTGAGAGCCTGAGAATTGATGCTTTTGAACTGTGGTGTTGGAGAAGACTCTTGAGAGTCCCTTGGACTGCAAGGAGATCCAACCAGTGCATTCTAAAGGAGATCAGCCCTGGGTGTTCTTCAGAAGCAATGGTATTAAAGCTAAAACTGCAGTACTTCGGCCACCTCATGTGTAGAGTTGACTCATTGGAAAAGACTCTGATGCTGGGAGGGATTGGGGGCAGGAGGAAAAGGGGATGACAGAGGATGAGATGGTTGGATGGCATCACTGACTCGATGGACGTGAGACTGAGTTTATTCCAGGAGTTGGTGATGTACCTGGAGGCCTGGCATGCTGCAATTCATGGGGTCGCAAAGAGCCAGGCATGACAGAGTGACTGAACTGAACTGAACTGTCATTTTGATTTATAATCCAGCTTCAGCCTCTCATTCCCCATCCCCTGGAAAAACTGGAATAAAAAGCATGTTTGTGACAAAAGAAATGAAGATGTCTCAGAGTCAATGATGCCAGCAAATGTTACTTCAGTTGACAGTGATAAAGAAACTTGGAGTTAGTATCAGGCCTGAAAGGACAATAGGACTTTGGAAGCAGATACAGGCTTAGGAAGTAGATTGGCCAGGTCGTGCATAGGAAAGATCCTTACCCTAGTTGGAAGGTATGTGCTGAGAAAAGAAGGAAATAAAGTTGAGAGGACTCCTTGCTGATGTTTTTGCAAAGAAATGAAACACTTTAATTCTTAATGCTTAAGATCACAGAGTACTAAAAAAAAAACCTTACTATATTTATTTCTCTAAACATTTACAAATCAGTCAATCCTATAGGAAATCAACCCTGAATATTCATTGGAAGGACTGATGTTGAACATGAAGTTCCAAAAATTTGGCCATCTGATTCAAAGAGCTGACTCATTGGAAAGGACTCTGCTACTGGAAAAGATAGAAGACAAGAGGAGTAGGGATGATAGAGAATGAAATGGATGATGGATGACATCACTAACTCAATAGACATGAGTTTGAGCAAACTCTGGGAGACAGTAAAGGACAGGGAATCCTGGTGTGCTAAGGTTCATGGGGTCCTAAGAAGTCAGACAGGACTGAGTGACTGAACAACAACAAACATTTACAACAGTCAGTATAACAGGGGTCTTAACTTAAAAAAAAATAGGGAATGGCCATGGAAAATATCATAATTGTGCCTTAGATTATGAAGGTTGGCTTTGCAGTTTCAGCATGAGTGGTCACCCTGGTGGCCCTGCTCCACCATACAGATTAGGTTTGCCTGTCATTATTTTTGAGGCTTGCTTGCTTTTCATTTGTTCAGACACCCTGAGTGGAAGATCATGACTTTTTTTTTCTTTTCAGTATTACTGAGATATTAATTGAATTGACATATAGCCCTGTGTAAGTTTAAGGGGTTCAGCATCATGAGTCCACTCCATCCTGCAGTGGTGGGTGCACTCCATCCTGCAGTGGTGGGTGCAGTAAGTCTATTGAACATTCATCATTTCATATGGATACAAAATTAAATAGAAAAAGTATTTTCATTTTGATGAGAACTCTTAGATTTTACTCTATTAACTTTAATATCTAACATAAAACAGCATTAGTTATACTTGAGTTGTATGTCACCTAACAAAACAGTGTTAGTTGTACTTGTGTTGTATGTCACCTCCCTCATACATACTTCTAACTAGAAGATGAACACGATAGTTTCACAAGGTGTCTTTCCTGTCACTGAGAAAGATGACCCCCAGCCACTTTGTAAATATTTGAAACATCCCTTCCCAAGCTGCCCACACTTACTTCTCTCTGAACCTCTCTCATCTGTGTGTCCAGTCTCAGTGCTCCCTCCATATGCCCTTGGAAGTAGGAAGGGGGAACAGCCACTGGCATCTCCCCTAGGCAAAGAGAAACGGAGTCGGACCCTGTGAAAACATTAGGTGTTGTTTCCAGGGCTCCAAAGAGCTCTGGCACCATAGTCCTTTATGTCTCATGATGGAACAAATAGTCCCAGATCATTCACCTTAAAACCAACATAAATAGACAATCTGCCAAGCAGAGGTATAGAATTGGTATAGAATTTAAAGACTCAAGAAGCAGTTTTCTGTAAAAGGTTAACCGGGGATATCCTCTACTGCACATTAATGAAGTCTTATTCATGTACAGTTGGGAAGGTCCCCTATAATCGGAAATGACAACCCACTCCAGTATTTTTGCCTAGAGAATCCCATGGACAAAGAAGAGTGGTGGGCTACAGTCCATGGGGTCACAAAAAGTCAGACACAACTGAGTGACTATGACTTAATACTAGAAAGAAGTTAGGCAAGAAGAGAAGTGCTAGAAAAGAAGTGATTTATTAGAGTAGGACACTTGGGAAGTTCCCAAGTGTTGTGTTGCCCTAAGTACTCACTTACACTTTCACAATCAGAGGATGAGGGGAGCGGGGAAAGATCTTCTTTTTCTTGAGTAGACAGCACGTTTCCATCATCAGTGCCTCCCCAAGGTAGGACAGGCAAGTTTACTTGTCCCACTCTATATGGTCATGCTAGGACTATTATAGTTCACTTCAGTTGTTCAGTCATACCGAATCTTTACGATCTCATTGACTGCAGCACACTACACTTCCCTGTCGTATTACTTGGGAAAAATATTTTCAGGTCTCAGTACAAGGCAGGTCTTTCATTTTGAAAAGTCAACTTTCCATAAGTTATTGTGTTTTGTATGTGCAGAGCCTGTTTTGGGGAGTTATTACCTTGATGACCACTGGACAGGTTGTAAGTCTTGTTTTCTGCTATTGTTTTATTGTTTGGGGGCACATTCTGGAAATAACATGTCTTAGGGGCCAAAGAGCATGTTTTGGGGTTTATTAACTCATGGGGCTCACTTGGCAGGATGTAAGTCTCATGCCACCATTGTTTGATTGTTTTGGGCCATGTCTCATGGTTCTGTTGCACGGTTTTGTTGCTAAGCAAGTTGGCTTGATTTAAGCAAACCAAGTTGGCTTTGATGCTAAGTGACTTGTTTTGCTTTATGAATAGAGAAAGCCGACATGTTTCATAATTTTCTCATTACTTCCTTGAATGTCATTAGTCTTATTGTGGTCTCCTGAAAACCCCATAATGTTTCTTCTCTATCTACAGTTCCCTAATACGATATCATGCTAACTGAGTATTCTGTTCTCTTATTCTGTCCCTGCCACCTGGGGACTCTCCCAGCCCCCAAGTGCAGGCTGCAGTGCCCTCAGTGATCCCAACACCACTCCATCAAATGAGATGCAGCTCTAAGAGCCAGGAGACCAGGTTCCTAGTTCTGCTGTCATTTCCTTCCTCCCCCTAGATCTGGGCTTCCCCTTCCAAGTCCTGCAGTCCTACCTGCCTGGAGCAGACCCTCAACCTCCCACCCCTGCCCACTACACCCTACTGCTGCTTTGCCTCTAGGCGCACCACCCTCAGGAGTAACTGGCTAGAGTTAGGGTGACCTGGACATCTGACAAGTCTTCACTGGTGAGTAGGAAGGAGGAAGCCTCTTTTGTTTAGATCTAGATGTAATTGAATCTGTCTTGCCAAGCACAACAAGAGGCAGAGAGGGCTCATAGAAAGGGTAGACTCTTCTAGGGTAAGAAGAGATCTGACTCCAGAGTGGAGGGAGGACAGTCATACTGGAACTCCAGGTGGGATTTTGTCTGTTGGAGGCTGGGTCTCCAGGGGCTTCTTGTCAGTCTGGGGCCTCTGAGGACCAGCCAGGCTGTGCTTTTTCTCCAGGATCAAGGGAGGGTCATCTTCCAGCCTTCCAGTGCCTCTTTGGGCACAGATGTGCTCCAAAGATCCCCCAGGAAGGCCCTGGGGAGCACATGATTTGCAGTCACAGAAAGAATTCTGCAACTAGAGAGGGAATGAGCTCTTCCCACCCCAAAATGAGCTCAGAGGCTGCACCAGCCTGTGAAACACAAAAACAGGTAGAAATGTCCCCCAGGTTGACTCATGCTTAGGCCCTGGGAGTTGTCCTGGGATTACCTGACAATGGGCCGAAAGAACACATCTTCATGCAGATGAGCCTCTAGGGCTTCTGTGTCCAGCGAGTCCCCTGCACAAACAGACTCTGTGGAGCTGGAGGTGGACAGAGGCCTGTCCCCTGCCTCACTCAGAAAGACTTTTTGACTGATACTTCCCATTTTTAGATCATTTAAAGACAGTGGTCCCTCCTGCAACCTTAGATCTGGATGCTGAGTTCCCATGGAAACATCCCAAGCTTAGACCTCTGCTGTTTCCTGTCCCTCCAAGTCCCAATGAAGTTGGCTAGTTCTTCCTAATGTTCAGTGGGGCAGATCTGTCCATCCATCCATGTTTTCCCAAGTGGTTCTTCCAGTTCCTCCTTCATGGAGCATGACAGCATCCTGCCTTGGCTGTCTTGGGCTCACTAGGCTGGAAAGGAAACCAGGGGTGAACTTTGGCTTCTCTCTGAAAGGTATTTGAGGCACTGTTGGAAAGTGCCAATGTCATCATGGCTGCTCCTTAATCAGGGACTTGATGATTATCTTTGTTTCGAACCTTGGCTCCTGCAGCTGATTGATCACGGTGATTGCCGGAAGTCAAAATGCCCACAAGGCACATTCCAACTTAACCCTATTTTTAGGTTTTCACTTTATTTAAGGGACACCCACATCTCCGGCTGATGATGGGAATGGTAGGAATTTGGTGAATGCCACATCTAGGCAGTTACCAAACTGTAGAGTATCCTTCAGGGAAGGACACCTTCTTGCCCTCTAAATGGAAGAACTGTTGGGGCATCACAATGCCAGGGGTGGAGAGGTTCCATCCGTCTGTGTTCTGAGACCACAGCAGAACCAGTGTGTCAGCAACCCATCAGGGGCTTCACCCCAGGCCCTTTCATGCAGGCTTTGCACCTCCCCAGGGAGAAAGTCTGTGTTGCTACCTGTGCTTAAGGCAGAGCAAAGGAAAAACTAAATTGAGTTTGTGGGCTTAAAGTTGAGCTCCCATCAGAATCTGTGTAAGTGAGAGCCTTAGGGGAGGGAGAGGTGTGGGGAGTGGGGGTTTCAAAGGCGCTTTGCATTCCTTGTTCACTGGCACAGAGGGAACGTCAGGTTACCCAGGTACACTTGGGAAGAAGCCTGTGAAGGTCATGGTGCGGGTACAGGTCGCTGGACAGAGCCCAGGCTGGGATGTGCAGGGGGACACTGGAGCCTCCCGTTGCAGCCGTTTGCTGACACAGATTTATGTCCTTGGCCCACGTTTATTTCCCTTTAGGAGAGCCCACGGCCCTAAGCCCTCATGGGGTTTCAGGCAGAACAAGGCATGTCCCAGGTTTGGCCAGCCAAAACAGTTCCATCCTATCCTAACCCACATTCCTAAATTTAATCTCCTAGCTTCAGGGTGGAAGTGCCCTTTGCCTTCAGGGAGGGAGGAAGTGTGGGTCTTGGGTTTGCCTTGGGTTTAAGGGATCCACCTGGTCCCTTTTTAGCCACTTCCTCAAGCAACAGTTAGAGCTGGACATGGAACAACAGACTGGTTCCTCACAGGAAAAGGAGTACATCAAGGCTGTATGTTGTCACCCTGCTTATTTAACTTATATGTAGAGTACATCATGAGAAATGCTGGGCTGGAAGAAGCACAAGCTGGAATCAAGATTGCAGGGAGAAATATAAAAAGACCTCAGGTATGCAGATGAAACCACCTTTATGGCAGAAAGTGAAGAGGAACTAAAAAGCCACTTGATGAAAGTGAAAGTGGAGAGTGAAAAAGTTGGCTTAAAGCTCAACATTCAGAAGACAAAGATCATGGCATCTGGTCCCATCACTTCATGGGAAATAGATGGGAAAACAGTGGAAACAGTGTCAGATTTTATTTTGGGGGGCTCCAAAATCAATGCAGATGGTGACTGTAGCCATGAAATTAAAAGACACTTACTCCTTGGAAGGAAAGTTATGACCAACCTAGATAGCATATTGAAAAGCAGAAACATTACTTTGCCAACAAAGGTCTGTCTAGTCAAGGCTATGGTTTTTCCAGTGGTCATGTATAGCTGTGAGTGTTGGACTGTGAAGAAACCTGAGTGCCCAAGAATTGATGCTTTTGAACTGTGGTTCAAAAGTCCAAGAGTCTTGGAGAAGACTCTTGAGAGTAGAGACTCTTGGACTACAAGGAGATCCAACCAGTCCATTCTGAAGGAGATCAGCCCTGGGTGTTCTTTGGAAGGAATGATGCTAAAGCTGAAATGCCAGTACTTTGGCCCCCTCATGGGAAGAGTTGACTCATTGGAAAAAAACTCTGATATTGGGAGGGATTGGGGTCAGGAGGAGAAGGGGACGACAGAGGATGAGATGGCTGGATGGTTTCACTGACTCAATGGACATGAGTCTGAGTGAAATCCGGGAATTGGTGATGGACAGGGAGGCCTAGCTTTCTGTGATTCATGGGGTCGCAAAGAGTCAGACACGACTGAGTGACTGAACTGAACTGAACTGAACTGCTGGCAATTTCTCAAGCCTAGCCAAAGAAAAGTCCTGGAATTCCTCCAAACAAAACGCATTTGTCTTGGGTACTTTCCTTGGTTTCTTTATAAGTGTCTGGTCCCTCTATTCTCCTGGCCAGCTCCTAGGTGTCATTTTGACCTGGCCAGCTCCAGGGAAGCCTGGACCCTCAAAATCTGGAGGACCTACCATCCCTTCATTATACCTCTGTTCCCCGGTGAACAGGCACATATTTCGCCATCAGACGTAATGTGTAAGTGACAATGTGATACTTGGAAATCTTACTTTGTTTGTTTTTCTTCTGGGGTGACACCACCATCTGCCCAAAGCTGTATGAATGTGAACATTTGGGTGATTTTGATGTGGCCCAAACTCCCCCAATGAATGTACTTTCAGGTTGGTTTTCCTCTTTTATATTTTGCTTTTGTGAACAGACATAGGATCCCACCGGGTGTATGTAGTGAGAAAGTTAAAAACAAACAAACAAACAAACAAAAAACACTCAGACTAAGCTGGATGGAGATCTAATAGTAAGGTAGCACTTTAGCCAGAAATGGAAATTTCAGCCAAAATCAAAAAAGCGTGTCCTGGAAAGAGAAGAGGCACTCAGGCCTGAGCACACTGCTCCATGCTGGAGCCTTGGGCTCTGACAGCTGTACCTGCTGGCGTCTTCATGGGACAAGCCACACAGGCCATGATCCTGTAGAGAATTTTCTTTGCCTTTCGATTCACGTTGGCAATTGCATGCTTTGCTTTTGCTTCTACATGCAGTTTTACCTTTCTGCCAGACAGTTTTGTTACTTCTCTGATTTTCGCCCCTTGTACAAACCGTTACAATATTTCTTAACTAAATAGAATTTGGCGGGGTGGGGAATGGGGTAGGGTGGGGTGAGACTGAGGGGATGGGGGCACACTGAACAGCATCTGGGGTCGTAGTTCCCTGATGGGAATAGAAATCATACCTCTGCAGTAAAAGCACAGAGTCCTCCTCCTGATCTACCAGGGAAGTTCCTGGAATTGATTTAATGAAAGATATCTAATTAGGAATGTTTGGGTGACAATTTACATTTTTTATTGTGACCAGTGATTATAGTTCATATCATTTTATAGTTTTTTTTTTATTTTACTTGGGGTTTCTTTTTGTTTTTAAAGCTAAAAACTGTTTTTTAATTCCATGGAATACCAAAAAAAAAAAAAAAAAAAATCTGTAGAATATTTGAAAGAGGCTTTGTTCTGAATGTGAGTGCTTTGCACCACTGAACCAAATGGTAATAACATTTGTAGAAGAGACACACAGTGAAAGGTACATCTTTTTATTGAGTGACATGACAGAAGCCATTGCGTGAGTTATTGGTTGGTGTTTAGAGACAGGCCATTTTGGGCTAAACTCATTCCTGTTTTCAGCCTTTGAATAATAATCAGAAGCTTTCTCTGAAGAGAGTGGTGTCATCTGTCAGAGTCCTAGGTTCTAATGGCCAGCAGGGCTGGGATAAAATGCACCAGCTGGTAGATGTGGTATGGGGCAAGAAATCACCTTGTCCCTTTATTCTGCCTGGAGAGATCTTTGTCCTGGTGCCAGCAGGGCCAAAGCTGTGACTCTGTGGCCAGAGGATGTCTCTGACCCTGCCTTGGTTTCCCTGAGGGTGGAGGGACAGCAGGGTCTCCCCGGTTCCTTAGCCAGAGAAGGACCCTCCCCCCACTTACTCTCTGCCATCCCCCCAGGACTCGTTCTGGCCTAGGCTCTTCAGGATGGCCATCTGGGACCCACCGCAGGTCCTGGAGCTGGCTGGATGGAGCCTGCTGCAGAATGAGGACTTGGCCATCATGGCTCTGTAGGAGCTGCCCATCGAGCTATTCCTGCCGCTGTTTACAGTGGCCTTTGCCAGGAGGCACACCCAGGCCTTGAAGGTGATGTTGCAGGCCTGGCCCTTACCCTGCCTCCCCCTGGGCACCCTGTTGAAGAACCACCAGCCTCATCTGGAGACCTTCCAGGCTGCACTCGATGGCCTGGACCTCCTGCTTGCCCAGGAGGTCCGCCCCAGCTAAGGTTAATCTGGCAGAGTGGTGGGGACTAGGGGTGTAAGCAAGATGCAGCTGGGGCGGAAGATGAAGGGTCACCTGGGAACAGGCGTTTGGGTGTACAGGACTGCTTAGAGGGGCAGAGGGGATAAAAGGCATGTGGGCCCACCCCCCCACCCAGGGTCCCTTAATGTGGGGACCAAGGGGGGGGCAGAAGCTGGAGGAGCTGTGGTGTGAGGAGTACAGAGCACTCGTAGGGTCCTGGTGCCTGTGGGCCTCTGCACAGCTCAGCATGTCCCCCATAGCCCCAAAGGTGGTGGAAGCTGCAGGTGCTGGACTTGCGCTGGAACGCCCGCCAGGACTTCTGGACCCTGTGGTCTGGCATAATCACTGGCATTCAATCACTGCTGGGGCCTGAGCCAGTCCAGACCATGCAGAAGAGGTGCAGGGTGGATGCGCAGGTGGGGCTGAAGCCAGTGCAGGCCCCTGTGGAGGTGCTGGTCAACCTGTGCCTCAAGGAGGACACCCTGGATGAGACCCTCAGCTACCTGCTGAAGACGGCCAAGCAGAGGAGGAGCCTGCTGCAGCTACACTGCCAGAAGCTGAAAATCTTAGCCGTGCCCATGTAGAGCATCAGGATGATCCTGAAGGTGGTGCAGGTGACACCGTCCAGGACCTGGAGGTGAACTGCACCTGGAAGCTGGCCATGCTGGGCAGGTTTGTGCCCATCTGGGCTGGATGGGCAACCTGTGCCTGCTGCAGCTGTCTTGCATCCATGAGTTGCTGCATACTGTTGGGGGCCAACCTGAGGCACTCAGCCCGTGGCAAAGGTCATGAGGAAGGAGGCTCGACATACACAAAGGCGGGATCGAGCCTCAGGAGTCCCCCTGGAAATCCTCGAGCATCTACACCCATAACCAGAGCCTGCCTACTTTACTACTTTGTGCTCTCACCTACACCCCTGACTTTACGGGGGGCTGTCCCCCGCCACCTCTTTCAGAGAATGAGTTAACTTAGAGCTCCAGTTAAGAAAAACTCCTGGGCGTGACAAGAGTGTTTTAACCTACAAACTCCTCTGAAGGTTCTCTAGCCTGCCTTATAGGCTTGTCCGGCCACATGTGATTGCTCACAGCCTCCTAACCATGAGAAGCACGAGATGCTTTAAACCTTCTAAAAACAGGTTATTTAGAGAAGTTAGAAAACCATTAGTATAAATATAGTGGGCTGATTAGAAATTGTATTGGTGAAGGGTTTTTCATTTGTTGAGCCAATGTTTGCTGCTGAGTCTCCACATCCCCTGCCCTTACACACATTAATGAATATATAGAAGAAATAAGTATTAACCTTTGATATTAATCACGTTAGACCTTAGGCTAAGTAGATTCTTTCCTTAATTAAAACCCACTACACCCTCACCCTATAGGAATGTAACTTTATCTGGTACCTTTGGAAGGTGGAGTCTTTTTTAAGAATAATCACCCCTGGAGAAATAAGTGTCCTGGTTGACTGACTGCTGTCACAAGGAGAGGGTCATAAATTGTCAGCATGCCCCCTGGCCAGAAGATGATGTAACACCCCTAAGACCGCTGTATACATTTGTATGAAGCACCTGACCCCGTGTGACTTTTGCATAACATCTCAGTGTGTAAAAGTAGACCATGGAAAATAAAGAATCGGGATAAGTTTCTCGAAATACTGGTCTCCCCATGTCGCTCTTTTTCTCAAACTCTGGCTGAGTATCTATCTGGAGTGTGGAACCCACCAAGCTTACTAATTTTGCCTGGGCTTCTAAGATCCAACCGAGGAGGCCTCAGTGTCTCCTCTCCTTTGGGAGAACGGAAGGACGCCTGCGGCCTACATAAGTGGTGCAAACTTCTTGTCTTGAAGTTTTATTGGTCTCCCGCATAAACCAAGCTATTCAGCCTCTTTTCTCCACTGATTTTTCCTGCTGAGCTATCCTCATTCTATTACTCTTTACATCTCTAATTAATATTTAATTGAAGCTATTGTATCCTGATCCTCACCAATGCCATCCCCGCTTAGAACTCCCTGGATCAGCCGGGGCTAGATCTCGGCAGCATACCACCCCCGACCAGGAGAAGCACTGCATTGGCCAGCTCACTACCCAGTTCCTGAACCTGCCCCACCTGCAGGAGCTCTACCTGGACTCCATCTCCTTCCTTGAAGGCTGCCTGCCCCAGGTGTTCAGGCGAGGTGTGGCGCCAGCTCCACAGACCAGAGTGGGCCTCTTCCTTTTCATTACCCTTGGGGCATCTTCTCTGTGCCCGCTGAGGACATTACCAGGGTGCACGGGCCTCTCGGAATTCCTCAGGATGCTGCCACTCTGTCCCCAGGTATCTTGTCAGGTCACCTCCCTGGTTAGGGTCAGAGGCATGTCCTAGGTTAGATGATGACAAAGGGGACTTATTGCTGGGAGTCCACGTAGTGGGGGTCAAGTGTACTTCCCTTGGGAATTCTTTCCAAGAGAGTGATGTCTTAGCTGAGATGATGACAGATAACTAAGCGAGAAGGACATTGGTCCATGAGGTGTGAAGTTTGAATGCCAAAGCTCTGTCTCTCCCTCCCACCTGCTGCTTCTGTCCTGAGCTGTTTTGGGCTCCAGGTGAACTGTGGGAAGTGGGTGATTCTGGAGATGACAAGGAGGGTCAGTTCAGTTCAGTTTGTGGCTCAGTCATGTCCGACTCTTGCAACCCCATGAATTGCAGCACACCAGGCCTCCCTGTCCATTACCAACTCCTGGAGTTCACTCAGACTCACATCCGTTGAGTCAGTGATGCCATCCAGCCATCTCATCCTCTGTTGTCCCCTTCTTCTCCTGCGCCCCAATCCCTCCTAGCATCAGAGTCTTTTCCAATGAGTCAACTCTTCACATGAGGTGGCCAAAGTACTGGCATTTCACCTTTAACATCATTCCTCCCAAAGAACACCCAGGGCTGATCTCCTTTAGAAAGGACTATTTGGATCTCCTTGCAGCCCAAGGGACTCTTAAGGGCCTTCTCCAACACCACAGTTCAGAAGCATTGGGATCAGGAAGGGGAAATTGTGGCTACTAAGTAGTCAAGAGAAGAGAAAAATTGAAATGAGCATCCTTGTTGAAGTGGCTCCAATTTCTTTAAGTCCAAATTACAATTATTGTTTTCCTCTAAAACTGCTGAATACATTGGAAATCCTCAGTAACAAGTTACAGCTATGCCTTAACCATAGTGATAAAAACAGAGGATGCAGCCTAGTCTGTATGTATGAATGAGTTGCATTGATTCCCTCTTTGGCAGCTGCAAACTCCAAGTATTAGAAATCAATAGAATACATTTGAATCAGTTCTAATGAGGTGGATGAAACTGGAGCCTATTATACAGAGTGAAGTAAGCCAGAAGGAAAAACATAAATACAGTATACTAACGCATATATATGGAATTTAGAAAGATGGTAACAATAACCCGGTATACGAGACAGCAAAAGAGACACTGATGTATAGAACAGTCTTATGGACTCTGTGGGAGAGGGAGAGGGTGGGAAGATTTGGGAGAATGGCAATGAAACATGTAAAATATCATGTAGGAAACGAGTTGCCAGTCCAGGTTCGATGCACGATGCTGGATGCTTGGGGCTGGTGCACTGGGACGGCCCAGAGGGATGGTATGGGGAGGGAGGAGGGAGGAGGGTTCGGGATGGGGAACACATGTATACCTGTGGTGGATTCATTTTGATATTTGGCAAAACTAATACAATTATGTAAAGTTTAAAAATAAAATAAAATTGGAAGAATAAAAAAAAAAAAAAAAAAAGAAATCAATATATTCCCTGAGAAACCAGAAGAAAGAAAGACACAGGAAAAAAAAAAAAAAAAGAATTGTAGGTGTTGATGGAAGGTTTGTGGCCCCTGAATATTTGGGGGATATTCACCCAGGGATTGTCTGTAACTGCTGGGAACCACTAACCCACGTCCACTGCATCCAGCCTGCTGCTGAATTCAACTAGTCGTGTCCTGTAAAAACATCTTAATTCCTGCAAAGCAAATAGTAGTAAGCTGAAATAGGCAAATAAGGTTTGTTTACTGTTTGTTTCCCACATTGAAAATAGTAAATCATTTTGGGCAGGGGGATGTCATACTCATGTGAGCATGACCTTCCCTCTGGAAGACCCCCTGCCTTCCTGTCAAGGTGAGAGGCCAGCTCCAAGCCAATGAGATGCCCTGTGTTCTGGTGAAATAGGCCTCTCCTCGCCACATCTCTCTGTCCAACACTTCTGCTCCTGGGACTGACTGCCCTGCCTCTCCCCAGGTGCCTGAAGACACCCGTGGAGACCCTGTGGATCACCAAATGCCTGATTTCGGAGTCAGACCTGACATACCTGTCACAGTGCCCAAGCGTTAGCTTGCTGAAGGACCTGGGCCTCAGTGGGGTCAACCTGACCGGCCTCAGCTTGTAGCCCCTGCAGGTCCTGATCAAGTGGACCTCAGCCACCCTGCAGGACCTGGACCTGGATGAGTGTGGCATCATGGACTCCCAGTTTAGTGCCCTACTGCCCTCCCTGAGCCACTGCTCCCAGCTCACCACTTACAGCTTCGGGTGGCAACACCATCTCCATGGCCATGCTGGAGATCCTGCTGCTCTACACCGTGGGGCTGATCAAGCTGAGCTACATGCTGTACCCTGCACTCCTGGAGAGCTATGAGGATGTGAATGGCATCCTGTACCTGGGCCTCCTGGCTCAGCCACACGCCTGACTCAAGCAGCTGCTGTGTGAGTCTGGGTGGCCCAGCATGGTCTGGTTCAACACCAGCCCCTGTCCACATGGCAGTGACCAGATCTTCTATGACAATGAGCCCATCCTGTGCCCCTGCTACATGCCCACCTAACCCAGCTCACGAGTTTCAGGCTTTGTCCCTGGCATTGGGATACTGCAACCCAGACAGTGCTTCTAGAAGGAGCACAAACCAGAGTTTCAGACAATTGTTCAGTGCATGCAGGAAAAGGAAAGGTGATTTAGAGTGGGCAGAAGGGAGGCCTTGGTGGGATTTTTGGAGACATGTGTTCCTACAAAGTTATAAATGTGAATCTGAATTTTGAGGGAGAATTTTGGGCTTGGGAGGTTGATGGGGTTGTTACCCTTCTGTTGGATTGTTACAAAGAAATAAAGGGAACTTCAGTGTCAATCATTGGGTGTCCACTGTGATCTATGACCATGATTCTCCCCTTTAAACTCATGACTTTCCTGTTGGTGGTTAAATAAAAGGGCCTGAGCATGAGTGGGGCCTATATGGTCTCTGATAGGCAAGGATCAGCTACAGAAGTTCAGGGCACCATTTACCCACGCCCTGTGGTTCTCATTTCCAGGGCATCCACCTCCTTACTTATTTCGGAGGCTGTTCAATCTGTCATCATATACAAGGTGCGTCCTCAGGGCCTGGAACAAACTAAGTGTCCAGGAGTTAGCACCACTGGAGGGAACCTTCCTTCAAGGGACCCTCGCTGCCAAGGACTAGACTGGAGCATTTTCCCCAGTGGATCCAGCAGATGCGAAGCCTCCATCTCAGACCCTGGGCAGTGCCAAGACAGGTTCACTGTGCAATGTCAGGCCCGGAGTCCTGGGGGATAATCACCAGCAGACAATCTGGCACTTCTGGGACTCACCAGCCTGTACCCACCTTCCCACTACTCAGCCATATCTGACATTTTGGAACTCCATGGACTGTAGCCTGCCAGGCTTCTCTGCCTATGAATTCTACACGTGAGAATTCTGCAGTGGGTAGACATTCTTTTTTCCAGGAGATTTTCCCAACCCAGGGATTGAACTTGGTCTCCTCCATTGCAAGCAGATTCTTTACGATCTGAGCTGCCAGGGAAGCCTCCAGTTTCTAAGAAACAACCCGACATCCCTAAATCCATTGTCTAAAGGTGCTTTTATGCCACTAATATCCCCACAGGTTTTATTTTGTTTTTACATTAATCAAAACTTTCACACACAATTATGTATTCAAAGGCTGACAGAAATTCATTCCCAATTGTCAAAAAAAGTCACTTCTGAGTTCAATATTTCAGCGTCGATTGTAACTTGGCATTTTTATCCTTGGTGTGATTCATATGTAACTTAAAAAAAAAAATCCTTAAGTTTTTACCTTAAGCTACATGGTAAAGATAAAATTCCCTCCAAATACTGGTTCTCTGCCAACCTGGCAGCACTAAGGTTTTTAATTAATTCTCTTTTCCCATCTGAGCTCTTTGCTGAGACCAAGTCCTCTAAGATTCAGAGAAGATTTAGAAACTAAACAAAATAAGAGCACCCCTTAAGAGTGGAGGGCTCCAACTATATCCCTTTTTGTGACCGAAGGAGCTGGGACTGGCATCATATATACATGGGGCTGTATAATCTAGGAATGTCCTGGAAATTAGCATCACCTTGATTTGAGCTTTCCTGGTGGCTCAAATGGCAAAAAAATCCACCTACAATGCAGGATACACAGGCTTAGTCCCTGAATCGGGAAGATCCCCTGGAGAAAAGAGTGGCTACCCACTCCATTATTCTTTTCTGGAAAATTCCATAGAGGAGCCTGTCAGGCTACAGGCCCTGGAATCACAAAGAATCAGGCAGGACTGACTAACACTTTCACTTCCCCTTTATACTGTGGGTAAGCAGGTGGTGCAAGTCCTCATTGCCTGAGTTTTCCAATGTGTCATGGTCCCTTAAGTTTCGGTCCCTCTCTGTCCCACCTTGGCATTTAAGCTGTGAAACCATCCTTTTATGATTTCTTATTTTTTTTTCCCCTAAGATAAAGCCTATTTGGTCATGATGTATGATCTTTTTAATGTGTTGCTGGATTCTGTTAGAATTTTGTTGAGAATTTTTGAATCCATGTTCATCAGTGTTATTGGCTTGTAATTTTCTTCTTTGTGACATTTTTTATGGCTTTGCTATCAGGGTGATGGTGGCCTCATAAAATGAGTTTTTCAATTTTCCTTCCTTTGCAATTTTCTGGAAGAATTTGATCAGAATATCTAATAGTTGTTCACTAAACATTTGTTAGAATTCAACTGTGAAGCCCTTTGGCCCTGGACTTTTGTTTGTTGGAAAATTTTTTATTATAGTTTCAATTTCCATGATTGTGCTTTGTCTGTTCATATTTTATATTTCGTCCTGGTTCAGTTTTGGAGGGCTATAATTTTCTAAGAATGTATCCATTTCTTCCAAGTTGTTCATTTTATTGGCATATAGTGGCTCATAGCAGTCTCTTGATCCTTTGTATTTCTGTGTTGTCTCTAGCTCTTTTGTTTCCAATTTTGTTGCCTTTTATGATTTCTTACTCAGGGAATTAGAACTGAGAGCAGAAGCAGCAAGAAGCCAGACGCTATGCACTGATTAAGTGCAGATGAAGGTGGAGAGTGAAAGAGCCTGCTTAAAAACAAGTATTAAAAAAACTAAGATCGTGGCATCTGGCCCCATTACTCCACGGAAAATAGAAGGGGAAAAGGTGGAAGTACTGACATATTTCCTCTTCTTGGGCTGTACAATCACTGCAATGGTGATTACAACAATGAAATCAAAAGATGGTTGCTTCTTGGCAGGAAAGCTATGACAAATCTAGACAGTGTGTTGAAAAGTAGAGATGTTATGCTGCCGACAAAGGTCTGTATAGTCAAGGCTATGGTCTTCCTAGTGGTCATGTATGGTTTTGAAAGCTGGACCACAAAGATGTGAGAGCACCATAGAATTGTTGCCTTCAAGTAGTGGTGCTGGTGAAGACTCCTGAAAGTCCTCTGAACAGCAAGGAAATCAAAGCAATCAATCTTAAAGGAAATAAACACTGAATACTTGTTAGAAGGACAGATGCTGAAGCTGAAAGTCCACTATATTGGTCATCTGATGTGAACAGCTGACTCACTGGAAAAGTCTCTGATGCTGGGCAAGATTGAGGGCAGAAGGAGAAGAGGGCGCCAGAGAATGAGATGGCTGGATGGCATCACCAGTGCAAGGACATAAACGTAGGGAAACTTCAGGAGATGGTGAGGGACAGTGAGGTCTGGCTTGCTGCAGTCCATGGGGTTGCAGATACAACTGGGCAAATGAACAACAACAATCTCTTGAGATAAAGCTGTGCCAGTAAGAGTAGAAGAAAAAAAGGTTTGTGAGAACAATGGAAATGCCAAGCTCTCCCCTAGAGACAGAGGAAGTGGGAAGAGGCTGGCCACCAGGATTAGTGCCCTCTTGAAAGGTATGCCATCTGGACACCTTGTAGAGTCCACTTCTCACACAGCCCTGATCTTTAGCCCAGCAGGCACCAGCCTGTGTCCTGAGGGCCTGATCTCCTCCTGGTTACCAGGTTCTCAGTTGGTGTGAGATGCCCAGCCCTGTTGGTGGACACTCAGGCTGACCACATGTCACTCCATGGCCACAAGCCCCAGGGAGCTTCCTCCTTGACCACAGCAATGGACCTGGACTGGACTTGGCCTTGGGGTTGTCCATGGAATTGTCTTTCTGTTTTTGTTTCTTAGGTGGCCAGACAACACAGCTTGCAGTATGTTAGTTCCCCAACTAAGGGTAGAATCCACACCCTCAGCAGTGAAAGTGCAAAGGCCTAACCACTCCAGGACTACCAGAGAGTTCCAAGTAGGTCATTTCTTGAGGCTGGCAGACAGCACAGAAGTCTGACGTTGGCTGCTGAGAGGCGGCCATCTATGTGTCAGGATTTGATGTTTGATGAAGTCACCCAACATTCCTCTCTCGCTGACCTCTGGGAGCCCTGTGACCATGGCCCATAGCATAGAAACTTCTGGAGGTAGAGAGAATGGAAGCACGACATACCCCCTCCCCACTCATATTCCTTTCCTGGCTACAGGCCCCAAGGCCTTCCAATAAATTCATCTGCTCTTAACCCATCTACAGAAAGCATGCTGTCCTCATTCCTGGAAACCTTCCCTGCAGAAGAGGTTGAAATCACGTCCTCTGATTCTTCCTACCCTAACATGTGAAGGTTTTTCTGTACATCTGTTGATAAGCTTCAGTGTGTTCTGCTGGACAGCTGTGGGTTTTTGGTTTTTTTGTTTTCCTTTTATTTTTTGGTTAAAAGACATGCTCCCCTTCACATCCAAGATGGTTTGAGCACAGTCCTCACTCTGTTCTCAAGGTTCTGTCCCTCACAATCTAGAAGAGAAGTAACAAAATTTGGGGCCAGAAAGACAGTTGGGTGGGGACCTTTAGCAGCAGTGGCCGGCAAGAAGTGGTCAACAGGAGTAGGCTGTGTCCTGGAAAATCCAGGTGGGTGGGCATTTGTTGATGGGTGGGAGTCACCTGGGAGCTGAGTCATCACCTGCATACACCCTACCTGTCCTTGAGGTGAGCCCTCTCTAGGGACTCCTGATTGAAAGAATGTGTTAAAGTACTAAGGTGGCCACCAGAAATACCACAGACTTAAACAACAGGAAATTGTTCTTTCCCAGTTCTGGAGGCTAGAAGTCTAGGATCAAGGTACTGATAGTGTGGTGTCTCCTGAGTTCTGTTTCCTTGTGCAGACAGGTGCATAATCATGTCCTCCTATCCCTTTATGTCTAAGCATCCTTGATGCCTTGTGTGTCCTAATTTTCTTTATATTTTTTTTCCTGGCCATTCTGCTTTGCTTATGGGTCTTTGTTTCCAGAACAGGGATTGAACTTGGGCCCTTGACAGTGAAAGTTCTGAGCCCTAACCACTGGGATGCCAGGGAATCCCCCTCTCTCTTTTTATATGTATAACCATGACATTGGATTAGGGCCCACCCTAGTGACCTCATTTTAATTTAATCACCTCATTAAAAGTATTATCTCCAAATATGGTTACATTACAAAGTGTAAGGGGTTAGGACTTCTACAGATAATTAAAAAAAAATAAATTTATTTGACTGCACCAGGTCTTAGTTGTGGCATGTGGGGACATCAGTCTTCCTGGCAGCACGTGAGATCTAGTTCCCTGACCAGGGACCGAAGCCCAGCCCCCTGCACTGGGAGTGCAGGGTATTAGCCACTGGACCATTGTGAGAGTCCCCTCAACATATGGATTTTGCAGGATACAATGAAGACCAAAACAGGGCTGATGATAGGGTGATTTGCTTGGCTACACATGTGCACCATACCTGCTCCTTAGAAATATCTGAGACCTTTAATAACATCGACTCACTGGACCCATTCCTGGAGATCCTGATTCTGTGGGTATGAAGTAAGATCAACAGAATCTACCAGAACATCAGTACTTTTCAAAAGCTCTCTAGTATTCACTGTTTAATATGGACACCTTAAGCAGCCTGGGCAACACCTGGAGCTTGTGAGAAACTCAGACTCTCAGCCCCACCCAAAACTGTTGGACAAGACTGTGTTTTTTTCAAATGACACATAGGCAATTCCTTAGATTCACTGAGGGTTAAGAAACACAGATCAGGAGATTTGAAAGTGTGGCCCAAGTTGAGAAGTTTGGATCCAGATTTCTGGGCTTTGCTTATACCCTAACTGCCATCAATATGAAGGACATCCAGAAGCCCCAAGAGAGGGTGTGGGAGTCCTAGAATCTCTGAAGGGTGGTGGGGAGAATGAAGCTCCCAGCTCAAGCAATGACATCTGACTGGTTTATTGAATTACCAATAACCTGCTCCTCCCAAGGCAGGTGCTCAGTGTGTCACATGATGAAACAATGAATTCCTGACCCTCAACCCTCAAGGTCTCCTGAAGGAGAGAATTCTTGGGTATTTTAAACATGTTTTTATTGTTGTTTGGGCTCCCTTTGTGACTTAGCTGGTAAAGAATCTGCCTGCACTGTTCGAGACATGGGTTTCGAGACCTGATTGGGAAGATCCGCTGGAGAAGGGAAAGGCTACCCACTTCAGTATTCTAGCCTGGATGATTCCATGGACTGTATACTCCATGGGGTTGCAAAGGCTCGGATACAACTGAGCGACTTTCACTTTCACTGTTGTGGTTTAGTTGCACACATAGCCTGTAGCCTGCCAGGCTCCCCTGTTCATGGGAATTCCCAGGCAAGAATACTGAAGAGGGTTGCCATTTCTTCCTCCAGGGGATCTTTCTGGCCCAGGGATTGAACCCAGGTCTCCTGCATTAACAGGTGGATTCTTTGTCTCTGAGCCACCAGAGATCAATCTTTTCCAAAGTATTGGAGGATTTTACACCCTGGGATTCACTTTACTTCAGAATCAAGTGAAGCAAACATTCAACTTTCAGATTCCCAGGACCCCTCCTCTGGCAATTTCAGTTTCTTAGGTGTGTTATGCAGCCCTGGAATCTCTATGTTTAACAATGTCCCAGGTGATTCTGAGATTTGAGCAATCTTTAGAAGCATATGAAAGTGAAAGTGTTAGTTGTCCAATTGTGTTCCACTCTTTGCAAACCCATGGATAGTAGCTCCCCAGGCTCCTCTGTCCATGGAATTCCCCAGGCAAGAATACTGGAGTGGATAGCCATTACCTTCTCCAGGATATCTTCCTGACCCAGGGATCAAACCCCTGTCTCCTGTACTGAAGGCAGATTTTTTACTGTCTGAGCCATCAGGGAAGTCTAGAACCATAAATAAGCGGTCAAAATTTTTTTCTTTTGCCCTAAGTTTTTGCAACCATTTTAAAATTGACATCCAAAATGTTTTTGTCTTAAATGTTAACACTGCAAAGGATGTAGCTTTTGGCATACAATAAAAATAAATCCTTTAAGTAAATAAAACTAGGAATTCCCTAGAAAACCAGTAGGTAGTGCTCAGTGCTTTCACTCTGGTGACTTGGGTTCAGTCCCTGGTCAGGAACCTAAGACCCTGAAGGAAGTCTCATGGTGTGTCCATAAATAAATACAACTGTTAATATGCTTTCAAATATATCCAGAAGAATGTAAATAGCATAGAGTTTTAAAAAATATTTATTTTTATTTACTTATTTGGCTGCCTCACATCTTAGTTGTGGCATGCAGGATCCTTCATGGGTTCTACTGTCCTCTGGCATGTGGGATCTTAGTTCACCCAACCATGGATCACACCCATGTTCCCTGCATCGGAAGGCAGATTCTCAACCACTGGACCACCAGGGAAGTCCCTAACCTTGGGTTTTGATACTCATCAACTCCAACTCATTGGAGAAGGACATGGCAACCCAATTCAGTATTTTTTGCATGGAGAATTCCATGGATAGAGGAGCCTAGATGGCTAAAGTCCATGGGGTTGCAAAGAGTCAGACACAACTGAGCAACTAAGCACAGCATTCAACATCAACCATCTTACAAGATTATAAAATGAATTCTTTCTAATGGTCAGGTTTTTTGTTTTTTTCCTGCTTCATTGAGATGTAACAGACATGCTACTGCTGCGAAGTCACTTCAGTCGTGTCCGCCTCTGTGTGACCCCACAGAGGGCAGCCCACCAGGCTCCCCCATCTCTGGGATTCTCCAGGCAAGAACACTGGAGTGGGTTGCCATTTCCTTCTCCAATGCATGAAAATGAAAAATGAAAGTGAAGTTGCTCAGTCATGTCTGACTTTTAGCAAGTCCATGGACTGCAGCCTACCAAGCTCCTATGTCCATGGGATTTTCCAGGAAAGAGTACTGGAGTTGGGTGCCATTGCCTTCTTCATGTAATAGACATATATTGTGTAAATTTCAGGTGAACACATATTGATTTGATAAGAAAGGTATTTTTGATGTTATATCTGGTTACAGCACTTGAAAACATGTTCATTAGTGAACTTCATTTTTGTTCTAATTCAGTGACTCTGCTACCTTATAAGTAATGGAAATACACATACTTCTTCTCTGAAACCCTCCCTCCCTCTAAGAATCTGTGTGTAGAGGGCTGTAAAGGTGGTGGGAGGGAAAGCTTGAGATAGAATCTATGTGGTGCAAAGGGGAAGGAGAGAAAAGAGGGTGAGTGAGGGAAAAAGGGAGAAGGAGGGGGACAGGCTGTGACCTGACACCCCTGACGTGGTGTAAGAAAGCATGAAGCCCCTACCTGGAAAAAGCTCCTGGGGTTCAGCATGAAGATCCACCGTGAGGATCCCAGGAATCCAGTGGGTGCTGAGTCTTTAAGTGCAGATCACTTGGGAGTAAGCTTGCTTCCTGACCCCCTCACCCAACCCCCGCCCCCTGCCCACCAACCCATCCACCTTGCGCCTGGACCAGAACTGGGGTTTGCTGTTTGCAGCTGGAGAATTGTCTGGCATTGGAAGAGGACCCCTGCCTTTTTAGGTTCCTGACATCAGTCCAAGCTCTGTTGGAATAGCTGTGTGGACCACCATCCCCTGCCCTTAAGCTATTGAAGCACAAATAACTAAAGACACAGATAAATTGGAGATAAGTTGGTGGGCTTCTGGATGACAAAGAGGGAAGTGGGAACTCTCGCCACACTGAGACCTGGAAAACAGGCCCTGGCCGGGGCCCTGAAGCCCCATCGACATTCTTTCCTCTCTCTAGCAATTTGGTTGAAAGGTTTCTAGTTGAAAGTTCCCATGGGGAATAACTGGTTCAGAAACCTGATTGGAGCCCAGTTTGGATACCATGGATTGGATTAGAATGGGTATTAAAAGGCTTGGAATCTCCTGATCCAGCCTCACTGAGAAAAGGCTTTTGGAGAGCCAGGTAGGAGTTCCACAGACACACGACACAGGAAGTGGTGCTGGCATTTCCAGAGAAATCTCTCTGGGACATGGCGACAAAGACACTCCAGGTTCACCCTCCACTGGGGCTCAGAGTGGGAAATGTTTAGCTGCACTGAGTCAACTGGACTTCAGGAGCTGGTGAGCCATGGGGTTTTGAATGCTTCATTTTGTTCTCTGAAGCCGTGAGTCTGCAAAATTTCTCTGTAAAGGGCTAGAGAGTAACCAGGCCATGTGGTCTTTGCCATTAATAGTGTGAAACAGCCTCAGGCATTGGCAAATGATCACAGCTGTGTTCCAATAAAACTTTATTTGTGACACTGAAATTTACATATCATATAATTTTCACATGTCACAAAATATTCCTTTGTTTCCCCCAAATTAAAAAAAAGTAAAAATATTATATGTGTTTTTAAAAGTTAAAAAAAAAAAAACTAAAAAATTCCATAAAAATAAACGACCTAATCAAAAAATGGGCCAAAGAACTAAATCGACATTTCTCTAAAGAAGACATACAGATGGCTAACAAACACATGAAAAGATGCTCGACATCACTCATTATCAGAGAAATGCAAATCAAAACCACAATGAGGTACCATTTCACGCCAGTCAGAATGGCTGCAATCCAAAAGTCTACAAGCAATAAATGCTGGAGAGCGTGTGGAGAAAAGGGAACTCTCTTACACTGTTGGTGGGAATGCAAATTAGTACAGCCACTATGGAGAACAGTGTGGAGATTCCTTAAAAAACTGGAAATAGAACTGACATATGACCCAGCAATCCCACTGCTGGGCATACACACTGAGGAAACCAGAATGGAAACAGACATGTGTACCCCAATGTTCATCACAGCACTGTTTATAACAGCCAAGACATGGAAACAACCTAGATGTCCATCAGCAGATGAATGGATAAGAAAGCTGTGGTACATATATACAATGGAGTATTACTCGCCATTAAAAAGAATACATTTAAATCAGTTCTAATGAGGTGGATGAAACTGGAGCCTATTACACAGAGTGAAGTAAGCCAGAAAGAAAAACACCAATATAGTATATTAATGCATATATATGGAATTTACCAAGATGGTAACGATAACCCTGTATGAGAGACAGCATAAGAGACACAAAAGAGACACAGACAGCAAAAGAGACACAGATGTATAGAACAGTCTTTGGGACTCTGTGGGAGAGGGAGGGGGAATGATTTGGGAGAATGGCATTGAAACATGTATAATATCATATAAGAAATGAATCGCCAGTCCAGGTTCGATGCAGGATACAGGATTCTTGGGGCTGGTGCACTGGGATGACCCAGAGGGATGGTATGGGGATGGAGGTGGGAGGGTGGTTCAGAATTGGGAACATGTGTGCACCCATGGTGGATTCATGTTGATGTATGGCAGAACCAATACAATATTATAAAGTAATTAGCCTCTAATTAAAATAAATAAATTTAAATTAAAAAAAAATCCCTATCTACAAAAAAAAAAATCTTTCTTAGCTTGCTGGTTGGGAGAAAAAAACAAACAGGAGGCAAGCCAATTTGTCAATCCCTGTCCAAACCATTTGCCTATATAATTCAGCTAGCATCCCACTAGTGGCTTGTGACATGAATTTAGTAGGCTGGATTCTGCTTGTGAAAAATGGAAATTTTCATTAAATCTAAGATGACATCAGCTGTAAGATATAACATTATTCCTTTTTTTTTTTTGTTCACATCCTGTGGCATGTGGGATCCTAGGTCCCTGACCAGGAATTAAACCCATGCCCCCTGGCATGGAAGTGAGGAGTCTTAATATTGGATCATCAGGGAAGTCTCACAGCATTATTTTTCTTACCACTATCAAATATATATTTATATACATATGTATACATGTGTGCTCAGTTGCTTTAGTCATGTTTGACTATTTGCAACCCTATGGACTGTAGCCTACCAGGTTCCTTTGTCTGTATGATTCCTCAGGCAGGAATGCTGGAGTGGGCTACCATGCCCTCCTTCAGGGGGTCTTCCTGACCCAGAGACGGAACTTGTGTCTCTTATGTCTTCTGCATTGTCAGGAGGGTCCTTTACTGCTAGGGCCACCATTTACAGACAGCCATACAAACTTTGATATGCTACCGATGAAATGTGATCTGATATCAGAAATGGTCAAATGTAAACTTTAGAATGTCCCTTAATGTCAATGAAACGTGTTGATGGCATTGAAGCTATCAACAAATGTATTACATAGAGAGAAACTGTGTTACAAACCTATTATTTCAATGACCACCACTGCCCCTGTCAGCATCCAGCTGCATACTGGCTGACTTTCTCCCTTGCATGATATTTTAAATCATTAACATTTAGATTTCATGAAATGCTTGGAGAAATCGCTTCTCAGCCTTTTGGCTAAGATCAAGTATAAGTACCTGGGGAGCCAGGAATTAGCGGGTCTAGCCTGTGGTATCGGAGAAGGCAATGGCACCCCACTCCAGTACCCTTGCCTGGAAAATCCCATGGATGGAGCAGCCTGGTGGGCTGCTGTCCGTGGGGTCGCTAAGAGTCGGATACAAATGAGCAACTTCACTTTCACTTTTCACTTTCATGCATTGGAGAAGGAAATGGCAACCCACTCCAGTGTTCTTGCCTGGAGAATCCCAGGGACAGGGGAGCCTGATGGGCTGCCCTCTATGGGGTCACACAGAGTCAAACATGACTGAAGCAACTTAGCAGCAGTGGCAGCAGCCTGTGGTATAGATAAATAATTGTATTAATAACACTTACTGTTTATTTTTGCAGCAGACATGTAGAACTGACAGATGCCACATGTTCTAGGAACAAAAGTACAGCAACCCAATAGCTCTGGAGGTGAATATGGCATGTGAGTGGGGAGAGGCTATGATTTCTGACATCATGGTCAGGGAAGCCTGGCAGAGAAACTGTGGACTGAGGCAGGTCAGGAGCTGGGTGGCCGTACTTGAGACAGCGTTCAAGGCAAGGGTAACAGCAGAAGTCCTGAGAAGGCCCCATCCTCTCTCCTCAGTGCCCTTGGGAGAATGGGTCTGGGAACCCTGCACCCACAGATACCAAAATCCATGGATGCTCAAGTCCCTTATATAAAATGGTGTAGTCTTTGCATGTAACTTAAGGGGATGCTCCCGCATACTTTAAATCATCTCCACATTCCTTATAATACCTAATACAATGTTGATGCTGTGTAAATGGTTTCAAGTACTGTGTAAATGCTACATATATGTGTATATATATATATATAGTTGCCAGCAAAATGAGGCAGGCTGAAGTTTTGCTATTAGAACTTTCTAGAATTAAAAAAAAATATATATTTTTGATCCATGTATAGAGTCTGGTGCCTTCTGGACTCAGAGAGCGAAGGGAATGAAGGGCACTCCCAAGGGACAGCTGGGGGATCTTTTGGACATTTTATGTTGGTAAGCATTTCTGAGTGATTCATTTTTCTTTGTTTCAAACTGTAAATAAATAGAATCACACAATAGAGTTTCTGTTCACCTGGTCCTGGTTTTCTTTTAAATAAGTGAGATGCATTCTTATTGTATGTAGCTGTAGAACATTCTTTTTCATTGTTGGGTAGAATTTTTTACCCTGCCTCAAATTTGAGGCTCTTATTTTGCCTTTTTGAATAAGTCACCTATGAACCTGTGTGTGTGTTTCATAGTAATTTCTCAGGGATAGGTATATCGGTATGTCTAGATATGAGATTTTCTGATAATGCATGTGGTAATGGTATAGTTGCTAAGTGGTATTTGACTCTCACAATCCCATAGACTTTAGCCCACCAGGCTCCCCTATCCATGGGTTTTCTCAGGTAAGAATACCACAATGGGTTGGCATTTCCTTCTCCAGAGGATTTTCCTGAACCAGGGTTCAAATCTGGGTCTCCTGCATTGCAGACAGATTTGTTACTGGCTGAGCCATGCTAATATGCAGGTACAGTCAGATGCTTTTCCAAAGTGATTGAAGCAATGTGCATTTCCACTAAAAGTTTTGGCATTTCCATTTCTACCAAACACTTGGCACTGTAAGTCTGTTTCATCATATAATTGAGCAGGACCCTGCAGGGCTTTCTCAAAGACAGATCACCTCCCAACCCCACCAATATACCCTGTCTCTTACTTGTAGCAAAACTACAGGTCCTAGACCTTCCATGAGTTCCAAAGAACAAATTTAATTACAAGTGAAAAACTGCAGAAACAAAAAAAAATTAAACAAGATAAACAATAACGTTGTTGTGTAGTTGTGTTTACTATTTGTGACCCCATGGACTGCAACACACCAGGCTTCTCTGTACTTCACCATCTCCTGGAACTTGCTCAAGCTCAAGTCCATTGAGTGTGATGCCCTCCAACCATCTCATACACTGTTCTCCCCTTCTCCTCCTGCCTTCAGTTTTTACAGCATTAGGGTATATAGGCTTTTCCCATAAGGTGGCCAAAGTATTGGAGCTTCACTTTCAGCATCAGTCCTTCCAGTAAATATTCAGAGTTGATTTCCTGTAGGATTGACTGACTTGATCTCCCTGCAGTCCAAGGGACTCTCAAGAGTCTTCTCCAACACGGCAGTTCAAAAGCATCAATTCTTTGGTGCTCAGACTTCTTTATGGTCCACCTCTCACATCCATACATGACTAGTGGAAGAACCACAGCTTTGACTGCATGAACATTTGTTGGCAAAGTAATGTCTCTGCTTTTTAATATGCCATCTAGGTTTTTCACAGATTTTCTTCCAAGGAGCAAGCATCTTTAAATTTTGTGGCTGCAGTCACCATCTGCAGTGATTTTGGAGCTCTAGAAAATAAAGTCTGTCATTGTTTCCATTGTTGCTTCATCTATTTCCCATGAAGTGATGAGACCTTTGACTGTATGGACCACAAAAAACTCTGGAAAATTCTTAAAGAGATGAGAATACCAGACCACCTGACCTGCCTCCTGAGAAATCCATATGCAGGCCAAGAAGCAACAGTTAGAACTGAACATGGAACAACAGACTAGTTCCAAATAAGGAAAGGAGTATATCAAGATTGTATATTGTCATCCTGATTGTTTAACTTATATGCAGAGTACATCTTGAAAAACTCTGGGCTGGACGAAGAACTATCTGGAATCAAGATTGCTGGGAGAAATATCAACAACCTCAGATATGCAGAAGATAGCACCCTAATAGCAGAAAATGAAGAGCCTTTTGATGAGGGTGAAAGAGGAGAATGAAAATGCTGGCTTAAAACTCAACATTCAAAAAATGAAGATTGTGACATCTGGTCCCACCACTTCATGGCAAACAAATGTAGAAAAAGTGAAAACAATAGCAGATTTTATTGTCTTGGGCTCCAAAATCATTGTGGATGGTAAATGTAGCCACAAAATTAAAAGAAGCTTGCTCCTTGAAAGAAAAGCTATGATGAACCTAGACAGCATCTATGGAGAACAGTGTGGAGATTCCTTAAAAAACTGGAAATAGAACTGCCTTATGATCCAGCAACCCCACTGCTGGGCATACACACTGAGGAAACCAGAAGGGAAAGAGATACGTGTACCCCAATGTTCATCGCAGCACTGTTTATAATAGCCAAGACATGGAAGCAACCTAGATGTCCATCAGCAGATGAATGGATAAGAAAGCTGTGGTACATATACACAATGGAGTATTACTCAGCCATTAAAAAGAATACATTTGAATCAGTTCTAATGAGGTGGATGAAACTGGAGCCTATTATACAGAGTGAAGTAAGCCAGAAGGAAAAACATAAATACAGTATATTAACGCATATATATGGAATTTAGAAAGATGGTAACAATAACCCGGTGTACGAGACAGCAAAAGAGACACTGATGTGTAGAACAGTCTTATGGACTCTGTGGGAGAGGGAGAGGGTGGGAAGATTTGGGAGAATGGCAATGAAACATGTAAAATACCATGTAGGAAACGAGTTTCCAGTCCAGGTTCGATGCACGATGCTGGATGCTTGGGGCTGGTGCACTGGGACGGCCCAGAGGGATAGTATGGGGAGGGAGGAGGGAGGAGGGTTCGGGATGGGGAACACATGTATACCTGTGGCGGATTCATTTTGATATTTGGCAAAAGTAATACAATTATGTAAAGTTTAAAAATAAAATAAAATTAGAAACAAAACAAAACAAAACAAAACACCAGCTAAGGCATCACTCTGTTTCCCAAAGTTCTTATAGTCAAAGCTATGGTGGCTCAGACAGTAAGGATTTCACTTGCAATGCAGGAGACCTGGGTTTGATCACGGGAAGGACATCCCTGTAGTCCAAGGGTAAGACTCTGTGCTCTCAAATTAGGGAGTACAAGTTCATTCCTTGGTCAGGGTATTAGATCCAACATACTGCAACTTAAAATACCACATGGGATAATTAAAAATCCTGCATCCCACATGCTACAATGAAGATTGAAGTGCCCTTGTGCTGCAGCAAAGACCAAGCACAGCCAAGTAAATGAATACATATTTGAAAGAAAGAAAGAAAAAGATATGAGAATTCCCTGTTGGTTCAGGGAATTCTGAACCAATAGAATTCGGTTTGGTTAGCACTTGATGCTTTCGCTGCCAATGGCCAGGGTTCACCACCTGGTTCTATAACTAAGATCCCACAGGTTCTGTGTGCCAGGAACCCAAAGTGCAAAAGTGGCACCTCTGTAATTCACAAGCCTCTTTAATGTTGTGGTTTAGGCTCCTCCTACTCCTGCTTCTGAACCTAAATAACTTGTAGCTCTTAAGAGAAAGTGTTATTAAAAAAAAGAAAACATTTGAACTGAATGATATGAAAATAGCAAATTTTTCGAGATAGAGTTAAAGCAGTTTCATGTATTAACATGCATTACGTTTGAAAAGAAGAAAGGTTGGCAAAACAATGATCTATGTCAGTGCTATTGACGGAAGTTTCTGCAGCATAGAAAAATTTTAAATCACTGTTACATGTATTCCCTAATAAGGAAAATCAGCTTTTCACAGATATAAATGCATATTTTTCTCTTTAGTGAGGTGACCTATTTATATCCTTTATTGGATGGAGTGCTCATCTTGTAGGAATTTTTTTTTTTGCCTTGCTGTGAGGCTTAAGGGATCTTAGATCTTCAACCATGGATCAAATCTCTGCCCCCTGCAGTGGAAGCACAAAGCCTTAACTACCAGATCACTAGGGAAATCTCAATGAAAATGTTTTATATCTCCTTGTCTAATATGTCACTTCGGAGATGTTAAAATGTAGCTAGTGTGACTCAGGTATTAAATCTTGGCATGTGCTCAGTCACTTCAGTCCTGTCCAATTTTTTGCGACCCCATGGACTGTAGCCTGCCAGGCTCCTCTGTCCATGGGATTCTCCAGGCAATAATACTGGAGTGGGTTCCATTTCCCTTCCTGGGAAGGTTATCTTCCTGACCCAGGGATCAAATTTGCATCTTTTATGTCTCCTGCAATGGCAGGTAGTTTCTTTACCGTTAGCACCACCTGGAAAACCTATTAAATCTTTACTTTTATTTAATTTAATTAATTTAAAATTAAAAGATATGGCTTGAAGAACCAGATCTTCCTTATAAATTAGTTTTTCAGTTAATTTGTATCTTCAGTAATTTGTGTATCTCTTAGATATTTTCCTCAAGATGAGAGTCCATGCCCCTCCCTAAACAGAGGCTGGGTTAGTGACTTGTTTCCAAGAACAGAACCTGTCATGGTGAAGGAGTTAACTTTATAGCAGAGGAACTAGTGGTAAGTCATATTGATAGTATGAATCCTAGATGGGAAGTGATGAGAAAGATATATTGCCTTGGAGGTATAGTTCTAAAAATATATAACCCAGTGCAACCAGGAGAAACATATCAAACCCATATTGAGAGTCATTCTGCAAAATACCTGCCCCTGAAGGACTCCTGAAAATTGTCAAAAGTCATGAAAAGCAAGGAAAGTTTAAGAAACTGCTATAGACCAGAGTAAGCTAAGGGAGGTATCTAGAGCTTTTCGGTATATATCCTCATGCAGTTAGGTATCCTATATGGGAATATGAAACTGGAAAATAATATCTGTGGAAAAACTGGTAAAATTTGAATAAAAACTGGAACTTAGTTAAAGTTACCCTACTGAATGATGCCAGAATTGTTGTGAGGCTTAGAGGAGATCATTTGAAATATATACATTTTATACATTGCAAGTATTTTCTCTACATCACACCCACTTCATTTTGACTTCACTGGAATGGAAATCTAAAGTATGGTGTACTTAACTGAATGGAAATCTTCAAATACAAAAGATCAATATTTAGACTGTGTGATCTGACCATAATGCAATAATTAGAAATTGACAAAGAAAGATCTTTTTAAATAACATTCATTTGGAAAATATCAATAAATATATTAATACATAATATATATCTCCATGGAATTTTCAGGCAAGACTGCTGGATCATATTGCCATTATTTTCTCCAGGGGATCTTCCTGACTTGGGAATGAACCTGGCCCTCTTGTGTCTCCTGCATTGGCTGGAAAGTTCTTTACCAGTTGAGTGACCAGGGAAGTACATACAATATATAATCTTTGTCTTAAGAAGAGAATATTAGGATATACTTGGAAGTGAATGATGATGAACATACTATTCAGCAAAAATTGTGGGACACAGTTAAATTTGTATGGGGAAATGATGGAAACAATGACAGACTTTCTTTTCTTTTTTTTTCACCATTTTAAAAAATATAGTCGTTTTTATTTATTTATTTATTTTCTTGAGGCCCAAAATGATTGTGGATGGTGACTGCAGCCATTAAATTAAAAGATATTTGCCTCTTGGAAGAAAAGCTATGACAAACCTAGACAGCATATTAAAAAGCAGAGACATTACTTTGCTGACAAAGTCTGTCTAGTCAAAGCTATGGTTTTTCCAGCAGCCATGTATGGATGTGACAGTTGGATCATAAAGAAGGCTGAGTGCCGAAGAATTGATGCTTTTGAACTGTGGTTTTGGAGAATACTCTTGAGAGTCCCTTGGACAGCAAGGAAATCCAACCAGTCAATCCTAAGGGAAATCAACTCTGAATATTCACTGGAAGGACTGATGCTGAAGCTGAACATCCAATACTTTGGTCACTTGATGTGAAAAGCCAACTCATTGGAAAAGACCTTGATGCTGGGAAAGACTGAGGGCAGGAGAAGAAGTGGGCAGCAAAGAAGGAGATGGTTGGATAGTATCACCAACTCAAAGGACATGAGTTTGAGCAAACTCTAGGAGATAGTGAAGGACAGGGAAGCCTGGTGTGCTGCATGCAGTCCATGGGTCCTGAGTCCATGGGTCATGAGTCCTACATGACCAAAAGGCTGAACAACAATAAATTAAGGTAAATTTATAGCATTACACATAAGAGAAACGAGAGTTACAAACAACTATCTCAAAAATTTGTAAAGATGAGCAACAGAAAAAACTTATAGCGATAAAAAGGAAAGAAATTAATAAATAACAAAAATGAGTGTAATAGAGAAGAAAATATTGTAACAAAACCAAAACTTTATTCCCCTATATGACTACTAGGAGCCTTCCAGCAGAACAGGGCATTTCAAAAAGACTCTGCAAAGGGCCAAAAAAGAAATACTTTAGGCTTTGTGAATATGATCTTTGGCGATTAATCAAGTTTGCAGCCATAAACAATAACCAAAGGAACTGGCAAGTCCCTGTTCCAACTTTAAGGACGCTGAAAATTGAATTTCACACAATTTTCACGTCAGAAAATAATATTATTTTCGGGTTTCCACAGCCATTTAAAAGTGTAAGGCTCTAAAACTAAAAAATAAATAAATAAATAAATAAGTAAAGCTCAGTTTCAGCTCACTATTGGCTGTGCAAAAACAGCGGCAGGCTGCCCTGAATTGATCCAAATGGAATTCCAAGGGGAGGCTTCAAGATCCAGGTGTATGGTCAAGTTCCTTAAGGAAGGGGCAGGTCACTCCTGAGTTCTGTGAGTGCTGGACATCATCACTGGACTCCCCTGGTAGACTCGGATGCCGCTCTCAGACCTGTGTCACAGTGACTGTTGACTGTGTTTCCCCCCGCCCCTCTCTTTGGTGAGCTGGTCAATCTTGACAGACCCAAGACCGTTAAGATTCAGGTTCAGGCTGACCGCGCCCCCAGTGGTGGCCTCCAGAGGTGCCACTGCGCACGCATGCGCCCAACTCGGCCTCGCGGCCAATCAGATTGCAGGTGCCGACATCTGGCAGCCAATCATCGGTGGCAGCTCACACGCCTGTAGGGGCAGTGGCGGTGGCGACCCGGGACTGAGAAGGCGTCGTGGCCTCAGGCTTAACCCGGGGATAGCCTAGGGCCAGGTGAGCTGCCTGCAGTTTTGTACCACCGCCAACGGGGACCGGTAAGGACTGGGGCATGGTGCGGCCATAAGCAGTGCCTGAAGGCTGAGGGGAGGATTTCACGGGTCCCCACACGCATGGGGCCTTTCTCGGCGTGGATGCCTGTGGGAACCCGCGGACCATCAGGAGGGAGCGTGGGACTGGGCCCACAGGCCCATGGCCCCTTACACCCTCTCCCCTCTCTAGTCTGGGTGGGCACTGCTCCCTGGCAGCCTTCCTGCCCCGGGGGTAGGATGAGCTAGCTCCAGGGAAGGGCCTGTCAAGCCCCCGGCCCCTGCCCCAGGCTCCTGTGGAACCTAATATATTTAAAAACACACACAAAAATCTTCATAGCAGGTTTGTGACTCGGCCCCAGCCAGTTCTACGCCCAGGCACAGTCAGGTGAGCGCAGCAAAAAAACAAAACAAACAAAAACAAACAAACAAAAAAACCATCTAGTGGCCTCTTCACTGCCGTGGTGCCTTGATAGTTTTTCTGTTTCCTCTGCCTCTCCTCGGACTCCAGGGCTGCCCCTGTCCCTGTGGGCCCCGAGATTCAGGCTTTTGGTTCGGGAAGTTGGCAGATGCGGTATTTGTTTGTTTGTTACTGAGAGAAGGGAGGTAGGAGGAAGAAGCTCAGGAAAGAGGAGTTAAATCACTTGCTCTGGTTGAGTGTGAGACTCCTGGTCAGCATCCTTAGGGTAGGGCCAGGTAGGGCCTGGGAGAGAGACCATTCCCAGAACACATGACTCAGCCTGACCTTTCCCTCTGCCCACCCCCAGGATGTGACCTTCTGCCTGGGTAGTCTCAAATGCTCAGGTTTTCAGTGTGCCCCTGAGGTAAGGTGACAGACATCTTTACAATAAGGAACACAGTTGTGTCTTTCTTGCCTTCTGTTTTTCTCCTTTCATTCATGGGCTGTTGAGAAAGTTCTGATTGGGGATTAGCTGACCCTGATTGCAGGTGGTACTTCAGGGCAATCATGGTTTCAGGTCACTCTGAAGCTCTCTGAGTTGTACCCTTAAAAACAGGCAGGGAGGCTGGTGGCTTGCTTTCTCCTGCCTTCTTGAAAGAAAACAGTAATAGCACCATGGGTTTCAAGCTGTGTAGAGCTGACTTCTACCACTTGGTGATGCTAAATTGGGGCAATACACATATCCTAAGGTTTTAGCTACAAAATCAAAGTAATGAATGTGTGGGAGTTCCCTGGTGGTCTGGTGGTTAGGTTTCTGGGCTTTCACTGCAGTTCTGGGTTCCATCTCTGGTCAGGGAACTGGGATCCCACAAACCAAGCAGCATGGCCAAATGAATAAAGTGGTTCATTCAGAGAAAATGTGTTGTAATTTAACGTGTTTACATGAGATTACTGGCTCATTTCTGTAATCTTAAGTGCTTTATTTCATTAAGTAATTGAACTCCACTGGATGGGGGCCTGGGACCATCTGAGTTCATTTCATGCCAGTAAACAAGATCATAGGTAGCTGTATGCCCAGCATCTTGTGCCTACAGCTCTGTTGTATAGTTATCTATTGCTGGTACAGCTTTGAAGTTCACAGCTGTGAACTTCAATCAATGTTGTCATGTTTTGTTTTGGTCACACCATGTGGCTTCATAGCATATTAGTTCCCAACCAGGGATCGAACCCAGGATCCTGGTAGTGTAAAGGCTGAGTCCTAACCACTGGACTACCAGGCAACTCCTGTTTTTAGGTGTTCTGGCATGTTTTGTGTTTTTAAATTTTTGCCATATTTTTGCCATAGGAGAGCTCTTCTGTGTGTAAGTATAATGTGAATGATATTATAGCTTGAATGTTTGTGTTGTACATATTATCTCAAAATTGAATAGTTTGAAAGAACTTGCATTTGTTATCTCTTGGTCTAGAATCCAGTTGGGTAGTTTAGCCTCAGTGTCTCTGCTAAGGCTTTAGTCAAGCTTTTATCTGGTTTGTCAACCTCTGAAGACTTGGCTTGTTGAATCTAAGCTCTCTCACTTGGCTGTACTCATGAGGCCTCAGTTTCTCCCTCTGTGGGTCCCACCAAGGGGCTGCTGGTGTGGACGCTGCTGTCTTTTCCCAGAATGAGTGATTCAGGAAAGAACTTGCACCCAAGATAAAGTGCAGAGTCTTTTTTCAGATGTTACTCATCTTCACTTCTGTATTTGCTTAGTCTCACAGGTCAACCCTGTGATAGTTTGAGAAAGAACTACACATGGATGGGAATATCAGGGATGTGATTCACTTGGGGTCATCTTGAAGGCTGGCTACCATACCCATTAATCCACCATGCCAACCTTTCTTAATAGGATCTCAGTTCTGTTACTCTGAGCAAATTATTTGACTCGTCTACACTTCTTGTGTGCTATTGCTGCTGCTGCTGCTGCTAAGTCGCTTCAGTGGTGTCCGAGTCTGTGCGACCCCATAGACAGCAGCCCACCAGGCTCCCCTGCCCCTGGGATTCTCCAGGCAAGAACACTGGAGTGGGTTGCTATTTCCTTCTCCAATGAAGGAAAGTGAAAAGTGAAAGTGAAGTCGCTCAGTTGTGCCTGACTCCCAGCGACCCCATGGACTGCAGCCTACCAGGCTCCTTCATCCGTGGGATTTTCCAGGCAAGAGTACTGGAGTGGGGTGCCATTGCCTACTCCATCTTGTGTGCTAGATCTCAATTCTTTTTATTCAGTGATATTATAGCAAGTCTCTTCTTTGTCCTGGATTAAGTTTTCTGTTTCTCTGGATGGTTCCCATCAGCAAACAGACTGACTCTCATGTCACTTCTCATGAAAAATCCATCTTTTGGTGACACATCCTGCTTCTGCTTTTATTTCATATTTGTGTATTATAGACTTCTACAGAGTTGTTTGTAGAATTTGTTATCTCTAATTCTCTCATTTTACTTTCAATCCACTCTTCTCAAGGTCACCAGTGAATTCCAAATGTTTAACTCAGTGGTCAATTTTTAGTTTATATTTTATTTAATTAATTGGCAGCCTTTATCACAATAGTTCATTTCCTCTTCCCCTAAAATAATGTTTCATTTGGATTACAGGATTCTTCTCTTTCCTGCTTCTTTTCTACCTGCAGTTCTCCCACACACAATGTGTGACCTTTGTGTCTTGATTTATTCAGATATCATATTTCCTTTTAAATATTTATTTATTAGCTGTGTAGCATGTGGGATCTTAGTTCCCAGCCCAGGGATGGAACCTGTGCAGAGTCTTAAACACTTGATCTCCAGGGAAGTCCCCTAGTTTGTGTATTTTCAGGATTCACCCATTTCATGGATGTATAACAGTGCATGTTTTTCTATGGCTGAATATGGTATATGAATATAGTATATGGTTTGCATGTAGTCCATTGTGAGCATATACCACACTTGATTTATCCACTCATCAATTAATGGATAATATTTGGATGGTGTATTCTTTGTGGCTATTGTAAATAATGTTGCTGTGAATATTGTTTTTGCATGGACTTAACGTTTTCAATTTTTATGGATATATACAAAAGAGTGAAATTGCTGGATCATATGGCTACTCTAATATGTGAGGTACTGACAAACCACTTTTCCAAAGTTGTATTATTTTACAGCAATTACATCAACAATATATGAAGATTCCTTTTCTCCACATCCTCTGCAGCACTTATTATTATTCCTCTTTTTGATATAGCCAAGCTAATGGGTGTGAAGTAGTACCTCACTGAGACTGATTTACATTCTTCTAATCACACCATGAACAGTATGAAAAGGCAAAATGATCGGATACTGAAAAAGGAACTCCTTAGGTCAATAGGTGCCCAATATGCTGCTACTGGAAATCAGTGGAGAAGTAACTCCAGAAATAATAAAGGGATGGAGCCAAAGCAAAAACAATACCCAGCTGTGGATGTGACTGGTGATAGAAGCAAATCCCATGCTGTAAAGACCTATATTGCATAGGAACCTGGAATGTCAGGCCCATGAATCAAGGCAAATTGGAAGTAGTCAAAAGAAGAGACAGCAAGAGTGAATGTCGACATTCTAGGAATCAGTGAACTAAAATGGACTGGAATGGGTGAATTTAACTCAGATGACCATTATATCTACTACTGTGGGCAGGAATCCCTCAGAAGAAATGGAGTAGTCATCATGGTCAACAAGAGAGTCTGAAATGCAGTACTTGGATGCAGTCTAAAAAATGACAGAATGATCTCTGTTCATTTCCAAGGCAAACCATTCAGTATCACAGTAATCCAAGTCTATGCCCCAACCAGAAACACTGAAGAAGCTGAAGTTGAACGATTCTGTGAAGACCTACAAGACCTTTTAGAACTAACACCCAAAGAAAGATGTCCGTTTCATTATAGGCGACTGCAATACAAAAGTACGAAGTCAAGAAACACCTGGACTAACAGGCAGATTTGGGCTTAGAATACGGAGTGACGCAGGGCAAAAAGACTAATAGACTTTTGCCAAGAAAATGCACTGGTCATAGCAAACACCCTCTTCCAACAACACAAGAGAAGACTCTACAGATGGACATCACCAGATGGCCAACGCTGAAATCATATTGATTATATTGTTTGCAGCCAAAGATGGAGAAGCTCTATACAGAACAAAAACAAGACCAGGAGCTGACTGTGGCTCAGATCATGAACTCCTTATTACCAAATTCAGACTTAAATTGAAGAAAGTAGGGAAAATCACTAGACCATTCAGGTATGACCTAAATCAAATCCCTTATGATTATATAGTGGAAGTGAGAAATAGATTTAAGGGTCTAGATCTGATTGATAGAGTGCCTGATGAACTATAGAATGAGGTTCGTGATGTTGTACAGGAGACAGGGATCAAGACCATCCCCATGGAAAAGAAATGCAAAAAAGCAAAATAGCTGTCTGAGGAGGCTTTACAAATAGCTGTGAAAAGAAAAGAAGCAAAAAGCAAAGGAGAAAAGGAAAGATATAAGCATCTGAATGCAGATTTCCAAAGAATAGCAAGAAGAGATAAGAAAGCCTTCTTCAGCGATCAATGCAAAGAAATAGAGGAAAAGAACAGAATGGGAAAGACTAGAGATCTCTCCAAGAAAATTAGAGATACCAAGGGACATTTCATGCAAAGATGGGCTTGACAAAGGACAGAAATGATATGGACATAACGAACCAGAAGATATTAAGAACAGGTGGCAAGAATACACAGAAGAACCACAAAAAAAGATCTTCATGACCCAGATAATCACGATGGTGAGATCACTGACCTAGAGCCAGACATCCTGAAATGTGAAGTCAAGTGGGCCTTAGATAGCTTCACTACCAACAAAGCTAGTGGAGGTGATAGAATTCCAGTTGAGCTATTCCAAATCCTGAAAGATGATGCTGTGAAAGTGCTGCACTCAACATGCCAGCAAATTTGGAAAACTCAGCAGTGGCCACAGGACTGGAAAATGTCGGTTTTCATTCCAATCCCAGAGAAAGACAATGCCAAAGAATGCTCAAACTACCGCCCAATTGCACTCATCTCACATGCTAGTAAAGTAATGCTCAAAATTCTCCAAGCCAGGCTTCAGCAATATGTGAACCCTGAACTTCCTGATGTTCAAGCTGGTTTTAGAAAAGGCAGAGGAACCAGAGATCAAATTGCCAACATCTGCTGGATCATGGAAAAAGCAAGAGAGTTCCAGAAAAACATCTAGTTCTGCTTTATTGACTATGCCAAAGCCTTTGACTGTGTGGATCACAATAAACTGTGGAAAATTCTGAAAGAGATGGGAATACCAGACCACCTGACCTGCCTCTTGAGAAATCTGTGTGCAGGTCAGGAAGCAACAGTTAGAACTGGACATGGAACAACAGACTGGTTCCAAATAGGAAAAGGAGTACATCAAGGCTGTATATTGTCACCCTGCTTATTTAACTTATATGCAGAGTGCACCATGAGAAACACTGGACTGGAAGAAACACAAGCTGGAATCAAGATTACCAGGAGAAATATCAATAACCTCAGATATGAAGATGATACCACCCTTATGGCAGAAAGTGAAGAGGAACTAAAAAGCCTCTTGATGAAAGTAAAAGTGGAGAGTGAAAAAGTTGGCTTCACGCTCAACATTCAGAAAACGAAGATCATGGCATCCGGTCCCATCACTTCATGGGAAATAGATGGGGAAACAGTGGAAATAGTGTCAGACTTTATTTTTCTGGGCTCCAAAATCACTGCAGATGGTGACTGCACCCATGAAATTAAAAGACGCTTACTCCTTGGAAGGAAAGTTATGACCAATCTAGATAGCATATTGAAAAGCAGAGACATTACTTTGCCAACAAAGGTCCATCTAGTCAAGGCTATGGTTTTTCCTGTGGTCATGTATGGATATGAACGTTGGAATGTGAAGAAGGCTGAGCGCCAAAGAATTGATGCTTTTGAACTGTGGTGTTGGAGAAGACTCAGAGTCCCTTGGACTGCAAGGAGATCCAACCTGTCCATTCTGAAGATCAGCCCTGGGATTTCTTTGGAAGGAATAATGCTAACGCTGAAACTCCAGTACTTTGGCCACCTCATGCAAAGAGTTGACTCATTGGAAAAGACTGTGATGCTGGGAGGGATTGGGGGCAGGAGGAGGAGGGGATGACAGAGGATGAGATGGCTGGATGGCATCACTGACTCGATGGACGTGAGTCTGAGTTTACTCCGGGAGTTGGTGATGGACAGGGAGGCCTGGAGTGCTGCAATTCATGGGGTCACAAATTGTCAGACATGACTGAGTGACTGAATTGAATTGAATGACATTAAGCAGTATTTTTGTTATTGCTGGCCATTTGTATATCATCTTTGGTGAAAAGTCTACTCAAATTCTTTTCCTTGTTAAATGTTTTGTTTCTTTTTTGATTGTTGTAAAAAACTTGTAACTTAAATTTTACCATTGAAACCATTTTAACATGCTAAGTATTTCACACACTTTCATCAGCGTTTTTGAAGAAGTACATGGCAACCCACTCCAGTATTCTTTCCTGGAGAATCCCATGGACAAAGGAGCCTCATGGGCTACAGTCCATGGGGATGCAAAGAATTGGATACGACTGAGCAACTAACACACACACACACACACACAGACACACACACACACACAGTCACAGTGTTGTTTTCTTGTTGTTGTCATTGTTTTAGCTGTGCTATGCAGCTTGAATGACAGTTTCCTGGTTGAGAACCATACCCAGGCCCCTGATAGGAAAGCATGGACTCCTAACCTCTTAACTACCAGGGAATTCCTTATCACATGGTTATGAAACAGATCTCTACGCCTTTTCTTCTTGCAAAATTGAAACTCTTATACCCATCACCTGTCCCATTAGACAACAACTCCTCTTTTCTTCCCTGTTTCCCTAGACCCTGGAATCCATCGTTCTTTGTTTCCTTTCTATTGCTTGACTATATTAGATATTTAATATAAGTGGAAACATACAGTATTTGTCTTTTTTAAGACTGGCTTATTTCATTTAGCTTGATGTCTTAAAGGATCATGCATGTTGTAGCATGTGGCAGAATTTCCTTTATATGACTAAATAATGTTCCATTGTATGTATATATCACATTTGATGGACATTTAGGTGCTGCCACCTCTTAGTTGTTGTGATTAGTGCTGCTTTGAGCATGGCTGTGCAAATATCTCAAGACCCCATGTTCACTTCTTTTGAATTTGTATCCAGAAGTGGAATTGCTGAATCATGTGGTAGTTCTATTTTTAATTTTTCGAGGAGCCTTTATACTGTTTTCTGTAGCAGTTGCAACATTCTAAAATCTATCCATAACACACAAGGATCCAGTCTTTGTATGTGCTTGCCAACAGTTGTCCTTTCCTTTCCTTCCCTTTACCTTTCCTTTCCTTCATATGTATACACACACATATGCACGCACAATTTTTTCGTATCCTTTTGCATTATTGTTTATCACAAGATATGAGTATAGTTCCTTCTGCTATACAGTAGGATCTTGTTTATCTATTCTATATATTAATATTATAGTTTGCGTCTGCCAATCACCAGCTCCCAGTCTATGCCTCCCCCACCCTTCCTCTCTTGGTTATCACATAATCTGCTTTCTATGTCTGTGAGTCTGTTTCTATTTCCTGGATAAGTTCATTTGTGTCATATTTTAGATTCCACATGTAAGTGATACCATATGATATTTGTCTTTTTCTTTCTGACTTCCTAAGTATTCTTTTTAATGCTGGTGTAGACTGAAGTGTTTACTTAACTTCATTTTCAGAACATTTGTTGCCACTGTGTAGAAATGTGATTGATTTTTTAAATATTTATCTTGTATTCTGCAAGATTTTTATTAGTTGTAATACTTGTGGTTTCTTCAGGATTTCCTCAATAAAAAGAATGTTATCTCCAATATACTTTGACTTTTTCCTTTCCACTCTGAATGCTGTTTTTGTTTTTTAAAACAACAACAACAGCAACTCCTTTTTCTTACCTGATTGCCCTGGTTATAGAACTGCCAATATAATATTGAGCCAAAGTGCGGAATAGACAGCCTTGTGTTGTTCCCAATCTTAGAGGGAAAGCTTTCAGTTCTTCATTATTAAGTGTGATGTTAGCTGTGGGTCTTTTACAGGTACCCTTTGATTGAGAAAGTTATCTTCTGTTATTATTTTATTATTATGTTTTTTAACCCCTATGACGAAAAGGTGCTAGATTCAGGGCAATGCTTTTTCGGCAGGCAGATGTGTTTTTGTCCTTTTTTTAAATTATTAAATGTTATTATTAAAATATCATAACATTGATTGACTTTCGTATAATGAACCAACTTTTCATACCTCCATAAATCCCACATGATCATGGTATATAATCTTTTTTATATGTTGTTAGATTTTGTTTGCCAATATTTTGTTGAGGACACTTGCTTCTATATTCATAAGGGATATCGGTTGTGTGTGTGATGTCTCTGTGTGATACTGGTATTAGAGAAATAGTGGCATCACTTTGCCTGCTATGTGGGAAGAGACATGTGGAGTGAAGGATGAAGCAGTGTTGGATTTAAGTTTAGTCAGGATTAGAGGGAGACATTTAGGATATATCAGTGTGGAATTGGAGTGAGATTATTAAGATAGTTCATTCTCAATTTGCTAGGCCTGTGTTAAGTGCTTGACATTGAATTATGCTGTTTGTGCACTATGTAGAGATACTTTATACTTTGAATTGGCTACCTATTTTCTGTATTAACATTGATGAAATTAGTATGTGTGAATCAGTTGTAATGTGCATTTAAGATGTTTTTTTCCCCCAATTTTCCTACAAAACAAGATGCCATTAAATAGCTGATCCTTTTAAAAAGAGCTATTAACTTTAAGTCTAAGAAATAAGCATTTTTGTCTTTAAGATACAGAATCACATTTAAAGGTTATAAATTTGCCCAAAAAGATGTAGCTGGTGTGTGGCTAACTTAGAATTCCAGTGTGTGGCTAACTTAGAATTATCTTTCCTGAAGTGACCATATCTTTTTCTCCTTGAACATGAACCTGGGACAACTCTGTTCAATATATTTGAAACTACTGGTTTTGAATTTGAGGTCATCCCAACAAAGATCACATCAGCATCTTCATTTACATGTTCCACTTCAACAAAGATCAGTTCAGCATCTTCATCATCTACTTGTTTGATTTGTGCCATGCTTTTCTGTAGTTCTGGCTCTTTTTCTTCTTCACATAATATACACAGTGGTTCCATATTTTAAATACTTATGTATTCAATATTCTTTGACTCCGGAGTCCACGTTTCTAAACACTGTACAATAGTGCTTTTGTAAAACTACTCGTCCTTTACATGTGATTTCACCTAATGATCAGTGGTGTTGGTTTTTTTTTTTTTTCTTTCTTTCTTTTTTAAAATCAGATAAGATCAGATCAGCCACTCAGTTGTGTCCAACTCTTTGGAACTCCATGAATCACAGCATGCCAGGCCTCCTTGTCCATCACCAACTCCCGGAGTAAACGCAGACTCACGTACATCGAGTCAGTGATGCCATCCAGACATCTCATCCTCTGTCGTCCCCTTCTCCTCTTGCCCCCAGTCACTCCCAGCATCAGAGTCTTTTCCAATGAGTCAACTCTTCGCATGAGGTGGGCAAAGTACTGGAGTTTTAGCTTTAGCATCATTGCTTCCAAAGAAATCCCAGGGCTGATCTCCTTCAGAATGGACTAATTGGATCTCCTTGCAGTCCAAGGGACTCTCAAGAGTCTTCTCCAACACCACATTTCAAAAGCATCAATTCTTCGGCACTCAGCCTTCTTCACAGTCCAACTCTCACATCCATACATGACCACAGGAAAAACCATAGCCTTGACTAGATGAACCTTTGTTGGCAAAGTAATGTCTCTGCTTTTCAATATGCTATCTAGGTTGGTCATAACTTTCCTTCCAAGGAGTAAGCGTCTTTTAATTTCATGGGTGCAGTCACCATCTGCAGTGATTTTGGAGCCCAGAAAAATAAAGTCTGACACTATTTCCACTGTTTCCCCATCTATTTCCCATGAAGTGATAGGACCAGATGCCATGATTTTCATTTTCTGAATGTTGAGCTTGAAGCCAACTTTTTCACTCTCCACTTTCACTTTCATCAAGAGGCTAGTTCCTCTCACTTTCTGCCGTAAGGATGGTGTCATGTTCATATCTGAGGTTATTGATATTTCTCCCGGCAATCTTGATTCCAGCTAGTGCTTCTTCCAGCCCAGTGTTTCTCATGATGTACTCTGCATAGAAGTTAAATAAGCAGGGTGACAATATACAGCCTTGATGTACTCCTTTTCCTATTTGGAACCAGTCTGTTGTTCCATGTCCAGTTCTAACTGTTGCTTCCTGACCTGCATACAGATTTCTCAGGAGGCAGATCATCAGGTGGTCTGGTATTCCCATCTCTTTCAGAATTTTCCACAGTTTATTGTGATCCACACAGTCAAAGGCTTTGGCATAGTCAATAAAGCAGAACTAGATGTTTTTCTGGAACTCTCTTGCTTTTTCCATGATCCAGCAGATGTTGGCAGTTTGATCTCTGGTTCCTCTGCCTTTTCTAAAACCAGCTTGAACATCAGGAAGTTCACGGTTCACATATTGTTGAAGCCTGGCTTGGAGAATTTTGAGCATTACTTTACTAGCATGTGAGATGAGTGCAATTGGGCGGTAGTTTGAGCATTCTTTGGCATTGTCTTTCTCTGGGATTGGAATGAAAACCGACATTTTCCAGTCCTGTGGCCACTGCTGAGTTTTCCAAATTTGCTGGCATGTTGAGTGCAGCACTTTCACAGTATCATCTTTCAGGATTTGGATAGCTCAACTGGAATTCTATCACCTCCACTAGCTTTGTTGGTAGTGAAGCTATCTAAGGCCCACTTGACTTCACATTTCAGGATGTCTGGCTCTAGGTCAGTGATCTCACCATCGTAATTATCTGGGTCATGAAGATCTTTTTTTGTGGTTCTTCTGTGTATTCTTGCCACCTGTTCTTAATATCTTCTGGTTCTGTTAGGTCCATACCATTTCTGTCTTTTATTGAGCCCATGTTTGCATGAAATGTTCCCTTGGTATCTCTGATTTTCTTGGAGAGATCTCTGGTCTTTCCCATTCTGTTGTTTTCCTCTATTTCTTTGCATTGATCGCTGAAGAAGGCTTTCTTATCTCTTCTTGCTATTCTTTGGAAATCTGCATTCAGATGCTTATATCTTTCCTTTTGTCCTTTGTTTTTCACTTCTCTTCTCTTCACAGCTGTTTGTAAGGCCTCCCCAGACAGCCGTTTTGCTTTTTTGCATTTCTTTTCCATGGGAATGGTCTTGATCCCTGTCTTCTGTACAGTGTCAACAACCTCATTCCATAGTTCATCAGGCACTCTTATCTATCAGATCTACTCCCTTAAATCTATTTCTCACTTCCACTGTATAATCATAAGGGATTTGATTTAGGTCATACCTGAATGGTCTAGTGGTTTTCCCTACTTTCTTCAATTTAAGTCTGAATTTGGTAATAAGGAGTTCATGGTCTGAGCCACAGTCAGCTCCTGTTCTTGTTTTTGTTGACGCTATAGAGGTTCTCCATCTTTGGCTGCAAAGAATATCATCAGTCTGATTTCGGTGTTGACCATCTGATGATGTCCATGTATAGTGTCTTCTCTTGTGTTTTTATAAGAGGGTGTTTGTTATGACCAGTGCATTTTCTTGACAAAAGTCTATTAGTCTTTGCCCTGCCTCATTCCGTATTCCAAGGCCAAATTTGCATGTTACTCCAGGTGTTTCTTGACTTCCTACTTTTGCATTCAAGTCCCCTATATTGAAAAGGACATCTTTTTTGAGTTTTAGTTCTAAAAGGTCTTGTAGGTCTTCATAGAACTGTTCAACTTCAGCTTCTTCAGCATTATTGATTGGGGCATAGACTTGGATTACTGTGATATTGAATGGTTTACCTTGGAAATAGAAGAGATTAAAATCAACATGGGACAAAGCTATGATTCTAGAGTTATGTAGACTTATAGTCATAGGTTTTTCAGCTGTCATTTATTCTCTTTGATACTTAGTGTCTTTATCTGTAAGATAAGTGTGTTTATAACTACCCTAGAGTTTTGGATATAATCAGATAGTGCATTTTTCTGTACTTAACTTATATGTAGTATGTTTATACTTAAGTGGCAGTTTATATAAAAGAAAGCACTTGGACTTGTGGCCGCACCCTTCAAGAATAAAAAATTATTTAAAATATGGAACCACTGTGTATATTATGTGAAGAAGAACAAGAGCCAGAACCACTGAAAAGCATGGGACAAACCAAACAAGTAGATGATGAAGATGCTGAACTGATCTTCGTTGAAGTCAAACATGTAAATGAAGATGCTGATGTGATCTTTGTTGGATGACCTCAAATTCAAAACCAGTCATTTCAAACATATTGAACAGAGTTGTCTCAGGCTCATGTTCAAGGAGAAAAAGGTATGGTCACTTCAGGAAAGATAATGCTCACGAATTACAGCCTTTTAGTCACATGACTAAAAGTCACATGTAGTCACTAAAAGTCACATGTAGGAGTCATGTGACTCCTAGATCAGCAGCAAAGACTGTCTTGCCAGTTTCTGACTCTGAATCAAGATCAACAGATAGTCCTGTTATCAATGTGCCTTTGTCTAAAGCTGATTGTAAAAATATTTTGCCATAAATAATGCCTAATAGCTTTTCAGAGGTATGTTCTCCTTTGATTACCTTCACAAGTTCATTGCAGCATCCAGTAGAAACAGCAGTTTCTGCAGGAGATATGGATAAAAGTCCTCATGTATCAAAGCGACTTTTGACTTCTGAAACAAATAGCACAAATCCCAAAAGGCCTAAACTCAGTGTTGGAATTACAGGGAAACATTCTTTAGCTTTGTCCCCTTAAGGTATTTTTTATACAGTGACTACTGAGCAAAGCACACAGACAGTGTTCCTACCTCATTAAGTCATGTTCAGAATGGAGAACTTTGTCCAACAGCTTTTCCAAAGGACAATGTTCATTGCAAGCCTGTAAGTCCTTTAGCAGGAAATGGACTAACAAAAACTGACTTTCCAAGTTTAGCAAGTCAAAACAAAATTGTACCTACAGAAGGAAATCTGATTGTGTTACTTGTTGACTTCTACTGTGGACAGCATATAGGAGATGTGTGGCCAGATCTGAAGACTCACACAGCCTTTAAATGCCTCAGCTGCTTGAAAGTCCTAAAAAAATGTCATTTATGAATCACATGAAGCACCATTTGGAACTTGAGAGGCAGAGAGGTGACTGATGGAAAAACCATACTACCTGCCAGTACTGCCACCACCAGTTTCCTACTTCCTTCCAGCTGCAGTGTCACATTGAAAGTGTCCACATTTCCCAGGACCTCTCCGCAGTCTGTAAAATCTGTGAGTTGTCCTTTGAGACAGATCAGTTTCTCTTACAGCACATGAAAGACAAGCATAATTCTGGTGAAATGCTCTATGTATGCCAGGTTTACAGTTACAGATTATGAGTCTTTGCAGATGTGGATGAACATTTCAGAGCATACCATGGTAACACTAAGAATTTGCTTTGCCCGTTTTGTCTCAAAAATTTTAAAACTGTAATACCATACATGTGTCATTATAGAGGGCACTGGGTATAGTTTTCAGTGGTGTTCCAAATGTCGGCTACAGTTTTTAACTTTCAAGGAGAAAATGGAGCACGAGACCCAGTGTCATCAAATGTTTAAGAAGCCTAAGGAGCTAGAAGTATTACCTCCTGAAACAAAAGTTGTTACAGGTATCAGTGGAACCTCTTCAACCAGGATTTCTGGAAGTAGCATCGGTTACTGTGAACACACTGATTTTGAATCAACACCCCCCAAATCTAAAAGTAGGAATTAAAAAAAAATCCATTAATTCTACTTTCAGTAAGACTGAAGTATTTCAAAGTTAAAAACCATTAAAAACAAAAAATCCAAATTATAGCATTATTCAGTAGTATCAAATATAGTGAAACCAATGGGTAATTTTTTTTTTTTTTTAATTCATGAAGTACAGTTTTGTTTGATCTGAATGTTGAGATGTTATTTAAAAATATATTACCTGTTTTTCATATAATTGTCTTAACATGTAAAAAGTATGTGTGCATCCGTGTGTGTGAGAGAGAGAATGAGAGAGGGGGAGAGAGGAAAATAACAACCTGTTTTGGTATTTCAAGTTATTTGTAAGTTCCAAAGCTTTACTATAGATACAATCTGTTGAGCGTTTTAGCAACATAATTTTCAACTGTTTTCATGCCTTGAAGATCTCAGTATTAACTATACAGCCAGATTGGAATGGCTTTGTTATGGTATGGTCCCATGTGCTGCTGAACTCTCCGAAGTGCCTCTGTTGTGCTGATCTAAGATAACCTGGCTCTGAAAGCCTCCTGTGGAGATGTTGATGGAGAAGCTGTGATGTGAGTTTGGAGCAGACACAGGATTTAGTCAGCAGAGAGCTGTGGCTTCTTGTCTCAGTTGAGAAAGAGGCACACAGTCTCTCCAGGCATGGAGCCACAGCAGAAGGAACACTGTCTCAGAATGTCTTTACCTAGCCCAGGGACATCTCAAGGATGCCAACCATTAAAGTGCCTGTGTTTGATGAGGGGCCTCTGCAAGCATCAAGCAGGCCCTGTGTATCATTGACTGCAGTTGGAGAAGCAGATATAGTTAATAGAATGAGGCCTGGTGCCTGTGGACCTCATATTGAGTGATCAAAAGGGGAATTTGATTCATTTCGTCCCCTTTCCCATTGGCTGGCCTTTAGCCAGAGTGAAGTAGCCATGTATGTCTCAGTCACAGTAGTAAAGCAAGTTAAGATTCCCAAGGAAAAAAGTCTTGACGTCCAGTTTGATTTGTCCTGGACCCATATTTTTAACTGAAAAGGCTCAAACACAGGGAATCTGTTCAGTTTATGAATTGGGCTAAAGTTAGTTGTCTTACCCTTAAGCTATAATGGAGGTGTCCAAGAATAGTAAATGTAGTGGATAAAAATGGTCCAGGTGATTAAACCCTTTACAGAACTTTTCCTTACCTTTTCCAGTTACATGTGTCTTACCCTAGTTGAACATGTGAAGATTTCAGTGTTGTATCTTATGTTGCCTTGGACACGAATGTATTACAGTTAACAGTTAATTCTTTGTATGTGTAATTTCCCATTTTATCAAACTCATACTGAGTTTCGGTCTTACTTAACACAGTCTGATGTGCAAGAATTATCTCATTTATTTCAGTAATTATCAGTTCATAGACTTATTATCTTTCCTCTAATCTATCCAACTATCTAATCTGTGATTATACTTGTGGAAACCTTTTTTCTTGTGGTCTCCAAGGGCACTTTCACAGACCTGCAGGGTACCCTCTAAGTATTGGTTCCTGAATATCTGCAAACTTGGCTGCCTCTCTGGGTTCCTGGAATTGAGTCTCCCTAGGTATGTTTTAATGCCATCTCTTCTCCACTTCTGACACAGATACCTAGCAATCTCTGTGCACCATTCAAGGAACCTGGGATCCTGGCTGTAGACCTATGCCAGGAGAAATATCTCCTTTTCCTCTTCCTTTCTCCTCTTTATCTCTGCTCACTTGTTGTTGTTGTTTCTCTCACCTCAATTTATTTAAATTCTCTCAGCTTTCACAAAATGCTGGAAAGTGATAATCACCAAGAGGTTAGCATCCCTCTCAGAACTGAAGAGGAAGGCCTACAGATAACTAAGCTGTAGTGAGTCTGTTGTCTGCATTTTACGTAATTTCCTGAGTGTAAATTCTATTGTATTTATTTACTCAATGCTTTATTGATTGATTTGCACTTTGAATATTTTACTAGGCCTTTCCAGTTAGTTTGCTTTGGCCAAAGCACTTTGCTAAGTGTCGGCTTAAACCACTTTCTTTAGTTGTAGAAAGAGTGTGTATGTGTGTTCTGGTCTCAGGTGAAAACTTCTATGTATAATTAAACGTGCAGACTTTTGTATACATATCTCCTTTATTGTATACCTCCATTTGTGCTGAACGTTTGGAACTGAAAAAGGTTCCAGTGATATGGACCCTGACTACCTCCTCTCTTCCATTCTCTGTCATTCTACTCTACTGTTCTCCTCATTGGTGCACTGTTTTTGACAACACTGGTCTTGCTTTTCCTCAAGCAAATTCTATTTCTTCCTGATCCAAAGACTTTGCACCTGCCGTTCTTCTGGAAATTCTCTTCCTCTAGGCCTGCATGGCTTGCTACCTCCCTTGTTTGAGCTTCACCAATGCTGTTCAAATCACAAGTGAAATCTCCAACCCCCTCCCTTTCTTCCTCCTCCTTAAAGGAACTTTAAGTCTACCCTCTTCTTCCCTCTCCAGGCTAAATTTCCTAGATTTTCACAAAAAGAAAAACTGAGGAGAGATAATAACATCAGGGCTTTGCTTCTTAGAAATAACTTGTGTCAGTTTCTATGCCTGCAAATAAAAGATAGTTAATAGTTGAGTCCTTTCAGGAGCTTTCTCTGTTTTTCTATTGATACATCTGTATTTTTTTAAGGCAAGATCATTTTGTTTTGTTTAAAAATAAATTGAATATCTGTCAAGATTACTATTTTATTATTGCCCTTTTTGAATTTCCTTGTTTACTTTGCTTGTTCTTTCAGATAAAATTTATTATTAATGGTGCCAAAATTGTATGTAAAATTAGTATTTATAGTAATGTTTTTTTAAATTAATTCTGCTGTCTGTCTTTTTACACATAACATGGCATACTTTTATTCTTTTTACCTAATCTTATTGTGTTGGCCAGGACTTCTAAACAGTGATGTGTAAATGGGTTTTCTTGTTCTTAGTACCATCAAAGGCAATGAGTATATGGCTTAATAAATTTCTATTTCTGTTTTTAGAATTTAAAGAGAATTGTTTTCTTGGATAGTTTACAACATCTGTTGAGACATTTACTTTTCTCTCTTTCTCACTTCATTTCTTTTTTTCCTTTCTTCCCCTGTCTCTCTTCCTCTCTTTCCTTTCTTCCTCCCTTTCTTTCCTCAGGTTTTTGCTTGACTGTACCTTTCCTGAAACAAAAGTAATTCCACTCAGGATTGAATATTATCCTCTCAGAATCTCATTCCATTTCTCATTTTTAATATTGCAGTTAGCTCCTCTTCCCCTTATTAGATTTGCCACAGTTGTATCAATGTTTCTGATTTACTTTTTCCAAGAAGCAGCTCTTGTTTTATTATCCCAACAAGTTTAATTTTTGTTGTTTTATATTTTTGTTTCATTTCATATATACCTCCTACTTTCTTTAGGATTTTTTTTATAGCCATGTATTTTAAAAGCTTTCTTTGCAAATTTTTATGGAAATATATTTGATTTACAGTGTTTGTTTCCAATGTATATCAGAGTGATTGAGTTATGTAGATACATATCTATTATTTAGGGTTTTTTCCATTATAGGTTATTACATTATACTGAGTATTTCTTTTTTTTTTTTTTAAAGTGTTTAGGACTTGACCTATCTTTATTTAAATATCAATTCTGTCTGAATCCCAAATATTTTTATGTACACATTTTTTAAAATTAAAATTTCATTCTCTATGATTTTTGGCAATTCCAAAGATTTCACTATTTTCAGGCTGAATGTTTTTATTTACAGTTTACTGGGAATTAAGTTTTCCTTGCAACTCTGAGGGTATGTGTGTGTATACACTGACATGTCTATATATACATCCTTTTCAGATTACTGTATGGGTTTTTTTTAAAGATATATAAATATCTTTTAAAAGATATTTTGTTTGTATGGTAAAAATGTGAAATGTTTTAATTCTAGAAATCTATTCCCCCAAATGAAGATAGTATAAAAAGTAAAGGTATAAAAATATTCCTTTGAGAGTAATTCCTAGTAACAGAACTTGGAAATGTTTAAAATTATTCATAACACTTACTAAAGGTGGTAAGAAAAACTTTATTCAAGGTAAGAGTACTACAGCAGGGTCTTATAATAGGGGAGAGAGTTTGAACTTGAGCCTGACTCCAGCAGGGACACAGCTAGGATTTATAGCTAAAGAACAGGATGGGTGCATGGGGTTGCAAATACAGACTGGGAGACTGAAAAGCAATGAACAACAACAGGGTGGGTGTCAGTGGATGAAAACTTATTCAGAGGACCATAAGGGTGAGGGTGGATTTTGGCTAAACTGAGAGGATCATTGCTAGGCTAGGCAAGGTTGATAAGATATTGAGGTGAGTGATAAGGAATTTGATCTGATACTGAGGGTGGTCAGATCAAGGGTGGGATATTTTTACTAAACTGACATACAGATTCTGGCTTCACTTGGACTAAATGGACAGGCACCCCTGGATAAAGACATTGCCCAAAGTTGGCAGTGCATTAATGAACTACTGCTGCGTAACAAATTACCCCAAACTAACAGCTTAAAACAATATTATCTCATACTGCTGTGAAAGTTGGGAATCCAGGAGTAATTCATCTGATTGTTCTGGCTCAGGATTTCATGAGGTTGCCGACATCTGAAGGCTTGACATAGGCTGGTGGATTTCCTTCCAAGATGGCTTACTCACATCGCTGTTGAAACCAGTTTCCTTGCTGCCTGTTGGGAGAAAGCCTCAGTTCTTTCACGTGGGCCTCTCTACTGGGATAACTGAGTGTTCTCAAGATATGACTAGGCTGGCTTCTAGAGAGAGTGATCCAAGAGGATGAGCAAGCAGGGTGCAGTGCCTTTTATGACCTAGTTTCATTTTCATTTCTACAATATTCTAACATTAGAAGTGAGCCACTAAGTCCAGCCCACCTGTGAAGGGGAGTATAAGGTCCACCCTTGATGGAAAGGATTTGTGGACATAATTTAAAACCACTTGGTACACATGTGGCCACAAATTGTTTACATACTTTTATGTCCAAAATGCATTTTCTGACAATGCTTTCAAAGATTTTATCCATTATAGCATTAACTTGAAATTCAGGACCTGTCATCTAAGTCAGGTCCAGATATGAATCAGAGTCCAGTTGTGCAGTATCTCAAGTGTTCAGTCACTCAGTTGTGTTCTAATCTTTACGAAGCACGTCAGGCTTCCCTGTCCATCATAAACCCCAGGAGCTTGCTCAAACTTAAGTCCATTCAGTTGGTGATGCCATCCAACCATCTCATCCTCTGCCGTCCCCTTCTCCTCCTGCCTTCAGTCTTTACTGCATCAGGGTCTTTTCCAATGTGTCAGTACTTCGCATCTGGTAGCCAAAGTATTGGATCTTCAGCTCAGCATCAGTCCTTCCAATGAATATGTAGGACTGAATTACTTTAGGATTGACTGGTTTGATCTCCTTGCAGTCCAGGACATTCTCGAGTCTTCTCCAACACAACAGTTCAAATTATACAAATGTAGTTCCTCTAGACCTGAGGATCTGTGAACAAAAGAGATGAGTTAATCTGCTCACTTTCACAGCCAACATACAATGGTGGGTCAAGCATACATAACTTTCATAGACACTTCTGTTCCAGAAAGGGGAGGGGAGATGGGAGTCAATAATAGCAGTTCTGAAATACCACAGGTTCTTGTTGGCAATCCTTGGATTAGGATTCAAGGCCTGGAAACTTCCTAGGCTTCAGTTTCTGAATGTTTAATTATACCCTCTGACATGATTGCATTGCATGAAAGGTGGGGAGTATATAGTTACACTGAAACAGTCTGCATAGCCTGTTTCCTGCTTGTCAAAGGTAGCAGTCCAGAGCTCTCATTTTGTACGTTTTCTGGTCCTTTCAGTCCAAGCTGAGCATAAGTTTGTTATTTTAAAACTTGATGTGTCTTCTGATAATCTTACTGGTGTTCATGCGAAAGCACCCCACTCCAAAGCCACAATCACACATGTCTTCATAATAAGGCCTACTCTGTCTTGGTTTTATGCTGAGATAGCTGAGCAATAACACCCTGAAACTTGGTATAAGTCCTATTGTGTGATTAAAATGATCTCTGAGTGACACCCCCAAACTCTTTGGAGGGCATTGGCCTGACTAAATAATCCTATGAAGCATCCCATTCCACCTTTCTGAGGCCTAACACAGAATTTAACAGTTACACTCGTCTTTCAGTTCAGTGCAGTCACACAGTCGTGTCCTACTCTTTGCGACCCCATGAGTTGCAGCATGCCAGGCCTCCCTGTCCATCACCATCTCCCGGAGTTCACTCAAACTTACGTCCTTCGAGTCAGTGATGCCATCCAGCCATCTCATCCTCTGTCGTCCCCTTTTCCTCGTGCCCCCAATCCGTCCCTGCATCAGAGTCTTTTCCAATGAGTCAACTCTTCACATGAGGTGGCCAAAGTACTGGAGTTTCAGCTTTAGCATCATTCCTTCCAAAGAACACCCAGGGCTGATCTCCTTTAGAATGGACTGGTTGGATCTCCTTGTAGTCGAAGGGACTCTCAAGAGTCTTCTCCAATACCACATTTCAAAAGCATCAATTCTTTGGTGCTCAGCTTTCTTTACAGTCCAACTGTCGCATCCATACATGACCACTGGAAAAACCATAGCCTTGACTAGACAGACATTTGTTGGCAAAGTAATGTCTCTGCTTTTCAATATGCTATCTAGGTTTGTCATAACTTTTCTTCCAAGGAGTGTCTTTTAATTTCATGGCTGGAGACACCATCCGCAGTGATTTTGGAGCCCCCCCAAAATAAAGTCTAACACTGTTTCCACTGTTTTCCCATCTATTTCCCATGAAGTTATGGGACCAGATGTCATTATCTTCGGCTCATCTTTAGACCAACTTTATTTAAAAAAAAAAAAATTAAGAACTGACGTATATGTGATGTACAATGTTATATTTAGACCACCTTACCCTAATGCCCCAGATATGACCTTTTTCTTGAGAGCCATTAATTTTAGCATCTTCTGTCAACATAAAAGACTGGAAAATTTCCAAATCAGCAAGTTCTGTCTACTTTTTTAATAGTCTTTCTCTTAAAGTTGTTTTTTTTTTTTTTTTAATTTTCCTTCATATTTTACTATAGGCAACAAGAAGAAGCCAGGAAGCACTTTTGGCTGTTTCACTGGAAATTTCCATAGCTAAATAACTCAATTAATTAGGTAGTTTCTCCTTCCAGCTCATTAGGTATATTTTTGACTTTTCATAAACTGCAGGTGTAGTGGACTTTCCTCTGCACACTCTCCAGGCTGTTTCCTCCTGCCTCTCTTTTCTGCCAGGCATCCTGAGTGGACCACTGTGATTCCACTTAGAGCTTACTCATCAGTGAAATAACAGGGATCGGTACCCTGGCTTCAGTGCTTCTGATGTCCAGAGTCTATGTACCTTTCCCTATGACTTTCATGTTTTTGCTATCCAACTTCCATCATTTGGCTAGATCAGTTCTGACAGCTCATACTCACAAACACACTGGCAGATGCTTCTGCATGCACATGTGCACACACATGCACGTGTACACATGAACATCCCGGAGAGGAAACTTGCACATATGAACAAGTACCTGCTGCTTCTCCAGGCACATGAATTTTGGTAAGCATCTGATTTTCTTTTTCCTGTTAAATTCTTCAATTGCTCATGGATCATGTCAGGTTGCACTTTTAACTCTAACCTTATCCTCAAAGGTTACAGAATCTTGGCATTTGCTCATGACAGGGACCGGCCTGCAGAGCATTGGGGAGGGTTAAAAGCGGTCGCCCTGGACAGTTGAGTGACATACACCTGCATTCTGCATTCTCCCATCATCTTGGACAGTTTCACGGTACTAGTCATGTTGGCTTGGTCTATTGCCTGTGCATTCCTTCAGGGGACCAGAAAACAAGGACTTCTGGGCTCAACTGACTTGGAGAACCCCTTTCTCATTATGCACCTATCTAGGTCATTCCTTGTCAATGTTGTGCCCTTGTGGCTAGCCTACCACCCCTTAGGGCCCACAACATTCTGAGTGAGGCTCCCTGTTCTTCCTATCTATGTAGCTTTCTGTGTGCACGTACCTGTGCCCCCAGTTGCCTGTTGGACACCAAGCTACAAGGGCCTTTACCCACTTCCCCTACCCCACCCCCACTCCACACCCATATTGCCACCCCATCCCACAATCCTACCCCCACCCCCACTGCACCCCCCACACCACACCCACAACCGTATCCCCATCCCACCCCATCCCACCCCCAACCCACGTCCACCACACCCCTACACCCCCACACCTCCCACACACCCACCCCAAACAGACCCAACCCTACCCCCATCCTCCTCCCACCCTTCCCTACCCCCACCTTACTCTACCCTTCCCTATCCCACTGTACCCCCATCTAAAAGTTCCTCCCCTCCCCCTGCCCCCGCCGCCAGACCGGTGGGCGTGGCCACAGGCACCACACCGCCCCCTCTCTTGGAGCCCTCCCTCCGTCTTCTAGACTCTCTGTTATTTGTATCTGTGTAGCTTTCTGTGTGAACCTGTCTACCTGTGCCTCCAAGCACCCCTTGGACACCCAGCTACAAGGGCCACTTCTCCTACCCCACGCCCATCCCAAACCCATAACCCCACCACAGCCCTACCCCTCCACCACCCCACCTTCCCCCATACCTCATCCCAACCCCCACTACCACCCCACACCCTGACTCCCAATCCGCCCCCACACCCAACCCTTAACCTGCCCCCCAACCCACCCAACCCCCAACCCCACTCTCACCCCCACACCACCCCCCTACCCCACCCCCAGCCAGCCCTACACCTCCCTGCTGCTGCTGTTGCTGCTGCTTAGTTGCTTCAGCCGTATACCACCAGGCTCTTCTATCCATGGGATTTTCCAGGCAAGAGTACTGGAGTGGGGTGCCATTGCCCTCTCCGCTACCCCTCCCTGCTGCTGCTGCTGCTGCTGCTGCTGCTGCTGCTGCTGCTCAATCGCTTCAGTCGTGTCTGACTCTGTATGACCCCATGGACAGCAGCTCACCAGGCTCCCCCTTCCCTGGGACTCTCAAGGCAAGAACACTGGGGTGGGTTGCCATTTCCTTCTCCAATGCATGAAAGTGAAGAGTAAGTAAAAGTGAAGTTGCTCAGTCGTGTCTGACTCTTAGCGACCCCATGGACTGTGGCCTACCAGGCTCCTGTGTCCATGGGATTTTTCAGGCAAGAGTACTGGAGTGGGGTGCTATTGACTTCTCCGGCTACCCCTCCCTGCTGTTGCTGCTGCTGCTAAGTCACTTCGGTAGTGTCCGACTCTGTGCAACCCCGTAGATGGTACCCCACCAGGCTCCCCCGTCCCTGGGATGCTCCAGGCAAGAACACTGGAGTGGGTTGCTACTTCCTTCTCCAGTGCATGAAAGTGAAAAGTGAAAGGGAAGTCGCTCAGTCGTGTCTGACTCTGAGCGACCCCATGGACTGCAGCATACTAGGCTCCTTCATCCATGGGATTTTCCAGGCTAGAGTGGGGTGGAGTGGGGTGCCATTGACCCCTCCCTACCCCCACCCTAATGCTCCTACCCCCGCCATTGCCAGGGGCATGGCCACAGGCAACACCCTTCCCCTTCTCTGCATGCCTTCACCGCCATTCTGGACTCCCTGGGAGACTGCACTCGCGATCCCAAGATCTCATGAGATTTGCTCCAGAAGGAAACAGTAGCTGGGTTGATTAGGCCACCTGTTTTCCGGACACTGCAGAGTAACCACTTCTCTCTCCTCAGCGTTCAACAGGGACCTTGTGGCAAGGCACAGCTGCACAAACCGTAAGTTCCCGCCTTGGGTCCCCTGCTTTCCCATAAGGTGACCTTGAGCTAGTCTCTGGTTCACCCCCACAGACCCCCAGTACTATTCGCCTCCCAAAAACGAGTTATCTGGACCGAGGGCTGGAATAATAGCCCAGGAGGGTGAGGAGCCAGCCGTACCTACGTGCTCCGCAAAGAGGCCTACCCTGTGGAGGCAATAATCCAGCGAACCAGGGTCTGCTGCCACTTGGCACTGGACATGGGCTCCCCTCTGAAGGTTCCAGGGCATGGTGGGCTGAGAAAGGGACCGAAATGGGGCTGCTGGGCAGTGATCAGTGTCCTTTGAAGAAGGGCCCTTGGACCTGAGTCCAGCTCGGCGCTTCAATTGTCTGCTGGTCCAGCCATTGAGAAATCACTCAGATTCGGAGATACGAGGAGACTCGCACTCACATGGCAGGGTTGGCTTTCCAGTTTTGAGTTTATTCTTCTGGTTCATAAATACACATGTTAACATACCATCATCTTGTTTTTGGAGCACTTTGGATCTTATTCTCAGGCTTGGGTGGACACGGGTGACTGAGAGGATAGGAGACCAGGGAAACTGGTTGTTTGAGGACCTGAGGCCATTGTGAGCTGAACCAGTGTGGGTGGAATCCATCTTCAGGTAAGCTGGTCCCCTTCATCACCTCTGGTGCCTCCTCTGTGCTGGTCATTGGGGAGCTGGGTAGCGTCTGTAGCCTGAGGAGGATGAGCACCCTTTAGTTTCCCACGTCATTTTCCTAAGAGAGCTTTGGTCCTGCTGCTGTCTTAAAAAAGGCAACTGCAGCGTGTTGAGGACCCATTCCCAAAGCCATGGTTAGGTTCAGAACCTGTGCTCAGGAGGCTTGTTTCAGACCCCAGACACTCGACCCCTGTGTGGTATTGGGCAAGGGCTGGGTGGTGAGCCCAGGAAAGTTTTGCTCTTCCTAGTGTGGGGCCCCTGGTAGTGAGGTGCTCCTGGAAAGAAAGCACTCAGGCAACAGAATGAGTCCTCTAGATGCAGCTGGAGGAGGCCAGGAAGGCCGTGTGGCCAGACGTGGAATGGAGAATGGAGAGAGACCACAGGGCAAGGACGATATTATGCACTGGGGGTGCTGGGTAACCTTTGGGCACTGCTGATCCCAGGACACCTGGCTGTAACCCCCAGTATCACTGCTGTCTCCAGAGCAGAATATGTGGACCCTCTGTCCCAGAACTGCAGACTCTTGAGTGTCTGTGTCAGGACCCACTGGGGCCAGGACCCTGAGAGGAGGAAGATGTGCAAAGAGGAGAGGTCAAGGTCATGAATCCAGGGGAGTTCAGGGCAGAGGGAGAAAGGGGTCAGCATGGGGGCTGCCAGCCAGTCCCCTTACTGTGCAGACCAAGTGTGATCAGAGCCCAGGCCATGGCACAGAGTCCCAGAGCTCTGCTTTTGCAGTCACGGCAATGGACCAGGGTCCCCACACCCTTCATATCTCCTGCCTCACCTATGGAAGGGGCCTCTGTGCACAGCTGCTCCCCAGATCTGGCTGGTGAAACCCCATCAGTGAATCTGCCTATTTGCCCCTGTGGAGGGCAGGCAGTAGTGGGAGGTTTCCTCCTGGGATATGGTCTGAGCCTGAGACCTTGGAGGAGGGCCGTTGAGCTGAGGTGAGGTATAAATCTAGGCTTTTCTGGATTTGTCCCCAAATATTGCATCATTGCCCCATCCTCCTGGATGACCTGGCAGTACCCCCAGACTTGCTGAGTTCCTAGACTGTGGTGGGTAGTGTCCCCTGAAAGGAGGCTCCTGTTCTGTTCTCTAGTAGGCCCTAGGCTTTTCACTGCCCACAAACAGAGTAGGGCATTCCAGAACTCAGAGACTTTCCTGGGCACACTGCCCCACCAGACTGGCCCAGGGATGGCTTAGGGAGACCTGCACTTGGCCAGAGGCATCATTCCTGTGTCATTCTCCGTGGCCCCATCTGTGACAGTCTCTTGAGCCCCAGCCCTTGCCTGTGAAAAGGAAAAAGCACGGTGAGGCCACTGCTGATGATGTTTCAGTTTTTGAGGAAGAACGTGAGATGAGGAAAGTGAACCACTTGGTGATGTAAATTATGCCAAATATGAGGTATTGTCATTTTGATTTAGAATCCAGCTTCAGGCTCTCATTCCCCATCCCCTGGAAAAAGTTGAATAAAGAGCATGTTTGTGACAAAAGAAATGAAGATGTCTCAGAGGCAAAGATGCCAGCAAATGTTACTTCACTTGGTAGTGATAAAGAAACTTGGAGATAGTATCAGGCCTGAAAGCACAAAGAATGAGACCTTGGAAGCAGATCCAGGCTTAGGAAGTAGGGTAACAATTGGCCAGGCTGTGCATAAGAAAGATCATCACCCCTCAGTTGAAATTTATGTGCTGAGAAGAAAGGAAGCAGAGTTGAGAGGACTCCTTTCTGACGTTTCTGCAAAGAAATGAAACACTTTAATTCTCAATGCTTAAGATCACAGAGTACTAAAAAAATTGCTTTAGTATTTTTATTTCTCTAAACATTTACAACCAGTCAATCCTAAAGGAAATCAACCCTGAATATTCATTGGAAGGGCTGATGTTGAAGCTGAAGCTCCAAAACTTTGGCCATCTGATGTGAAGAGCTGACTCATTGGAAAGGACTCTGAAGCTGGGAAAGAGGGAAGACAAGAGAAGAGGATGACAGAGGAAGAAATGGATGGATGGCATCGCTGACTCAGTAGACTTGAGTTTGAGCAAACTCTGGGGGACAGGGAATCCTCGTGTGCTAAGGTTCATGGCGTCATAAAGAGTCAGACAGTACTGAGTGACTGAACAACAACAAACATTTACAACAGTGTAACAGGGGCCTTAGCTTTAAAAAAAATATGGAATAGCTGTGGAAAAACATCATGATTGTGCCTTAGATTATGAAGGTTGTCTTTGCAGTTTCAGCATGAGTGGTCACCCTGGTGGCCCTGCTCCAGCATACAGATGAGGTTTGCCTGTCATTATTTTTGAGGCTTGCTTGCTTTTCATTTGTTCAGACACCCTGAATGGAAGATCATGACTTTTTTTTTTTCAGTCTTACTGAGATATTAATCGAATTGACTTATAGCCCTGTGTAAGTTTAAGGGGCTCAGCATCATGAGTCCACTTACATCCATCCTGCAGTGATGAGCGCAGTAAGTCTAGTGAACATTCATCATTTCATATGGATACAAAATTAAATAGGAAAAAAGTATTTTCATTTTGATGAGAACTCTTAGGTTTTACTCTATTAACTTTTATATCTAATATAAAACAACATTAGTTATACTTGTGTGGTATGTCACCTAACAAAACAGTGTTGGTTGTACTTGTATGTCACCTCCCTCATACATTAGGTGTTGTTTCCAGGGCTCCCAAGAGGTCTGGCACCACAGTTCTTTATGTGTCCTGATGGAACAAATAGCCCCAGGTCATTCACCTTAAAACCTAAATAAATAAACAATTGGCCAAGCAGAGGTATAGAATTGGTATAGAATTTAAAGACTCAAGAGGCAGTTTTCTATAACAGGTTAACCGGGGTATCCTCTACTGCACATTAATGAAGCTCTTTTATGTATAGGTGGGAAGGTCCCCTGGAGTTGGAAATGGCAACCCATTCCAGTATTTGTGCCTAGAGAATCCCAAGGACAGAGTAGCCTAGTGGGCTACAGTCCATGGGATTGGAAAAAGTCAGACATGTCTGAGCGACTGATACTTAATACTAGAAAGAAATTAGGTGACAAGTGAAGTGCTAGAAAAGAAGTGATTTATTAGAGTAGGACACTTGGCAGGTTCACAAGCCTTGTGTTGCCCTAAGTACTCAGGTACACTTTCACAATCAGAGGAAGAGTAGAGGGGGGAAGATCTTCTTTTTCTTGAGTAGACAGCACGTTTCCATCATCAGTGCCTCCCCCAGGTAGGGCAGGCAAGTTTACTTGTTCCACTCTATATCGTCAGGCTAGGACTATCATAGTTCAGTTAAGTTCAGTTGCTCAGTTGTATCCAACTCTTTGTGACCCCATGGACTGCAGCACACTAGAATTCCCTGTCATATTACTTGGGAAAGATATTTTCAGGTCTTAGTACAATGCAGGTCTTTCATTTTGAAAAGTCACCTTTCCATAAGTGATTGTGTTTTTTATATGCACAGACCCTGTTTGGGGCAGTCATTAACTTGATGAACACTGGGCAGGTTTTAGGTCTTGTTTTCTGCTATAGTTTTAGTGTTTGGGGGCTCATTCTGAAAAAAAGGTAAATAACTCCCAAAGAGCATGTTTTGGGAGTTATTTACTCATGGAACTCACTAGGCAGGATGTAAGTCTCATGCCACCATTGTTTGATTGTTTTTGGCCATGTCTCATGCTTCTGTTGCATGGTTTTGTTGCTAAGCAAGTTAGCTTGATTTAAGAAAGCCAAGCTGGCTTTGATGCTAAGCGACTTGTTTTGCTTTATGAATAGAGAAAGCTGACGTGTTTCAGAATTTTCCCATTATTCCATGAGTGTCATTAGTCTTATTGTGGCCTACCCCTTAAGTTTTCTTCTCTATCTCCAGTTCCCTAATGGAGTATTGAGCTAATGTTTGATCGTTCTGTTCTCTTATTCTGTCCCTACCACCTGGGGACACTCCCAGCCACCACGTGCAGGCTGCAGTGCCCTCAGTGATCCTGACACCACTCCAGGAAATGAGATGCAGCTCTGCAAGCCAGGAGACCAGGCTCCTAATTCTGCTGTCATTTTCTTCCTCCCCCTTGTTCTGGCTACCCCCTGCCAAGTCTTGCAGTCCTACGTGCCTGGAGTGGACCCTCAACCTCCCACCCCCTGTCCACTGGATCCTACTGCTACTTTGCCTCTAGATGCACCACCCTCAGGAGTAACTGGCTAGAGTTAGGGTGACCTGGACATCTGGCAAGTCTTCACTGGGGAGGAAGAAGGAGGGAGCCTCTTTTGTTTAGGTCTAGATGTTATTGAATCTGTCTTACCAAGCACAGGAAGAGGCAGAGAGGGCTGATAGAGAGGGTAGACTCTTCTAGGGTAAGAAGAGATCTGACTCCAGAGTGGAGGGAGGACAGACATACTGGAACTCCAGGTGGGATTTTGTCTGCTGGAGTCTGGGTCCCCAGGGCTTCTTGTCAGTCTGGAGCCTCTAAAGGACAGCCAGGCTGTGGTCTTCCTCCAGAATCCATGGCGGGTCATCGTCCAGCATTTCTAGTGCCTGTTTGCACACAGATGCATTCCAGAGAGCCCCAGGAAGAACCTCAGGAGAAAATGCTTTGCAGTCGTAGAAGGAACTCTGCAACTAGAGAGGGAATGAGCTCTTCCCACCCCGAAATGAGCTCAGAGGCTGCACCAGCCTGTGCAACATAAAAATAGGTAGCAATGTCCCCAGGTTGACTCACTCCTGGGTCCTGGGAGTCATCCTGGGAAGACCTGACACTGGGCAGAAAGAACATGTCTTCATGCAGATGAGTCCCTAGTGCTTCTGTGTCCAGTGAGTCCCCTGCACAGACAGATTCTGTGAAGCTGGAGGTGGACAAAGGCCTGTGCCCTGCCTCACATGGAAAGACTTTTTGGCTGATACTTCCCGTTTTTAGATCATTTGAAGACAGTGGTCCATCCTGCATCTTTAGATCTCCTGGATGTTGAGTTCCCATGGAAACATCCCAAGCATAGACCTCTGCTGTTTCCTGTTTCCCCAACTCCCCGTGAAGTTGGCTAGCTCTTCCTAATGTTCAGTGGGGCAGATCCGTCCATCCATCCATGTTTGCCCAAATGGGTCTTCCAGTTCCACCTTCTTGGAACATGACAGCATCCTGCCTTGGCTGTCTCAGGCTCACCAGGCTGGAAAGGAAATGAGGGGTGAACTTTAGGTTCTCTTTAAAAGTTATTTGAGGTAGTGGGGGAAAGTGCCAGCATCATCATGGCTGCCTCTTAATCAGGGACTCAATGATTCTTTGTTGCTAAACTTGTGCTACTGCAGCTAATTGGTCAAGGTGATTGCAGGAAGTCAGAATGCCCACAAGACACATTCCAGCTTAACCCTATTTTAGGGTTTTAAGTCTACTTAAGAGACATCCGCATCTCTGGCTGCTAATGGGGATGGTAGGAATTTGATGAATGCCATCTCTATAAAGTTACCAAACTGGAGTATCCTTCAGGTAAGGCCAACCTCTCGCCCTCCAAATAGAAGAACTTTGGGGCATAACAATGCCAGGCATGGACAGGTTCCATCCATCTGTGTTCTGAGACCGCAGCAGAACCAGTGTGTCAGCTAAACCAGCAGGGTCTTCACCCAGACCCTTTGATGCAGGCTTTGCACCTCTCCAGGGAGAAAGTCCATGTGGCTACCTGTGCTTAATGCAGAGCAAAGGAAAAACTGAAATGTATTTGTGGGCTTAAAGTTGAGCTCCCATGAGAATCTGTGTAAGTGAGAGCCTTAGGGGAGGGAGTGAGGTGGGGTGGGGGGGCGGTTCGAAGGTGCTTTGCATTCCTTGTTCACTGGCACTGAAGGAAAGTCAAGTTACCCAGCTACTTTGGGAAGGAGGCTTTGAAGGTCATGGTGAGGGTACAGGTTGCTTGACAGAGCCCAGGCTGGGATGTGCAGGGGGACACCTGAGCCTCTGGTTTGCTGCCATTTGCTGACACAGATTTGTGTCCTTGGCCCACGTTATTTCCCTTCAGGAGAGCCCATGGCCCTAAGCCCTCAGTGGCTTTCAGGCAGAACAAGGTGTGTCCCAAGTTTAGCCAACCAAAACAGTTCCATCCTCTCCTAACCCACATTCCTAAATTTAATCTTCTAGCTTCAGGGAGGAAATGCCCTTTGCTCTCAGGGAGAGAGGAAGTGTTTGCCTTCCTCTTGGTTTGCCTTGGGTTTAAGGGATCTACGTGGTCCCTTTTTAGCCACTCCCTCTGCTGGTAATTTCTCAAGCCTAGCCTAAGAAAAGTCTCTGAATTCCTCCAAACAAAACACACTGTCTTGGGTACTTTCCTTGGTTTCATTACAAGTATCTGGTCCCTCTGTTCTCCTGGCCAGCTCCTAGGTGTCATTTTGCCCTGACCAGTTCCAGGGAAGCCTGGACCCTCAAAATCTGGAGGACCCACTATCCATCCATTACACCTCTGTTCCCCCATGAACGGGGACATGTTTCACTGTGTGACGTATAAGTGACAGTGTTATTCTCAGAAATCTTACTTTGTTTCTTTATTCTCTGGGGTGACACCACCATCTGCACAGAGCTGTCTGAACGTGAACATTTGGTTTTGATGTGGCCCAAATTTCACCAACGAATGTACCTTCAGGTTGGTTTTCTTCTTTTATATTTTGCTAACCTATTGTGAACAGACATAGGATCCCATAAGTTGTATATAGTGAGAAATTTAAAATCCCACTCAGACATAGGTGGATGGAGATCTAGTAGTAAGATAGCACTTTAGTTGGAAATGGAAATTTCAGCCAGAATCTGAAAAGTGGGTCCTGGAAGGAGAACTGAGCACACTGCTCCACACTGGAGCCTTGGGCTCTGACAGCCATACCTGCTGGGGTCTTCATGGGACAAGCCACGCAGGCCAGGATCCTGTAGATAATTTTCTTTTCCTTTCCATTGATGTTGGCAATTGCATGCTTTGCTTTTGCTTCTACATGCAGTTTTATCTTATCCCAGGCAGTTTGGTTTCTTCTCTGATTTTTGCCACTTGTACAGACTGCTACAATATTTCTTAACCAAAAAGAATTTGGCAGGGTAGGGCCTGGGGGGATGCACTAGGGTGGGGTGAGAGTGAGGGGATGGGGCCACACCAAACAGCATCTGGGGTCGCAGTTCCCTGGTGAGGATAGAACTCGTGCCCCTGCATTGAAACCACAGAGTCCTCTTCACTGAACGGCCAGAGAAGTTCCTGGAATTGATTTAATGAAAGACATAATTAGGAGGAATTTTTGGATGACATTTTACATTTTAGTTTGTGACCAGTGATTATAGTTCATATTATTTTATAGTTTTGTGATTTTACTAGCTTAAAGGATTTGGGGGGTTTCTTTTCATTTTAAAAGCTAAAAATTGTTTTTTAAATCCATGGGATACAAAAAAAAAAATCTGTAGAATATTTGAAAGAGTGGAGGCTTTTTTCTGAATGTGAGCACTTTGCTCCACTGAACCAAAAGGTAGCAACATTTTTAGACGAGACACACAGTGAAAGGTACACATTTTTATGAAGTGACATAACAGCACCCATTGCGTGAGTTATTGGTTGGAGTTTAGAGACAGGCCGTGTTGGGCTAAACTCCTTACTGCTGTTTTCAGCCCTTGAGAAATAATCAGAAGCTTTCTCTGAATAGAGTGGGGTCAGCTGTCAGGCTCCTAGGTATTTACCGGCCAGCAGGGCTGGGATTAAATGCAGCAGCCAGTAGATACAGGATGAGGCAAGAGGTCCCCTTGTTCCTTTGTTTTTGCCTGGAGAGATGTTTGTCCACATGCCCTTGGGGCCAAAGCTGTGACTCTGTGGCCAGAAGATGTCTCTGACCCTGCCTTGGAGGAACAGTAGGGTGTCCTGGATTCCTTAACCAGAGAAGGACCGGCCCCACCTCATTTGCTCTCTGATATCCCCCCAGGACTCGTTCCGGAGTAGATTCACGATGGGCGTCCGGGCACCACCCAGACTTCTTGAGCTGGCCAGCCAGAGCCTGCTGCAGAATGAGGCCTTGGCCATTGTGGCTCTGGAGGAGCTGCCCACTGAACTCTTCCCACCGCTGTTTATGGCAGCCTTTGCTGGGAGGCACACCCAGGCCCTGAAGGCGATGGTGCAGGCCTGGCCCTTCCCCTGCCTCCCACTGGGAGCCCTGATGAAGGACCACCAGCCTCATCTGGAGACCTTCCAGGCTGTACTCGACGGCTTGGACATCCTGCTTGGTCAGGAGGTCCGCCCCAGGTAAGGTCTCCCTGGCAGACTGATAAGGCCTGCGGGCGTGAGCACAATGCAGCCAGGGCAAGAGGTTGAGGGTCACCTGGGAACAGGTGATCGGGTGTACAGGACTGGTTGACGAAGAGAAGGCAGAAAAGGCACGTGGGCCACCCCCCAATGTCCCTTTAAGTGGGGATCAAGGGGGGCCCGGAAGCTGGAGGTGCTGTGGTGTGAGGAGTGCAGAGCACTCGCAGGGTCTTGGTGCCCATCGGCCTCTGCACAGCTCAGCATGTCCTCCATGGCCCCACAGGCGGTGGAAGCTACAGGTGCTGGACTTGCGCCAGAACACCCACCAGGACTTCTGGACCCTGTGGTCTGGCATCAAGGCCAGTGTTTGCTCGCTGCTGGAGCCCGAGCCAGCCCAGCCCATGCAGAAGAGGTGCAAGGTGGAGGCGCAGGTGGTACTGAAGCCGGCGCAGGCCCCTGTGGAGGTGCTGGTCGATCTGTGCCTCAAGGAGGACACGCTGGATGAGACCATCAGCTACCTGCTAAAGAAGGCCAAGCAAAGGAGGAGCCTGCTGCACCTCCGCTGCCAGAAGCTGAGAATCTTCACCATGCCCATGCAGAGCATCAGGAGGATCCTGAAGGTGGTGCAGCTGGACTCCATCCAGGACCTGGAGGTGAACTGCATCTGGAAGCTGGCCACACTGGGCAGGTTTGTGCCACACCTGGGACGGATGGGCAACCTGCGCCGGCTGCTGCTGTCGCGCATCCACATATTGCCACGCACCACCCCCGACCAGGAGGAGCACTTCGTCGACCAGCTCACCATCCAGTTCCTGAACCTGCCCCACCTGCAGAAGCTCTACCTGGACTCCATCTCCTTCCTTGAGGGCCGCCTGCACCAGGTGCTCAGGTGAGGCATGGCGCCAGCTCCGCAGACCAGAGTGGGCCTCTTTCATTTCATTACCCTCGGGGCATCTGCTCTATGCCCGCTGGGGACATTGCCAGGGTGCACGGGCCCCTTGGAAGTCCTTAAAATGCCACCACTGTGTCTCCAGCCATCTTGTCAAGTCACCTCCCTGGTTAGGGTCAGAGGCATGGCCTAGGTTAGATGCTGTCAAAGGGGATTTCTTGCTGGGAGTCCGCATAGTGTGGGTCAGGGTTGATGTCCTTGGGAATTCTTTCCAAGAGAGTGATGTCTTAGCTGAGATGATGAAAGATAACTAAGCGAGAAGGACCTTGGTCCATCACACATGAGGTTTGAAGTCTGAATCTCTGTCTCTCACTCCCACCTGACGCTTCTGTCCTGAGTTGTTTTAGGCTCCAGGTGAGCTGTGGCAAGTGGGTGATTCTGGAGATGACGAGGGATACAGATGGGGAAATTGTGGCTCCTAAGCAGTCCAGAGAAGAGAAAAAGTCAAATGAGAATCATTGTTGAAGTGGCTCCAATCTCTTTAAGTCCAAATTACAATTAATGTTTTCCTCTAAGACTTCTGAATACATAGGAAATCCTCAGTAACAGGTTATTGTTCTTCCTTGAATACAGTGATAAAACCTGAGAGGATGCAGCCTAGTCTGTCTGTATGAATGAGTTCCATTGATTCCTTTTTTGGCAGCTGCAAACTCCAAGCATTAGGAATAAATATATTCACTAAGAAACCAGAAGAAAGAAAGGAAAAAATAAAAAAAGAATTGTAGGTAGTGATGGACGGTTTGTGGCCCCCGAATATCTGGGGGATATTCCCCCACGGATCATCTGTAGCTGCTGGGAGCCAGCAGCCTATGTCCAGTGCATCCAGCCTGCTGTTTAATTCAACTAGTATTGTCCTGTAAAAACATATTAATTCCTGTGAACCAAATACTAGTAAGCTGAAATAGACAAATGACATTTGTTTACTGTTTGTTTCCCACATTGAAAATAGTACATCATTTTGTGTAGGGGGAGGTCGTCTCTCATGTGAGCATGACCTTCCCCTCAGAAGACCCCCTGCCTTCCTGTTAAGAAGGTGAGAGGCCAGCTCCAACTCAGTGAGATGCCCTGCGATCCGGTGAACAGGTCTCTCCTTCCCACATCCCTCCGCCCGCCACCTCTGCCCCTGGGACTGACTGCCCTGTCTTTCCCCAGGTGCCTGAAGACCCCTCTGGAGACCCTGTGGATCACCAACTGCCTGATTTCGGAGTCAGATCTGGCGTACCTGTCACAGTGCCCGAGCGTCAGCCAGCTGAAGGACCTGGGCCTCAGCGGGGTCAACCTGACCAGCCTCAGCTTGGAGCCCCTGAAGGTCCTGATTGAGTGGACTTCAGCCACCCTGCAGGACCTGGACCTGGATGAGTGTGGCATCATGGACTCCCAGTTCAGTGCCCTCCTGCCAGCCCTGAGTTGCTGCTCCCAGCTCACCACCTTCAGCTTCTGCGGCAACCCCATCTCCATGGCAGTGCTGGAGAGCCTGCTGCACCACACCATGGGGCTGAGCAAGCTGAGCCACGTGCTGTACCCCTCACCCCTGGAGAGCTATGAGGATGTGCGTGGCACCCTGCACCTGGGCCTCCTGGCTCAGCTGCACGCCCGGCTCAAGCGGCTGCTGTGTGAGTCTGGGCGGTCCAGCATGGTCTGGGTCAGTGCCAGCCCCTGTCCACACTGCGGTGAGCAGATCTTCTATGACACCGAGCCCATCCTGTGTCCCTGCTACATGCCCGCCTAGCCCAGCTCATGAGTTGCAGGCTTTGTCCCCAGCACTGGGACACTGCCACCCAGACCTCAGTACATCTAGAAGGAACACAAACCACAGTTTCAGACAATAGTTAAGTGCATGCTGGAAAAGGAAAGGTGATTTAGAGTGTGCAGGAGGGGAGGGCTTGGTGGCATTTTTGGAGAGATGTGTTCCTACAAAGTTAGAAATATGAATCTGAATTTTGGAGAGGGAATTTTGGGCTTGGGAGGTTAATGGGGTTGTTACCTCTCCATTGAATTGTTAAAAAGAAATAAAGGGAACTTCAGTGTCAATCATTGGGTGTCCTCTGTGATCTCTGACCATGATTTTCCCCTTTAAATTCATGACTCTCCTGTTAGTGTTTAAATAAAAGGGCCTGAACGTGAGCGGGACCTAGATGCTCTCTGGTAGGCAAGGATCAGCTACAGGAGTTCAGGGCACCATTTACCCACTCCCTGTGGTTCTCATTTCCAAGGCATTCATCTCCTCACTTATCTCTGAGGCTGTTCAACCTGTCCTCTTATACAAGGTGCGTTCTCAGGGCCTGGAACAAATTAAGGATCCAGGAGTGAGCATGGCTCTAGGGAACCTTCTTCCAAGGGGCCCTCACTGCTAACCCCACCAAGGCCCTGGACTGGAGCATTTTCCCCAGTGGATCCAGCAGATGCAAAGCCTCCATCTCAGACCCTGCTGCTGCTGCTGCTGCTAAGTCGCTTCAGTCGTGTCTGACTCTGTGCAATCCCATAGATGGCAGCCCACCAGGCTCCCCCATCCCTGGAATTCTCCAGGCAAGAACACTGGAGTGGGTTGCCATTTCCTTCTCCAATGCATGAAAGTGAAAAGTAAAAGTGAAGTCGTTCAGTCGTGTCCGACTCTTCGAGACCCCATGGACTGCAGCCTACCAGGCTCCTCCATCCATGGGATTTTCCAGGTAAGAATACTGGAGTGGAGTGCCATCGCCTTCTCCATCTTAGACCCTGGGCAGTGCCAAGTTGGGTACACTGTGCCTGGAGTCCTGGGGGATATTTGCCTGCAGACTGTCTGGATCCTCTGGGACTCTCCAGCCTGTACCCACTTTCCCACTGCTCAGCCGTATCTGACTCTTTGGGACCCCATGGACTGTAGCCTGCCAGGCTTCTATGCCCATGGAATTCTACAGGTGAAAACACTGCAGTGGGTAGCCATTCTCTTTTTCAGAGATCTTCCCAACCCAGAGATTGACCAATGCAGGGGTCTCCTGCATTGCAGGCAGATTCTTTACCATCTGAGCTGCCAGGGAAGCCTCCAGTTTCTAAGAGACAACCCAATATCCCTGAATCCATTGTCTAAATGTGTTTTTATGCCACTAATATCCCCACAGGTTTTATTTTGTTTTTACATTAATCAAAGTTTTCACACACATTTATTTATTCAAAGGCTGAGAGAAATTCATTCCCAATTGTCCAAAAAAGTCACTTCCGAGTTGAGTATTTCAGTGTTGAGTGTAACTTGGCATTTTTCTCCTTGGTGTTATTCATATGTAACCTTTAAAAAAAAAAACAAAACTTTAACCCTTGAGTTTTTACCTTTAAGCCACATGGTAAAGATTAAAATTTCCTCCAAATCCTGGTTCTCTGCCAACCTGACAGTACTAAGATTTTAACTAATTCTCTTTGCCCATCACAGCTCTTTGCTGAGACAAAATCATCTAAAATTCAGAGAAGATTTAGCAACTAAACAAAATAAGAGCACCCCTTCAGAGTGGAGGGCTCCAACTATACCCCTTTTTGTGACTGAAGGAGCTGGGACTGGCATGGACCACCAAAATTTTGATCTAGGAATATCAGGGAAATTAGGATCGCCTTGATTTGAGCTTTCCTGGTGGCTCAGATGGTAAAGAATTTACCTGCAATGCAGGAGACTCAGGCTTAGTCCCTGAACGGGAAGATCCCCTGGAGAAAGGAGTGGCTACCCATCCCAGTATTCTTTCCTGGAGAATTCCACAGAGGAGCCTGTCAGGCTACAGTACGTGGAGTCACAAAGATCAGACAGGACTCACTAACACTTTCACTTCACCTTTAATACTTTAGGTAAGCAAGTAGTGCAAGTCGTCATTGATTGAGTTTTTCAATATGTCACGGTCCCTTAAGTTTCAGTCCCTCTGTGTCCCACCCTTGTATTTAAGCTGAGAAACCATCCTTTTATGATTTCTTACTCAGGGATTTAGAACTGAGAGCAGAAGCAGCAAGAAGCCAGATGCTGTGCACTGATTAGATGAGGATGAAGGAGGAGAATGAAAGAGCTGGCTTAAAACCAAGTATTAATAAAGCTAAGATAGTGGAATCTGGCCCCGTTACTCCATGAAAAATAGAAGGGGAAAAGGTGGAAGTACTGACAGATTTCCTCTTCTTGGGCTGTACAATTACTGCAATGGTGATTGCAACCATAAAATCAAAAGACAGTTGCTTCTTGGCAGTAAAGCTATGACAAACCTAGACAGTGTGTTGAAAAGCAGAGATGTTACACTGCAGACAAAGGTCTGTATAGTCAAGGCTATGGTCTTCCTAGTGGGCATGTATGGTTGTGAGAACTGGACCACAAAGAAGGCAAAGCACCAAAGAATTGTTGCCTTCAAGTTGTGGTGCTGAAAGTCCCTTGGATAGCAAGGAGATCAAAGCAGTCAATTTTAAGGGAAATTAACCCTGAATACCTGTTAGAAGGACTGATGCTGAAGCTGAAAGTCCACTATATTGGTCATCTGATGTGAACAGCTGACTCACTGGAAAAGTCTCTGATGCTGCACATGATTGAGGGCAGAAGGAGAAGAGGGGGACAGAGAATGTGATGGCTGGATGGCATTACCAATGCAATGGACATGAACTTGGGGGAAACTTCAGGAGATGGTGAGGGACAGTGAGGTCTGGTGTGCCGCAGTCCATGGGTTTGCAGATACAACTGGGCAAGTGAACAACAATCTCTTTAGATAAATCTGTCCCAGGGAGAGTAGAAGAGGAAAAGTGTTGTGAGAACAATTGAAATGCCCAGCTCTCCCATACTAATGGAGGAAATGGGTAGAGGATGACCACCAAGAATAGTGCCCTCTTGAAAAGTGTGCTTTCTGGCTACCTTGTAGAGTCCACTTCTCACACATCCCTGATCTGTAGGTCAGCAGGCACCTGCCTGTATCCTGAGGCCCTGATCTCCTCCTGGGTACCAGGTTCTCAGTTGGTGTGAGATGCCCAGCCCTTTGGTGGACACTCAGGCTGACCACATGACACTCCATGGCCACAAGCCCCAGGGAGCTTCCTCCTTGACCACAGCAATGGACGTGGACTGGACTTGGCCTTGGAGTTGTCCATGGAAGGAAAGGTGGGAACAGGTCATGTCTGTCTTTCTGTTTTTGTTTCTTAGGTGGCTTGCCAATGCAGCTTGCAGGATCTTAGTTCCCCAACTGAGGATAGAATCCACACCCTCAGAAGTGAAAGTGCAGAGCCCTAACCACTCCAGGACTACCAGAGAGTTCCCAGTAGGTCATTTATTCAGCCTGGCAGACAGCCCAGAAGTCTGACATTGGCTACTGAGAGGCAGCCTTCTATGGGTCAGGCTTTGATGAAGTCACCAAATATTCCTCTCTCGCTGACCTCTGGGAGCCCTGTGACCATGGCCCGTATCATAGAAACTTCGGAGGTAGAGAGAACTGAAGGACAACACACGCCCTCCCCACTCATATTCCTTTCCTGGCTACAAACCCAAATGCCTTCCAGTAAATTCATCTGCTTTCAATCCATCTACAGAAAGCATGCTGTCCTTCCTGGAAACCTTCCCTACAGAAGATGTTGAACTCATGTCCTCTGCTTCTTCCTAACATGTGAAAGCTTTTCTGTACATCTGGTGATAAGCTTCAGTGTGTTCTTCTGGATAGTTGTGGGGCTTTTCTCTTTCCTTTTTTTTTTTTTTTTTTTTTGGTTAAAAGACATGCTCCCCTTCACATCCAGGATGGTTTGAGCACAGTCCTCACTCTGTTCTCAAGGTTCTGTCCCTCAAAGTCTAGGAGAAAATTAAAAATAGTTGGGGCCAGAAAGAGAGTTGGAAGGGGACCTTTAGCAGCAGTGGTCTGCAAAAAGTGGTCCACAGAGCAAGCTGCGTCCTGAAAAATCTGGGTGGGTGGGCATTTGTTGATGGGTGGGAGTCACCCGGGAGCTAAGTCATCACATGCATACGCCCTACCTGTCCTGGAGGTGAGCCCTCTCTAGGGACTCTTGATCCAAAGAACCTGTTAATGTACTAAGGTGGCACCTGAATTACCACAGACATAAATACAGCAAATTGTTCTCTCCCAGTTCTGGAGGCCTGAAGCCCAGAATCAAGGTGTTGACAGTGTGGTATCTCTTTCCTTGATGTGCAGACAGCTGCATTCTTCTGTCCTCCTGTTCCATTATGTCCATGCATCCTTGATGTCTTGTGTGTCCTAATTTCTTTCTTTTTTTTTTTCTCGCCGTGCTTCTTCATTTCTGGGTATTAGTTTCCAGACCAGGGATTAAACTTGTGCCCTTGGCAGTGAAAGCTCTAAGCCCTAACCACTGGCCTGCCATGGAATTCCCCTCTCTCTTTTTGTATGGAAAACCATTAAACTGGACTAGTGCCCACCCTAGTGACTTTGTTTAAACTTAGTCACCTCGTTAAAGGTATTATCTCCAAATACGGTTACACTCCAAAAAGTTGTGGGTTAGGAATTCTACAGATAATTTTTTTATAATGAATGAATTTATTTGACTGCACCAGGTCTTAGTTGTGGCATGTTGGGTCTTCCATCTTCCTGGCAGCACGTGCGATCTAGTTCCCTGACCAGGGACTGAAGCCCAGCCCCCTGCACTGGGAGTCCAGAGTCTTAGCCACTGGAGCATTGTGAAAGTCCCCTCAACATATGGATTTTGCAGGACACAATGAAGCCCCAAACAGGGTTGATGGTAGGCTGATTTGCCTGGCTACACATTTGCACCTTACCTGCTCCTTAAAAATATCTGATACCTTTAATAACATTGACTCCCTGGCCCCATTCCTGGAGATACTGATTCTGTGGGTATGGAGTAAGATCAACAGAATCAACCATAACATCAGTACTTTTGAAAAGCTCTCTAGTACTCACTGTTTAATAATGACAGCTTAAGCAGCCTGGGCAACACCTGGAGCTTGTGAGAAAATCAGACTCTCAGGCCCTACCCACAACTGTTGGACAAGACTGTGTTTTTGCAAAAGACACATAGGCAATTCCTTAGATTCACTGAGGGTTAAGAAGCACAGCCCAGGAGATATGAAAGTGTGGCCCAAACTGAGAAGTTTGGATCCAGATCTCCAGGCTTTGCTTATACCCTAACTTCCTTCAATATGAAGGACATCCAGAAGCCTCAAGAGTGGGTATGGGTGTCCTAGAATCTATGAATGATGGTACGGAGGATGATCTCCAAGCTCAAGCAACATCTGATTGGTGTATTGAATTACCAATAACCTGCTTTTTGCAAGGCAGGTACTCAGTGTGTGGCATGAAGAAAAATGAACTCCTGACCCTCAACCCTCAGGGTCTCCTGAAGGAGTAGATTATTGAGTGCTTTAAACAAGTTTTTATTGTTGTTTAGGCTCCCCTTGTGGCTCAGCTGGTAAAGAATCTGCCTGCACTGTTGGAAACCTGGGTTTGATCCCTGGTTGGGAAGATCCCTTGGAGAAGGAAAGACTACCCCCTCCAGTATTCTAGCCTGGACGATTCCATGGACTGGATAGTCCATGGGGTTGCGAAGGGTCGGACACAACTGAGCGACTTTCACTTACTTTCAACTTTGTGGTTTAGTTGCTAAATTGTGTTGGACTATTTTGTAACCCCATAGACTGTAGCCTGCCAGGCTCCTCTATCCATGGGGTTTCCCAGGCAAGAATACTGGAGTGGGTTGCCGTTTCTTCCTCCAGGGGATCTTTCCAACCCAGAGATTGAACCCAGGTCTCCTGCATTACTAGGTGGATTCTTTACCTCTGAGCCACCAGAGATCATCTTTCCCAAAGTATTGGAGGATTTTACACCCTGGGATTCACTTTACTTCACAATCAAGTGAGGCAAACATTCAACTTTCAGATTCCCAGGCCCCCTCTTCTGGCAGTTTGAGTTTCTTAGGTGTGTTATGCAGCCCTGGAATCTCTATGTTTAACAATGTCCCAGGTGATTCTGAGATTTGACCAATTTTTAGAAGCATATGAAAGTGAAAGTGTTAGTTGTTCCGTTGTGTTCCACTCTTTGCAAACCCATGGATAGTAGCTCCCCAGGCTCCTCTGTCCATGGAATTCTCCAGGCAAGAATACTAGAGTGGACAGCCATTTGCTTCTCCAGGAAGTCTTCCTGACCCAGGGATCAAAGCCCGGTCTCCTGTACTGCAGGCAGATATTTTTACTGTCTGAACCATCAGGGAAGCATAGAGGCATAAATAAGTGATCAAAATTTTTCTTCCTTTGCCTTAGGTTTTTGCAACCATTTTAAAATTGACATCCAAAATGTTTTTGTTGTAAATATAATCACCGATAAAGATGTAGTATTTGGCATACAATAAAAATAAACCATTTAAGTAAATAAAACTAGGAATTCCCTGGTAAACTAGTGGTTAGTGCTCAATTCTTTCACTCTGGTGACCTGGGTTCAGTCTCTGGACAGGAAACTAAGATCCTGCAGGAAGTCTCTTGGTGTGTCCATAAATAAATAAAACTGTTAATATAATGCTTTCAAATATATCCAGAAGGATGTAAATAGCATAGAATTTTTAAAAATATTTATTTTTATTTTCTTATTTGGCTGTCTTGGGTCGTAGTTGTGGCTTGCAGGATCCCTCGTTGGTTCTACTGTTCTCTGGCATGTGGGATTTTAGTTCCCTACCCATGGATCAAACCCACATTCCCTGCATTGGAAGGCAGATTCTCAACCACTGGACCACCAGGGAAGTCCCTAGCCTTGGGTTTTGATACTCACCAACACTGGAGAAGGACATGGCAATCCACTGCAGTATTTGTGTGGAGAATTCCATGGATAGAGGAGCCTGGCTGCCCACAGTCCATGGGGTCGCCAAGAGTCAGACATGACTGAGCAACTAGGCACAGCACTCGTCATTAACAGTCTTAAAAGAGCATAAAAGGAGCTCTTTCTAATGGTCAGGTTTTTTTTTTTTCTTTTCCTGCTTCACTGAGATGTAATGGACATACAGTGTGTAAATTTCAGGTGACACATGTGGGTTTGATAAGAAAGGTATTCTTGATGTTATATTTGGTTACAGTACTTGAGATCACATTCATTAGTGAACTTCATTTTTGTTCTAATTCAGTGACTCTGTTACCTTACAAGAAATGGCAATACATGTATTTCTTCTCTGAAACCCTCCGTCCCTGCTAAGAATCTGTGTGCAGAGGGCTGTAAAGCAGTGAGAGGGAAAGCTTGAGATAGAATCTAGGTGGCGCAAAGGGGAAAGAGAGAGAAAAGGGGAAGTGAGGGAGGAAGGGAGAAGGAGGGGGACCAGGGTGTAACCTGACACCCCTTACGTGGTTTAAGAAAGCATGAGCCCCTACCTGGTAAAAGCTCCTAGGGTTCAGCATGAAATCCACAGTGAGGACCCCAGGAATCCAGTGGGTGCTGAGTCGTCGAGTGCAGATCACTGGGAGTAAGCTTGCTTCCTGCCCCTCTCACCCTGCTGTCCACCCCCTGCAACCCACCCCCTTGGCCCTGGAAGAGAACAGGGGATTGCTATTTGCTGCTGGTGAATTTTCTGGCATTGGAAGAGGATCCCTGCCTTTTTAGGCTCCTGACATCAGCTCTGTTGAAATAGCTGTGTGGACCACCTTCCCCTGCCCTTAAGCTATTGAACCCCAAATAACTAAAGATGCAGATGAATTGGCAATAAGGTGGTGTGCCTCTGGATGCCAGAGAGGGAAGTGGGGACTCTCACTGCCCTGAGACCTGGAAAACAGCCTGCTTTGGGGCAGGGCCTGAGACACGCGCTCAGGATTATGTTCCCGGGACTCGACTATGCAAAGTCCCAGGAACGCCCGCGTGACTGCAGGGACCCAGAGGTGGGGTCGGGAGACTGAGCTAGGGGCCCGCACAAGGGCAGGACCTCAACTGGTTACATTCAGTGACCGAGAAGGGGCTCAGGAGTTTACAAGGGCGCCTCAGAAAGGGCGGGACCCAGCCTGCTTTTATGCAGCGCTTGAAGTGAGGGCGCAGCAGTGTTTCGCGGGGGGTTGAACAAGGGGAGGACTCACCGTCGTTCGGGGACAGGGAGCAAATTTCGACTCAGGATTGTTTGTTGGGGGCCTTGGCCAGAGGCAGAAACCACCGAGGTTGAGTGGAGGGACCAAGATGGACGCGCAGGGAGGTGCGTTTTGTGTTGGAGGGGGGGAGGGTTGCCCAAGGGCAGCATCCATCCGAGTTCAGGGCGGGCACGCAGCTGTGGGCTCAGGCGCGTGTGTTGCGGGAGTCCAAGAAGGGCAGGCTCTAGACTGCTTCTTCCGTGCGCCGAGCCCGATGTGTTTCTCGGGGTCTTGAAGCACGCCAAGCCCCTGAGGCGGGTTCAGTGCCGGGAGTGAACTGCGGGATCAGGGCTTTGTCCCGGCGAGGGACCAAGGGCGGGACACAGCGAAGTGGGCGGGTAGGGAGCGAGCTGGAGGCTCCCGGTGGTGTCTTTGCCAGGTGCTTGAACGAAGGCAGGAGCCAGCCTGCTTCAGTGCAGGCATCGGGCGGTGGGCTCAGGAGTGTTTGTCAGGGTCTTGCCCACGGACAGGAAGGAGCCAGCCTGGTTCAGGGCAGGCATGGGGCGGGGGGCTCAGGAGTTTTTGTCATCGCCGGGCCGTGGGCGGGACCCAGCCTCCTTCAGGGCAGGCACAGAGAGGGGGCTCAGGAGTCTGTGCTGGGCGAATCAAACAAAGGCCAGACCTAGACCAGTTCAGGACAGGGACCGAGATGCAGCTTCAGGAGTATTTCCTGGGGGTAGGATCCCGGACAGGTTCAGAGCGGGGACCAAGATGCGGGCTCAGCAGTGTTCCCCGGGTGATTGAACGAGGGCACGGCCCATCCTGTCTCTGTGCAGGGACCGAGATGCGCCCTCAGGAGGGTTTCTCGAGGTCTGACCGTGGGCAGCACGCACACGGCTTCAGGGCAGAGAGCGAGAGGTGGCCTCAGGAGGACGTGTTGAGGTTGCTCCCAAGGGCAGGACCTCGACTGGTTCAGCGCAGCGCCCGAGGGGTAGGCACAGGCGCATTTGCCGGTGTCTTCAGCAAGTGCTTCCCGCAGCCGCGACCGGTGCAGGGAAGGAGATGTTGGCTCGGTGGCGTTGGACGGCGCCGTGCACCAGGGGAGGCCCCAGGCGAGGTGCGTGCGGTGGCCGCGAGGCAAGCTCAGGAGGGTCTGTCGGGGGACTGACGCCGAGCGGGACCTAGCCTCGTCCCGTGCAGGGACCGAGGGGTTGGCTCCGGAGTGTTTGTTAGGGTCCGGAAGACGCGCCTGGCACCGGCCAGTTGAGGGGAGCGACTGACGCCGGCTCAGGAGTGTTTGCCGGGGGTCGGTCCAAGGGCAGGACCTAGCCTGATTGAGGGCAGGGAAAAGGATGTGGGCTCAGGAATGCTTCTCGGGGCTTGATAGTGGGAAGGACCCAGCCTGCTTCGGGGCAGGGCCTGAGACGCGCGCTCAGGATTATGTTCCCGGGACTCGACTATGCAAAGTCCCAGGAACGCCCGCGTGACTGCAGGGGCCGAGAGGTGGGGTCGGGAGACTGTGCTAGGGGCCCGCACAGGGCAGGACCTCGACTGGTTACGTTCAGTGACCGAGACGGGGCTCAGGAGTTTACACGGGCGCCTCAGAAAGGGCGGGACCCAGCCTGCTTTTATGCAGCGCTTGAGGTGAGGGCGCAGCAGTGTTTCCCGGGGGGTTGAACAAGGGGAGGACTCACCGTTGTTCGGGGACAGGGAGCCAATTTCGACTCAGGATTGTTTGTTGGGGGCCTTGGCCAGAGGCAGAAACCACCGAGGTTGAGTGGAGGGACCAAGATGGACACGCAGGGAGGTGCGTTTTGTGTTGGAGGGGGGGAGGGTTGCCCAAGGGCAGCATCCATCCGAGTTCAGGGCGGGCACGCAGCTGTGGGCTCAGGCGCGTGTGTCGCGGGAGTCCAAGAAGGGTAGGCTCTAGACTGCTTCTTCCGTGCCCCGAGCCCGATGTGTTTCTCGGGGTCTTGAAGCACTCCAAGCCCCCGAGGCGGGTTCAGTGCCCGGAGTGAACTGCGGGATCAGGGCTTTGTCCCGGCGAGGGACCAAGGGCGGGACACAGCGAAGTGGGCGGGTAGGGAACGAGCTGGAGGCTCCCGGTGGTGTCTTTGCCAGGTGCTTGAACGAAGGCAGGAGCCAGCCTGCTTCAGTGCAGGCATCGGGCGGTGGGCTCAGGAGTGTTTGTCAGGGTCTTGCCCACGGACAGGAAGGAGCCAGCATGGTTCAGTGCAGGCCCGGGGTGGTGGGCTCAGGAGTGTTTGTCGTCGCCGGGCCGTGGGCGGGACCCAGCCTCCTTCAGGGCAGGCACAGAGATGGGGGCTCAGGAGTCTGTGCTGGGCGAATCAAACAAAGGCCAGACCTAGACCAGTTCAGGACAGGGACCGAGATGCAGCTTCAGGAGTATTTCCTGGGGGTAGGATCCCGGACAGGTTCAGCGCGGGGACCAAGATGCGGGCTCAGCAGTGTTCCCCGGGTGATTGAACGAGGGCACGGCCCATCCTGTCTCTGTGCAGGGACCGAGATGCGCCCTCAGGAGGGTTTCTCGAGGTCTGACCGTGGGCAGCACGCACACGGCTTCAGGGCAGAGAGCGAGAGGTGGCCTCAGGAGGTCGTGTTGAGGTTGCTCCCAAGGGCAGGACCTCGACTGGTTCAGCGCAGCGCCCGAGGGGTAGGCACAGGCGCATTTGCCGGTGTCTTCAGCAAGTGCTACCCGCAGCCGCGACCGGTGCAGGGAAGGAGATGTTGGCTCGGCGGCGTTGGACGGCGCCGTGCACCAGGGGAGGCCCCAGGCGAGGTGCGTGCCGTGGCCGCGAGGCAAGCTCAGGAGGGTCTGTCGGGGGACTGACGCCGAGCGGGACCTAGCCTCGTCCCGTGCAGGGACCGAGGGGTTGGCTCCGGAGTGCTTGTTAGGGTCCGGAAGACGCGCCGGGCACCGGCCAGTTGAGGGGAGCGACCGACGCCGGCTCAGGAGTGTTTGCCGGGGGTCGGTCCAAGGGCAGGACCTAGCCTGATTGAGGGCAGGGAACCCGATGTGGGCTCAGGAATGCTTCTCGGGGCTTGATCGTGGGAAGGACCCAGCCTGCTTCGGGGCAGGGCCTGAGACGCGCGCTCAGGATTATGTTCCCGGGACTCGACTATGCAAAGTCCCAGGAACGCCCGCGTGACTGCAGGGGCCGAGAGGTGGGGTCGGGAGACTGTGCTAGGGGCCCGCACAGGGCAGGACCTCGACTGGTTACGTTCAGTGACCGAGACGGGGCTCAGGAGTTTACACGGGCGCCTCAGAAAGGGCGGGACCCAGCCTGCTTTTTTGCAGCGCTTGAGGTGAGGGCACAGCAGTGTTTCCCGGGGGGTTGAACAAGGGGAGGACTCACCGTCGTTCGGGGACAGGGAGCCAATTTCGACTCAGGATTGTTTGTTGGGGGCCTTGGCCAGAGGCAGAAACCACCGAGGTTGAGTGGAGGGACCAAGATGGACACGCAGGGAGGTGCGTTTTGTGTTGGAGGGGGGGAGGGTTGCCCAAGGGCAGCATCCATCCGAGTTCAGGGCGGGCACGCAGCTGTGGGCTCAGGCGCGTGTGTCGCGGGAGTCCAAGAAGGGTAGGCTCTAGACTGCTTCTTCCGTGTGCCGAGCCCGATGTGTTTCTCGGGGTCTTGAAGCACGCCAAGCCCCCGAGGCGGGTTCAGTGCCCGGAGTGAACTGCGGGATCAGGGCTTTGTCCCGGCGAGGGACCAAGGGCGGGACACAGCGAAGTGGGCGGGTAGGGAACGAGCTGGAGGCTCCCGGTGGTGTCTTTGCCAGGTGCTTGAACGAAGGCAGGAGCCAGCCTGCTTCAGTGCAGGCATCGGGCGGTGGGCTCAGGAGTGTTTGTCAGGGTCTTGCCCACGGACAGGAAGGAGCCAGCCTGGTTCAGTGCAGGCCCGGGGCGGTGGGCTCAGGAGTGTTTGTCGTCGCCGGGCCGTGGGCGGGACCCAGCCTCCTTCAGGGCAGGCACAGAGATGGGGGCTCAGGAGTCTGTGCTGGGCGAATCAAACAAAGGCCAGACCTAGACCAGTTCAGGACAGGGACCGAGATGCAGCTTCAGGAGTATTTCCTGGGGGTAGGATCCCGGACAGGTTCAGCGCGGGGACCAAGATGCGGGCTCAGCAGTGTTCCCCGGGTGATTGAACGAGGGCACGGCCCATCCTGTCTCTGTGCAGGGACCGAGATGCGCCCTCAGGAGGGTTTCTCGAGGTCTGACCGTGGGCAGCACGCACACGGCTTCAGGGCAGAGAGCGAGAGGTGGCCTCAGGAGGTCCTGTTGAGGTTGCTCCCAAGGGCAGGACCTCGACTGGTTCAGCGCAGCGCCCGAGGGGTAGGCACAGGCGCATTTGCCGGTGTCTTCAGCAAGTGCTACCCGCAGCCGCGACCGGTGCAGGGAAGGAGATGTTGGCTCGGCGGCGTTGGACGGCGCCGTGCACCAGGGGAGGCCCCAGGCGAGGTGCGTGCCGTGGCCGCGAGGCAAGCTCAGGAGGGTCTGTCGGGGGACTGACGCCGAGCGGGACCTAGCCTCGTCCCGTGCAGGGACCGAGGGGTTGGCTCCGGAGTGCTTGTTAGGGTCCGGAAGACGCGCCGGGCACCGGCCAGTTGAGGGGAGCGACCGACGCCGGCTCAGGAGTGTTTGCCAGGGGTCGGTCCAAGGGCAGGACCTAGCCTGATTGAGGGCAGGGAATCCGATGTGGGCTCAGGAATGCTTCTCGGGGCTTGATCGTGGGAAGGACCCAGCCTGCTTCGGGGCAGGGCCTGAGACGCGCGCTCAGGATTATGTTCCCGGGACTCGACTATGCAAAGTCCCAGGAACGCCCGCGTGACTGCAGGGGCCGAGAGGTGGGGTCGGGAGACTGTGCTAGGGGCCCGCACAGGGCAGGACCTCGACTGGTTACGTTCAGTGACCGAGACGGGGCTCAGGAGTTTACACGGGCGCCTCAGAAAGGGCGGGACCCAGCCTGCTTTTTTGCAGCGCTTGAGGTGAGGGCACAGCAGTGTTTCCCGGGGGGTTGAACAAGGGGAGGACTCACCGTCGTTCGGGGACAGGGAGCCAATTTCGACTCAGGATTGTTTGTTGGGGGCCTTGGCCAGAGGCAGAAACCACCGAGGTTGAGTGGAGGGACCAAGATGGACACGCAGGGAGGTGCGTTTTGTGTTGGAGGGGGGGAGGGTTGCCCAAGGGCAGCATCCATACGAGTTCAGGGCGGGCACGCAGCTGTGGGCTCAGGCGCGTGTGTCGCGGGAGTCCAAGAAGGGTAGGCTCTAGACTGCTTCTTCCGTGTGCCGAGCCCGATGTGTTTCTCGGGGTCTTGAAGCACGCCAAGCCCCCGAGGCGGGTTCAGTGCCCGGAGTGAACTGCGGGATCAGGGCTTTGTCCCGGCGAGGGACCAAGGGCGGGACACAGCGAAGTGGGCGGGTAGGGAACGAGCTGGAGGCTCCCGGTGGTGTCTTTGCCAGGTGCTTGAACGAAGGCAGGAGCCAGCCTGCTTCAGTGCAGGCATCGGGCGGTGGGCTCAGGAGTGTTTGTCAGGGTCTTGCCCACGGACAGGAAGGAGCCAGCCTGGTTCAGTGCAGGCCCGGGGCGGTGGGCTCAGGAGTGTTTGTCGTCGCCGGGCCGTGGGCGGGACCCAGCCTCCTTCAGGGCAGGCACAGAGATGGGGGCTCAGGAGTCTGTGCTGGGCGAATCAAACAAAGGCCAGACCTAGACCAGTTCAGGACAGGGACCGAGATGCAGCTTCAGGAGTATTTCCTGGGGGTAGGATCCCGGACAGGTTCAGCGCGGGGACCAAGATGCGGGCTCAGCAGTGTTCCCCGGGTGATTGAACGAGGGCACGGCCCATCCTGTCTCTGTGCAGGGACCGAGATGCGCCCTCAGGAGGGTTTCTCGAGGTCTGACCGTGGGCAGCACGCACACGGCTTCAGGGCAGAGAGCGAGAGGTGGCCTCAGGAGGTCGTGTTGAGGTTGCTCCCAAGGGCAGGACCTCGACTGGTTCAGCGCAGCGCCCGAGGGGTAGGCACAGGCGCATTTGCCGGTGTCTTCAGCAAGTGCTACCCGCAGCCGCGACCGGTGCAGGGAAGGAGATGTTGGCTCGGCGGCGTTGGACGGCGCCGTGCACCAGGGGAGGCCCCAGGCGAGGTGCGTGCCGTGGCCGCGAGGCAAGCTCAGGAGGGTCTGTCGGGGGACTGACGCCGAGCGGGACCTAGCCTCGTCCCGTGCAGGGACCGAGGGGTTGGCTCCGGAGTGCTTGTTAGGGTCCGGAAGACGCGCCGGGCACCGGCCAGTTGAGGGGAGCGACCGACGCCGGCTCAGGAGTGTTTGCCGGGGGTCGGTCCAAGGGCAGGACCTAGCCTGATTGAGGGCAGGGAACCCGATGTGGGCTCAGGAATGCTTCTCGGGGCTTGATCGTGGGAAGGACCCAGCCTGCTTCGGGGCAGGGCCTGAGACGCGCGCTCAGGATTATGTTCCCGGGACTCGACTATGCAAAGTCCCAGGAACGCCCGCGTGACTGCAGGGGCCGAGAGGTGGGGTCGGGAGACTGTGCTAGGGGCCCGCACAAGGGCAGGACCTCGACTGGTTACGTTCAGTGACCGAGACGGGGCTCAGGAGTTTACACGGGCGCCTCAGAAAGGGCGGGACCCAGCCTGCTTTTATGCAGCGCTTGAGGTGAGGGCGCAGCAGTGTTTCCCGGGGGGTTGAACAAGGGGAGGACTCACCGTCGTTCGGGGACAGGGAGCCAATTTCGACTCAGGATTGTTTGTTGGGGGCCTTGGCCAGAGGCAGAAACCACCGAGGTTGAGTGGAGGGACCAAGATGGACACGCAGGGAGGTGCGTTTTGTGTTGGAGGGGGGGAGGGTTGCCCAAGGGCAGCATCCATCCGAGTTCAGGGCGGGCACGCAGCTGTGGGCTCAGGCGCGTGTGTCGCGGGAGTCCAAGAAGGGCAAGCTCTAGACTGCTTCTTCCGTGCGCCGAGCCCGATGTGTTTCTCGGGGTCTTGAAGCACGCCAAGCCCCCGAGGCGGGTTCAGTGCCCGGAGTGAACTGCGGGATCAGGGCTTTGTCCCGGCGAGGGACCAAGGGCGGGACACAGCGAAGTGGGCGGGTAGGGAGCGAGCTGGAGGCTCCCGGTGGTGTCTTTGCCAGGTGCTTGAACGAAGGCAGGAGCCAGCCTGCTTCAGTGCAGGCATCGGGCGGTGGGCTCAGGAGTGTTTGTCAGGGTCTTGCCCACAACAGGAAGGAGCCAGCCTGGTTCAGTGCAGGCCCGGGGCGGTGGGCTCAGGAGTGTTTGTCGTCGCCGGGCCGTGGGCGGGACCCAGCCTCCTTCAGGGCAGGCACAGAGATGGGGGCTCAGGAGTCTGTGCTGGGCGAATCAAACAAAGGCCAGACCTAGACCAGTTCAGGACAGGGACCGAGATGCAGCTTCAGGAGTATTTCCTGGGGGTAGGATCCCGGACAGGTTCAGCGCGGGGACCAAGATGCGGGCTCAGCAGTGTTCCCCGGGTGATTGAACGAGGGCACGGCCCATCCTGTCTCTGTGCAGGGACCGAGATGCGCCCTCAGGAGGGTTTCTCGAGGTCTGACCGTGGGCAGCACGCACACGGCTTCAGGGCAGAGAGCGAGAGGTGGCCTCAGGAGGTCCTGTTGAGGTTGCTCCCAAGGGCAGGACCTCGACTGGTTCAGCGCAGCGCCCGAGGGGTAGGCACAGGCGCATTTGCCGGTGTCTTCAGCAAGTGCTACCCGCAGCCGCGACCGGTGCAGGGAAGGAGATGTTGGCTCGGCGGCGTTGGACGGCGCCGTGCACCAGGGGAGGCCCCAGGCGAGGTGCGTGCCGTGGCCGCGAGGCAAGCTCAGGAGGGTCTGTCGGGGGACTGACGCCGAGCGGGACCTAGCCTCGTCCCGTGCAGGGACCGAGGGGTTGGCTCCGGAGTGCTTGTTAGGGTCCGGAAGACGCGCCGGGCACCGGCCAGTTGAGGGGAGCGACCGACGCCGGCTCAGGAGTGTTTGCCGGGGGTCGGTCCAAGGGCAGGACCTAGCCTGATTGAGGGCAGGGAACCCGATGTGGGCTCAGGAATGCTTCTCGGGGCTTGATCGTGGGAAGGACCCAGCCTGCTTCGGGGCAGGGCCTGAGACGCGCGCTCAGGATTATGTTCCCGGGACTCGACTATGCAAAGTCCCAGGAACGCCCGCGTGACTGCAGGGGCCGAGAGGTGGGGTCGGGAGACTGTGCTAGGGGCCCGCACAAGGGCAGGACCTCGACTGGTTACGTTCAGTGACCGAGACGGGGCTCAGGAGTTTACACGGGCGCCTCAGAAAGGGCGGGACCCAGCCTGCTTTTATGCAGCGCTTGAGGTGAGGGCGCAGCAGTGTTTCCCGGGGGGTTGAACAAGGGGAGGACTCACCGTCGTTCGGGGACAGGGAGCCAATTTCGACTCAGGATTGTTTGTTGGGGGCCTTGGCCAGAGGCAGAAACCACCGAGGTTGAGTGGAGGGACCAAGATGGACACGCAGGGAGGTGCGTTTTGTGTTGGAGGCGGGGAGGGTTGCCCAAGGGCAGCATCCATCCGAGTTCAGGGCGGGCACGCAGCTGTGGGCTCAGGCGCGTGTGTCGCGGGAGTCCAAGAAGGGCAAGCTCTAGACTGCTTCTTCCGTGCGCCGAGCCCGATGTGTTTCTCGGGGTCTTGAAGCACGCCAAGCCCCCGAGGCGGGTTCAGTGCCGGGAGTGAACTGCGGGATCAGGGCTTTGTCCCGGCGAGGGACCAAGGGCGGGACACAGCGAAGTGGGCGGGTAGGGAGCGAGCTGGAGGCTCCCGGTGGTGTCTTTGCCAGGTGCTTGAACGAAGGCAGGAGCCAGCCTGCTTCAGTGCAGGCATCGGGCGGTGGGCTCAGGAGTGTTTGTCAGGGTCTTGCCCACGGACAGGAAGGAGCCAGCCTGGTTCAGTGCAGGCCCGGGGCGGTGGGCTCAGGAGTGTTTGTCGTCGCCGGGCCGTGGGCGGGACCCAGCCTCCTTCAGGGCAGGCACAGAGATGGGGGCTCAGGAGTCTGTGCTGGGCGAATCAAACAAAGGCCAGACCTAGACCAGTTCAGGACAGGGACCGAGATGCAGCTTCAGGAGTATTTCCTGGGGGTAGGATCCCGGACAGGTTCAGCGCGGGGACCAAGATGCGGGCTCAGCAGTGTTCCCCGGGTGATTGAACGAGGGCACGGCCCATCCTGTCTCTGTGCAGGGACCGAGATGCGCCCTCAGGAGGGTTTCTCGAGGTCTGACCGTGGGCAGCACGCACACGGCTTCAGGGCAGAGAGCGAGAGGTGGCCTCAGGAGGTCGTGTTGAGGTTGCTCCCAAGGGCAGGACCTCGACTGGTTCAGCGCAGCGCCCGAGGGGTAGGCACAGGCGCATTTGCCGGTGTCTTCAGCAAGTGCTACCCGCAGCCGCGACCGGTGCAGGGAAGGAGATGTTGGCTCGGCGGCGTTGGACGGCGCCGTGCACCAGGGGAGGCCCCAGGCGAGGTGCGTGCCGTGGCCGCGAGGCAAGCTCAGGAGGGTCTGTCGGGGGACTGACGCCGAGCGGGACCTAGCCTCGTCCCGTGCAGGGACCGAGGGGTTGGCTCCGGAGTGCTTGTTAGGGTCCGGAAGACGCGCCGGGCACCGGCCAGTTGAGGGGAGCGACCGACGCCGGCTCAGGAGTGTTTGCCGGGGGTCGGTCCAAGGGCAGGACCTAGCCTGATTGAGGGCAGGGAACCCGATGTGGGCTCAGGAATGCTTCTCGGGGCTTGATCGTGGGAAGGACCCAGCCTGCTTCGGGGCAGGGCCTGAGACGCGCGCTCAGGATTATGTTCCCGGGACTCGACTATGCAAAGTCCCAGGAACGCCCGCGTGACTGCAGGGGCCGAGAGGTGGGGTCGGGAGACTGTGCTAGGGGCCCGCACAAGGGCAGGACCTCGACTGGTTACGTTCAGTGACCGAGACGGGGCTCAGGAGTTTACACGGGCGCCTCAGAAAGGGCGGGACCCAGCCTGCTTTTATGCAGCGCTTGAGGTGAGGGCGCAGCAGTGTTTCCCGGGGGGTTGAACAAGGGGAGGACTCACCGTCGTTCGGGGACAGGGAGCCAATTTCGACTCAGGATTGTTTGTTGGGGGCCTTGGCCAGAGGCAGAAACCACCGAGGTTGAGTGGAGGGACCAAGATGGACACGCAGGGAGGTGCGTTTTGTGTTGGAGGCGGGGAGGGTTGCCCAAGGGCAGCATCCATCCGAGTTCAGGGCGGGCACGCAGCTGTGGGCTCAGGCGCGTGTGTCGCGGGAGTCCAAGAAGGGCAAGCTCTAGACTGCTTCTTCCGTGCGCCGAGCCCGATGTGTTTCTCGGGGTCTTGAAGCACGCCAAGCCCCCGAGGCGGGTTCAGTGCCCGGAGTGAACTGCGGGATCAGGGCTTTGTCCCGGCGAGGGACCAAGGGCGGGACACAGCGAAGTGGGCGGGTAGGGAGCGAGCTGGAGGCTCCCGGTGGTGTCTTTGCCAGGTGCTTGAAAGAAGGCAGGAGCCAGCCTGCTTCAGTGCAGGCATCGGGCGGTGGGCTCAGGAGTGTTTGTCAGGGTCTTGCCCACGGACAGGAAGGAGCCAGCCTGGTTCAGTGCAGGCCCGGGGCGGTGGGCTCAGGAGTGTTTGTCGTCGCCGGGCCGTGGGCGGGACCCAGCCTCCTTCAGGGCAGGCACAGAGATGGGGGCTCAGGAGTCTGTGCTGGGCGAATCAAACAAAGGCCAGACCTAGACCAGTTCAGGACAGGGACCGAGATGCAGCTTCAGGAGTATTTCCTGGGGGTAGGATCCCGGACAGGTTCAGCGCGGGGACCAAGATGCGGGCTCAGCAGTGTTCCCCGGGTGATTGAACGAGGGCACGGCCCATCCTGTCTCTGTGCAGGGACCGAGATGCGCCCTCAGGAGGGTTTCTCGAGGTCTGACCGTGGGCAGCACGCACACGGCTTCAGGGCAGAGAGCGAGAGGTGGCCTCAGGAGGTCGTGTTGAGGTTGCTCCCAAGGGCAGGACCTCGACTGGTTCAGCGCAGCGCCCGAGGGGTAGGCACAGGCGCATTTGCCGGTGTCTTCAGCAAGTGCTACCCGCAGCCGCGACCGGTGCAGGGAAGGAGATGTTGGCTCGGCGGCGTTGGACGGCGCCGTGCACCAGGGGAGGCCCCAGGCGAGGTGCGTGCCGTGGCCGCGAGGCAAGCTCAGGAGGGTCTGTCGGGGGACTGACGCCGAGCGGGACCTAGCCTCGTCCCGTGCAGGGACCGAGGGGTTGGCTCCGGAGTGCTTGTTAGGGTCCGGAAGACGCGCCGGGCACCGGCCAGTTGAGGGGAGCGACCGACGCCGGCTCAGGAGTGTTTGCCGGGGGTCGGTCCAAGGGCAGGACCTAGCCTGATTGAGGGCAGGGAACCCGATGTGGGCTCAGGAATGCTTCTCGGGGCTTGATCGTGGGAAGGACCCAGCCTGCTTCGGGGCAGGGCCTGAGACGCGCGCTCAGGATTATGTTCCCGGGACTCGACTATGCAAAGTCCCAGGAACGCCCGCGTGACTGCAGGGGCCGAGAGGTGGGGTCGGGAGACTGTGCTAGGGGCCCGCACAAGGGCAGGACCTCGACTGGTTACGTTCAGTGACCGAGACGGGGCTCAGGAGTTTACACGGGCGCCTCAGAAAGGGCGGGACCCAGCCTGCTTTTATGCAGCGCTTGAGGTGAGGGCGCAGCAGTGTTTCCCGGGGGGCTGAACAAGGGGAGGACTCACCGTCGTTCGGGGACAGGGAGCCAATTTCGACTCAGGATTGTTTGTTGGGGGCCTTGGCCAGAGGCAGAAACCACCGAGGTTGAGTGGAGGGACCAAGATGGACACGCAGGGAGGTGCGTTTTGTGTTGGAGGGGGGGAGGGTTGCCCAAGGGCAGCATCCATCCGAGTTCAGGGCGGGCACGCAGCTGTGGGCTCAGGCGCATGTGTCGCGGGAGTCCAAGAAGGGTAGGCTCTAGACTGCTTCTTCCGTGCGCCGAGCCCGATGTGTTTCTCGGGGTCTTGAAGCACGCCAAGCCCCCGAGGCGGGTTCAGTGCCGGGAGTGAACTGCGGGATCAGGGCTTTGTCCCGGCGAGGGACCAAGGGCGGGACACAGCGAAGTGGGCGGGTAGGGAACGAGCTGGAGGCTCCCGGTGGTGTCTTTGCCAGGTGCTTGAACGAAGGCAGGAGCCAGCCTGCTTCAGTGCAGGCATCGGGCAGTGGGCTCAGGAGTGTTTGTCAGGGTCTTGCCCACGGACAGGAAGGAGCCAGCCTGGTTCAGTGCAGGCCCGGGGCGGTGGGCTCAGGAGTGTTTGTCATCGCCGGGCCGTGGGCGGGACCCAGCCTCCTTCAGGGCAGGCACAGAGATGGGGGCTCAGGAGTCTGTGCTGGGCGAATCAAACAAAGGCCAGACCTAGACCAGTTCAGGACAGGGACCGAGATGCAGCTTCAGGAGTATTTCCTGGGGGTAGGATCCCGGACAGGTTCAGCACGGGGACCAAGATGCGGGCTCAGCAGTGTTCCCCGGGTGATTGAACGCGGGCACGGCCCATCCTGTCTCTGTGCAGGGACCGAGATGCGCCCTCAGGAGGGTTTCTCGAGGTCTGACCGTGGGCAGGACGCACACGGCTTCAGGGCAGAGAGCGAGAGGTGGCCTCAGGAGGTCCTGTTGAGGTTGCTCCCAAGGGCAGGACCTCGACTGGTTCAGCGCAGCGCCCGAGGGGTAGGCACAGGCGCATTTGCCGGTGTCTTCAGCAAGTGCTACCCGCAGCCGCGACCGGTGCAGGGAAGGAGATGTTGGCTCGGCGGCGTTGGACGGCGCCGTGCACCAGGGGAGGCCCCAGGCGAGGTGCGTGCCGTGGCCGCGAGGCAAGCTCAGGAGGGTCTGTCGGGGGACTGACGCCGAGCGGGACCTAGCCTCGTCCCGTGCAGGGACCGAGGGGTTGGCTCCGGAGTGCTTGTTAGGGTCCGGAAGACGCGCCGGGCACCGGCCAGTTGAGGGGAGCGACCGACGCCGGCTCAGGAGTGTTTGCCGGGGGTCGGTCCAAGGGCAGGACCTAGCCTGATTGAGGGCAGGGAACCCGATGTGGGCTCAGGAATGCTTCTCGGGGCTTGATCGTGGGAAGGACCCAGCCTGCTTCGGGGCAGGGCCTGAGACGCGCGCTCAGGATTATGTTCCCGGGACTCGACTATGCAAAGTCCCAGGAACGCCCGCGTGACTGCAGGGGCCGAGAGGTGGGGTCGGGAGACTGTGCTAGGGGCCCGCACAAGGGCAGGACCTCGACTGGTTACGTTCAGTGACCGAGACGGGGCTCAGGAGTTTACACGGGCGCCTCAGAAAGGGCGGGACCCAGCCTGCTTTTATGCAGCGCTTGAGGTGAGGGCGCAGCAGTGTTTCCCGGGGAGTTGAACAAGGGGAGGACTCACCGTCGTTCGGGGACAGGGAGCCAATTTCGACTCAGGATTGTTTGTTGGGGGCCTTGGCCAGAGGCAGAAACCACCGAGGTTGAGTGGAGGGACCAAGATGGACACGCAGGGAGGTGCGTTTTGTGTTGGAGGGGGGGAGGGTTGCCCAAGGGCAGCATCCATCCGAGTTCAGGGCGGGCACGCAGCTGTGGGCTCAGGCGCATGTGTCGCGGGAGTCCAAGAAGGGTAGGCTCTAGACTGCTTCTTCCGTGCGCCGAGCCCGATGTGTTTCTCGGGGTCTTGAAGCACGCCAAGCCCCCGAGGCGGGTTCAGTGCCGGGAGTGAACTGCGGGATCAGGGCTTTGTCCCGGCGAGGGACCAAGGGCGGGACACAGCGAAGTGGGCGGGTAGGGAACGAGCTGGAGGCTCCCGGTGGTGTCTTTGCCAGGTGCTTGAACGAAGGCAGGAGCCAGCCTGCTTCAGTGCAGGCATCGGGCAGTGGGCTCAGGAGTGTTTGTCAGGGTCTTGCCCACGGACAGGAAGGAGCCAGCCTGGTTCAGTGCAGGCCCGGGGCGGTGGGCTCAGGAGTGTTTGTCGTCGCCGGGCCGTGGGCGGGACCCAGCCTCCTTCAGGGCAGGCACAGAGATGGGGGCTCAGGAGTCTGTGCTGGGCGAATCAAACAAAGGCCAGACCTAGACCAGTTCAGGACAGGGACCGAGATGCAGCTTCAGGAGTATTTCCTGGGGGTAGGATCCCGGACAGGTTCAGCGCGGGGACCAAGATGCGGGCTCAGCAGTGTTCCCCGGGTGATTGAACGAGGGCACGGCCCATCCTGTCTCTGTGCAGGGACCGAGATGCGCCCTCAGGAGGGTTTCTCGAGGTCTGACCGTGGGCAGCACGCACACGGCTTCAGGGCAGAGAGCGAGAGGTGGCCTCAGGAGGTCCTGTTGAGGTTGCTCCCAAGGGCAGGACCTCGACTGGTTCAGCGCAGCGCCCGAGGAGTAGGCACAGGCGCATTTGCCGGTGTCTTCAGCAAGTGCTACCCGCAGCCGCGACCGGTGCAGGGAAGGAGATGTTGGCTCGGCGGCGTTGGACGGCGCCGTGCACCAGGGGAGGCGCCAGGCGAGGTGCGTGCCGTGGCCGCGAGGCAAGCTCAGGAGGGTCTGTCGGGGGACTGACGCCGAGCGGGACCTAGCCTCGTCCCGTGCAGGGACCGAGGGGTTGGCTCCGGAGTGTTTGTTAGGGTCCGGAAGACGCGCCGGGCACCGGCCAGTTGAGGGGAGCGACCGACGCCGGCTCAGGAGTGTTTGCCGGGGGTCGGTCCAAGGGCAGGACCTAGCCTGATTGAGGGCAGTGAACCCGATGTGGGCTCAGGAATGCTTCTCGGGGCTTGATCGTGGGAAGGACCCAGCCTGCTTCGGGGCAGGGCCTGAGACGCGCGCTCAGGATTATGTTCCCGGGACTCGACTATGCAAAGTCCCAGGAACGCCCGCGTGACTGCAGGGGCCGAGAGGTGGGGTCGGGAGACTGTGCTAGGGGCCCGCACAAGGGCAGGACCTCGACTGGTTACGTTCAGTGACCGAGACGGGGCTCAGGAGTTTACACGGGCGCCTCAGAAAGGGCGGGACCCAGCCTGCTTTTATGCAGCGCTTGAGGTGAGGGCACAGCAGTGTTTCCCGGGGGGTTGAACAAGGGGAGGACTCACCGTCGTTCGGGGACAGGGAGCCAATTTCGACTCAGGATTGTTTGTTGGGGGCCTTGGCCAGAGGCAGAAACCACCGAGGTTAAGTGGAGGGACCAAGATGGACACGCAGGGAGGTGCGTTTTGTGTTGGAGGGGGGGAGGGTTGCCCAAGGGCAGCATCCATCCGAGTTCAGGGCGGGCACGCAGCTGTGGGCTCAGGCGCGTGTGTCGCGGGAGTCCAAGAAGGGCAGGCTCTAGACTGCTTCTTCCGTGCGCCGAGCCCGATGTGTTTCTCGGGGTCTTGAAGCACGCCAAGCCCCCGAGGCGGGTTCAGTGCCGGGAGTGAACTGCGGGATCAGGGCTTTGTCCCGGCGAGGGACCAAGGGCGGGACACAGCGAAGTGGGCGGGTAGGGAACGAGCTGGAGGCTCCCGGTGGTGTCTTTGCCAGGTGCTTGAACGAAGGCAGGAGCCAGCCTGCTTCAGTGCAGGCATCGGGCGGTGGGCTCAGGAGTGTTTGTCAGGGTCTTGCCCACGGACAGGAAGGAGCCAGCCTGGTTCAGTGCAGGCCCGGGGCGGTGGGCTCAGGAGTGTTTGTCGTCGCCGGGCCGTGGGCGGGACCCAGCCTCCTTCAGGGCAGGCACAGAGATGGGGGCTCAGGAGTCTGTGCTGGGCGAATCAAACAAAGGCCAGACCTAGACCAGTTCAGGACAGGGACCGAGATGCAGCTTCAGGAGTATTTCCTGGGGGTAGGATCCCGGACAGGTTCAGCGCGGGGACCAAGATGCGGGCTCAGCAGTGTTCCCCGGGTGATTGAACGAGGGCACGGCCCATCCTGTCTCTGTGCAGGGACCGAGATGCGCCCTCAGGAGGGTTTCTCGAGGTCTGACCGTGGGCAGCACGCACACGGCTTCAGGGCAGAGAGCGAGAGGTGGCCTCAGGAGGTCGTGTTGAGGTTGCTCCCAAGGGCAGGACCTCGACTGGTTCAGCGCAGCGCCCGAGGGGTAGGCACAGGCGCATTTGCCGGTGTCTTCAGCAAGTGCTACCCGCAGCCGCGACCGGTGCAGGGAAGGAGATGTTGGCTCGGCGGCGTTGGACGGCGCCGTGCACCAGGGGAGGCCCCAGGCGAGGTGCGTGCCGTGGCCGCGAGGCAAGCTCAGGAGGGTCTGTCGGGGGACTGACGCCGAGCGGGACCTAGCCTCGTCCCGTGCAGGGACCGAGGGGTTGGCTCCGGAGTGCTTGTTAGGGTCCGGAAGACGCGCCGGGCACCGGCCAGTTGAGGGGAGCGACCGACGCCGGCTCAGGAGTGTTTGCCGGGGGTCGGTCCAAGGGCAGGACCTAGCCTGATTGAGGGCAGGGAACCCGATGTGGGCTCAGGAATGCTTCTCGGGGCTTGATCGTGGGAAGGACCCAGCCTGCTTCGGGGCAGGGCCTGAGACGCGCGCTCAGGATTATGTTCCCGGGACTCGACTATGCAAAGTCCCAGGAACGCCCGCGTGACTGCAGGGGCCGAGAGGTGGGGTCGGGAGACTGTGCTAGGGGCCCGCACAAGGGCAGGACCTCGACTGGTTACGTTCAGTGACCGAGACGGGGCTCAGGAGTTTACACGGGCGCCTCAGAAAGGGCGGGACCCAGCCTGCTTTTATGCAGCGCTTGAGGTGAGGGCGCAGCAGTGTTTCCCGGGGAGTTGAACAAGGGGAGGACTCACCGTCGTTCGGGGACAGGGAGCCAATTTCGACTCAGGATTGTTTGTTGGGGGCCTTGGCCAGAGGCAGAAACCACCGAGGTTGAGTGGAGGGACCAAGATGGACACGCAGGGAGGTGCGTTTTGTGTTGGAGGGGGGGAGGGTTGCCCAAGGGCAGCATCCATCCGAGTTCAGGGCGGGCACGCAGCTGTGGGCTCAGGCGCATGTGTCGCGGGAGTCCAAGAAGGGTAGGCTCTAGACTGCTTCTTCCGTGCGCCGAGCCCGATGTGTTTCTCGGGGTCTTGAAGCACGCCAAGCCCCCGAGGCGGGTTCAGTGCCGGGAGTGAACTGCGGGATCAGGGCTTTGTCCCGGCGAGGGACCAAGGGCGGGACACAGCGAAGTGGGCGGGTAGGGAACGAGCTGGAGGCTCCCGGTGGTGTCTTTGCCAGGTGCTTGAACGAAGGCAGGAGCCAGCCTGCTTCAGTGCAGGCATCGGGCAGTGGGCTCAGGAGTGTTTGTCAGGGTCTTGCCCACGGACAGGAAGGAGCCAGCCTGGTTCAGTGCAGGCCCGGGGCGGTGGGCTCAGGAGTGTTTGTCGTCGCCGGGCCGTGGGCGGGACCCAGCCTCCTTCAGGGCAGGCACAGAGATGGGGGCTCAGGAGTCTGTGCTGGGCGAATCAAACAAAGGCCAGACCTAGACCAGTTCAGGACAGGGACCGAGATGCAGCTTCAGGAGTATTTCCTGGGGGTAGGATCCCGGACAGGTTCAGCGCGGGGACCAAGATGCGGGCTCAGCAGTGTTCCCCGGGTGATTGAACGAGGGCACGGCCCATCCTGTCTCTGTGCAGGGACCGAGATGCGCCCTCAGGAGGGTTTCTCGAGGTCTGACCGTGGGCAGCACGCACACGGCTTCAGGGCAGAGAGCGAGAGGTGGCCTCAGGAGGTCCTGTTGAGGTTGCTCCCAAGGGCAGGACCTCGACTGGTTCAGCGCAGCGCCCGAGGAGTAGGCACAGGCGCATTTGCCGGTGTCTTCAGCAAGTGCTACCCGCAGCCGCGACCGGTGCAGGGAAGGAGATGTTGGCTCGGCGGCGTTGGACGGCGCCGTGCACCAGGGGAGGCGCCAGGCGAGGTGCGTGCCGTGGCCGCGAGGCAAGCTCAGGAGGGTCTGTCGGGGGACTGACGCCGAGCGGGACCTAGCCTCGTCCCGTGCAGGGACCGAGGGGTTGGCTCCGGAGTGTTTGTTAGGGTCCGGAAGACGCGCCGGGCACCGGCCAGTTGAGGGGAGCGACCGACGCCGGCTCAGGAGTGTTTGCCGGGGGTCGGTCCAAGGGCAGGACCTAGCCTGATTGAGGGCAGTGAACCCGATGTGGGCTCAGGAATGCTTCTCGGGGCTTGATCGTGGGAAGGACCCAGCCTGCTTCGGGGCAGGGCCTGAGACGCGCGCTCAGGATTATGTTCCCGGGACTCGACTATGCAAAGTCCCAGGAACGCCCGCGTGACTGCAGGGGCCGAGAGGTGGGGTCGGGAGACTGTGCTAGGGGCCCGCACAAGGGCAGGACCTCGACTGGTTACGTTCAGTGACCGAGACGGGGCTCAGGAGTTTACACGGGCGCCTCAGAAAGGGCGGGACCCAGCCTGCTTTTATGCAGCGCTTGAGGTGAGGGCACAGCAGTGTTTCCCGGGGGGTTGAACAAGGGGAGGACTCACCGTCGTTCGGGGACAGGGAGCCAATTTCGACTCAGGATTGTTTGTTGGGGGCCTTGGCCAGAGGCAGAAACCACCGAGGTTAAGTGGAGGGACCAAGATGGACACGCAGGGAGGTGCGTTTTGTGTTGGAGGGGGGGAGGGTTGCCCAAGGGCAGCATCCATCCGAGTTCAGGGCGGGCACGCAGCTGTGGGCTCAGGCGCGTGTGTCGCGGGAGTCCAAGAAGGGCAGGCTCTAGACTGCTTCTTCCGTGCGCCGAGCCCGATGTGTTTCTCGGGGTCTTGAAGCACGCCAAGCCCCCGAGGCGGGTTCAGTGCCGGGAGTGAACTGCGGGATCAGGGCTTTGTCCCGGCGAGGGACCAAGGGCGGGACACAGCGAAGTGGGCGGGTAGGGAACGAGCTGGAGGCTCCCGGTGGTGTCTTTGCCAGGTGCTTGAACGAAGGCAGGAGCCAGCCTGCTTCAGTGCAGGCATCGGGCGGTGGGCTCAGGAGTGTTTGTCAGGGTCTTGCCCACGGACAGGAAGGAGCCAGCCTGGTTCAGTGCAGGCCCGGGGCGGTGGGCTCAGGAGTGTTTGTCGTCGCCGGGCCGTGGGCGGGACCCAGCCTCCTTCAGGGCAGGCACAGAGATGGGGGCTCAGGAGTCTGTGCTGGGCGAATCAAACAAAGGCCAGACCTAGACCAGTTCAGGACAGGGACCGAGATGCAGCTTCAGGAGTATTTCCTGGGGGTAGGATCCCGGACAGGTTCAGCGCGGGGACCAAGATGCGGGCTCAGCAGTGTTCCCCGGGTGATTGAACGAGGGCACGGCCCATCCTGTCTCTGTGCAGGGACCGAGATGCGCCCTCAGGAGGGTTTCTCGAGGTCTGACCGTGGGCAGCACGCACACGGCTTCAGGGCAGAGAGCGAGAGGTGGCCTCAGGAGGTCGTGTTGAGGTTGCTCCCAAGGGCAGGACCTCGACTGGTTCAGCGCAGCGCCCGAGGGGTAGGCACAGGCGCATTTGCCGGTGTCTTCAGCAAGTGCTACCCGCAGCCGCGACCGGTGCAGGGAAGGAGATGTTGGCTCGGCGGCGTTGGACGGCGCCGTGCACCAGGGGAGGCCCCAGGCGAGGTGCGTGCCGTGGCCGCGAGGCAAGCTCAGGAGGGTCTGTCGGGGGACTGACGCCGAGCGGGACCTAGCCTCGTCCCGTGCAGGGACCGAGGGGTTGGCTCCGGAGTGCTTGTTAGGGTCCGGAAGACGCGCCGGGCACCGGCCAGTTGAGGGGAGCGACCGACGCCGGCTCAGGAGTGTTTGCCGGGGGTCGGTCCAAGGGCAGGACCTAGCCTGATTGAGGGCAGGGAACCCGATGTGGGCTCAGGAATGCTTCTCGGGGCTTGATCGTGGGAAGGACCCAGCCTGCTTCGGGGCAGGGCCTGAGACGCGCGCTCAGGATTATGTTCCCGGGACTCGACTATGCAAAGTCCCAGGAACGCCCGCGTGACTGCAGGGGCCGAGAGGTGGGGTCGGGAGACTGTGCTAGGGGCCCGCACAAGGGCAGGACCTCGACTGGTTACGTTCAGTGACCGAGACGGGGCTCAGGAGTTTACACGGGCGCCTCAGAAAGGGCGGGACCCAGCCTGCTTTTATGCAGCGCTTGAGGTGAGGGCGCAGCAGTGTTTCCCGGGGGGTTGAACAAGGGGAGGACTCACCGTCGTTCGGGGACAGGGAGCCAATTTCGACTCAGGATTGTTTGTTGGGGGCCTTGGCCAGAGGCAGAAACCACCGAGGTTGAGTGGAGGGACCAAGATGGACACGCAGGGAGGTGCGTTTTGTGTTGGAGGCGGGGAGGGTTGCCCAAGGGCAGCATCCATCCGAGTTCAGGGCGGGCACGCAGCTGTGGGCTCAGGCGCGTGTGTCGCGGGAGTCCAAGAAGGGCAAGCTCTAGACTGCTTCTTCCGTGCGCCGAGCCCGATGTGTTTCTCGGGGTCTTGAAGCACGCCAAGCCCCCGAGGCGGGTTCAGTGCCGGGAGTGAACTGCGGGATCAGGGCTTTGTCCCGGCGAGGGACCAAGGGCGGGACACAGCGAAGTGGGCGGGTAGGGAGCGAGCTGGAGGCTCCCGGTGGTGTCTTTGCCAGGTGCTTGAACGAAGGCAGGAGCCAGCCTGCTTCAGTGCAGGCATCGGGCGGTGGGCTCAGGAGTGTTTGTCAGGGTCTTGCCCACGGACAGGAAGGAGCCAGCCTGGTTCAGTGCAGGCCCGGGGCGGTGGGCTCAGGAGTGTTTGTCGTCGCCGGGCCGTGGGCGGGACCCAGCCTCCTTCAGGGCAGGCACAGAGATGGGGGCTCAGGAGTCTGTGCTGGGCGAATCAAACAAAGGCCAGACCTAGACCAGTTCAGGACAGGGACCGAGATGCAGCTTCAGGAGTATTTCCTGGGGGTAGGATCCCGGACAGGTTCAGCGCGGGGACCAAGATGCGGGCTCAGCAGTGTTCCCCGGGTGATTGAACGAGGGCACGGCCCATCCTGTCTCTGTGCAGGGACCGAGATGCGCCCTCAGGAGGGTTTCTCGAGGTCTGACCGTGGGCAGCACGCACACGGCTTCAGGGCAGAGAGCGAGAGGTGGCCTCAGGAGGTCGTGTTGAGGTTGCTCCCAAGGGCAGGACCTCGACTGGTTCAGCGCAGCGCCCGAGGGGTAGGCACAGGCGCATTTGCCGGTGTCTTCAGCAAGTGCTACCCGCAGCCGCGACCGGTGCAGGGAAGGAGATGTTGGCTCGGCGGCGTTGGACGGCGCCGTGCACCAGGGGAGGCCCCAGGCGAGGTGCGTGCCGTGGCCGCGAGGCAAGCTCAGGAGGGTCTGTCGGGGGACTGACGCCGAGCGGGACCTAGCCTCGTCCCGTGCAGGGACCGAGGGGTTGGCTCCGGAGTGCTTGTTAGGGTCCGGAAGACGCGCCGGGCACCGGCCAGTTGAGGGGAGCGACCGACGCCGGCTCAGGAGTGTTTGCCGGGGGTCGGTCCAAGGGCAGGACCTAGCCTGATTGAGGGCAGGGAACCCGATGTGGGCTCAGGAATGCTTCTCGGGGCTTGATCGTGGGAAGGACCCAGCCTGCTTCGGGGCAGGGCCTGAGACGCGCGCTCAGGATTATGTTCCCGGGACTCGACTATGCAAAGTCCCAGGAACGCCCGCGTGACTGCAGGGGCCGAGAGGTGGGGTCGGGAGACTGTGCTAGGGGCCCGCACAAGGGCAGGACCTCGACTGGTTACGTTCAGTGACCGAGACGGGGCTCAGGAGTTTACACGGGCGCCTCAGAAAGGGCGGGACCCAGCCTGCTTTTATGCAGCGCTTGAGGTGAGGGCGCAGCAGTGTTTCCCGGGGGGTTGAACAAGGGGAGGACTCACCGTCGTTCGGGGACAGGGAGCCAATTTCGACTCAGGATTGTTTGTTGGGGGCCTTGGCCAGAGGCAGAAACCACCGAGGTTGAGTGGAGGGACCAAGATGGACACGCAGGGAGGTGCGTTTTGTGTTGGAGGCGGGGAGGGTTGCCCAAGGGCAGCATCCATCCGAGTTCAGGGCGGGCACGCAGCTGTGGGCTCAGGCGCGTGTGTCGCGGGAGTCCAAGAAGGGCAAGCTCTAGACTGCTTCTTCCGTGCGCCGAGCCCGATGTGTTTCTCGGGGTCTTGAAGCACGCCAAGCCCCCGAGGCGGGTTCAGTGCCGGGAGTGAACTGCGGGATCAGGGCTTTGTCCCGGCGAGGGACCAAGGGCGGGACACAGCGAAGTGGGCGGGTAGGGAGCGAGCTGGAGGCTCCCGGTGGTGTCTTTGCCAGGTGCTTGAACGAAGGCAGGAGCCAGCCTGCTTCAGTGCAGGCATCGGGCGGTGGGCTCAGGAGTGTTTGTCAGGGTCTTGCCCACGGACAGGAAGGAGCCAGCCTGGTTCAGTGCAGGCCCGGGGCGGTGGGCTCAGGAGTGTTTGTCGTCGCCGGGCCGTGGGCGGGACCCAGCCTCCTTCAGGGCAGGCACAGAGATGGGGGCTCAGGAGTCTGTGCTGGGCGAATCAAACAAAGGCCAGACCTAGACCAGTTCAGGACAGGGACCGAGATGCAGCTTCAGGAGTATTTCCTGGGGGTAGGATCCCGGACAGGTTCAGCGCGGGGACCAAGATGCGGGCTCAGCAGTGTTCCCCGGGTGATTGAACGAGGGCACGGCCCATCCTGTCTCTGTGCAGGGACCGAGATGCGCCCTCAGGAGGGTTTCTCGAGGTCTGACCGTGGGCAGCACGCACACGGCTTCAGGGCAGAGAGCGAGAGGTGGCCTCAGGAGGTCGTGTTGAGGTTGCTCCCAAGGGCAGGACCTCGACTGGTTCAGCGCAGCGCCCGAGGGGTAGGCACAGGCGCATTTGCCGGTGTCTTCAGCAAGTGCTACCCGCAGCCGCGACCGGTGCAGGGAAGGAGATGTTGGCTCGGCGGCGTTGGACGGCGCCGTGCACCAGGGGAGGCCCCAGGCGAGGTGCGTGCCGTGGCCGCGAGGCAAGCTCAGGAGGGTCTGTCGGGGGACTGACGCCGAGCGGGACCTAGCCTCGTCCCGTGCAGGGACCGAGGGGTTGGCTCCGGAGTGCTTGTTAGGGTCCGGAAGACGCGCCGGGCACCGGCCAGTTGAGGGGAGCGACCGACGCCGGCTCAGGAGTGTTTGCCGGGGGTCGGTCCAAGGGCAGGACCTAGCCTGATTGAGGGCAGGGAACCCGATGTGGGCTCAGGAATGCTTCTCGGGGCTTGATCGTGGGAAGGACCCAGCCTGCTTCGGGGCAGGGCCTGAGACGCGCGCTCAGGATTATGTTCCCGGGACTCGACTATGCAAAGTCCCAGGAACGCCCGCGTGACTGCAGGGGCCGAGAGGTGGGGTCGGGAGATTGTGCTAGGGGCCCGCACAAGGGCAGGACCTCGACTGGTTACGTTCAGTGACCGAGACGGGGCTCAGGAGTTTACACGGGCGCCTCAGAAAGGGCGGGACCCAGCCTGCTTTTATGCAGCGCTTGAGGTGAGGGCGCAGCAGTGTTTCCCGGGGGGTTGAACAAGGGGAGGACTCACCGTCGTTCGGGGACAGGGAGCCAATTTCGACTCAGGATTGTTTGTTGGGGGCCTTGGCCAGAGGCAGAAACCACCGAGGTTGAGTGGAGGGACCAAGATGGACACGCAGGGAGGTGCGTTTTGTGTTGGAGGCGGGGAGGGTTGCCCAAGGGCAGCATCCATCCGAGTTCAGGGCGGGCACGCAGCTGTGGGCTCAGGCGCGTGTGTCGCGGGAGTCCAAGAAGGGCAAGCTCTAGACTGCTTCTTCCGTGCGCCGAGCCCGATGTGTTTCTCGGGGTCTTGAAGCACGCCAAGCCCCCGAGGCGGGTTCAGTGCCCGGAGTGAACTGCGGGATCAGGGCTTTGTCCCGGCGAGGGACCAAGGGCGGGACACAGCGAAGTGGGCGGGTAGGGAGCGAGCTGGAGGCTCCCGGTGGTGTCTTTGCCAGGTGCTTGAACGAAGGCAGGAGCCAGCCTGCTTCAGTGCAGGCATCGGGCGGTGGGCTCAGGAGTGTTTGTCAGGGTCTTGCCCACGGACAGGAAGGAGCCAGCCTGGTTCAGTGCAGGCCCGGGGAGGTGGGCTCAGGAGTGTTTGTCGTCGCCGGGCCGTGGGCGGGACCCAGCCTCCTTCAGGGCAGGCACAGAGATGGGGGCTCAGGAGTCTGTGCTGGGCGAATCAAACAAAGGCCAGACCTAGACCAGTTCAGGACAGGGACCGAGATGCAGCTTCAGGAGTATTTCCTGGGGGTAGGATCCCGGACAGGTTCAGCGCGGGGACCAAGATGCGGGCTCAGCAGTGTTCCCCGGGTGATTGAACGCGGGCACGGCCCATCCTGTCTCTGTGCAGGGACCGAGATGCGCCCTCAGGAGGGTTTCTCGAGGTCTGACCGTGGGCAGCACGCACACGGCTTCAGGGCAGAGAGCGAGAGGTGGCCTCAGGAGGTCCTGTTGAGGTTGCTCCCAAGGGCAGGACCTCGACTGGTTCAGCGCAGCGCCCGAGGGGTAGGCACAGGCGCATTTGCCGGTGTCTTCAGCAAGTGCTACCCGCAGCCGCGACCGGTGCAGGGAAGGAGATGTTGGCTCGGCGGCGTTGGACGGCGCCGTGCACCAGGGGAGGCCCCAGGCGAGGTGCGTGCCGTGGCCGCGAGGCAAGCTCAGGAGGGTCTGTCGGGGGACTGACGCCGAGCGGGACCTAGCCTCGTCCCGTGCAGGGACCGAGGGGTTGGCTCCGGAGTGCTTGTTAGGGTCCGGAAGACGCGCCGGGCACCGGCCAGTTGAGGGGAGCGACCGACGCCGGCTCAGGAGTGTTTGCCGGGGGTCGGTCCAAGGGCAGGACCTAGCCTGATTGAGGGCAGGGAACCCGATGTGGGCTCAGGAATGCTTCTCGGGGCTTGATCGTGGGAAGGACCCAGCCTGCTTCGGGGCAGGGCCTGAGACGCGCGCTCAGGATTATGTTCCCGGGACTCGACTATGCAAAGTCCCAGGAACGCCCGCGTGACTGCAGGGGCCGAGAGGTGGGGTCGGGAGACTGTGCTAGGGGCCCGCACAAGGGCAGGACCTCGACTGGTTACGTTCAGTGACCGAGACGGGGCTCAGGAGTTTACACGGGCGCCTCAGAAAGGGCGGGACCCAGCCTGCTTTTATGCAGCGCTTGAGGTGAGGGCGCAGCAGTGTTTCCCGGGGAGTTGAACAAGGGGAGGACTCACCGTCGTTCGGGGACAGGGAGCCAATTTCGACTCAGGATTGTTTGTTGGGGGCCTTGGCCAGAGGCAGAAACCACCGAGGTTGAGTGGAGGGACCAAGATGGACACGCAGGGAGGTGCGTTTTGTGTTGGAGGGGGGGAGGGTTGCCCAAGGGCAGCATCCATCCGAGTTCAGGGCGGGCACGCAGCTGTGGGCTCAGGCGCATGTGTCGCGGGAGTCCAAGAAGGGTAGGCTCTAGACTGCTTCTTCCGTGCGCCGAGCCCGATGTGTTTCTCGGGGTCTTGAAGCACGCCAAGCCCCCGAGGCGGGTTCAGTGCCGGGAGTGAACTGCGGGATCAGGGCTTTGTCCCGGCGAGGGACCAAGGGCGGGACACAGCGAAGTGGGCGGGTAGGGAACGAGCTGGAGGCTCCCGGTGGTGTCTTTGCCAGGTGCTTGAACGAAGGCAGGAGCCAGCCTGCTTCAGTGCAGGCATCGGGCAGTGGGCTCAGGAGTGTTTGTCAGGGTCTTGCCCACGGACAGGAAGGAGCCAGCCTGGTTCAGTGCAGGCCCGGGGCGGTGGGCTCAGGAGTGTTTGTCGTCGCCGGGCCGTGGGCGGGACCCAGCCTCCTTCAGGGCAGGCACAGAGATGGGGGCTCAGGAGTCTGTGCTGGGCGAATCAAACAAAGGCCAGACCTAGACCAGTTCAGGACAGGGACCGAGATGCAGCTTCAGGAGTATTTCCTGGGGGTAGGATCCCGGACAGGTTCAGCGCGGGGACCAAGATGCGGGCTCAGCAGTGTTCCCCGGGTGATTGAACGAGGGCACGGCCCATCCTGTCTCTGTGCAGGGACCGAGATGCGCCCTCAGGAGGGTTTCTCGAGGTCTGACCGTGGGCAGCACGCACACGGCTTCAGGGCAGAGAGCGAGAGGTGGCCTCAGGAGGTCCTGTTGAGGTTGCTCCCAAGGGCAGGACCTCGACTGGTTCAGCGCAGCGCCCGAGGAGTAGGCACAGGCGCATTTGCCGGTGTCTTCAGCAAGTGCTACCCGCAGCCGCGACCGGTGCAGGGAAGGAGATGTTGGCTCGGCGGCGTTGGACGGCGCCGTGCACCAGGGGAGGCCCCAGGCGAGGTGCGTGCCGTGGCCGCGAGGCAAGCTCAGGAGGGTCTGTCGGGGGACTGACGCCGAGCGGGACCTAGCCTCGTCCCGTGCAGGGACCGAGGGGTTGGCTCCGGAGTGTTTGTTAGGGTCCGGAAGACGCGCCGGGCACCGGCCAGTTGAGGGGAGCGACCGACGCCGGCTCAGGAGTGTTTGCCGGGGGTCGGTCCAAGGGCAGGACCTAGCCTGATTGAGGGCAGTGAACCCGATGTGGGCTCAGGAATGCTTCTCGGGGCTTGATCGTGGGAAGGACCCAGCCTGCTTCGGGGCAGGGCCTGAGACGCGCGCTCAGGATTATGTTCCCGGGACTCGACTATGCAAAGTCCCAGGAACGCCCGCGTGACTGCAGGGGCCGAGAGGTGGGGTCGGGAGACTGTGCTAGGGGCCCGCACAAGGGCAGGACCTCGACTGGTTACGTTCAGTGACCGAGACGGGGCTCAGGAGTTTACACGGGCGCCTCAGAAAGGGCGGGACCCAGCCTGCTTTTATGCAGCGCTTGAGGTGAGGGCACAGCAGTGTTTCCCGGGGGGTTGAACAAGGGGAGGACTCACCGTCGTTCGGGGACAGGGAGCCAATTTCGACTCAGGATTGTTTGTTGGGGGCCTTGGCCAGAGGCAGAAACCACCGAGGTTAAGTGGAGGGACCAAGATGGACACGCAGGGAGGTGCGTTTTGTGTTGGAGGGGGGGAGGGTTGCCCAAGGGCAGCATCCATCCGAGTTCAGGGCGGGCACGCAGCTGTGGGCTCAGGCGCGTGTGTCGCGGGAGTCCAAGAAGGGCAGGCTCTAGACTGCTTCTTCCGTGCGCCGAGCCCGATGTGTTTCTCGGGGTCTTGAAGCACGCCAAGCCCCCGAGGCGGGTTCAGTGCCGGGAGTGAACTGCGGGATCAGGGCTTTGTCCCGGCGAGGGACCAAGGGCGGGACACAGCGAAGTGGGCGGGTAGGGAACGAGCTGGAGGCTCCCGGTGGTGTCTTTGCCAGGTGCTTGAACGAAGGCAGGAGCCAGCCTGCTTCAGTGCAGGCATCGGGCGGTGGGCTCAGGAGTGTTTGTCAGGGTCTTGCCCACGGACAGGAAGGAGCCAGCCTGGTTCAGTGCAGGCCCGGGGCGGTGGGCTCAGGAGTGTTTGTCGTCGCCGGGCCGTGGGCGGGACCCAGCCTCCTTCAGGGCAGGCACAGAGATGGGGGCTCAGGAGTCTGTGCTGGGCGAATCAAACAAAGGCCAGACCTAGACCAGTTCAGGACAGGGACCGAGATGCAGCTTCAGGAGTATTTCCTGGGGGTAGGATCCCGGACAGGTTCAGCGCGGGGACCAAGATGCGGGCTCAGCAGTGTTCCCCGGGTGATTGAACGAGGGCACGGCCCATCCTGTCTCTGTGCAGGGACCGAGATGCGCCCTCAGGAGGGTTTCTCGAGGTCTGACCGTGGGCAGCACGCACACGGCTTCAGGGCAGAGAGCGAGAGGTGGCCTCAGGAGGTCCTGTTGAGGTTGCTCCCAAGGGCAGGACCTCGACTGGTTCAGCGCAGCGCCCGAGGGGTAGGCACAGGCGCATTTGCCGGTGTCTTCAGCAAGTGCTACCCGCAGCCGCGACCGGTGCAGGGAAGGAGATGTTGGCTCGGCGGCGTTGGACGGCGCCGTGCACCAGGGGAGGCCCCAGGCGAGGTGCGTGCCGTGGCCGCGAGGCAAGCTCAGGAGGGTCTGTCGGGGGACTGACGCCGAGCGGGACCTAGCCTCGTCCCGTGCAGGGACCGAGGGGTTGGCTCCGGAGTGCTTGTTAGGGTCCGGAAGACGCGCCGGGCACCGGCCAGTTGAGGGGAGCGACCGACGCCGGCTCAGGAGTGTTTGCCGGGGGTCGGTCCAAGGGCAGGACCTAGCCTGATTGAGGGCAGGGAACCCGATGTGGGCTCAGGAATGCTTCTCGGGGCTTGATCGTGGGAAGGACCCAGCCTGCTTCGGGGCAGGGCCTGAGACGCGCGCTCAGGATTATGTTCCCGGGACTCGACTATGCAAAGTCCCAGGAACGCCCGCGTGACTGCAGGGGCCGAGAGGTGGGGTCGGGAGACTGTGCTAGGGGCCCGCACAAGGGCAGGACCTCGACTGGTTACGTTCAGTGACCGAGACGGGGCTCAGGAGTTTACACGGGCGCCTCAGAAAGGGCGGGACCCAGCCTGCTTTTATGCAGCGCTTGAGGTGAGGGCGCAGCAGTGTTTCCCGGGGAGTTGAACAAGGGGAGGACTCACCGTCGTTCGGGGACAGGGAGCCAATTTCGACTCAGGATTGTTTGTTGGGGGCCTTGGCCAGAGGCAGAAACCACCGAGGTTGAGTGGAGGGACCAAGATGGACACGCAGGGAGGTGCGTTTTGTGTTGGAGGGGGGGAGGGTTGCCCAAGGGCAGCATCCATCCGAGTTCAGGGCGGGCACGCAGCTGTGGGCTCAGGCGCATGTGTCGCGGGAGTCCAAGAAGGGTAGGCTCTAGACTGCTTCTTCCGTGCGCCGAGCCCGATGTGTTTCTCGGGGTCTTGAAGCACGCCAAGCCCCCGAGGCGGGTTCAGTGCCGGGAGTGAACTGCGGGATCAGGGCTTTGTCCCGGCGAGGGACCAAGGGCGGGACACAGCGAAGTGGGCGGGTAGGGAACGAGCTGGAGGCTCCCGGTGGTGTCTTTGCCAGGTGCTTGAACGAAGGCAGGAGCCAGCCTGCTTCAGTGCAGGCATCGGGCAGTGGGCTCAGGAGTGTTTGTCAGGGTCTTGCCCACGGACAGGAAGGAGCCAGCCTGGTTCAGTGCAGGCCCGGGGCGGTGGGCTCAGGAGTGTTTGTCGTCGCCGGGCCGTGGGCGGGACCCAGCCTCCTTCAGGGCAGGCACAGAGATGGGGGCTCAGGAGTCTGTGCTGGGCGAATCAAACAAAGGCCAGACCTAGACCAGTTCAGGACAGGGACCGAGATGCAGCTTCAGGAGTATTTCCTGGGGGTAGGATCCCGGACAGGTTCAGCGCGGGGACCAAGATGCGGGCTCAGCAGTGTTCCCCGGGTGATTGAACGAGGGCACGGCCCATCCTGTCTCTGTGCAGGGACCGAGATGCGCCCTCAGGAGGGTTTCTCGAGGTCTGACCGTGGGCAGCACGCACACGGCTTCAGGGCAGAGAGCGAGAGGTGGCCTCAGGAGGTCCTGTTGAGGTTGCTCCCAAGGGCAGGACCTCGACTGGTTCAGCGCAGCGCCCGAGGAGTAGGCACAGGCGCATTTGCCGGTGTCTTCAGCAAGTGCTACCCGCAGCCGCGACCGGTGCAGGGAAGGAGATGTTGGCTCGGCGGCGTTGGACGGCGCCGTGCACCAGGGGAGGCCCCAGGCGAGGTGCGTGCCGTGGCCGCGAGGCAAGCTCAGGAGGGTCTGTCGGGGGACTGACGCCGAGCGGGACCTAGCCTCGTCCCGTGCAGGGACCGAGGGGTTGGCTCCGGAGTGTTTGTTAGGGTCCGGAAGACGCGCCGGGCACCGGCCAGTTGAGGGGAGCGACCGACGCCGGCTCAGGAGTGTTTGCCGGGGGTCGGTCCAAGGGCAGGACCTAGCCTGATTGAGGGCAGTGAACCCGATGTGGGCTCAGGAATGCTTCTCGGGGCTTGATCGTGGGAAGGACCCAGCCTGCTTCGGGGCAGGGCCTGAGACGCGCGCTCAGGATTATGTTCCCGGGACTCGACTATGCAAAGTCCCAGGAACGCCCGCGTGACTGCAGGGGCCGAGAGGTGGGGTCGGGAGACTGTGCTAGGGGCCCGCACAAGGGCAGGACCTCGACTGGTTACGTTCAGTGACCGAGACGGGGCTCAGGAGTTTACACGGGCGCCTCAGAAAGGGCGGGACCCAGCCTGCTTTTATGCAGCGCTTGAGGTGAGGGCACAGCAGTGTTTCCCGGGGGGTTGAACAAGGGGAGGACTCACCGTCGTTCGGGGACAGGGAGCCAATTTCGACTCAGGATTGTTTGTTGGGGGCCTTGGCCAGAGGCAGAAACCACCGAGGTTAAGTGGAGGGACCAAGATGGACACGCAGGGAGGTGCGTTTTGTGTTGGAGGGGGGGAGGGTTGCCCAAGGGCAGCATCCATCCGAGTTCAGGGCGGGCACGCAGCTGTGGGCTCAGGCGCGTGTGTCGCGGGAGTCCAAGAAGGGCAGGCTCTAGACTGCTTCTTCCGTGCGCCGAGCCCGATGTGTTTCTCGGGGTCTTGAAGCACGCCAAGCCCCCGAGGCGGGTTCAGTGCCGGGAGTGAACTGCGGGATCAGGGCTTTGTCCCGGCGAGGGACCAAGGGCGGGACACAGCGAAGTGGGCGGGTAGGGAACGAGCTGGAGGCTCCCGGTGGTGTCTTTGCCAGGTGCTTGAACGAAGGCAGGAGCCAGCCTGCTTCAGTGCAGGCATCGGGCGGTGGGCTCAGGAGTGTTTGTCAGGGTCTTGCCCACGGACAGGAAGGAGCCAGCCTGGTTCAGTGCAGGCCCGGGGCGGTGGGCTCAGGAGTGTTTGTCGTCGCCGGGCCGTGGGCGGGACCCAGCCTCCTTCAGGGCAGGCACAGAGATGGGGGCTCAGGAGTCTGTGCTGGGCGAATCAAACAAAGGCCAGACCTAGACCAGTTCAGGACAGGGACCGAGATGCAGCTTCAGGAGTATTTCCTGGGGGTAGGATCCCGGACAGGTTCAGCGCGGGGACCAAGATGCGGGCTCAGCAGTGTTCCCCGGGTGATTGAACGAGGGCACGGCCCATCCTGTCTCTGTGCAGGGACCGAGATGCGCCCTCAGGAGGGTTTCTCGAGGTCTGACCGTGGGCAGCACGCACACGGCTTCAGGGCAGAGAGCGAGAGGTGGCCTCAGGAGGTCGTGTTGAGGTTGCTCCCAAGGGCAGGACCTCGACTGGTTCAGCGCAGCGCCCGAGGGGTAGGCACAGGCGCATTTGCCGGTGTCTTCAGCAAGTGCTACCCGCAGCCGCGACCGGTGCAGGGAAGGAGATGTTGGCTCGGCGGCGTTGGACGGCGCCGTGCACCAGGGGAGGCCCCAGGCGAGGTGCGTGCCGTGGCCGCGAGGCAAGCTCAGGAGGGTCTGTCGGGGGACTGACGCCGAGCGGGACCTAGCCTCGTCCCGTGCAGGGACCGAGGGGTTGGCTCCGGAGTGCTTGTTAGGGTCCGGAAGACGCGCCGGGCACCGGCCAGTTGAGGGGAGCGACCGACGCCGGCTCAGGAGTGTTTGCCGGGGGTCGGTCCAAGGGCAGGACCTAGCCTGATTGAGGGCAGGGAACCCGATGTGGGCTCAGGAATGCTTCTCGGGGCTTGATCGTGGGAAGGACCCAGCCTGCTTCGGGGCAGGGCCTGAGACGCGCGCTCAGGATTATGTTCCCGGGACTCGACTATGCAAAGTCCCAGGAACGCCCGCGTGACTGCAGGGGCCGAGAGGTGGGGTCGGGAGACTGTGCTAGGGGCCCGCACAAGGGCAGGACCTCGACTGGTTACGTTCAGTGACCGAGACGGGGCTCAGGAGTTTACACGGGCGCCTCAGAAAGGGCGGGACCCAGCCTGCTTTTATGCAGCGCTTGAGGTGAGGGCGCAGCAGTGTTTCCCGGGGGGTTGAACAAGGGGAGGACTCACCGTCGTTCGGGGACAGGGAGCCAATTTCGACTCAGGATTGTTTGTTGGGGGCCTTGGCCAGAGGCAGAAACCACCGAGGTTGAGTGGAGGGACCAAGATGGACACGCAGGGAGGTGCGTTTTGTGTTGGAGGCGGGGAGGGTTGCCCAAGGGCAGCATCCATCCGAGTTCAGGGCGGGCACGCAGCTGTGGGCTCAGGCGCGTGTGTCGCGGGAGTCCAAGAAGGGCAAGCTCTAGACTGCTTCTTCCGTGCGCCGAGCCCGATGTGTTTCTCGGGGTCTTGAAGCACGCCAAGCCCCCGAGGCGGGTTCAGTGCCGGGAGTGAACTGCGGGATCAGGGCTTTGTCCCGGCGAGGGACCAAGGGCAGGACACAGCGAAGTGGGCGGGTAGGGAGCGAGCTGGAGGCTCCCGGTGGTGTCTTTGCCAGGTGCTTGAACGAAGGCAGGAGCCAGCCTGCTTCAGTGCAGGCATCGGGCGGTGGGCTCAGGAGTGTTTGTCAGGGTCTTGCCCACGGACAGGAAGGAGCCAGCCTGGTTCAGTGCAGGCCCGGGGCGGTGGGCTCAGGAGTGTTTGTCGTCGCCGGGCCGTGGGCGGGACCCAGCCTCCTTCAGGGCAGGCACAGAGATGGGGGCTCAGGAGTCTGTGCTGGGCGAATCAAACAAAGGCCAGACCTAGACCAGTTCAGGACAGGGACCGAGATGCAGCTTCAGGAGTATTTCCTGGGGGTAGGATCCCGGACAGGTTCAGCGCGGGGACCAAGATGCGGGCTCAGCAGTGTTCCCCGGGTGATTGAACGAGGGCACGGCCCATCTTGTCTCTGTGCAGGGACCGAGATGCGCCCTCAGGAGGGTTTCTCGAGGTCTGACCGTGGGCAGCACGCACACGGCTTCAGGGCAGAGAGCGAGAGGTGGCCTCAGGAGGTCGTGTTGAGGTTGCTCCCAAGGGCAGGACCTCGACTGGTTCAGCGCAGCGCCCGAGGGCTAGGCACAGGCGCATTTGCCGGTGTCTTCAGCAAGTGCTACCCGCAGCCGCGACCGGTGCAGGGAAGGAGATGTTGGCTCGGCGGCGTTGGACGGCGCCGTGCACCAGGGGAGGCCCCAGGCGAGGTGCGTGCCGTGGCCGCGAGGCAAGCTCAGGAGGGTCTGTCGGGGGACTGACGCCGAGCGGGACCTAGCCTCGTCCCGTGCAGGGACCGAGGGGTTGGCTCCGGAGTGCTTGTTAGGGTCCGGAAGACGCGCCGGGCACCGGCCAGTTGAGGGGAGCGACCGACGCCGGCTCAGGAGTGTTTGCCGGGGGTCGGTCCAAGGGCAGGACCTAGCCTGATTGAGGGCAGGGAACCCGATGTGGGCTCAGGAATGCTTCTCGGGGCTTGATCGTGGGAAGGACCCAGCCTGCTTCGGGGCAGGGCCTGAGACGCGCGCTCAGGATTATGTTCCCGGGACTCGACTATGCAAAGTCCCAGGAACGCCCGCGTGACTGCAGGGGCCGAGAGGTGGGGTCGGGAGACTGTGCTAGGGGCCCGCACAAGGGCAGGACCTCGACTGGTTACGTTCAGTGACCGAGACGGGGCTCAGGAGTTTACACGGGTGCCTCAGAAAGGGCGGGACCCAGCCTGCTTTTATGCAGCGCTTGAGGTGAGGGCGCAGCAGTGTTTCCCGGGGGGTTGAACAAGGGGAGGACTCACCGTCGTTCGGGGACAGGGAGCCAATTTCGACTCAGGATTGTTTGTTGGGGGCCTTGGCCAGAGGCAGAAACCACCGAGGTTGAGTGGAGGGACCAAGATGGACACGCAGGGAGGTGCGTTTTGTGTTGGAGGCGGGGAGGGTTGCCCAAGGGCAGCATCCATCCGAGTTCAGGGCGGGCACGCAGCTGTGGGCTCAGGCGCGTGTGTCGCGGGAGTCCAAGAAGGGCAAGCTCTAGACTGCTTCTTCCGTGCGCCGAGCCCGATGTGTTTCTCGGGGTCTTGAAGCACGCCAAGCCCCCGAGGCGGGTTCAGTGCCCGGAGTGAACTGCGGGATCAGGGCTTTGTCCCGGCGAGGGACCAAGGGCGGGACACAGCGAAGTGGGTGGGTAGGGAGCGAGCTGGAGGCTCCCGGTGGTGTCTTTGCCAGGTGCTTGAACGAAGGCAGGAGCCAGCCTGCTTCAGTGCAGGCATCGGGCGGTGGGCTCAGGAGTGTTTGTCAGGGTCTTGCCCACGGACAGGAAGGAGCCAGCCTGGTTCAGTGCAGGCCCGGGGCGGTGGGCTCAGGAGTGTTTGTCGTCGCCGGGCCGTGGGCGGGACCCAGCCTCCTTCAGGGCAGGCACAGAGATGGGGGCTCAGGAGTCTGTGCTGGGCGAATCAAACAAAGGCCAGACCTAGACCAGTTCAGGACAGGGACCGAGATGCAGCTTCAGGAGTATTTCCTGGGGGTAGGATCCCGGACAGGTTCAGCGCGGGGACCAAGATGCGGGCTCAGCAGTGTTCCCCGGGTGATTGAACGAGGGCACGGCCCATCCTGTCTCTGTGCAGGGACCGAGATGCGCCCTCAGGAGGGTTTCTCGAGGTCTGACCGTGGGCAGCACGCACACGGCTTCAGGGCAGAGAGCGAGAGGTGGCCTCAGGAGGTCGTGTTGAGGTTGCTCCCAAGGGCAGGACCTCGACTGGTTCAGCGCAGCGCCCGAGGGGTAGGCACAGGCGCATTTGCCGGTGTCTTCAGCAAGTGCTACCCGCAGCCGCGACCGGTGCAGGGAAGGAGATGTTGGCTCGGCGGCGTTGGACGGCGCCGTGCACCAGGGGAGGCCCCAGGCGAGGTGCGTGCCGTGGCCGCGAGGCAAGCTCAGGAGGGTCTGTCGGGGGACTGACGCCGAGCGGGACCTAGCCTCGTCCCGTGCAGGGACCGAGGGGTTGGCTCCGGAGTGCTTGTTAGGGTCCGGAAGACGCGCCGGGCACCGGCCAGTTGAGGGGAGCGACCGACGCCGGCTCAGGAGTGTTTGCCGGGGGTCGGTCCAAGGGCAGGACCTAGCCTGATTGAGGGCAGGGAACCCGATGTGGGCTCAGGAATGCTTCTCGGGGCTTGATCGTGGGAAGGACCCAGCCTGCTTCGGGGCAGGGCCTGAGACGCGCGCTCAGGATTATGTTCCCGGGACTCGACTATGCAAAGTCCCAGGAACGCCCGCGTGACTGCAGGGGCCGAGAGGTGGGGTCGGGAGACTGTGCTAGGGGCCCGCACAAGGGCAGGACCTCGACTGGTTACGTTCAGTGACCGAGACGGGGCTCAGGAGTTTACACGGGCGCCTCAGAAAGGGCGGGACCCAGCCTGCTTTTATGCAGCGCTTGAGGTGAGGGCGCAGCAGTGTTTCCCGGGGGGTTGAACAAGGGGAGGACTCACCGTCGTTCGGGGACAGGGAGCCAATTTCGACTCAGGATTGTTTGTTGGGGGCCTTGGCCAGAGGCAGAAACCACCGAGGTTGAGTGGAGGGACCAAGATGGACACGCAGGGAGGTGCGTTTTGTGTTGGAGGGGGGGAGGGTTGCCCAAGGGCAGCATCCATCCGAGTTCAGGGCGGGCACGCAGCTGTGGGCTCAGGCGCATGTGTCGCGGGAGTCCAAGAAGGGTAGGCTCTAGACTGCTTCTTCCGTGCGCCGAGCCCGATGTGTTTCTCGGGGTCTTGAAGCACGCCAAGCCCCCGAGGCGGGTTCAGTGCCGGGAGTGAACTGCGGGATCAGGGCTTTGTCCCGGCGAGGGACCAAGGGCGGGACACAGCGAAGTGGGCGGGTAGGGAACGAGCTGGAGGCTCCCGGTGGTGTCTTTGCCAGGTGCTTGAACGAAGGCAGGAGCCAGCCTGCTTCAGTGCAGGCATCGGGCAGTGGGCTCAGGAGTGTTTGTCAGGGTCTTGCCCACGGACAGGAAGGAGCCAGCCTGGTTCAGTGCAGGCCCGGGGCGGTGGGCTCAGGAGTGTTTGTCGTCGCCGGGCCGTGGGCGGGACCCAGCCTCCTTCAGGGCAGGCACAGAGATGGGGGCTCAGGAGTCTGTGCTGGGCGAATCAAACAAAGGCCAGACCTAGACCAGTTCAGGACAGGGACCGAGATGCAGCTTCAGGAGTATTTCCTGGGGGTAGGATCCCGGACAGGTTCAGCACGGGGACCAAGATGCGGGCTCAGCAGTGTTCCCCGGGTGATTGAACGCGGGCACGGCCCATCCTGTCTCTGTGCAGGGACCGAGATGCGCCCTCAGGAGGGTTTCTCGAGGTCTGACCGTGGGCAGGACGCACACGGCTTCAGGGCAGAGAGCGAGAGGTGGCCTCAGGAGGTCGTGTTGAGGTTGCTCCCAAGGGCAGGACCTCGACTGGTTCAGCGCAGCGCCCGAGGGGTAGGCACAGGCGCATTTGCCGGTGTCTTCAGCAAGTGCTACCCGCAGCCGCGACCGGTGCAGGGAAGGAGATGTTGGCTCGGCGGCGTTGGACGGCGCCGTGCACCAGGGGAGGCCCCAGGCGAGGTGCGTGCCGTGGCCGCGAGGCAAGCTCAGGAGGGTCTGTCGGGGGACTGACGCCGAGCGGGACCTAGCCTCGTCCCGTGCAGGGACCGAGGGGTTGGCTCCGGAGTGCTTGTTAGGGTCCGGAAGACGCGCCGGGCACCGGCCAGTTGAGGGGAGCGACCGACGCCGGCTCAGGAGTGTTTGCCGGGGGTCGGTCCAAGGGCAGGACCTAGCCTGATTGAGGGCAGGGAACCCGATGTGGGCTCAGGAATGCTTCTCGGGGCTTGATCGTGGGAAGGACCCAGCCTGCTTTGGGGCAGGGCCTGAGACGCGCGCTCAGGATTATGTTCCCGGGACTCGACTATGCAAAGTCCCAGGAACGCCCGCGTGACTGCAGGGGCCGAGAGGTGGGGTCGGGAGACTGTGCTAGGGGCCCGCACAAGGGCAGGACCTCGACTGGTTACGTTCAGTGACCGAGACGGGGCTCAGGAGTTTACACGGGCGCCTCAGAAAGGGCGGGACCCAGCCTGCTTTTATGCAGCGCTTGAGGTGAGAGCACAGCAGTGTTTAACGAGGGTTTGAACAAGGGGAGGACTCACCATCGTTCGGGGACAGGGAGCCAATTTCGACTCAGGATTGTTTGTTGGGGGCCTTGGCCAGAGGCAGAAACCACCGAGGTTGAGTGGAGGGACCAAGATGGACACGCAGGGAGGTGCGTTTTGTGTTGGAGGGGGGGAGGGTTGCCCAAGGGCAGCATCCATCCGAGTTCAGGGCGGGCACGCAGCTGTGGGCTCAGGCGCGTGTGTCGCGGGAGTCCAAGAAGGGCAAGCTCTAGACTGCTTCTTCCGTGCGCCGAGCCCGATGTGTTTCTCGGGGTCTTGAAGCACGCCAAGCCCCCGAGGCGGGTTCAGTGCCCGGAGTGAACTGCGGGATCAGGGCTTTGTCCCGGCGAGGGACCAAGGGCGGGACACAGCGAAGTGGGCGGGTAGGGAGCGAGCTGGAGGCTCCCGGTGGTGTCTTTGCCAGGTGCTTGAACGAAGGCAGGAGCCAGCCTGCTTCAGTGCAGGCATCGGGCGGTGGGCTCAGGAGTGTTTGTCAGGGTCTTGCCCACGGACAGGAAGGAGCCAGCCTGGTTCAGTGCAGGCCCGGGGCGGTGGGCTCAGGAGTGTTTGTCGTCGCCGGGCCGTGGGCGGGACCCAGCCTCCTTCAGGGCAGGCACAGAGATGGGGGCTCAGGAGTCTGTCCTGGGCGAATCAAACAAAGGCCAGACCTAGACCAGTTCAGGACAGGGACCGAGATGCAGCTTCAGGAGTATTTCCTGGGGGTAGGATCCCGGACAGGTTCAGCGCGGGGACCAAGATGCGGGCTCAGCAGTGTTCCCCGGGTGATTGAACGAGGGCACGGCCCATCCTGTCTCTGTGCAGGGACCGAGATGCGCCCTCAGGAGGGTTTCTCGAGGTCTGACCATGGGCAGCACGCACACGGCTTCAGGGCAGAGAGCGAGAGGTGGCCTCAGGAGGTCCTGTTGAGGTTGCTCCCAAGGGCAGGACCTCGACTGGTTCAGCGCAGCGCCCGAGGGGTAGGCACAGGCGCATTTGCCGGTGTCTTCAGCAAGTGCTACCCGCAGCCGCGACCGGTGCAGGGAAGGAGATGTTGGCTCGGCGGCGTTGGACGGCGCCGTGCACCAGGGGAGGCCCCAGGCGAGGTGCGTGCCGTGGCCGCGAGGCAAGCTCAGGAGGGTCTGTCGGGGGACTGACGCCGAGCGGGACCTAGCCTCGTCCCGTGCAGGGACCGAGGGGTTGGCTCCGGAGTGCTTGTTAGGGTCCGGAAGACACGCCGGGCACCGGCCAGTTGAGGGGAGCGACCGACGCCGGCTCAGGAGTGTTTGCCGGGGGTCGGTCCAAGGGCAGGACCTAGCCTGATTGAGGGCAGGGAACCCGATGTGGGCTCAGGAATGCTTCTCGGGGCTTGATCGTGGGAAGGACCCAGCCTGCTTCGGGGCAGGGCCTGAGACGCGCGCTCAGGATTATGTTCCCGGGACTCGACTATGCAAAGTCCCAGGAACGCCCGCGTGACTGCAGGGGCCGAGAGGTGGGGTCGGGAGACTGTGCTAGGGGCCCGCACAAGGGCAGGACCTCGACTGGTTACGTTCAGTGACCGAGACGGGGCTCAGGAGTTTACACGGGCGCCTCAGAAAGGGCGGGACCCAGCCTGCTTTTATGCAGCGCTTGAGGTGAGGGCGCAGCAGTGTTTCCCGGGGGGTTGAACAAGGGGAGGACTCACCGTCGTTCGGGGACAGGGAGCCAATTTCGACTCAGGATTGTTTGTTGGGGGCCTTGGCCAGAGGCAGAAACCACCGAGGTTGAGTGGAGGGACCAAGATGGACACGCAGGGAGGTGCGTTTTGTGTTGGAGGCGGGGAGGGTTGCCCAAGGGCAGCATCCATCCGAGTTCAGGGCGGGCACGCAGCTGTGGGCTCAGGCGCGTGTGTCGCGGGAGTCCAAGAAGGGCAAGCTCTAGACTGCTTCTTCCGTGCGCTGAGCCCGATGTGTTTCTCGGGGTCTTGAAGCACGCCAAGCCCCCGAGGCGGGTTCAGTGCCCGGAGTGAACTGCGGGATCAGGGCTTTGTCCCGGCGAGGGACCAAGGGCGGGACACAGCGAAGTGGGCGGGTAGGGAGCGAGCTGGAGGCTCCCGGTGGTGTCTTTGCCAGGTGCTTGAACGAAGGCAGGAGCCAGCCTGCTTCAGTGCAGGCATCGGGCGGTGGGCTCAGGAGTGTTTGTCAGGGTCTTGCCCACGGACAGGAAGGAGCCAGCCTGGTTCAGTGCAGGCCCGGGGCGGTGGGCTCAGGAGTGTTTGTCGTCGCCGGGCCGTGGGCGGGACCCAGCCTCCTTCAGGGCAGGCACAGAGATGGGGGCTCAGGAGTCTGTGCTGGGCGAATCAAACAAAGGCCAGACCTAGACCAGTTCAGGACAGGGACCGAGATGCAGCTTCAGGAGTATTTCCTGGGGGTAGGATCCCGGACAGGTTCAGCGCGGGGACCAAGATGCGGGCTCAGCAGTGTTCCCCGGGTGATTGAACGAGGGCACGGCCCATCCTGTCTCTGTGCAGGGACCGAGATGCGCCCTCAGGAGGGTTTCTCGAGGTCTGACCGTGGGCAGCACGCACACGGCTTCAGGGCAGAGAGCGAGAGGTGGCCTCAGGAGGTCGTGTTGAGGTTGCTCCCAAGGGCAGGACCTCGACTGGTTCAGCGCAGCGCCCGAGGGGTAGGCACAGGCGCATTTGCCGGTGTCTTCAGCAAGTGCTACCCGCAGCCGCGACCGGTGCAGGGAAGGAGATGTTGGCTCGGCGGCGTTGGACGGCGCCGTGCACCAGGGGAGGCCCCAGGCGAGGTGCGTGCCGTGGCCGCGAGGCAAGCTCAGGAGGGTCTGTCGGGGGACTGACGCCGAGCGGGACCTAGCCTCGTCCCGTGCAGGGACCGAGGGGTTGGCTCCGGAGTGCTTGTTAGGGTCCGGAAGACGCGCCGGGCACCGGCCAGTTGAGGGGAGCGACCGACGCCGGCTCAGGAGTGTTTGCCGGGGGTCGGTCCAAGGGCAGGACCTAGCCTGATTGAGGGCAGGGAACCCGATGTGGGCTCAGGAATGCTTCTCGGGGCTTGATCGTGGGAAGGACCCAGCCTGCTTCGGGGCAGGGCCTGAGACGCGCGCTCAGGATTATGTTCCCGGGACTCGACTATGCAAAGTCCCAGGAACGCCCGCGTGACTGCAGGGGCCGAGAGGTGGGGTCGGGAGACTGTGCTAGGGGCCCGCACAAGGGCAGGACCTCGACTGGTTACGTTCAGTGACCGAGACGGGGCTCAGGAGTTTACACGGGCGCCTCAGAAAGGGCGGGACCCAGCCTGCTTTTATGCAGCGCTTGAGGTGAGGGCGCAGCAGTGTTTAACGAGGGTTTGAACAAGGGGAGGACTCACCATCGTTCGGGGACAGGGAGCCAATTTCGACTCAGGATTGTTTGTTGGGGGCCTTGGCCAGAGGCAGAAACCACCGAGGTTGAGTGGAGGGACCAAGATGGACACGCAGGGAGGTGCGTTTTGTGTTGGAGTGGGGGAGGGTTGCCCAAGGGCAGCATCCATCCGAGTTCAGGGCGGGCACGCAGCTGTGGGCTCAGGCGCGTGTGTCGCGGGAGTCCAAGAAGGGCAGGCTCTAGACTGCTTCTTCCGTGCGCCGAGCCTGATGTGTTTCTCGGGGTCTTGAAGCACGCCAAGCCCCCGAGGCGGGTTCAGTGCCGGGAGTGAACTCTGGGATCAGGGCTTTGTCCCGGCGAGGGACCAAGGGCGGGACACAGTGAAGTGGGCGGGTAGGGAGCGAGCTGGAGGCTCCCGGTGGTGTCTTTGCCAGGTGCTTGAACGAAGGCAGGAGCCAGCCTGCTTCAGTGCAGGCATCGGGCGGTGGGCTCAGGAGTGTTTGTCAGGGTCTTGCCCACGGACAGGAAGGAGCCAGCCTGGTTCAGTGCAGGCCCGGGGCGGTGGGCTCAGGAGTGTTTGTCGTCGCCGGGCCGTGGGCGGGACCCAGCCTCCTTCAGGGCAGGCACAGAGATGGGGGCTCAGGAGTCTGTCCTGGGCGAATCAAACAAAGGCCAGACCTAGACCAGTTCAGGACAGGGACCGAGATGCAGCTTCAGGAGTATTTCCTGGGGATAGGATCCCGGACAGGTTCAGCGCGGGGACCAAGATGCGGGCTCAGCAGTGTTCCCCGGGTGATTGAACGAGGGCACGGCCCATCCTGTCTCTGTGCAGGGACCGAGATGCGCCCTCAGGAGGGTTTCTCGAGGTCTGACCGTGGGCAGCACGCACACGGCTTCAGGGCAGAGAGCGAGAGGTGGCCTCAGGAGGTCGTGTTGAGGTTGCTCCCAAGGGCAGGACCTCGACTGGTTCAGCGCAGCGCCCGAGGGGTAGGCACAGGCGCATTTGCCGGTGTCTTCAGCAAGTGCTACCCGCAGCCGCGACCGGTGCAGGGAAGGAGATGTTGGCTCGGCGGCGTTGGACGGCGCCGTGCACCAGGGGAGGCCCCAGGCGAGGTGCGTGCCGTGGCCGCGAGGCAAGCTCAGGAGGGTCTGTCGGGGGACTGACGCCGAGCGGGACCTAGCCTCGTCCCGTGCAGGGACCGAGGGGTTGGCTCCGGAGTGCTTGTTAGGGTCCGGAAGACGCGCCGGGCACCGGCCAGTTGAGGGGAGCGACCGACGCCGGCTCAGGAGTGTTTGCCGGGGGTCGGTCCAAGGGCAGGACCTAGCCTGATTGAGGGCAGGGAACCCGATGTGGGCTCAGGAATGCTTCTCGGGGCTTGATCGTGGGAAGGACCCAGCCTGCTTCGGGGCAGGGCCTGAGACGCGCGCTCAGGATTATGTTCCCGGGACTCGACTATGCAAAGTCCCAGGAACGCCCGCGTGACTGCAGGGGCCGAGAGGTGGGGTCGGGAGACTGTGCTAGGGGCCCGCACAAGGGCAGGACCTCGACTGGTTACGTTCAGTGACCGAGACGGGGCTCAGGAGTTTACACGGGCGCCTCAGAAAGGGCGGGACCCAGCCTGCTTTTATGCAGCGCTTGAGGTGAGGGCGCAGCAGTGTTTAACGAGGGTTTGAACAAGGGGAGGACTCACCATCGTTCGGGGACAGGGAGCCAATTTCGACTCAGGATTGTTTGTTGGGGGCCTTGGCCAGAGGCAGAAACCACCGAGGTTGAGTGGAGGGACCAAGATGGACACGCAGGGAGGTGCGTTTTGTGTTGGAGGGGGGGAGGGTTGCCCAAGGGCAGCATCCATCCGAGTTCAGGGCGGGCACGCAGCTGTGGGCTCAGGCGCGTGTGTCGCGGGAGTCCAAGAAGGGCAGGCTCTAGACTGCTTCTTCCGTGCGCCGAGCCTGATGTGTTTCTCGGGGTCTTGAAGCACGCCAAGCCCCCGAGGCGGGTTCAGTGCCGGGAGTGAACTCTGGGATCAGGGCTTTGTCCCGGCGAGGGACCAAGGGCGGGACACAGTGAAGTGGGCGGGTAGGGAGCGAGCTGGAGGCTCCCGGTGGTGTCTTTGCCAGGTGCTTGAACGAAGGCAGGAGCCAGCCTGCTTCAGTGCAGGCATCGGGCGGTGGGCTCAGGAGTGTTTGTCAGGGTCTTGCCCACGGACAGGAAGGAGCCAGCCTGGTTCAGTGCAGGCCCGGGGCGGTGGGCTCAGGAGTGTTTGTCGTCGCCGGGCCGTGGGCGGGACCCAGCCTCCTTCAGGGCAGGCACAGAGATGGGGGCTCAGGAGTCTGTCCTGGGCGAATCAAACAAAGGCCAGACCTAGACCAGTTCAGGACAGGGACCGAGATGCAGCTTCAGGAGTATTTCCTGGGGGTAGGATCCCGGACAGGTTCAGCACGGGGACCAAGATGCGGGCTCAGCAGTGTTCCCCGGGTGATTGAACGCGGGCACGGCCCATCCTGTCTCTGTGCAGGGACCGAGATGCGCCCTCAGGAGGGTTTCTCGAGGTCTGACCGTGGGCAGGACGCACACGGCTTCAGGGCAGAGAGCGAGAGGTGGCCTCAGGAGGTCGTGTTGAGGTTGCTCCCAAGGGCAGGACCTCGACTGGTTCAGCGCAGCGCCCGAGGGGTAGGCACAGGCGCATTTGCCGGTGTCTTCAGCAAGTGCTACCCGCAGCCGCGACCGGTGCAGGGAAGGAGATGTTGGCTCGGCGGCGTTGGACGGCGCCGTGCACCAGGGGAGGCCCCAGGCGAGGTGCGTGCCGTGGCCGCGAGGCAAGCTCAGGAGGGTCTGTCGGGGGACTGACGCCGAGCGGGACCTAGCCTCGTCCCGTGCAGGGACCGAGGGGTTGGCTCCGGAGTGCTTGTTAGGGTCCGGAAGACGCGCCGGGCACCGGCCAGTTGAGGGGAGCGACCGACGCCGGCTCAGGAGTGTTTGCCGGGGGTCGGTCCAAGGGCAGGACCTAGCCTGATTGAGGGCAGGGAACCCGATGTGGGCTCAGGAATGCTTCTCGGGGCTTGATCGTGGGAAGGACCCAGCCTGCTTCGGGGCAGGGCCTGAGACGCGCGCTCAGGATTATGTTCCCGGGACTCGACTATGCAAAGTCCCAGGAACGCCCGCGTGACTGCAGGGGCCGAGAGGTGGGGTCGGGAGACTGTGCTAGGGGCCCGCACAAGGGCAGGACCTCGACTGGTTACGTTCAGTGACCGAGACGGGGCTCAGGAGTTTACACGGGCGCCTCAGAAAGGGCGGGACCCAGCCTGCTTTTATGCAGCGCTTGAGGTGAGAGCACAGCAGTGTTTAACGAGGGTTTGAACAAGGGGAGGACTCACCATCGTTCGGGGACAGGGAGCCAATTTCGACTCAGGATTGTTTGTTGGGGGCCTTGGCCAGAGGCAGAAACCACCGAGGTTGAGTGGAGGGACCAAGATGGACACGCAGGGAGGTGCGTTTTGTGTTGGAGGGGGGGAGGGTTGCCCAAGGGCAGCATCCATCCGAGTTCAGGGCGGGCACGCAGCTGTGGGCTCAGGCGCGTGTGTCGCGGGAGTCCAAGAAGGGCAAGCTCTAGACTGCTTCTTCCGTGCGCCGAGCCCGATGTGTTTCTCGGGGTCTTGAAGCACGCCAAGCCCCCGAGGCGGGTTCAGTGCCCGGAGTGAACTGCGGGATCAGGGCTTTGTCCCGGCGAGGGACCAAGGGCGGGACACAGCGAAGTGGGCGGGTAGGGAGCGAGCTGGAGGCTCCCGGTGGTGTCTTTGCCAGGTGCTTGAACGAAGGCAGGAGCCAGCCTGCTTCAGTGCAGGCATCGGGCGGTGGGCTCAGGAGTGTTTGTCAGGGTCTTGCCCACGGACAGGAAGGAGCCAGCCTGGTTCAGTGCAGGCCCGGGGCGGTGGGCTCAGGAGTGTTTGTCGTCGCCGGGCCGTGGGCGGGACCCAGCCTCCTTCAGGGCAGGCACAGAGATGGGGGCTCAGGAGTCTGTCCTGGGCGAATCAAACAAAGGCCAGACCTAGACCAGTTCAGGACAGGGACCGAGATGCAGCTTCAGGAGTATTTCCTGGGGGTAGGATCCCGGACAGGTTCAGCGCGGGGACCAAGATGCGGGCTCAGCAGTGTTCCCCGGGTGATTGAACGAGGGCACGGCCCATCCTGTCTCTGTGCAGGGACCGAGATGCGCCCTCAGGAGGGTTTCTCGAGGTCTGACCATGGGCAGCACGCACACGGCTTCAGGGCAGAGAGCGAGAGGTGGCCTCAGGAGGTCCTGTTGAGGTTGCTCCCAAGGGCAGGACCTCGACTGGTTCAGCGCAGCGCCCGAGGGGTAGGCACAGGCGCATTTGCCGGTGTCTTCAGCAAGTGCTACCCGCAGCCGCGACCGGTGCAGGGAAGGAGATGTTGGCTCGGCGGCGTTGGACGGCGCCGTGCACCAGGGGAGGCCCCAGGCGAGGTGCGTGCCGTGGCCGCGAGGCAAGCTCAGGAGGGTCTGTCGGGGGACTGACGCCGAGCGGGACCTAGCCTCGTCCCGTGCAGGGACCGAGGGGTTGGCTCCGGAGTGCTTGTTAGGGTCCGGAAGACACGCCGGGCACCGGCCAGTTGAGGGGAGCGACCGACGCCGGCTCAGGAGTGTTTGCCGGGGGTCGGTCCAAGGGCAGGAGCTAGCCTGATTGAGGGCAGGGAACCCGATGTGGGCTCAGGAATGCTTCTCGGGGCTTGATCGTGGGAAGGACCCAGCCTGCTTCGGGGCAGGGCCTGAGACGCGCGCTCAGGATTATGTTCCCGGGACTCGACTATGCAAAGTCCCAGGAACGCCCGCGTGACTGCAGGGGCCGAGAGGTGGGGTCGGGAGACTGTGCTAGGGGCCCGCACAAGGGCAGGACCTCGACTGGTTACGTTCAGTGACCGAGACGGGGCTCAGGAGTTTACACGGGCGCCTCAGAAAGGGCGGGACCCAGCCTGCTTTTATGCAGCGCTTGAGGTGAGGGCGCAGCAGTGTTTCCCGGGGGGTTGAACAAGGGGAGGACTCACCGTCGTTCGGGGACAGGGAGCCAATTTCGACTCAGGATTGTTTGTTGGGGGCCTTGGCCAGAGGCAGAAACCACCGAGGTTGAGTGGAGGGACCAAGATGGACACGCAGGGAGGTGCGTTTTGTGTTGGAGTGGGGGAGGGTTGCCCAAGGGCAGCATCCATCCGAGTTCAGGGCGGGCACGCAGCTGTGGGCTCAGGCGCGTGTGTCGCGGGAGTCCAAGAAGGGCAGGCTCTAGACTGCTTCTTCCGTGCGCCGAGCCTGATGTGTTTCTCGGGGTCTTGAAGCACGCCAAGCCCCCGAGGCGGGTTCAGTGCCGGGAGTGAACTCTGGGATCAGGGCTTTGTCCCGGCGAGGGACCAAGGGCGGGACACAGTGAAGTGGGCGGGTAGGGAGCGAGCTGGAGGCTCCCGGTGGTGTCTTTGCCAGGTGCTTGAACGAAGGCAGGAGCCAGCCTGCTTCAGTGCAGGCATCGGGCGGTGGGCTCAGGAGTGTTTGTCAGGGTCTTGCCCACGGACAGGAAGGAGCCAGCCTGGTTCAGTGCAGGCCCGGGGCGGTGGGCTCAGGAGTGTTTGTCGTCGCCGGGCCGTGGGCGGGACCCAGCCTCCTTCAGGGCAGGCACAGAGATGGGGGCTCAGGAGTCTGTCCTGGGCGAATCAAACAAAGGCCAGACCTAGACCAGTTCAGGACAGGGACCGAGATGCAGCTTCAGGAGTATTTCCTGGGGATAGGATCCCGGACAGGTTCAGCGCGGGGACCAAGATGCGGGCTCAGCAGTGTTCCCCGGGTGATTGAACGAGGGCACGGCCCATCCTGTCTCTGTGCAGGGACCGAGATGCGCCCTCAGGAGGGTTTCTCGAGGTCTGACCGTGGGCAGCACGCACACGGCTTCAGGGCAGAGAGCGAGAGGTGGCCTCAGGAGGTCGTGTTGAGGTTGCTCCCAAGGGCAGGACCTCGACTGGTTCAGCGCAGCGCCCGAGGGGTAGGCACAGGCGCATTTGCCGGTGTCTTCAGCAAGTGCTACCCGCAGCCGCGACCGGTGCAGGGAAGGAGATGTTGGCTCGGCGGCGTTGGACGGCGCCGTGCACCAGGGGAGGCCCCAGGCGAGGTGCGTGCCGTGGCCGCGAGGCAAGCTCAGGAGGGTCTGTCGGGGGACTGACGCCGAGCGGGACCTAGCCTCGTCCCGTGCAGGGACCGAGGGGTTGGCTCCGGAGTGCTTGTTAGGGTCCGGAAGACGCGCCGGGCACCGGCCAGTTGAGGGGAGCGACCGACGCCGGCTCAGGAGTGTTTGCCGGGGGTCGGTCCAAGGGCAGGACCTAGCCTGATTGAGGGCAGGGAACCCGATGTGGGCTCAGGAATGCTTCTCGGGGCTTGATCGTGGGAAGGACCCAGCCTGCTTCGGGGCAGGGCCTGAGACGTGCGCTCAGGATTATGTTCCCGGGACTCGACTATGCAAAGTCCCAGGAACGCCCGCGTGACTGCAGGGGCCGAGAGGTGGGGTCGGGAGACTGTGCTAGGGGCCCGCACAAGGGCAGGACCTCGACTGGTTACGTTCAGTGACCGAGACGGGGCTCAGGAGTTTACACGGGCGCCTCAGAAAGGGCGGGACCCAGCCTGCTTTTATGCAGCGCTTGAGGTGAGGGCGCAGCAGTGTTTAACGAGGGTTTGAACAAGGGGAGGACTCACCATCGTTCGGGGACAGGGAGCCAATTTCGACTCAGGATTGTTTGTTGGGGGCCTTGGTCAGAGGCAGAAACCACCGAGGTTGAGTGGAGGGACCAAGATGGACACGCAGGGAGGTGCGTTTTGTGTTGGAGTGGGGGAGGGTTGCCCAAGGGCAGCATCCATCCGAGTTCAGGGCGGGCACGCAGCTGTGGGCTCAGGCGCGTGTGTCGCGGGAGTCCAAGAAGGGCAGGCTCTAGACTGCTTCTTCCGTGCGCCGAGCCTGATGTGTTTCTCGGGGTCTTGAAGCACGCCAAGCCCCCGAGGCGGGTTCAGTGCCGGGAGTGAACTCTGGGATCAGGGCTTTGTCCCGGCGAGGGACCAAGGGCGGGACACAGTGAAGTGGGCGGGTAGGGAGCGAGCTGGAGGCTCCCGGTGGTGTCTTTGCCAGGTGCTTGAACGAAGGCAGGAGCCAGCCTGCTTCAGTGCAGGCATCGGGCGGTGGGCTCAGGAGTGTTTGTCAGGGTCTTGCCCACGGACAGGAAGGAGCCAGCCTGGTTCAGTGCAGGCCCGGGGCGGTGGGCTCAGGAGTGTTTGTCGTCGCCGGGCCGTGGGCGGGACCCAGCCTCCTTCAGGGCAGGCACAGAGATGGGGGCTCAGGAGTCTGTCCTGGGCGAATCAAACAAAGGCCAGACCTAGACCAGTTCAGGACAGGGACCGAGATGCAGCTTCAGGAGTATTTCCTGGGGATAGGATCCCGGACAGGTTCAGCGCGGGGACCAAGATGCGGGCTCAGCAGTGTTCCCCGGGTGATTGAACGAGGGCACGGCCCATCCTGTCTCTGTGCAGGGACCGAGATGCGCCCTCAGGAGGGTTTCTCGAGGTCTGACCGTGGGCAGCACGCACACGGCTTCAGGGCAGAGAGCGAGAGGTGGCCTCAGGAGGTCCTGTTGAGGTTGCTCCCAAGGGCAGGACCTCGACTGGTTCAGCGCAGCGCCCGAGGGGTAGGCACAGGCGCATTTGCCGGTGTCTTCAGCAAGTGCTACCCGCAGCCGCGACCGGTGCAGGGAAGGAGATGTTGGCTCGGCGGCGTTGGACGGCGCCGTGCACCAGGGGAGGCCCCAGGCGAGGTGCGTGCCGTGGCCGCGAGGCAAGCTCAGGAGGGTCTGTCGGGGGACTGACGCCGAGCGGGACCTAGCCTCGTCCCGTGCAGGGACCGAGGGGTTGGCTCCGGAGTGCTTGTTAGGGTCCGGAAGACGCGCCGGGCACCGGCCAGTTGAGGGGAGCGACCGACGCCGGCTCAGGAGTGTTTGCCGGGGGTCGGTCCAAGGGCAGGACCTAGCCTGATTGAGGGCAGGGAACCCGATGTGGGCTCAGGAATGCTTCTCGGGGCTTGATCGTGGGAAGGACCCAGCCTGCTTCGGGGCAGGGCCTGAGACGCGCGCTCAGGATTATGTTCCCGGGACTCGACTATGCAAAGTCCCAGGAACGCCCGCGTGACTGCAGGGGCCGAGAGGTGGGGTCGGGAGACTGTGCTAGGGGCCCGCACAAGGGCAGGACCTCGACTGGTTACGTTCAGTGACCGAGACGGGGCTCAGGAGTTTACACGGGCGCCTCAGAAAGGGCGGGACCCAGCCTGCTTTTATGCAGCGCTTGAGGTGAGGGCGCAGCAGTGTTTAACGAGGGTTTGAACAAGGGGAGGACTCACCATCGTTCGGGGACAGGGAGCCAATTTCGACTCAGGATTGTTTGTTGGGGGCCTTGGCCAGAGGCAGAAACCACCGAGGTTGAGTGGAGGGACCAAGATGGACACGCAGGGAGGTGCGTTTTGTGTTGGAGGGGGGGAGGGTTGCCCAAGGGCAGCATCCATCCGAGTTCAGGGCGGGCACGCAGCTGTGGGCTCAGGCGCGTGTGTCGCGGGAGTCCAAGAAGGGCAGGCTCTAGACTGCTTCTTCCGTGCGCCGAGCCCGATGTGTTTCTCGGGGTCTTGAAGCACGCCAAGCCCCCGAGGCGGGTTCAGTGCCGGGAGTGAACTGCGGGATCAGGGCTTTGTCCCGGCGAGGGACCAAGGGCGGGACACAGCGAAGTGGGCGGGTAGGGAACGAGCTGGAGGCTCCCGGTGGTGTCTTTGCCAGGTGCTTGAACGAAGGCAGGAGCCAGCCTGCTTCAGTGCAGGCATCGGGCGGTGGGCTCAGGAGTGTTTGTCAGGGTCTTGCCCACGGACAGGAAGGAGCCAGCCTGGTTCAGTGCAGGCCCGGGGCGGTGGGCTCAGGAGTGTTTGTCGTCGCCGGGCCGTGGGCGGGACCCAGCCTCCTTCAGGGCAGGCACAGAGATGGGGGCTCAGGAGTCTGTGCTGGGCGAATCAAACAAAGGCCAGACCTAGACCAGTTCAGGACAGGGACCGAGATGCAGCTTCAGGAGTATTTCCTGGGGGTAGGATCCCGGACAGGTTCAGCGCGGGGACCAAGATGCGGGCTCAGCAGTGTTCCCCGGGTGATTGAACGAGGGCACGGCCCATCCTGTCTCTGTGCAGGGACCGAGATGCGCCCTCAGGAGGGTTTCTCGAGGTCTGACCATGGGCAGCACGCACACGGCTTCAGGGCAGAGAGCGAGAGGTGGCCTCAGGAGGTCGTGTTGAGGTTGCTCCCAAGGGCAGGACCTCGACTGGTTCAGCGCAGCGCCCGAGGGGTAGGCACAGGCGCATTTGCCGGTGTCTTCAGCAAGTGCTACCCGCAGCCGCGACCGGTGCAGGGAAGGAGATGTTGGCTCGGCGGCGTTGGACGGCGCCGTGCACCAGGGGAGGCCCCAGGCGAGGTGCGTGCCGTGGCCGCGAGGCAAGCTCAGGAGGGTCTGTCGGGGGACTGACGCCGAGCGGGACCTAGCCTCGTCCCGTGCAGGGACCGAGGGGTTGGCTCCGGAGTGCTTGTTAGGGTCCGGAAGACGCGCCGGGCACCGGCCAGTTGAGGGGAGCGACCGACGCCGGCTCAGGAGTGTTTGCCGGGGGTCGGTCCAAGGGCAGGACCTAGCCTGATTGAGGGCAGGGAACCCGATGTGGGCTCAGGAATGCTTCTCGGGGCTTGATCGTGGGAAGGACCCAGCCTGCTTCGGGGCAGGGCCTGAGACGCGCGCTCAGGATTATGTTCCCGGGACTCGACTATGCAAAGTCCCAGGAACGCCCGCGTGACTGCAGGGGCCGAGAGGTGGGGTCGGGAGACTGTGCTAGGGGCCCGCACAAGGGCAGGACCTCGACTGGTTACGTTCAGTGACCGAGACGGGGCTCAGGAGTTTACACGGGCGCCTCAGAAAGGGCGGGACCCAGCCTGCTTTTATGCAGCGCTTGAGGTGAGAGCACAGCAGTGTTTAACGAGGGTTTGAACAAGGGGAGGACTCACCATCGTTCGGGGACAGGGAGCCAATTTCGACTCAGGATTGTTTGTTGGGGGCCTTGGCCAGAGGCAGAAACCACCGAGGTTGAGTGGAGGGACCAAGATGGACACGCAGGGAGGTGCGTTTTGTGTTGGAGGGGGGGAGGGTTGCCCAAGGGCAGCATCCATCCGAGTTCAGGGCGGGCACGCAGCTGTGGGCTCAGGCGCGTGTGTCGCGGGAGTCCAAGAAGGGCAAGCTCTAGACTGCTTCTTCCGTGCGCCGAGCCCGATGTGTTTCTCGGGGTCTTGAAGCACGCCAAGCCCCCGAGGCGGGTTCAGTGCCCGGAGTGAACTGCGGGATCAGGGCTTTGTCCCGGCGAGGGACCAAGGGCGGGACACAGCGAAGTGGGCGGGTAGGGAGCGAGCTGGAGGCTCCCGGTGGTGTCTTTGCCAGGTGCTTGAACGAAGGCAGGAGCCAGCCTGCTTCAGTGCAGGCATCGGGCGGTGGGCTCAGGAGTGTTTGTCAGGGTCTTGCCCACGGACAGGAAGGAGCCAGCCTGGTTCAGTGCAGGCCCGGGGCGGTGGGCTCAGGAGTGTTTGTCGTCGCCGGGCCGTGGGCGGGACCCAGCCTCCTTCAGGGCAGGCACAGAGATGGGGGCTCAGGAGTCTGTCCTGGGCGAATCAAACAAAGGCCAGACCTAGACCAGTTCAGGACAGGGACCGAGATGCAGCTTCAGGAGTATTTCCTGGGGGTAGGATCCCGGACAGGTTCAGCGCGGGGACCAAGATGCGGGCTCAGCAGTGTTCCCCGGGTGATTGAACGAGGGCACGGCCCATCCTGTCTCTGTGCAGGGACCGAGATGCGCCCTCAGGAGGGTTTCTCGAGGTCTGACCGTGGGCAGCACGCACACGGCTTCAGGGCAGAGAGCGAGAGGTGGCCTCAGGAGGTCGTGTTGAGGTTGCTCCCAAGGGCAGGACCTCGACTGGTTCAGCGCAGCGCCCGAGGGGTAGGCACAGGCGCATTTGCCGGTGTCTTCAGCAAGTGCTACCCGCAGCCGCGACCGGTGCAGGGAAGGAGATGTTGGCTCGGCGGCGTTGGACGGCGCCGTGCACCAGGGGAGGCCCCAGGCGAGGTGCGTGCCGTGGCCGCGAGGCAAGCTCAGGAGGGTCTGTCGGGGGACTGACGCCGAGCGGGACCTAGCCTCGTCCCGTGCAGGGACCGAAGGGTTGGCTCCGGAGTGCTTGTTAGGGTCCGGAAGACACGCCGGGCACCGGCCAGTTGAGGGGAGCGACCGACGCCGGCTCAGGAGTGTTTGCCGGGGGTCGGTCCAAGGGCAGGACCTAGCCTGATTGAGGGCAGGGAACCCGATGTGGGCTCAGGAATGCTTCTCGGGGCTTGATCGTGGGAAGGACCCAGCCTGCTTCGGGGCAGGGCCTGAGACGCGCGCTCAGGATTATGTTCCCGGGACTCGACTATGCAAAGTCCCAGGAACGCCCGCGTGACTGCAGGGGCCGAGAGGTGGGGTCGGGAGACTGTGCTAGGGGCCCGCACAAGGGCAGGACCTCGACTGGTTACGTTCAGTGACCGAGACGGGGCTCAGGAGTTTACACGGGCGCCTCAGAAAGGGCGGGACCCAGCCTGCTTTTATGCAGCGCTTGAGGTGAGGGCGCAGCAGTGTTTCCCGGGGGGTTGAACAAGGGGAGGACTCACCGTCGTTCGGGGACAGGGAGCCAATTTCGACTCAGGATTGTTTGTTGGGGGTCTTGGCCAGAGGCAGAAACCACCGAGGTTGAGTGGAGGGACCAAGATGGACACGCAGGGAGGTGCGTTTTGTGTTGGAGGCGGGGAGGGTTGCCCAAGGGCAGCATCCATCCGAGTTCAGGGCGGGCACGCAGCTGTGGGCTCAGGCGCGTGTGTCGCGGGAGTCCAAGAAGGGCAAGCTCTAGACTGCTTATTCCATGCGCTGAGCCCGATGTGTTTCTCGGGGTCTTGAAGCACGCCAAGCCCCCGAGGCGGGTTCAGTGCCCGGAGTGAACTGCGGGATCAGGGCTTTGTCCCGGCGAGGGACCAAGGGCGGGACACAGCGAAGTGGGCCGGTAGGGAGCGAGCTGGAGGCTCCCGGTGGTATCTTTGCCAGGTGCTTGAACGAAGGCAGGAGCCAGCCTGCTTCAGTGCAGGCATCGGGCGGTGGGCTCAGGAGTGTTTGTCAGGGTCTTGCCCACGGACAGGAAGGAGCCAGCCTGGTTCAGTGCAGGCCCGGGGCGGTGGGCTCAGGAGTGTTTGTCGTCGCCGGGCCGTGGGCGGGACCCAGCCTCCTTCAGGGCAGGCACAGAGATGGGGGCTCAGGAGTCTGTGCTGGGCGAATCAAACAAAGGCCAGACCTAGACCAGTTCAGGACAGGGACCGAGATGCAGCTTCAGGAGTATTTCCTGGGGGTAGGATCCCGGACAGGTTCAGCACGGGGACCAAGATGCGGGCTCAGCAGTGTTCCCCGGGTGATTGAACGAGGGCACGGCCCATCCTGTCTCTGTGCAGGGACCGAGATGCGCCCTCAGGAGGGTTTCTCGAGGTCTGACCGTGGGCAGCACGCACACGGCTTCAGGGCAGAGAGCGAGAGGTGGCCTCAGGAGGACGTGTTGAGGTTGCTTCCAAGGGCAGGACCTCGACTGGTTCAGCGCAGCGCCCGAGGGGTAGGCACAGGCGCATTTGCCGGTGTCTTCAGCAAGTGCTACCCGCAGCCGCGACCGGTGCAGGGAAGGAGATGTTGGCTCGGCGGCGTTGGACGGCGCCGTGCACCAGGGGAGGCCCCAGGCGAGGTGCGTGCCGTGGCCGCGAGGCAAGCTCAGGAGGGTCTGTCGGGGGACTGACGCCGAGCGGGACCTAGCCTCGTCCCGTGCAGGGACCGAGGGGTTGGCTCCGGAGTGCTTGTTAGGGTCCGGAAGACGCGCCGGGCACCGGCCAGTTGAGGGGAGCGACCGACGCCGGCTCAGGAGTGTTTGCCGGGGGTCGGTCCAAGGGCAGGACCTAGCCTGATTGAGGGCAGGGAACCCGATGTGGGCTCAGGAATGCTTCTCGGGGCTTGATCGTGGGAAGGACCCAGCCTGCTTCGGGGCAGGGCCTGAGACGCGCGCTCAGGATTATGTTCCCGGGACTCGACTATGCAAAGTCCCAGGAACGCCCGCGTGACTGCAGGGGCCGAGAGGTGGGGTCGGGAGACTGTGCTAGGGGCCCGCACAAGGGCAGGACCTCGACTGGTTACGTTCAGTGACCGAGACGGGGCTCAGGAGTTTACACGGGCGCCTCAGAAAGGGCGGGACCCAGCCTGCTTTTATGCAGCGCTTGAGGTGAGGGCGCAGCAGTGTTTAACGAGGGTTTGAACAAGGGGAGGACTCACCATCGTTCGGGGACAGGGAGCCAATTTCGACTCAGGATTGTTTGTTGGGGGCCTTGGCCAGAGGCAGAAACCACCGAGGTTGAGTGGAGGGACCAAGATGGACACGCAGGGAGGTGCGTTTTGTGTTGGAGTGGGGGAGGGTTGCCCAAGGGCAGCATCCATCCGAGTTCAGGGCGGGCACGCAGCTGTGGGCTCAGGCGCGTGTGTCGCGGGAGTCCAAGAAGGGCAGGCTCTAGACTGCTTCTTCCGTGCGCCGAGCCCGATGTGTTTCTCGGGGTCTTGAAGCACGCCAAGCCCCCGAGGCGGGTTCAGTGCCGGGAGTGAACTCTGGGATCAGGGCTTTGTCCCGGCGAGGGACCAAGGGCGGGACACAGCGAAGTGGGCGGGTAGGGAGCGAGCTGGAGGCTCCCGGTGGTGTCTTTGCCAGGTGCTTGAACGAAGGCAGGAGCCAGCCTGCTTCAGTGCAGGCATCGGGCGGTGGGCTCAGGAGTGTTTGTCAGGGTCTTGCCCACGGACAGGAAGGAGCCAGCCTGGTTCAGTGCAGGCCCGGGGCGGTGGGCTCAGGAGTGTTTGTCGTCGCCGGGCCGTGGGCGGGACCCAGCCTCCTTCAGGGCAGGCACAGAGATGGGGGCTCAGGAGTCTGTCCTGGGCGAATCAAACAAAGGCCAGACCTAGACCAGTTCAGGACAGGGACCGAGATGCAGCTTCAGGAGTATTTCCTGGGGATAGGATCCCGGACAGGTTCAGCGCGGGGACCAAGATGCGGGCTCAGCAGTGTTCCCCGGGTGATTGAACGAGGGCACGGCCCATCCTGTCTCTGTGCAGGGACCGAGATGCGCCCTCAGGAGGGTTTCTCGAGGTCTGACCGTGGGCAGCACGCACACGGCTTCAGGGCAGAGAGCGAGAGGTGGCCTCAGGAGGTCGTGTTGAGGTTGCTCCCAAGGGCAGGACCTCGACTGGTTCAGCGCAGCGCCCGAGGGGTAGGCACAGGCGCATTTGCCGGTGTCTTCAGCAAGTGCTACCCGCAGCCGCGACCGGTGCAGGGAAGGAGATGTTGGCTCGGCGGCGTTGGACGGCGCCGTGCACCAGGGGAGGCCCCAGGCGAGGTGCGTGCCGTGGCCGCGAGGCAAGCTCAGGAGGGTCTGTCGGGGGACTGACGCCGAGCGGGACCTAGCCTCGTCCCGTGCAGGGACCGAGGGGTTGGCTCCGGAGTGCTTGTTAGGGTCCGGAAGACGCGCCGGGCACCGGCCAGTTGAGGGGAGCGACCGACGCCGGCTCAGGAGTGTTTGCCGGGGGTCGGTCCAAGGGCAGGACCTAGCCTGATTGAGGGCAGGGAACCCGATGTGGGCTCAGGAATGCTTCTCGGGGCTTGATCGTGGGAAGGACCCAGCCTGCTTCGGGGCAGGGCCTGAGACGCGCGCTCAGGATTATGTTCCCGGGACTCGACTATGCAAAGTCCCAGGAACGCCCGCGTGACTGCAGGGGCCGAGAGGTGGGGTCGGGAGACTGTGCTAGGGGCCCGCACAAGGGCAGGACCTCGACTGGTTACGTTCAGTGACCGAGACGGGGCTCAGGAGTTTACACGGGCGCCTCAGAAAGGGCGGGACCCAGCCTGCTTTTATGCAGCGCTTGAGGTGAGGGCGCAGCAGTGTTTAACGAGGGTTTGAACAAGGGGAGGACTCACCATCGTTCGGGGACAGGGAGCCAATTTCGACTCAGGATTGTTTGTTGGGGGCCTTGGCCAGAGGCAGAAACCACCGAGGTTGAGTGGAGGGACCAAGATGGACACGCAGGGAGGTGCGTTTTGTGTTGGAGGGGGGGAGGGTTGCCCAAGGGCAGCATCCATCCGAGTTCAGGGCGGGCACGCAGCTGTGGGCTCAGGCGCGTGTGTCGCGGGAGTCCAAGAAGGGCAGGCTCTAGACTGCTTCTTCCGTGCGCCGAGCCCGATGTGTTTCTCGGGGTCTTGAAGCACGCCAAGCCCCCGAGGCGGGTTCAGTGCCGGGAGTGAACTGCGGGATCAGGGCTTTGTCCCGGCGAGGGACCAAGGGCGGGACACAGCGAAGTGGGCGGGTAGGGAACGAGCTGGAGGCTCCCGGTGGTGTCTTTGCCAGGTGCTTGAACGAAGGCAGGAGCCAGCCTGCTTCAGTGCAGGCATCGGGCGGTGGGCTCAGGAGTGTTTGTCAGGGTCTTGCCCACGGACAGGAAGGAGCCAGCCTGGTTCAGTGCAGGCCCGGGGCGGTGGGCTCAGGAGTGTTTGTCGTCGCCGGGCCGTGGGCGGGACCCAGCCTCCTTCAGGGCAGGCACAGAGATGGGGGCTCAGGAGTCTGTGCTGGGCGAATCAAACAAAGGCCAGACCTAGACCAGTTCAGGACAGGGACCGAGATGCAGCTTCAGGAGTATTTCCTGGGGGTAGGATCCCGGACAGGTTCAGCGCGGGGACCAAGATGCGGGCTCAGCAGTGTTCCCCGGGTGATTGAACGAGGGCACGGCCCATCCTGTCTCTGTGCAGGGACCGAGATGCGCCCTCAGGAGGGTTTCTCGAGGTCTGACCATGGGCAGCACGCACACGGCTTCAGGGCAGAGAGCGAGAGGTGGCCTCAGGAGGTCGTGTTGAGGTTGCTCCCAAGGGCAGGACCTCGACTGGTTCAGCGCAGCGCCCGAGGGGTAGGCACAGGCGCATTTGCCGGTGTCTTCAGCAAGTGCTACCCGCAGCCGCGACCGGTGCAGGGAAGGAGATGTTGGCTCGGCGGCGTTGGACGGCGCCGTGCACCAGGGGAGGCCCCAGGCGAGGTGCGTGCCGTGGCCGCGAGGCAAGCTCAGGAGGGTCTGTCGGGGGACTGACGCCGAGCGGGACCTAGCCTCGTCCCGTGCAGGGACCGAGGGGTTGGCTCCGGAGTGCTTGTTAGGGTCCGGAAGACGCGCCGGGCACCGGCCAGTTGAGGGGAGCGACCGACGCCGGCTCAGGAGTGTTTGCCGGGGGTCGGTCCAAGGGCAGGACCTAGCCTGATTGAGGGCAGGGAACCCGATGTGGGCTCAGGAATGCTTCTCGGGGCTTGATCGTGGGAAGGACCCAGCCTGCTTCGGGGCAGGGCCTGAGACGCGCGCTCAGGATTATGTTCCCGGGACTCGACTATGCAAAGTCCCAGGAACGCCCGCGTGACTGCAGGGGCCGAGAGGTGGGGTCGGGAGACTGTGCTAGGGGCCCGCACAAGGGCAGGACCTCGACTGGTTACGTTCAGTGACCGAGACGGGGCTCAGGAGTTTACACGGGCGCCTCAGAAAGGGCGGGACCCAGCCTGCTTTTATGCAGCGCTTGAGGTGAGAGCACAGCAGTGTTTAACGAGGGTTTGAACAAGGGGAGGACTCACCATCGTTCGGGGACAGGGAGCCAATTTCGACTCAGGATTGTTTGTTGGGGGCCTTGGCCAGAGGCAGAAACCACCGAGGTTGAGTGGAGGGACCAAGATGGACACGCAGGGAGGTGCGTTTTGTGTTGGAGGGGGGGAGGGTTGCCCAAGGGCAGCATCCATCCGAGTTCAGGGCGGGCACGCAGCTGTGGGCTCAGGCGCGTGTGTCGCGGGAGTCCAAGAAGGGCAAGCTCTAGACTGCTTCTTCCGTGCGCCGAGCCCGATGTGTTTCTCGGGGTCTTGAAGCACGCCAAGCCCCCGAGGCGGGTTCAGTGCCCGGAGTGAACTGCGGGATCAGGGCTTTGTCCCGGCGAGGGACCAAGGGCGGGACACAGCGAAGTGGGCGGGTAGGGAGCGAGCTGGAGGCTCCCGGTGGTGTCTTTGCCAGGTGCTTGAACGAAGGCAGGAGCCAGCCTGCTTCAGTGCAGGCATCGGGCGGTGGGCTCAGGAGTGTTTGTCAGGGTCTTGCCCACGGACAGGAAGGAGCCAGCCTGGTTCAGTGCAGGCCCGGGGCGGTGGGCTCAGGAGTGTTTGTCGTCGCCGGGCCGTGGGCGGGACCCAGCCTCCTTCAGGGCAGGCACAGAGATGGGGGCTCAGGAGTCTGTCCTGGGCGAATCAAACAAAGGCCAGACCTAGACCAGTTCAGGACAGGGACCGAGATGCAGCTTCAGGAGTATTTCCTGGGGGTAGGATCCCGGACAGGTTCAGCGCGGGGACCAAGATGCGGGCTCAGCAGTGTTCCCCGGGTGATTGAACGAGGGCACGGCCCATCCTGTCTCTGTGCAGGGACCGAGATGCGCCCTCAGGAGGGTTTCTCGAGGTCTGACCGTGGGCAGCACGCACACGGCTTCAGGGCAGAGAGCGAGAGGTGGCCTCAGGAGGTCGTGTTGAGGTTGCTCCCAAGGGCAGGACCTCGACTGGTTCAGCGCAGCGCCCGAGGGGTAGGCACAGGCGCATTTGCCGGTGTCTTCAGCAAGTGCTACCCGCAGCCGCGACCGGTGCAGGGAAGGAGATGTTGGCTCGGCGGCGTTGGACGGCGCCGTGCACCAGGGGAGGCCCCAGGCGAGGTGCGTGCCGTGGCCGCGAGGCAAGCTCAGGAGGGTCTGTCGGGGGACTGACGCCGAGCGGGACCTAGCCTCGTCCCGTGCAGGGACCGAAGGGTTGGCTCCGGAGTGCTTGTTAGGGTCCGGAAGACACGCCGGGCACCGGCCAGTTGAGGGGAGCGACCGACGCCGGCTCAGGAGTGTTTGCCGGGGGTCGGTCCAAGGGCAGGACCTAGCCTGATTGAGGGCAGGGAACCCGATGTGGGCTCAGGAATGCTTCTCGGGGCTTGATCGTGGGAAGGACCCAGCCTGCTTCGGGGCAGGGCCTGAGACGCGCGCTCAGGATTATGTTCCCGGGACTCGACTATGCAAAGTCCCAGGAACGCCCGCGTGACTGCAGGGGCCGAGAGGTGGGGTCGGGAGACTGTGCTAGGGGCCCGCACAAGGGCAGGACCTCGACTGGTTACGTTCAGTGACCGAGACGGGGCTCAGGAGTTTACACGGGCGCCTCAGAAAGGGCGGGACCCAGCCTGCTTTTATGCAGCGCTTGAGGTGAGGGCGCAGCAGTGTTTCCCGGGGGGTTGAACAAGGGGAGGACTCACCGTCGTTCGGGGACAGGGAGCCAATTTCGACTCAGGATTGTTTGTTGGGGGCCTTGGCCAGAGGCAGAAACCACCGAGGTTGAGTGGAGGGACCAAGATGGACACGCAGGGAGGTGCGTTTTGTGTTGGAGGCGGGGAGGGTTGCCCAAGGGCAGCATCCATCCGAGTTCAGGGAGGGCACGCAGCTGTGGGCTCAGGCGCGTGTGTCGCGGGAGTCCAAGAAGGGCAAGCTCTAGACTGCTTATTCCGTGCGCTGAGCCCGATGTGTTTCTCGGGGTCTTGAAGCACGCCAAGCCCCCGAGGCGGGTTCAGTGCCCGGAGTGAACTGCGGGATCAGGGCTTTGTCCCGGCGAGGGACCAAGGGCGGGACACAGCGAAGTGGGCGGGTAGGGAGCGAGCTGGAGGCTCCCGGTGGTATCTTTGCCAGGTGCTTGAACGAAGGCAGGAGCCAGCCTGCTTCAGTGCAGGCATCGGGCGGTGGGCTCAGGAGTGTTTGTCAGGGTCTTGCCCACGGACAGGAAGGAGCCAGCCTGGTTCAGTGCAGGCCCGGGGCGGTGGGCTCAGGAGTGTTTGTCGTCGCCGGGCCGTGGGCGGGACCCAGCCTCCTTCAGGGCAGGCACAGAGATGGGGGCTCAGGAGTCTGTGCTGGGCGAATCAAACAAAGGCCAGACCTAGACCAGTTCAGGACAGGGACCGAGATGCAGCTTCAGGAGTATTTCCTGGGGGTAGGATCCCGGACAGGTTCAGCACGGGGACCAAGATGCGGGCTCAGCAGTGTTCCCCGGGTGATTGAACGAGGGCACGGCCCATCCTGTCTCTGTGCAGGGACCGAGATGCGCCCTCAGGAGGGTTTCTCGAGGTCTGACCGTGGGCAGCACGCACACGGCTTCAGGGCAGAGAGCGAGAGGTGGCCTCAGGAGGACGTGTTGAGGTTGCTTCCAAGGGCAGGACCTCGACTGGTTCAGCGCAGCGCCCGAGGGGTAGGCACAGGCGCATTTGCCGGTGTCTTCAGCAAGTGCTACCCGCAGCCGCGACCGGTGCAGGGAAGGAGATGTTGGCTCGGCGGCGTTGGACGGCGCCGTGCACCAGGGGAGGCCCCAGGCGAGGTGCGTGCCGTGGCCGCGAGGCAAGCTCAGGAGGGTCTGTCGGGGGACTGACGCCGAGCGGGACCTAGCCTCGTCCCGTGCAGGGACCGAGGGGTTGGCTCCGGAGTGCTTGTTAGGGTCCGGAAGACGCGCCGGGCACCGGCCAGTTGAGGGGAGCGACCGACGCCGGCTCAGGAGTGTTTGCCGGGGGTCGGTCCAAGGGCAGGACCTAGCCTGATTGAGGGCAGGGAACCCGATGTGGGCTCAGGAATGCTTCTCGGGGCTTGATCGTGGGAAGGACCCAGCCTGCTTCGGGGCAGGGCCTGAGACGCGCGCTCAGGATTATGTTCCCGGGACTCGACTATGCAAAGTCCCAGGAACGCCCGCGTGACTGCAGGGGCCGAGAGGTGGGGTCGGGAGACTGTGCTAGGGGCCCGCACAAGGGCAGGACCTCGACTGGTTACGTTCAGTGACCGAGACGGGGCTCAGGAGTTTACACGGGCGCCTCAGAAAGGGCGGGACCCAGCCTGCTTTTATGCAGCGCTTGAGGTGAGAGCACAGCAGTGTTTAACGAGGGTTTGAACAAGGGGAGGACTCACCATCGTTCGGGGACAGGGAGCCAATTTCGACTCAGGATTGTTTGTTGGGGGCCTTGGCCAGAGGCAGAAACCACCGAGGTTGAGTGGAGGGACCAAGATGGACACGCAGGGAGGTGCGTTTTGTGTTGGAGGGGGGGAGGGTTGCCCAAGGGCAGCATCCATCCGAGTTCAGGGCGGGCACGCAGCTGTGGGCTCAGGCGCGTGTGTCGCGGGAGTCCAAGAAGGGCAAGCTCTAGACTGCTTCTTCCGTGCGCCGAGCCCGATGTGTTTCTCGGGGTCTTGAAGCACGCCAAGCCCCCGAGGCGGGTTCAGTGCCCGGAGTGAACTGCGGGATCAGGGCTTTGTCCCGGCGAGGGACCAAGAGCGGGACACAGCGAAGTGGGCGGGTAGGGAGCGAGCTGGAGGCTCCCGGTGGTGTCTTTGCCAGGTGCTTGAACGAAGGCAGGAGCCAGCCTGCTTCAGTTCAGGCATCGGGCGGTGGGCTCAGGAGTGTTTGTCAGGGTCTTGCCCACGGACAGGAAGGAGCCAGCCTGGTTCAGTGCAGGCCCGGGGCGGTGGGCTCAGGAGTGTTTGTCGTCGCCGGGCCGTGGGCGGGACCCAGCCTCCTTCAGGGCAGGCACAGAGATGGGGGCTCAGGAGTCTGTCCTGGGCGAATCAAACAAAGGCCAGACCTAGACCAGTTCAGGACAGGGACCGAGATGCAGCTTCAGGAGTATTTCCTGGGGGTAGGATCCCGGACAGGTTCAGCGCGGGGACCAAGATGCGGGCTCAGCAGTGTTCCCCGGGTGATTGAACGAGGGCACGGCCCATCCTGTCTCTGTGCAGGGACCGAGATGCGCCCTCAGGAGGGTTTCTCGAGGTCTGACCGTGGGCAGCACGCACACGGCTTCAGGGCAGAGAGCGAGAGGTGGCCTCAGGAGGTCGTGTTGAGGTTGCTCCCAAGGGCAGGACCTCGACTGGTTCAGCGCAGCGCCCGAGGGGTAGGCACAGGCGCATTTGCCGGTGTCTTCAGCAAGTGCTACCCGCAGCCGCGACCGGTGCAGGGAAGGAGATGTTGGCTCGGCGGCGTTGGACGGCGCCGTGCACCAGGGGAGGCCCCAGGCGAGGTGCGTGCCGTGGCCGCGAGGCAAGCTCAGGAGGGTCTGTCGGGGGACTGACGCCGAGCGGGACCTAGCCTCGTCCCGTGCAGGGACCGAGGGGTTGGCTCCGGAGTGCTTGTTAGGGTCCGGAAGACGCGCCGGGCACCGGCCAGTTGAGGGGAGCGACCGACGCCGGCTCAGGAGTGTTTGCCGGGGGTCGGTCCAAGGGCAGGACCTAGCCTGATTGAGGGCAGGGAACCCGATGTGGGCTCAGGAATGCTTCTCGGGGCTTGATCGTGGGAAGGACCCAGCCTGCTTCGGGGCAGGGCCTGAGACGCGCGCTCAGGATTATGTTCCCGGGACTCGACTATGCAAAGTCCCAGGAACGCCCGCGTGACTGCAGGGGCCGAGAGGTGGGGTCGGGAGACTGTGCTAGGGGCCCGCACAAGGGCAGGACCTCGACTGGTTACGTTCAGTGACCGAGACGGGGCTCAGGAGTTTACACGGGCGCCTCAGAAAGGGCGGGACCCAGCCTGCTTTTATGCAGCGCTTGAGGTGAGGGCGCAGCAGTGTTTCCCGGGGGGTTGAACAAGGGGAGGACTCACCGTCGTTCGGGGACAGGGAGCCAATTTCGACTCAGGATTGTTTGTTGGGGGCCTTGGCCAGAGGCAGAAACCACCGAGGTTGAGTGGAGGGACCAAGATGGACACGCAGGGAGGTGCGTTTTGTGTTGGAGGCGGGGAGGGTTGCCCAAGGGCAGCATCCATCCGAGTTCAGGGCGGGCACGCAGCTGTGGGCTCAGGCGCGTGTGTCGCGGGAGTCCAAGAAGGGCAAGCTCTAGACTGCTTCTTCCGTGCGCCGAGCCCGATGTGTTTCTCGGGGTCTTGAAGCACGCCAAGCCCCCGAGGCGGGTTCAGTGCCCGGAGTGAACTGCGGGATCAGGGCTTTGTCCCGGCGAGGGACCAAGGGCGGGACACAGCGAAGTGGGCGGGAAGGGAGCGAGCTGGAGGCTCCCGGTGGTGTCTTTGCCAGGTGCTTGAACGAAGGCAGGAGCCAGCCTGCTTCAGTGCAGGCATCGGGCGGTGGGCTCAGGAGTGTTTGTCAGGGTCTTGCCCACGGACAGGAAGGAGCCAGCCTGGTTCAGTGCAGGCCCGGGGCGGTGGGCTCAGGAGTGTTTGTCGTCGCCGGGCCGTGGGCGGGACCCAGCCTCCTTCAGGGCAGGCACAGAGATGGGGGCTCAGGAGTCTGTGCTGGGCGAATCAAACAAAGGCCAGACCTAGACCAGTTCAGGACAGGGACCGAGATGCAGCTTCAGGAGTATTTCCTGGGGGTAGGATCCTGGACAGGTTCAGCGCGGGGACCAAGATGCGGGCTCAGCAGTGTTCCCCGGGTGATTGAACGAGGGCACGGCCCATCCTGTCTCTGTGCAGGGACCGAGATGCGCCCTCAGGAGGGTTTCTCGAGGTCTGACCGTGGGCAGCACGCACACGGCTTCAGGGCAGAGAGCGAGAGGTGGCCTCAGGAGGTCGTGTTGAGGTTGCTCCCAAGGGCAGGACCTCGACTGGTTCAGCGCAGCGCCCGAGGGGTAGGCACAGGCGCATTTGCCGGTGTCTTCAGCAAGTGCTACCCGCAGCCGCGACCGGTGCAGGGAAGGAGATGTTGGCTCGGCGGCGTTGGACGGCGCCGTGCACCAGGGGAGGCCCCAGGCGAGGTGCGTGCCGTGGCCGCGAGGCAAGCTCAGGAGGGTCTGTCGGGGGACTGACGCCGAGCGGGACCTAGCCTCGTCCCGTGCAGGGACCGAGGGGTTGGCTCCGGAGTGCTTGTTAGGGTCCGGAAGACGCGCCGGGCACCGGCCAGTTGAGGGGAGCGACCGACGCCGGCTCAGGAGTGTTTGCCGGGGGTCGGTCCAAGGGCAGGACCTAGCCTGATTGAGGGCAGGGAACCCGATGTGGGCTCAGGAATGCTTCTCGGGGCTTGATCGTGGGAAGGACCCAGCCTGCTTCGGGGCAGGGCCTGAGACGCGCGCTCAGGATTATGTTCCCGGGACTCGACTATGCAAAGTCCCAGGAACGCCCGCGTGACTGCAGGGGCCGAGAGGTGGGGTCGGGAGACTGTGCTAGGGGCCCGCACAAGGGCAGGACCTCGACTGGTTACGTTCAGTGACCGAGACGGGGCTCAGGAGTTTACACGGGCGCCTCAGAAAGGGCGGGACCCAGCCTGCTTTTATGCAGCGCTTGAGGTGAGGGCGCAGCAGTGTTTCCCGGGGGGTTGAACAAGGGGAGGACTCACCGTCGTTCGGGGACAGGGAGCCAATTTCGACTCAGGATTGTTTGTTGGGGGCCTTGGCCAGAGGCAGAAACCACCGAGGTTGAGTGGAGGGACCAAGATGGACACGCAGGGAGGTGCGTTTTGTGTTGGAGGCGGGGAGGGTTGCCCAAGGGCAGCATCCATCCGAGTTCAGGGCGGGCACGCAGCTGTGGGCTCAGGCGCGTGTGTCGCGGGAGTCCAAGAAGGGCAAGCTCTAGACTGCTTCTTCCGTGCGCCGAGCCCGATGTGTTTCTCGGGGTCTTGAAGCACGCCAAGCCCCCGAGGCGGGTTCAGTGCCCGGAGTGAACTGCGGGATCAGGGCTTTGTCCCGGCGAGGGACCAAGGGCGGGACACAGCGAAGTGGAAGGGAAGGGAGCGAGCTGGAGGCTCCCGGTGGTGTCTTTGCCAGGTGCTTGAACGAAGGCAGGAGCCAGCCTGCTTCAGTGCAGGCATCGGGCGGTGGGCTCAGGAGTGTTTGTCAGGGTCTTGCCCACGGACAGGAAGGAGCCAGCCTGGTTCAGTGCAGGCCCGGGGCGGTGGGCTCAGGAGTGTTTGTCGTCGCCGGGCCGTGGGCGGGACCCAGCCTCCTTCAGGGCAGGCACAGAGATGGGGGCTCAGGAGTCTGTGCTGGGCGAATCAAACAAAGGCCAGACCTAGACCAGTTCAGGACAGGGACCGAGATGCAGCTTCAGGAGTATTTCCTGGGGGTAGGATCCTGGACAGGTTCAGCGCGGGGACCAAGATGCGGGCTCAGCAGTGTTCCCCGGGTGATTGAACGAGGGCACGGCCCATCCTGTCTCTGTGCAGGGACCGAGATGCGCCCTCAGGAGGGTTTCTCGAGGTCTGACCGTGGGCAGCACGCACACGGCTTCAGGGCAGAGAGCGAGAGGTGGCCTCAGGAGGTCGTGTTGAGGTTGCTCCCAAGGGCAGGACCTCGACTGGTTCAGCGCAGCGCCCGAGGGGTAGGCACAGGCGCATTTGCCGGTGTCTTCAGCAAGTGCTACCCGCAGCCGCGACCGGTGCAGGGAAGGAGATGTTGGCTCGGCGGCGTTGGACGGCGCCGTGCACCAGGGGAGGCCCCAGGCGAGGTGCGTGCCGTGGCCGCGAGGCAAGCTCAGGAGGGTCTGTCGGGGGACTGACGCCGAGCGGGACCTAGCCTCGTCCCGTGCAGGGACCGAGGGGTTGGCTCCGGAGTGCTTGTTAGGGTCCGGAAGACGCGCCGGGCACCGGCCAGTTGAGGGGAGCGACCGACGCCGGCTCAGGAGTGTTTGCCGGGGGTCGGTCCAAGGGCAGGACCTAGCCTGATTGAGGGCAGGGAACCCGATGTGGGCTCAGGAATGCTTCTCGGGGCTTGATCGTGGGAAGGACCCAGCCTGCTTCGGGGCAGGGCCTGAGACGCGCGCTCAGGATTATGTTCCCGGGACTCGACTATGCAAAGTCCCAGGAACGCCCGCGTGACTGCAGGGGCCGAGAGGTGGGGTCGGGAGACTGTGCTAGGGGCCCGCACAAGGGCAGGACCTCGACTGGTTACGTTCAGTGACCGAGACGGGGCTCAGGAGTTTACACGGGCGCCTCAGAAAGGGCGGGACCCAGCCTGCTTTTATGCAGCGCTTGAGGTGAGGGCGCAGCAGTGTTTCCCGGGGGGTTGAACAAGGGGAGGACTCACCGTCGTTCGGGGACAGGGAGCCAATTTCGACTCAGGATTGTTTGTTGGGGGCCTTGGCCAGAGGCAGAAACCACCGAGGTTGAGTGGAGGGACCAAGATGGACACGCAGGGAGGTGCGTTTTGTGTTGGAGGCGGGGAGGGTTGCCCAAGGGCAGCATCCATCCGAGTTCAGGGCGGGCACGCAGCTGTGGGCTCAGGCGCGTGTGTCGCGGGAGTCCAAGAAGGGCAAGCTCTAGACTGCTTCTTCCGTGCGCCGAGCCCGATGTGTTTCTCGGGGTCTTGAAGCACGCCAAGCCCCCGAGGCGGGTTCAGTGCCCGGAGTGAACTGCGGGATCAGGGCTTTGTCCCGGCGAGGGACCAAGGGCGGGACACAGCGAAGTGGGCGGGTAGGGAGCGAGCTGGAGGCTCCCGGTGGTATCTTTGCCAGGTGCTTGAACGAAGGCAGGAGCCAGCCTGCTTCAGTGCAGGCATCGGGCGGTGGGCTCAGGAGTGTTTGTCAGGGTCTTGCCCACGGACAGGAAGGAGCCAGCCTGGTTCAGTGCAGGCCCGGGGCGGTGGGCTCAGGAGTGTTTGTCGTCGCCGGGCCGTGGGCGGGACCCAGCCTCCTTCAGGGCAGGCACAGAGATGGGGGCTCAGGAGTCTGTGCTGGGCGAATCAAACAAAGGCCAGACCTAGACCAGTTCAGGACAGGGACCGAGATGCAGCTTCAGGAGTATTTCCTGGGGGTAGGATCCCGGACAGGTTCAGCACGGGGACCAAGATGCGGGCTCAGCAGTGTTCCCCGGGTGATTGAACGAGGGCACGGCCCATCCTGTCTCTGTGCAGGGACCGAGATGCGCCCTCAGGAGGGTTTCTCGAGGTCTGACCGTGGGCAGCACGCACACGGCTTCAGGGCAGAGAGCGAGAGGTGGCCTCAGGAGGACGTGTTGAGGTTGCTTCCAAGGGCAGGACCTCGACTGGTTCAGCGCAGCGCCCGAGGGGTAGGCACAGGCGCATTTGCCGGTGTCTTCAGCAAGTGCTACCCGCAGCCGCGACCGGTGCAGGGAAGGAGATGTTGGCTCGGCGGCGTTGGACGGCGCCGTGCACCAGGGGAGGCCCCAGGCGAGGTGCGTGCCGTGGCCGCGAGGCAAGCTCAGGAGGGTCTGTCGGGGGACTGACGCCGAGCGGGACCTAGCCTCGTCCCGTGCAGGGACCGAAGGGTTGGCTCCGGAGTGCTTGTTAGGGTCCGGAAGACGCGCCGGGCACCGGCCAGTTGAGGGGAGCGACCGACGCCGGCTCAGGAGTGTTTGCCGGGGGTCGGTCCAAGGGCAGGACCTAGCCTGATTGAGGGCAGGGAACCCGATGTGGGCTCAGGAATGCTTCTCGGGGCTTGATCGTGGGAAGGACCCAGCCTGCTTCGGGGCAGGGCCTGAGACGCGCGCTCAGGATTATGTTCCCGGGACTTGACTATGCAAAGTCCCAGGAACGCCCGCGTGACTGCAGGGGCCGAGAGGTGGGGTCGGGAGACTGTGCTAGGGGCCCGCACAAGGGCAGGACCTCGACTGGTTACGTTCAGTGACCGAGACGGGGCTCAGGAGTTTACACGGGCGCCTCAGAAAGGGCGGGACCCAGCCTGCTTTTATGCAGCGCTTGAGGTGAGGGCGCAGCAGTGTTTCCCGGGGGGTTGAACAAGGGGAGGACTCACCGTCGTTCGGGGACAGGGAGCCAATTTCGACTCAGGATTGTTTGTTGGGGGCCTTGGCCAGAGGCAGAAACCACCGAGGTTGAGTGGAGGGACCAAGATGGACACGCAGGGAGGTGCGTTTTGTGTTGGAGGCGGGGAGGGTTGCCCAAGGGCAGCATCCATCCGAGTTCAGGGCGGGCACGCAGCTGTGGGCTCAGGCGCGTGTGTCGCGGGAGTCCAAGAAGGGCAAGCTCTAGACTGCTTCTTCCGTGCGCCGAGCCCGATGTGTTTCTCGGGGTCTTGAAGCACGCCAAGCCCCCGAGGCGGGTTCAGTGCCCGGAGTGAACTGCGGGATCAGGGCTTTGTCCCGGCGAGGGACCAAGGGCGGGACACAGCGAAGTGGAAGGGAAGGGAGCGAGCTGGAGGCTCCCGGTGGTGTCTTTGCCAGGTGCTTGAACGAAGGCAGGAGCCAGCCTGCTTCAGTGCAGGCATCGGGCGGTGGGCTCAGGAGTGTTTGTCAGGGTCTTGCCCACGGACAGGAAGGAGCCAGCCTGGTTCAGTGCAGGCCCGGGGCGGTGGGCTCAGGAGTGTTTGTCGTCGCCGGGCCGTGGGCGGGACCCAGCCTCCTTCAGGGCAGGCACAGAGATGGGGGCTCAGGAGTCTGTGCTGGGCGAATCAAACAAAGGCCAGACCTAGACCAGTTCAGGACAGGGACCGAGATGCAGCTTCAGGAGTATTTCCTGGGGGTAGGATCCTGGACAGGTTCAGCGCGGGGACCAAGATGCGGGCTCAGCAGTGTTCCCCGGGTGATTGAACGAGGGCACGGCCCATCCTGTCTCTGTGCAGGGACCGAGATGCGCCCTCAGGAGGGTTTCTCGAGGTCTGACCGTGGGCAGCACGCACACGGCTTCAGGGCAGAGAGCGAGAGGTGGCCTCAGGAGGTCGTGTTGAGGTTGCTCCCAAGGGCAGGACCTCGACTGGTTCAGCGCAGCGCCCGAGGGGTAGGCACAGGCGCATTTGCCGGTGTCTTCAGCAAGTGCTACCCGCAGCCGCGACCGGTGCAGGGAAGGAGATGTTGGCTCGGCGGCGTTGGACGGCGCCGTGCACCAGGGGAGGCCCCAGGCGAGGTGCGTGCCGTGGCCGCGAGGCAAGCTCAGGAGGGTCTGTCGGGGGACTGACGCCGAGCGGGACCTAGCCTCGTCCCGTGCAGGGACCGAGGGGTTGGCTCCGGAGTGCTTGTTAGGGTCCGGAAGACGCGCCGGGCACCGGCCAGTTGAGGGGAGCGACCGACGCCGGCTCAGGAGTGTTTGCCGGGGGTCGGTCCAAGGGCAGGACCTAGCCTGATTGAGGGCAGGGAACCCGATGTGGGCTCAGGAATGCTTCTCGGGGCTTGATCGTGGGAAGGACCCAGCCTGCTTCGGGGCAGGGCCTGAGACGCGCGCTCAGGATTATGTTCCCGGGACTCGACTATGCAAAGTCCCAGGAACGCCCGCGTGACTGCAGGGGCCGAGAGGTGGGGTCGGGAGACTGTGCTAGGGGCCCGCACAAGGGCAGGACCTCGACTGGTTACGTTCAGTGACCGAGACGGGGCTCAGGAGTTTACACGGGCGCCTCAGAAAGGGCGGGACCCAGCCTGCTTTTATGCAGCGCTTGAGGTGAGGGCGCAGCAGTGTTTCCCGGGGGGTTGAACAAGGGGAGGACTCACCGTCGTTCGGGGACAGGGAGCCAATTTCGACTCAGGATTGTTTGTTGGGGGCCTTGGCCAGAGGCAGAAACCACCGAGGTTGAGTGGAGGGACCAAGATGGACACGCAGGGAGGTGCGTTTTGTGTTGGAGGCGGGGAGGGTTGCCCAAGGGCAGCATCCATCCGAGTTCAGGGCGGGCACGCAGCTGTGGGCTCAGGCGCGTGTGTCGCGGGAGTCCAAGAAGGGCAAGCTCTAGACTGCTTCTTCCGTGCGCCGAGCCCGATGTGTTTCTCGGGGTCTTGAAGCACGCCAAGCCCCCGAGGCGGGTTCAGTGCCCGGAGTGAACTGCGGGATCAGGGCTTTGTCCCGGCGAGGGACCAAGGGCGGGACACAGCGAAGTGGGCGGGTAGGGAGCGAGCTGGAGGCTCCCGGTGGTGTCTTTGCCAGGTGCTTGAACGAAGGCAGGAGCCAGCCTGCTTCAGTGCAGGCATCGGGCGGTGGGCTCAGGAGTGTTTGTCAGGGTCTTGCCCACGGACAGGAAGGAGCCAGCCTGGTTCAGTGCAGGCCCGGGGCGGTGGGCTCAGGAGTGTTTGTCGTCGCCGGGCCGTGGGCGGGACCCAGCCTCCTTCAGGGCAGGCACAGAGATGGGGGCTCAGGAGTCTGTGCTGGGCGAATCAAACAAAGGCCAGACCTAGACCAGTTCAGGACAGGGACCGAGATGCAGCTTCAGGAGTATTTCCTGGGGGTAGGATCCCGGACAGGTTCAGCGCGGGGACCAAGATGCGGGCTCAGCAGTGTTCCCCGGGTGATTGAACGAGGGCACGGCCCATCCTGTCTCTGTGCAGGGACCGAGATGCGCCCTCAGGAGGGTTTCTCGAGGTCTGACCATGGGCAGCACGCACACGGCTTCAGGGCAGAGAGCGAGAGGTGGCCTCAGGAGGTCGTGTTGAGGTTGCTCCCAAGGGCAGGACCTCGACTGGTTCAGCGCAGCGCCCGAGGGGTAGGCACAGGCGCATTTGCCGGTGTCTTCAGCAAGTGCTACCCGCAGCCGCGACCGGTGCAGGGAAGGAGATGTTGGCTCAGCGGCGTTGGACGGCGCCGTGCACCAGGGGAGGCCCCAGGCGAGGTGCGTGCCGTGGCCGCGAGGCAAGCTCAGGAGGGTCTGTCGGGGGACTGACGCCGAGCGGGACCTAGCCTCGTCCCGTGCAGGGACCGAGGGGTTGGCTCCGGAGTGCTTGTTAGGGTCCGGAAGACGCGCCAGGCACCGGCCAGTTGAGGGGAGCGACCGACACCGGCTCAGGAGTGTTTGCCGGGGGTCGGTCCAAGGGCAGGACCTAGCCTGATTGAGGGCAGGGAACCCGATGTGGGCTCAGGAATGCTTCTCGGGGCTTGATCGTGGGAAGGACCCAGCCTGCTTCGGGGCAGGGCCTGAGACGCGAGCTCAGGATTATGTTCCCGGGACTGGACTATGCAAAGTCCCAGGAATGCCCGCGTGACTGCAGGGGCCGAGAGGTGGGGTCGGGAGACTGTGCTAGGGGCCCGCACAAGGGCAGGACCTCGACTGGTTACGTTCAGTGACCGAGACGGGGCTCAGGAGTTTACACGGGCGCCTCAGAAAGGGCGGGACCCAGCCTGCTTTTATGCAGCGCTTGAGGTGAGGGCGCAGCAGTGTTTCCCGGGGGGTTGAACAAGGGGAGGACTCACCGTCGTTCGGGGACAGGGAGCCAATTTCGACTCAGGATTGTTTGTTGGGGGCCTTGGCCAGAGGCAGAAACCACCGAGGTTGAGTGGAGGGACCAAGATGGACACGCAGGGAGGTGCGTTTTGTGTTGGAGGCGGGGAGGGTTGCCCAAGGGCAGCATCCATCCGAGTTCAGGGCGGGCACGCAGCTGTGGGCTCAGGCGCGTGTGTCGCGGGAGTCCAAGAAGGGCAAGCTCTAGACTGCTTCTTCCGTGCGCCGAGCCCGATGTGTTTCTCGGGGTCTTGAAGCACGCCAAGCCCCCGAGGCGGGTTCAGTGCCCGGAGTGAACTGCGGGATCAGGGCTTTGTCCCGGCGAGGGACCAAGGGCGGGACACAGCGAAGTGGGCGGGAAGGGAGCGAGCTGGAGGCTCCCGGTGGTGTCTTTGCCAGGTGCTTGAACGAAGGCAGGAGCCAGCCTGCTTCAGTGCAGGCATCGGGCGGTGGGCTCAGGAGTGTTTGTCAGGGTCTTGCCCACGGACAGGAAGGAGCCAGCCTGGTTCAGTGCAGGCCCGGGGCGGTGGGCTCAGGAGTGTTTGTCGTCGCCGGGCCGTGGGCGGGACCCAGCCTCCTTCAGGGCAGGCACAGAGATGGGGGCTCAGGAGTCTGTGCTGGGCGAATCAAACAAAGGCCAGACCTAGACCAGTTCAGGACAGGGACCGAGATGCAGCTTCAGGAGTATTTCCTGGGGGTAGGATCCTGGACAGGTTCAGCGCGGGGACCAAGATGCGGGCTCAGCAGTGTTCCCCGGGTGATTGAACGAGGGCACGGCCCATCCTGTCTCTGTGCAGGGACCGAGATGCGCCCTCAGGAGGGTTTCTCGAGGTCTGACCGTGGGCAGCACGCACACGGCTTCAGGGCAGAGAGCGAGAGGTGGCCTCAGGAGGTCGTGTTGAGGTTGCTCCCAAGGGCAGGACCTCGACTGGTTCAGCGCAGCGCCCGAGGGGTAGGCACAGGCGCATTTGCCGGTGTCTTCAGCAAGTGCTACCCGCAGCCGCGACCGGTGCAGGGAAGGAGATGTTGGCTCGGCGGCGTTGGACGGCGCCGTGCACCAGGGGAGGCCCCAGGCGAGGTGCGTGCCGTGGCCGCGAGGCAAGCTCAGGAGGGTCTGTCGGGGGACTGACGCCGAGCGGGACCTAGCCTCGTCCCGTGCAGGGACCGAGGGGTTGGCTCCGGAGTGCTTGTTAGGGTCCGGAAGACGCGCCAGGCACCGGCCAGTTGAGGGGAGCGACCGACGCCGGCTCAGGAGTGTTTGCCGGGGGTCGGTCCAAGGGCAGGACCTAGCCTGATTGAGGGCAGGGAACCCGATGTGGGCTCAGGAATGCTTCTCGGGGCTTGATCGTGGGAAGGACCCAGCCTGCTTCGGGGCAGGGCCTGAGACGCGCGCTCAGGATTATGTTCCCGGGACTCGACTATGCAAAGTCCCAGGAACGCCCGCGTGACTGCAGGGGCCGAGAGGTGGGGTCGGGAGACTGTGCTAGGGGCCCGCACAAGGGCAGGACCTCGACTGGTTACGTTCAGTGACCGAGACGGGGCTCAGGAGTTTACACGGGCGCCTCAGAAAGGGCGGGACCCAGCCTGCTTTTATGCAGCGCTTGAGGTGAGGGCGCAGCAGTGTTTCCCGGGGGGTTGAACAAGGGGAGGACTCACCGTCGTTCGGGGACAGGGAGCCAATTTCGACTCAGGATTGTTTGTTGGGGGCCTTGGCCAGAGGCAGAAACCACCGAGGTTGAGTGGAGGGACCAAGATGGACACGCAGGGAGGTGCGTTTTGTGTTGGAGGCGGGGAGGGTTGCCCAAGGGCAGCATCCATCCGAGTTCAGGGCGGGCACGCAGCTGTGGGCTCAGGCGCGTGTGTCGCGGGAGTCCAAGAAGGGCAAGCTCTAGACTGCTTCTTCCGTGCGCCGAGCCCGATGTGTTTCTCGGGGTCTTGAAGCACGCCAAGCCCCCGAGGCGGGTTCAGTGCCCGGAGTGAACTGCGGGATCAGGGCTTTGTCCCGGCGAGGGACCAAGGGCGGGACACAGCGAAGTGGGCGGGTAGGGAGCGAGCTGGAGGCTCCCGGTGGTATCTTTGCCAGGTGCTTGAACGAAGGCAGGAGCCAGCCTGCTTCAGTGCAGGCATCGGGCGGTGGGCTCAGGAGTGTTTGTCAGGGTCTTGCCCACGGACAGGAAGGAGCCAGCCTGGTTCAGTGCAGGCCCGGGGCGGTGGGCTCAGGAGTGTTTGTCGTCGCCGGGCCGTGGGCGGGACCCAGCCTCCTTCAGGGCAGGCACAGAGATGGGGGCTCAGGAGTCTGTGCTGGGCGAATCAAACAAAGGCCAGACCTAGACCAGTTCAGGACAGGGACCGAGATGCAGCTTCAGGAGTATTTCCTGGGGGTAGGATCCCGGACAGGTTCAGCACGGGGACCAAGATGCGGGCTCAGCAGTGTTCCCCGGGTGATTGAACGAGGGCACGGCCCATCCTGTCTCTGTGCAGGGACCGAGATGCGCCCTCAGGAGGGTTTCTCGAGGTCTGACCGTGGGCAGCACGCACACGGCTTCAGGGCAGAGAGCGAGAGGTGGCCTCAGGAGGACGTGTTGAGGTTGCTTCCAAGGGCAGGACCTCGACTGGTTCAGCGCAGCGCCCGAGGGGTAGGCACAGGCGCATTTGCCGGTGTCTTCAGCAAGTGCTACCCGCAGCCGCGACCGGTGCAGGGAAGGAGATGTTGGCTCGGCGGCGTTGGACGGCGCCGTGCACCAGGGGAGGCCCCAGGCGAGGTGCGTGCCGTGGCCGCGAGGCAAGCTCAGGAGGGTCTGTCGGGGGACTGACGCCGAGCGGGACCTAGCCTCGTCCCGTGCAGGGACCGAAGGGTTGGCTCTGGAGTGCTTGTTAGGGTCCGGAAGACGCGCCGGGCACCGGCCAGTTGAGGGGAGCGACCGACGCCGGCTCAGGAGTGTTTGCCGGGGGTCGGTCCAAGGGCAGGACCTAGCCTGATTGAGGGCAGGGAACCCGATGTGGGCTCAGGAATGCTTCTCGGGGCTTGATCGTGGGAAGGACCCAGCCTGCTTCGGGGCAGGGCCTGAGACGCGCGCTCAGGATTATGTTCCCGGGACTTGACTATGCAAAGTCCCAGGAACGCCCGCGTGACTGCAGGGGCCGAGAGGTGGGGTCGGGAGACTGTGCTAGGGGCCCGCACAAGGGCAGGACCTCGACTGGTTACGTTCAGTGACCGAGACGGGGCTCAGGAGTTTACACGGGCGCCTCAGAAAGGGCGGGACCCAGCCTGCTTTTATGCAGCGCTTGAGGTGAGGGCGCAGCAGTGTTTAACGAGGGTTTGAACAAGGGGAGGACTCACCATCGTTCGGGGACAGGGAGCCAATTTCGTCTCAGGATTGTTTGTTGGGGGCCTTGGCCAGAGGCAGAAACCACCGAGGTTGAGTGGAGGGACCAAGATGGACACGCAGGGAGGTGCGTTTTGTGTTGGAGTGGGGGAGGGTTGCCCAAGGGCAGCATCCATCCGAGTTCAGGGCGGGCACGCAGCTGTGGGCTCAGGCGCGTGTGTAGCGGGAGTCCAAGAAGGGCAGGCTCTAGACTGCTTCTTCCGTGCGCCGAGCCCGATGTGTTTCTCGGGGTCTTGAAGCACGCCAAGCCCCCGAGGCGGGTTCAGTGCCGGGAGTGAACTGCGGGATCAGGGCTTTGTCCCGGCGAGGGACCAAGGGCGGGACACAGTGAAGTGGGCGGGTAGGGAGCGAGCTGGAGGCTCACGGTGGTGTCTTTGCCAGGTGCTTGAACGAAGGCAGGAGCCAGCCTGCTTCAGTGCAGGCATCGGGCGGTGGGCTCAGGAGTGTTTGTCAGGGTCTTGCCCACGGACAGGAAGGAGCCAGCCTGGTTCAGTGCAGGCCCGGGGCGGTGGGCTCAGGAGTGTTTGTCGTCACCGGGCCGTGGGCGGGACCCAGCCTCCTTCAGGACAGGCACAGAGATGGGGGCTCAGGAGTCTGTGCTGGGCGAATCAAACAAAGGCCAGACCTAGACCAGTTCAGGACAGGGACCGAGATGCAGCTTCAGGAGTATTTCCTGGGGGTAGGATCCCGGACAGGTTCAGCGCGGGGACCAAGATGCGGGCTCAGCAGTGTTCCCCGGGTGATTGAACGAGGGCACGGCCCATCCTGTCTCTGTGCAGGGACCGAGATGCGCCCTCAGGAGGGTTTCTCGAGGTCTGACCGTGGGCAGCACGCACACGGCTTCAGGGCAGAGAGCGAGAGGTGGCCTCAGGAGGTCGTGTTGAGGTTGCTCCCAAGGGCAGGACCTCGACTGGTTCAGCGCAGCGCCCGAGGGGTAGGCACAGGCGCATTTGCCGGTGTCTTCAGCAAGTGCTACCCGCAGCCGCGACCGGTGCAGGGAAGGAGATGTTGGCTCGGCGGCGTTGGACGGCGCCGTGCACCAGGGGAGGCCCCAGGCGAGGTGCGTGCCGTGGCCGCGAGGCAAGCTCAGGAGGGTCTGTCGGGGGACTGACGCCGAGCGGGACCTAGCCTCGTCCCGTGCAGGGACCGAAGGGTTGGCTCCGGAGTGCTTGTTAGGGTCCGGAAGACGCGCCGGGCACCGGCCAGTTGAGGGGAGCGACCGACGCCGGCTCAGGAGTGTTTGCCGGGGGTCGGTCCAAGGGCAGGACCTAGCCTGATTGAGGGCAGGGAACCCGATGTGGGCTCAGGAATGCTTCTCGGGGCTTGATCGTGGGAAGGACCCAGCCTGCTTCGGGGCAGGGCCTGAGACGCGCGCTCAGGATTATGTTCCTGGGACTCGACTATGCAAAGTCCCAGGAACGCCCGCGTGACTGCAGGGGCCGAGAGGTGGGGTCGGGAGACTGTGCTAGGGGCCCGCACAAGGGCAGGACCTCGACTGGTTACGTTCAGTGACCGAGACGGGGCTCAGGAGTTTACACGGGCGCCTCAGAAAGGGCGGGACCCAGCCTGCTTTTATGCAGCGCTTGAGGTGAGGGCGCAGCAGTGTTTCCCGGGGGGTTGAACAAGGGGAGGACTCACCGTCGTTCGGGGACAGGGAGCCAATTTCGACTCAGGATTGTTTGTTGGGGGCCTTGGCCAGAGGCAGAAACCACCGAGGTTGAGTGGAGGGACCAAGATGGACACGCAGGGAGGTGCGTTTTGTGTTGGAGGCGGGGAGGGTTGCCCAAGGGCAGCATCCATCCGAGTTCAGGGCGGGCACGCAGCTGTGGGCTCAGGCGCGTGTGTCGCGGGAGTCCAAGAAGGGCAAGCTCTAGACTGCTTCTTCCGTGCGCCGAGCCCGATGTGTTTCTCGGGGTCTTGAAGCACGCCAAGCCCCCGAGGCGGGTTCAGTGCCCGGAGTGAACTGCGGGATCAGGGCTTTGTCCCGGCGAGGGACCAAGGGCGGGACACAGCGAAGTGGGCGGGTAGGGAGCGAGCTGGAGGCTCCCGGTGGTATCTTTGCCAGGTGCTTGAACGAAGGCAGGAGCCAGCCTGCTTCAGTGCAGGCATCGGGCGGTGGGCTCAGGAGTGTTTGTCAGGGTCTTGCCCACGGACAGGAAGGAGCCAGCCTGGTTCAGTGCAGGCCCGGGGCGGTGGGCTCAGGAGTGTTTGTCGTCGCCGGGCCGTGGGCGGGACCCAGCCTCCTTCAGGGCAGGCACAGAGATGGGGGCTCAGGAGTCTGTGCTGGGCGAATCAAACAAAGGCCAGACCTAGACCAGTTCAGGACAGGGACCGAGATGCAGCTTCAGGAGTATTTCCTGGGGGTAGGATCCCGGACAGGTTCAGCACGGGGACCAAGATGCGGGCTCAGCAGTGTTCCCCGGGTGATTGAACGAGGGCACGGCCCATCCTGTCTCTGTGCAGGGACCGAGATGCGCCCTCAGGAGGGTTTCTCGAGGTCTGACCGTGGGCAGCACGCACACGGCTTCAGGGCAGAGAGCGAGAGGTGGCCTCAGGAGGACGTGTTGAGGTTGCTTCCAAGGGCAGGACCTCGACTGGTTCAGCGCAGCGCCCGAGGGGTAGGCACAGGCGCATTTGCCGGTGTCTTCAGCAAGTGCTACCCGCAGCCGCGACCGGTGCAGGGAAGGAGATGTTGGCTCGGCGGCGTTGGACGGCGCCGTGCACCAGGGGAGGCCCCAGGCGAGGTGCGTGCCGTGGCCGCGAGGCAAGCTCAGGAGGGTCTGTCGGGGGACTGACGCCGAGCGGGACCTAGCCTCGTCCCGTGCAGGGACCGAAGGGTTGGCTCCGGAGTGCTTGTTAGGGTCCGGAAGACGCGCCGGGCACCGGCCAGTTGAGGGGAGCGACCGACGCCGGCTCAGGAGTGTTTGCCGGGGGTCGGTCCAAGGGCAGGACCTAGCCTGATTGAGGGCAGGGAACCCGATGTGGGCTCAGGAATGCTTCTCGGGGCTTGATCGTGGGAAGGACCCAGCCTGCTTCGGGGCAGGGCCTGAGACGCGCGCTCAGGATTATGTTCCCGGGACTTGACTATGCAAAGTCCCAGGAACGCCCGCGTGACTGCAGGGGCCGAGAGGTGGGGTCGGGAGACTGTGCTAGGGGCCCGCACAAGGGCAGGACCTCGACTGGTTACGTTCAGTGACGGAGACGGGGCTCAGGAGTTTACACGGGCGCCTCAGAAAGGGCGGGACCCAGCCTGCTTTTATGCAGCGCTTGAGGTGAGGGCGCAGCAGTGTTTAACGAGGGTTTGAACAAGGGGAGGACTCACCATCGTTCGGGGACAGGGAGCCAATTTCGTCTCAGGATTGTTTGTTGGGGGCCTTGGCCAGAGGCAGAAACCACCGAGGTTGAGTGGAGGGACCAAGATGGACACGCAGGGAGGTGCGTTTTGTGTTGGAGTGGGGGAGGGTTGCCCAAGGGCAGCATCCATCCGAGTTCAGGGCGGGCACGCAGCTGTGGGCTCAGGCGCGTGTGTAGCGGGAGTCCAAGAAGGGCAGGCTCTAGACTGCTTCTTCCGTGCGCCGAGCCCGATGTGTTTCTCGGGGTCTTGAAGCACGCCAAGCCCCCGAGGCGGGTTCAGTGCCGGGAGTGAACTGCGGGATCAGGGCTTTGTCCCGGCGAGGGACCAAGGGCGGGACACAGTGAAGTGGGCGGGTAGGGAGCGAGCTGGAGGCTCACGGTGGTGTCTTTGCCAGGTGCTTGAACGAAGGCAGGAGCCAGCCTGCTTCAGTGCAGGCATCGGGCGGTGGGCTCAGGAGTGTTTGTCAGGGTCTTGCCCACGGACAGGAAGGAGCCAGCCTGGTTCAGTGCAGGCCCGGGGCGGTGGGCTCAGGAGTGTTTGTCGTCACCGGGCCGTGGGCGGGACCCAGCCTCCTTCAGGGCAGGCACAGAGATGGGGGCTCAGGAGTCTGTGCTGGGCGAATCAAACAAAGGCCAGACCTAGACCAGTTCAGGACAGGGACCGAGATGCAGCTTCAGGAGTATTTCCTGGGGGTAGGATCCCGGACAGGTTCAGCGCGGGGACCAAGATGCGGGCTCAGCAGTGTTCCCCGGGTGATTGAACGAGGGCACGGCCCATCCTGTCTCTGTGCAGGGACCGAGATGCGCCCTCAGGAGGGTTTCTCGAGGTCTGACCGTGGGCAGCACGCACACGGCTTCAGGGCAGAGAGCGAGAGGTGGCCTCAGGAGGTCGTGTTGAGGTTGCTCCCAAGGGCAGGACCTCGACTGGTTCAGCGCAGCGCCCGAGGGGTAGGCACAGGCGCATTTGCCGGTGTCTTCAGCAAGTGCTACCCGCAGCCGCGACCGGTGCAGGGAAGGAGATGTTGGCTCGGCGGCGTTGGACGGCGCCGTGCACCAGGGGAGGCCCCAGGCGAGGTGCGTGCCGTGGCCGCGAGGCAAGCTCAGGAGGGTCTGTCGGGGGACTGACGCCGAGCGGGACCTAGCCTCGTCCCGTGCAGGGACCGAAGGGTTGGCTCCGGAGTGCTTGTTAGGGTCCGGAAGACGCGCCGGGCACCGGCCAGTTGAGGGGAGCGACCGACGCCGGCTCAGGAGTGTTTGCCGGGGGTCGGTCCAAGGGCAGGACCTAGCCTGATTGAGGGCAGGGAACCCGATGTGGGCTCAGGAATGCTTCTCGGGGCTTGATCGTGGGAAGGACCCAGCCTGCTTCGGGGCAGGGCCTGAGACGCGCGCTCAGGATTATGTTCCTGGGACTCGACTACGCAAAGTCCCAGGAACGCCCGCGTGACTGCAGGGGCCGAGAGGTGGGGTCGGGAGACTGTGCTAGGGGCCCGCACAAGGGCAGGACCTCGACTGGTTACGTTCAGTGACCGAGACGGGGCTCAGGAGTTTACACGGGCGCCTCAGAAAGGGCGGGACCCAGCCTGCTTTTATGCAGCGCTTGAGGTGAGGGCGCAGCAGTGTTTCCCGGGGGGTTGAACAAGGGGAGGACTCACCGTCGTTCGGGGACAGGGAGCCAATTTCGACTCAGGATTGTTTGTTGGGGGCCTTGGCCAGAGGCAGAAACCACCGAGGTTGAGTGGAGGGACCAAGATGGACACGCAGGGAGGTGCGTTTTGTGTTGGAGGGGGGGAGGGTTGCCCAAGGGCAGCATCCATCCGAGTTCAGGGCGGGCACGCAGCTGTGGGCTCAGGCGCGTGTGTCGCGGTAGTCCAAGGAGGGTAGGCTCTAGACTGCTTCTTCCGTGCGCCGAGCCCGATGTGTTTCTCGGGGTCTTGAAGCACGCCAAGCCCCCGAGGCGGGTTCAGTGCCGGGAGTGAACTGCGAGATCAGGGCTTTGTCCCGGCGAGGGACCAAGGGCGGGACACAGCGAAGTGGGCGGGTAGGGGACGAGCTGGAGGCTCCCGGTGGTGTCTTTGCCAGGTGCTTGAACGAAGGCAGGAGCCAGCCTGCTTCAGTGCAGGCATCGGGCGGTGGGCTCAGGAGTGTTTGTCAGGGTCTTGCCCACGGACAGGAAGGAGCCAGCCTGGTTCAGTGCAGGCCCGGGGCGGTGGGCTCAGGAGTGTTTGTCGTCGCCGGGCCGTGGGCGGGACCCAGCCTCCTTCAGGGCAGGCACAGAGATGGGGGCTCAGGAGTCTGTGCTGGGCGAATCAAACAAAGGCCAGACCTAGACCAGTTCAGGACAGGGACCGAATGCAGCTTCAGGAGTATTTCCTGGGGGTAGGATCCCGGACAGGTTCAGCGCGGGGACCAAGATGCGGGCTCAGCAGTGTTCCCCAGGTGATTGAACGAGGGCACGGCCCATCCTGTCTCTGTGCAGGGACCGAGATGCGCCCTCAGGAGGGTTTCTCGAGGTCTGACCATGGGCAGCACGCACACGGCTTCAGGGCAGAGAGCGAGAGGTGGCCTCAGGAGGTCGTGTTGAGGTTGCTCCCAAGGGCAGGACCTCGACTGGTTCAGCGCAGCGCCCGAGGGGTAGGCACAGGCGCATTTGCCGGTGTCTTCAGCAAGTGCTACCCGCAGCCGCGACCGGTGCAGGGAAGGAGATGTTGGCTCAGCGGCGTTGGACGGCGCCGTGCACCAGGGGAGGCCCCAGGCGAGGTGCGTGCCGTGGCCGCGAGGCAAGCTCAGGAGGGTCTGTCGGGGGACTGACGCCGAGCGGGACCTAGCCTCGTCCCGTGCAGGGACCGAGGGGTTGGCTCCGGAGTGCTTGTTAGGGTCCGGAAGACGCGCCAGGCACCGGCCAGTTGAGGGGAGCGACCGACGCCGGCTCAGGAGTGTTTGCCGGGGGTCGGTCCAAGGGCAGGACCTAGCCTGATTGAGGGCAGGGAACCCGATGTGGGCTCAGGAATGCTTCTCGGGGCTTGATCGTGGGAAGGACCCAGCCTGCTTCGGGGCAGGGCCTGAGACGCGCGCTCAGGATTATGTTCCCGGGACTCGACTATGCAAAGTCCCAGGAACGCCCGCGTGACTGCAGGGGCCGAGAGGTGGGGTCGGGAGACTGTGCTAGGGGCCCGCACAAGGGCAGGACCTCGACTGGTTACGTTCAGTGACCGAGACGGGGCTCAGGAGTTTACACGGGCGCCTCAGAAAGGGCGGGACCCAGCCTGCTTTTATGCAGCGCTTGAGGTGAGGGCGCAGCAGTGTTTCCCGGGGGGTTGAACAAGGGGAGGACTCACCGTCGTTCGGGGACAGGGAGCCAATTTCGACTCAGGATTGTTTGTTGGGGGCCTTGGCCAGAGGCAGAAACCACCGAGGTTGAGTGGAGGGACCAAGATGGACACGCAGGGAGGTGCGTTTTGTGTTGGAGGCGGGGAGGGTTGCCCAAGGGCAGCATCCATCCGAGTTCAGGGCGGGCACGCAGCTGTGGGCTCAGGCGCGTGTGTCGCGGGAGTCCAAGAAGGGCAAGCTCTAGACTGCTTCTTCCGTGCGCCGAGCCCGATGTGTTTCTCGGGGCCTTGAAGCACGCCAAGCCCCCGAGGCGGGTTCAGTGCCCGGAGTGAACTGCGGGATCAGGGCTTTGTCCCGGCGAGGGACCAAGGGCGGGACACAGCGAAGTGGGCGGGAAGGGAGCGAGCTGGAGGCTCCCGGTGGTGTCTTTGCCAGGTGCTTGAACGAAGGCAGGAGCCAGCCTGCTTCAGTGCAGGCATCGGGCGGTGGGCTCAGGAGTGTTTGTCAGGGTCTTGCCCACGGACAGGAAGGAGCCAGCCTGGTTCAGTGCAGGCCCGGGGCGGTGGGCTCAGGAGTGTTTGTCGTCGCCGGGCCGTGGGCGGGACCCAGCCTCCTTCAGGGCAGGCACAGAGATGGGGGCTCAGGAGTCTGTGCTGGGCGAATCAAACAAAGGCCAGACCTAGACCAGTTCAGGACAGGGACCGAGATGCAGCTTCAGGAGTATTTCCTGGGGGTAGGATCCCGGACAGGTTCAGCGCGGGGACCAAGATGCGGGCTCAGCAGTGTTCCCCGGGTGATTGAACGAGGGCACGGCCCATCCTGTCTCTGTGCAGGGACCGAGATGCGCCCTCAGGAGGGTTTCTCGAGGTCTGACCGTGGGCAGCACGCACACGGCTTCAGGGCAGAGAGCGAGAGGTGGCCTCAGGAGGTCGTGTTGAGGTTGCTCCCAAGGGCAGGACCTCGACTGGTTCAGCGCAGCGCCCGAGGGGTAGGCACAGGCGCATTTGCCGGTGTCTTCAGCAAGTGCTACCCGCAGCCGCGACCGGTGCAGGGAAGGAGATGTTGGCTCGGCGGCGTTGGACGGCGCCGTGCACCAGGGGAGGCCCCAGGCGAGGTGCGTGCCGTGGCCGCGAGGCAAGCTCAGGAGGGTCTGTCGGGGGACTGACGCCGAGCGGGACCTAGCCTCGTCCCGTGCAGGGACCGAGGGGTTGGCTCCGGAGTGCTTGTTAGGGTCCGGAAGACGCGCCGGGCACCGGCCAGTTGAGGGGAGCGACCGACGCCGGCTCAGGAGTGTTTGCCGGGGGTCGGTCCAAGGGCAGGACCTAGCCTGATTGAGGGCAGGGAACCCGATGTGGGCTCAGGAATGCTTCTCGGGGCTTGATCGTGGGAAGGACCCAGCCTGCTTCGGGGCAGGGCCTGAGACGCGCGCTCAGGATTATGTTCCCGGGACTCGACTATGCAAAGTCCCAGGAACGCCCGCGTGACTGCAGGGGCCGAGAGGTGGGGTCGGGAGACTGTGCTAGGGGCCCGCACAAGGGCAGGACCTCGACTGGTTACGTTCAGTGACCGAGACGGGGCTCAGGAGTTTACACGGGCGCCTCAGAAAGGGCGGGACCCAGCCTGCTTTTATGCAGCGCTTGAGGTGAGGGCGCAGCAGTGTTTCCCGGGGGGTTGAACAAGGGGAGGACTCACCGTCGTTCGGAGACAGGGAGCCAATTTCGACTCAGGGTTGTTTGTTGGGGGCCTTGGCCAGAGGCAGAAACCACCGAGGTTGAGTGGAGGGACCAAGATGGACACGCAGGGAGGTGCGTTTTGTGTTGGAGGCGGGGAGGGTTGCCCAAGGGCAGCATCCATCCGAGTTCAGGGCGGGCACGCAGCTGTGGGCTCAGGCGCGTGTGTCGCGGGAGTCCAAGAAGGGCAAGCTCTAGACTGCTTCTTCCGTGTGCCGAGCCCGATGTGTTTCTCGGGGTCTTGAAGCACGCCAAGCCCCCGAGGCGGGTTCAGTGCCCGGAGTGAACTGCGGGATCAGGGCTTTGTCCCGGCGAGGGACCAAGGGCGGGACACAGCGAAGTGGGAGGGAAGGGAGCGAGCTGGAGGCTCCCGGTGGTGTCTTTGCCAGGTGCTTGAACGAAGGCAGGAGCCAGCCTGCTTCAGTGCAGGCATCGGGCGGTGGGCTCAGGAGTGTTTGTCAGGGTCTTGCCCACGGACAGGAAGGAGCCAGCCTGGTTCAGTGCAGGCCCGGGGCGGTGGGCTCAGGAGTGTTTGTCGTCGCCGGGCCGTGGGCGGGACCCAGCCTCCTTCAGGGCAGGCACAGAGATGGGGGCTCAGGAGTCTGTGCTGGGCGAATCAAACAAAGGCCAGACCTAGACCAGTTCAGGACAGGGACCGAGATGCAGCTTCAGGAGTATTTCCTGGGGGTAGGATCCCGGACAGGTTCAGCGCGGGGACCAAGATGCGGGCTCAGCAGTGTTCCCCGGGTGATTGAACGAGGGCACGGCTCATCCTGTCTCTGTGCAGGGACCGAGATGCGCCCTCAGGAGGGTTTCTCGAGGTCTGACCCTGGGCAGCACGCACACGGCTTCAGGGCAGAGAGCGAGAGGTGGCCTCAGGAGGTCGTGTTGAGGTTGCTCCCAAGGGCAGGACCTCGACTGGTTCAGCGCAGCGCCCGAGGGGTAGGCACAGGCGCATTTGCCGGTGTCTTCAGCAAGTGCTACCCGCAGCCGCGACCGGTGCAGGGAAGGAGATGTTGGCTCGGCGGCGTTGGACGGCGCCGTGCACCAGGGGAGGCCCCAGGCGAGGTGCGTGCCGTGGCCGCGAGGCAAGCTCAGGAGGGTCTGTCGGGGGACTGACGCCGAGCGGGACCTAGCCTCGTCCCGTGCAGGGACCGAGGGGTTGGCTCCGGAGTGCTTGTTAGGGTCCGGAAGACGCGCCGGGCACCGGCCAGTTGAGGGGAGCGACCGACGCCGGCTCAGGAGTGTTTGCCGGGGGTCGGTCCAAGGGCAGGACCTAGCCTGATTGAGGGCAGGGAACCCGATGTGGGCTCAGGAATGCTTCTCGGGGCTTGATCGTGGGAAGGACCCAGCCTGCTTCGGGGCAGGGCCTGAGACGCGCGCTCAGGATTATGTTCCCGGGACTCGACTATGCAAAGTCTCAGGAACGCCCGCGTGACTGCAGGGGCCGAGAGGTGGGGTCGGGAGACTGTGCTAGGGGCCCGCACAAGGGCAGGACCTCGACTGGTTACGTTCAGTGACCGAGACGGGGCTCAGGAGTTTACACGGGCGCCTCAGAAAGGGCGGGACCCAGCCTGCTTTTATGCAGCGCTTGAGGTGAGGGCGCAGCAGTGTTTCCCGGGGGGTTGAACAAGGGGAGGACTCACCGTCGTTCGGGGACAGGGAGCCAATTTCGACTCAGGATTGTTTGTTGGGGGCCTTGGCCAGAGGCAGAAACCACCGAGGTTGAGTGGAGGGACCAAGATGGACACGCAGGGAGGTGCGTTTTGTGTTGGAGGCGGGGAGGGTTGCCCAAGGGCAGCATCCATCCGAGTTCAGGGCGGGCACGCAGCTGTGGGCTCAGGCGCGTGTGTCGCGGGAGTCCAAGAAGGGCAAGCTCTAGACTGCTTCTTCCGTGCGCCGAGCCCGATGTGTTTCTCGGGGCCTTGAAGCACGCCAAGCCCCCGAGGCGGGTTCAGTGCCCGGAGTGAACTGCGGGATCAGGGCTTTGTCCCGGCGAGGGACCAAGGGCGGGACACAGCGAAGTGGGCGGGAAGGGAGCGAGCTGGAGGCTCCCGGTGGTGTCTTTGCCAGGTGCTTAAACGAAGGCAGGAGCCAGCCTGCTTCAGTGCAGGCATCGGGCGGTGGGCTCAGGAGTGTTTGTCAGGGTCTTGCCCACGGACAGGAAGGAGCCAGCCTGGTTCAGTGCAGGCCCGGGGCGGTGGGCTCAGGAGTGTTTGTCGTCGCCGGGCCGTGGGCGGGACCCAGCCTCCTTCAGGGCAGGCACAGAGATGGGGGCTCAGGAGTCTGTGCTGGGCGAATCAAACAAAGGCCAGACCTAGACCAGTTCAGGACAGGGACCGAGATGCAGCTTCAGGAGTATTTCCTGGGGGTAGGATCCCGGACAGGTTCAGCGCGGGGACCAAGATGCGGGCTCAGCAGTGTTCCCCGGGTGATTGAACGAGGGCACGGCCCATCCTGTCTCTGTGCAGGGACCGAGATGCGCCCTCAGGAGGGTTTCTCGAGGTCTGACCGTGGGCAGCACGCACACGGCTTCAGGGCAGAGAGCGAGAGGTGGCCTCAGGAGGTCGTGTTGAGGTTGCTCCCAAGGGCAGGACCTCGACTGGTTCAGCGCAGCGCCCGAGGGGTAGGCACAGGCGCATTTGCCGGTGTCTTCAGCAAGTGCTACCCGCAGCCGCGACCGGTGCAGGGAAGGAGATGTTGGCTCGGCGGCGTTGGACGGCGCCGTGCACCAGGGGAGGCCCCAGGCGAGGTGCGTGCCGTGGCCGCGAGGCAAGCTCAGGAGGGTCTGTCGGGGGACTGACGCCGAGCGGGACCTAGCCTCGTCCCGTGCAGGGACCGAGGGGTTGGCTCCGGAGTGCTTGTTAGGGTCCGGAAGACGCGCCGGGCACCGGCCAGTTGAGGGGAGCGACCGACGCCGGCTCAGGAGTGTTTGCCGGGGGTCGGTCCAAGGGCAGGACCTAGCCTGATTGAGGGCAGGGAACCCGATGTGGGCTCAGGAATGCTTCTCGGGGCTTGATCGTGGGAAGGACCCAGCCTGCTTCGGGGCAGGGCCTGAGACGCGCGCTCAGGATTATGTTCCCGGGACTCGACTATGCAAAGTCCCAGGAACGCCCGCGTGACTGCAGGGGCCGAGAGGTGGGGTCGGGAGACTGTGCTAGGGGCCCGCACAAGGGCAGGACCTCGACTGGTTACGTTCAGTGACCGAGACGGGGCTCAGGAGTTTACACGGGCGCCTCAGAAAGGGCGGGACCCAGCCTGCTTTTATGCAGCGCTTGAGGTGAGGGCGCAGCAGTGTTTCCCGGGGGGTTGAACAAGGGGAGGACTCACCGTCGTTCGGGGACAGGGAGCCAATTTCGACTCAGGATTGTTTGTTGGGGGCCTTGGCCAGAGGCAGAAACCACCGAGGTTGAGTGGAGGGACCAAGATGGACACGCAGGGAGGTGCGTTTTGTGTTGGAGGCGGGGAGGGTTGCCCAAGGGCAGCATCCATCCGAGTTCAGGGCGGGCACGCAGCTGTGGGCTCAGGCGCGTGTGTCGCGGGAGTCCAAGAAGGGCAAGCTCTAGACTGCTTCTTCCGTGCGCCGAGCCCGATGTGTTTCTCGGGGCCTTGAAGCACGCCAAGCCCCCGAGGCGGGTTCAGTGCCCGGAGTGAACTGCGGGATCAGGGCTTTGTCCCGGCGAGGGACCAAGGGCGGGACACAGCGAAGTGGGCGGGAAGGGAGCGAGCTGGAGGCTCCCGGTGGTGTCTTTGCCAGGTGCTTGAACGAAGGCAGGAGCCAGCCTGCTTCAGTGCAGGCATCGGGCGGTGGGCTCAGGAGTGTTTGTCAGGGTCTTGCCCACGGACAGGAAGGAGCCAGCCTGGTTCAGTGCAGGCCCGGGGCGGTGGGCTCAGGAGTGTTTGTCGTCGCCGGGCCGTGGGCGGGACCCAGCCTCCTTCAGGGCAGGCACAGAGATGGGGGCTCAGGAGTCTGTGCTGGGCGAATCAAACAAAGGCCAGACCTAGACCAGTTCAGGACAGGGACCGAGATGCAGCTTCAGGAGTATTTCCTGGGGGTAGGATCCCGGACAGGTTCAGCGCGGGGACCAAGATGCGGGCTCAGCAGTGTTCCCCGGGTGATTGAACGAGGGCACGGCCCATCCTGTCTCTGTGCAGGGACCGAGATGCGCCCTCAGGAGGGTTTCTCGAGGTCTGACCGTGGGCAGCACGCACACGGCTTCAGGGCAGAGAGCGAGAGGTGGCCTCAGGAGGTCGTGTTGAGGTTGCTCCCAAGGGCAGGACCTCGACTGGTTCAGCGCAGCGCCCGAGGGGTAGGCACAGGCGCATTTGCCGGTGTCTTCAGCAAGTGCTACCCGCAGCCGCGACCAGTGCAGGGAAGGAGATGTTGGCTCGGCGGCGTTGGACGGCGCCGTGCACCAGGGGAGGCCCCAGGCGAGGTGCGTGCCGTGGCCGCGAGGCAAGCTCAGGAGGGTCTGTCGGGGGACTGACGCCGAGCGGGACCTAGCCTCGTCCCGTGCAGGGACCGAGGGGTTGGCTCCGGAGTGCTTGTTAGGGTCCGGAAGACGCGCCGGGCACCGGGCCAGTTGAGGGGAGCGACCGACGCCGGCTCAGGAGTGTTTGCCGGGGGTCGGTCCAAGGGCAGGACCTAGCCTGATTGAGGGCAGGGAACCCGATGTGGGCTCAGGAATGCTTCTCGGGGCTTGATCGTGGGAAGGACCCAGCCTGCTTCGGGGCAGGGCCTGAGACGCGCGCTCAGGATTATGTTCCCGGGACTCGACTATGCAAAGTCCCAGGAACGCCCGCGTGACTGCAGGGGCTGAGAGGTGGGGTCGGGAGACTGTGCTAGGGGCCCGCACAAGGGCAGGACCTCGACTGGTTACGTTCAGTGACCGAGACGGGGCTCAGGAGTTTACACGGGCGCCTCAGAAAGGGCGGGACCCAGCCTGCTTTTATGCAGCGCTTGAGGTGAGGGCGCAGCAGTGTTTCCCGGGGGGTTGAACAAGGGGAGGACTCACCGTCGTTCGGGGACAGGGAGCCAATTTCGACTCAGGATTGTTTGTTGGGGGCCTTGGCCAGAGGCAGAAACCACCGAGGTTGAGTGGAGGGACCAAGATGGACACGCAGGGAGGTGCGTTTTGTGTTGGAGGCGGGGAGGGTTGCCCAAGGGCAGCATCCATCCGAGTTCAGGGCGGGCACGCAGCTGTGGGCTCAGGCGCGTGTGTCGCGGGAGTCCAAGAAGGGCAAGCTCTAGACTGCTTCTTCCGTGCGCCGAGCCCGATGTGTTTCTCGGGGTCTTGAAGCACGCCAAGCCCCCGAGGCGGGTTCAGTGCCCGGAGTGAACTGCGGGATCAGGGCTTTGTCCCGGCGAGGGACCAAGGGCGGGACACAGCGAAGTGGGCGGGTAGGGAGCGAGCTGGAGGCTCCCGGTGGTGTCTTTGCCAGGTGCTTGAACGAAGGCAGGAGCCAGCCTGCTTCAGTGCAGGCATCGGGCGGTGGGCTCAGGAGTGTTTGTCAGGGTCTTGCCCACGGACAGGAAGGAGCCAGCCTGGTTCAGTGCAGGCCCGGGGCGGTGGGCTCAGGAGTGTTTGTCGTCGCCGGGCCGTGGGCGGGACCCAGCCTCCTTCAGGGCAGGCACAGAGATGGGGGCTCAGGAGTCTGTGCTGGGCGAATCAAACAAAGGCCAGACCTAGACCAGTTCAGGACAGGGACCGAGATGCAGCTTCAGGAGTATTTCCTGGGGGTAGGATCCCGGACAGGTTCAGCGCGGGGACCAAGATGCGGGCTCAGCAGTGTTCCCCGGGTGATTGAACGCGGGCACGGCCCATCCTGTCTCTGTGCAGGGACCGAGATGCGCCCTCAGGAGGGTTTCTCGAGGTCTGACCGTGGGCAGCACGCACACGGCTTCAGGGCAGAGAGCGAGAGGTGGCCTCAGGAGGACGTGTTGAGGTTGCTTCCAAGGGCAGGACCTCGACTGGTTCAGCGCAGCGCCCGAGGGGTAGGCACAGGCGCATTTGCCGGTGTCTTCAGCAAGTGCTTCCCGCAGCCGCGACCGGTGCAGGGAAGGAGATGTTGGCTCGGGGGCGTTGGACGGCGCCGTGCACCAGGGGAGGCGCCAGGCGAGGTGCGTGCCGTGGCCGCGAGGCAAGCTCAGGAGGGTCTGTCGGGGGACTGACGCCGAGCGGGACCTAGCCTCGTCCCGTGCAGGGACCGAGGGGTTGGCTCCGGAGTGCTTGTTAGGGTCCGGAAGACGCGCCGGGCACCGGCCAGTTGAGGGGAGCGACCGACGCCGGCTCAGGAGTGTTTGCCGGGGGTCGGTCCAAGGGCAGGACCTAGCCTGATTGAGGGCAGGGAACCCGATGTGGGCTCAGGAATGCTTCTCGGGGCTTGATCGTGGGAAGGACCCAGCCTGCTTCGGGGCAGGGCCTGAGACGCGCGCTCAGGATTATGTTCCCGGGACTCGACTATGCAAAGTCCCAGGAACGCCCGCGTGACTGCAGGGGCCGAGAGGTGGGGTCGGGAGACTGTGCTAGGGGCCCGCACAAGGGCAGGACCTCGACTGGTTACGTTCAGTGACCGAGACGGGGCTCAGGAGTTTACACGGGCGCCTCAGAAAGGGCGGGACCCAGCCTGCTTTTATGCAGCGCTTGAGGTGAGGGCGCAGCAGTGTTTCCCGGGGGGTTGAACAAGGGGAGGACTCACCGTCGTTTGGGGACAGGGAGCCAATTTCGACTCAGGGTTGTTTGTTGGGGGCCTTGGCCAGAGGCAGAAACCACCGAGGTTGAGTGGAGGGACCAAGATGGACACGCAGGGAGGTGCGTTTTGTGTTGGAGGCGGGGAGGGTTGCCCAAGGGCAGCATCCATCCGAGTTCAGGGCGGGCACGCAGCTGTGGGCTCAGGCGCGTGTGTCGCGGGAGTCCAAGAAGGGCAAGCTCTAGACTGCTTCTTCAGTGCGCCGAGCCCGATGTGTTTCTCGGGGCCTTGAAGCACGCCAAGCCCCCGAGGCGGGTTCAGTGCCCGGAGTGAACTGCGGGATCAGGGCTTTGTCCCGGCGAGGGACCAAGGGCGGGACACAGCGAAGTGGGCGGGAAGGGAGCGAGCTGGAGGCTCCCGGTGGTGTCTTTGCCAGGTGCTTGAACGAAGGCAGGAGCCAGCCTGCTTCAGTGCAGGCATCGGGCGGTGGGCTCAGGAGTGTTTGTCAGGGTCTTGCCCACGGACAGGAAGGAGCCAGCCTGGTTCAGTGCAGGCCCGGGGCGGTGGGCTCAGGAGTGTTTGTCGTCGCCGGGCCGTGGGCGGGACCCAGCCTCCTTCAGGGCAGGCACAGAGATGGGGGCTCAGGAGTCTGTGCTGGGCGAATCAAACAAAGGCCAGACCTAGACCAGTTCAGGACAGGGACCGAGATGCAGCTTCAGGAGTATTTCCTGGGGGTAGGATCCCGGACAGGTTCAGCGCGGGGACCAAGATGCGGGCTCAGCAGTGTTCCCCGGGTGATTGAACGAGGGCACGGCCCATCCTGTCTCTGTGCAGGGACCGAGATGCGCCCTCAGGAGGGTTTCTCGAGGTCTGACCGTGGGCAGCACGCACACGGCTTCAGGGCAGAGAGCGAGAGGTGGCCTCAGGAGGTCGTGTTGAGGTTGCTCCCAAGGGCAGGACCTCGACTGGTTCAGCGCAGCGCCCGAGGGGTAGGCACAGGCGCATTTGCCGGTGTCTTCAGCAAGTGCTACCCGCAGCCGCGACCGGTGCAGGGAAGGAGATGTTGGCTCGGCGGCGTTGGACGGCGCCGTGCACCAGGGGAGGCCCCAGGCGAGGTGCGTGCCGTGGCCGCGAGGCAAGCTCAGGAGGGTCTGTCGGGGGACTGACGCCGAGCGGGACCTAGCCTCGTCCCGTGCAGGGACCGAGGGGTTGGCTCCGGAGTGCTTGTTAGGGTCCGGAAGACGCGCCGGGCACCGGCCAGTTGAGGGGAGCGACCGACGCCGGCTCAGGAGTGTTTGCCGGGGGTCGGTCCAAGGGCAGGACCTAGCCTGATTGAGGGCAGGGAACCCGATGTGGGCTCAGGAATGCTTCTCGGGGCTTGATCGTGGGAAGGACCCAGCCTGCTTCGGGGCAGGGCCTGAGACGCGCGCTCAGGATTATGTTCCCGGGACTCGACTATGCAAAGTCCCAGGAACGCCCGCGTGACTGCAGGGGCCGAGAGGTGGGGTCGGGAGACTGTGCTAGGGGCCCGCACTAGGGCAGGACCTCGACTGGTTACGTTCAGTGACCGAGACGGGGCTCAGGAGTTTACACGGGCGCCTCAGAAAGGGCGGGACCCAGCCTGCTTTTATGCAGCGCTTGAGGTGAGGGCGCAGCAGTGTTTCCCGGGGGGTTGAACAAGGGGAGGAATCACCGTCGTTCGGGGACAGGGAGCCAATTTCGACTCAGGATTGTTTGTTGGGGGCCTTGGCCAGAGGCAGAAACCACCGAGGTTGAGTGGAGGGACCAAGATGGACACGCAGGGAGGTGCGTTTTGTGTTGGAGGCGGGGAGGGTTGCCCAAGGGCAGCATCCATCCGAGTTCAGGGCGGGCACGCAGCTGTGGGCTCAGGCGCGTGTGTCGCGGGAGTCCAAGAAGGGCAAGCTCTAGACTGCTTCTTCCGTGCGCCGAGCCCGATGTGTTTCTCGGGGTCTTGAAGCACGCCAAGCCCCCGAGGCGGGTTCAGTGCCCGGAGTGAACTGCGGGATCAGGGCTTTGTCCCGGCGAGGGACCAAGGGCGGGACACAGCGAAGTGGGCGGGAAGGGAGCGAGCTGGAGGCTCCCGGTGGTGTCTTTGCCAGGTGCTTGAACGAAGGCAGGAGCCAGCCTGCTTCAGTGCAGGCATCGGGCGGTGGGCTCAGGAGTGTTTGTCAGGGTCTTGCCCACGGACAGGAAGGAGCCAGCCTGGTTCAGTGCAGGCCCGGGGCGGTGGGCTCAGGAGTGTTTGTCGTCGCCGGGCCGTGGGCGGGACCCAGCCTCCTTCAGGGCAGGCACAGAGATGGGGGCTCAGGAGTCTGTGCTGGGCGAATCAAACAAAGGCCAGACCTAGACCAGTTCAGGACAGGGACCGAGATGCAGCTTCAGGAGTATTTCCTGGGGGTAGGATCCCGGACAGGTTCAGCGCGGGGACCAAGATGCGGGCTCAGCAGTGTTCCCCGGGTGATTGAACGAGGGCACGGCCCATCCTGTCTCTGTGCAGGGACCGAGATGCGCCCTCAGGAGGGTTTCTCGAGGTCTGACCGTGGGCAGCACGCACACGGCTTCAGGGCAGAGAGCGAGAGGTGGCCTCAGGAGGTCGTGTTGAGGTTGCTCCCAAGGGCAGGACCTCGACTGGTTCAGCGCAGCGCCCGAGGGGTAGGCACAGGCGCATTTGCCGGTGTCTTCAGCAAGTGCTACCCGCAGCCGCGACCAGTGCAGGGAAGGAGATGTTGGCTCGGCGGCGTTGGACGGCGCCGTGCACCAGGGGAGGCCCCAGGCGAGGTGCGTGCCGTGGCCGCGAGGCAAGCTCAGGAGGGTCTGTCGGGGGACTGACGCCGAGCGGGACCTAGCCTCGTCCCGTGCAGGGACCGAGGGGTTGGCTCCGGAGTGCTTGTTAGGGTCCGGAAGACGCGCCGGGCACCGGCCAGTTGAGGGGAGCGACCGACGCCGGCTCAGGAGTGTTTGCCGGGGGTCGGTCCAAGGGCAGGACCTAGCCTGATTGAGGGCAGGGAACCCGATGTGGGCTCAGGAATGCTTCTCGGGGCTTGATCGTGGGAAGGACCCAGCCTGCTTCGGGGCAGGGCCTGAGACGCGCGCTCAGGATTATGTTCCCGGGACTCGACTATGCAAAGTCCCAGGAACGCCCGCGTGACTGCAGGGGCTGAGAGGTGGGGTCGGGAGACTGTGCTAGGGGCCCGCACAAGGGCAGGACCTCGACTGGTTACGTTCAGTGACCGAGACGGGGCTCAGGAGTTTACACGGGCGCCTCAGAAAGGGCGGGACCCAGCCTGCTTTTATGCAGCGCTTGAGGTGAGGGCGCAGCAGTGTTTCCCGGGGGGTTGAACAAGGGGAGGACTCACCGTCGTTCGGGGACAGGGAGCCAATTTCGACTCAGGATTGTTTGTTGGGGGCCTTGGCCAGAGGCAGAAACCACCGAGGTTGAGTGGAGGGACCAAGATGGACACGCAGGGAGGTGCGTTTTGTGTTGGAGGCGGGGAGGGTTGCCCAAGGGCAGCATCCATCCGAGTTCAGGGCGGGCACGCAGCTGTGGGCTCAGGCGCGTGTGTCGCGGGAGTCCAAGAAGGGCAAGCTCTAGACTGCTTCTTCCGTGCGCCGAGCCCGATGTGTTTCTCGGGGTCTTGAAGCACGCCAAGCCCCCGAGGCGGGTTCAGTGCCCGGAGTGAACTGCGGGATCAGGGCTTTGTCCCGGCGAGGGACCAAGGGCGGGACACAGCGAAGTGGGCGGGAAGGGAGCGAGCTGGAGGCTCCCGGTGGTGTCTTTGCCAGGTGCTTGAACGAAGGCAGGAGCCAGCCTGCTTCAGTGCAGGCATCGGGCGGTGGGCTCAGGAGTGTTTGTCAGGGTCTTGCCCACGGACAGGAAGGAGCCAGCCTGGTTCAGTGCAGGCCCGGGGCGGTGGGCTCAGGAGTGTTTGTCGTCGCCGGGCCGTGGGCGGGACCCAGCCTCCTTCAGGGCAGGCACAGAGATGGGGGCTCAGGAGTCTGTGCTGGGCGAATCAAACAAAGGCCAGACCTAGACCAGTTCAGGACAGGGACCGAGATGCAGCTTCAGGAGTATTTCCTGGGGGTAGGATCCCGGACAGGTTCAGCGCGGGGACCAAGATGCGGGCTCAGCAGTGTTCCCCGGGTGATTGAACGCGGGCACGGCCCATCCTGTCTCTGTGCAGGGACCGAGATGCGCCCTCAGGAGGGTTTCTCGAGGTCTGACCGTGGGCAGCACGCACACGGCTTCAGGGCAGAGAGCGAGAGGTGGCCTCAGGAGGACGTGTTGAGGTTGCTTCCAAGGGCAGGAACTCGACTGGTTCAGCGCAGCGCCCGAGGGGTAGGCACAGGCGCATTTGCCGGTGTCTTCAGCAAGTGCTTCCCGCAGCCGCGACCGGTGCAGGGAAGGAGATGTTGGCTCGGGGGCGTTGGACGGCGCCGTGCACCAGGGGAGGCGCCAGGCGAGGTGCGTGCCGTGGCCGCGAGGCAAGCTCAGGAGGGTCTGTCGGGGGACTGACGCCGAGCGGGACCTAGCCTCGTCCCGTGCAGGGACCGAGGGGTTGGCTCCGGAGTGCTTGTTAGGGTCCGGAAGACGCGCCGGGCACCGGCCAGTTGAGGGGAGCGACCGACGCCGGCTCAGGAGTGTTTGCCGGGGGTCGGTCCAAGGGCAGGACCTAGCCTGATTGAGGGCAGGGAACCCGATGTGGGCTCAGGAATGCTTCTCGGGGCTTGATCGTGGGAAGGACCCAGCCTGCTTCGGGGCAGGGCCTGAGACGCGCGCTCAGGATTATGTTCCCGGGACTCGACTATGCAAAGTCCCAGGAACGCCCGCGTGACTGCAGGGGCCGAGAGGTGGGGTCGGGAGACTGTGCTAGGGGCCCGCACAAGGGCAGGACCTCGACTGGTTACGTTCAGTGACCGAGACGGGGCTCAGGAGTTTACACGGGCGCCTCAGAAAGGGCGGGACCCAGCCTGCTTTTATGCAGCGCTTGAGGTGAGGGCGCAGCAGTGTTTCCCGGGGGGTTGAACAAGGGGAGGACTCACCGTCGTTCGGGGACAGGGAGCCAATTTCGACTCAGGGTTGTTTGTTGGGGGCCTTGGCCAGAGGCAGAAACCACCGAGGTTGAGTGGAGGGACCAAGATGGACACGCAGGGAGGTGCGTTTTGTGTTGGAGGCGGGGAGGGTTGCCCAAGGGCAGCATCCATCCGAGTTCAGGGCGGGCACGCAGCTGTGGGCTCAGGCGCGTGTGTCGCGGGAGTCCAAGAAGGGCAAGCTCTAGACTGCTTCTTCAGTGCGCCGAGCCCGATGTGTTTCTCGGGGCCTTGAAGCACGCCAAGCCCCCGAGGCGGGTTCAGTGCCCGGAGTGAACTGCGGGATCAGGGCTTTGTCCCGGCGAGGGACCAAGGGCGGGACACAGCGAAGTGGGCGGGAAGGGAGCGAGCTGGAGGCTCCCGGTGGTGTCTTTGCCAGGTGCTTGAACGAAGGCAGGAGCCAGCCTGCTTCAGTGCAGGCATCGGGCGGTGGGCTCAGGAGTGTTTGTCAGGGTCTTGCCCACGGACAGGAAGGAGCCAGCCTGGTTCAGTGCAGGCCCGGGGCGGTGGGCTCAGGAGTGTTTGTCGTCGCCGGGCCGTGGGCGGGACCCAGCCTCCTTCAGGGCAGGCACAGAGATGGGGGCTCAGGAGTCTGTGCTGGGCGAATCAAACAAAGGCCAGACCTAGACCAGTTCAGGACAGGGACCGAGATGCAGCTTCAGGAGTATTTCCTGGGGGTAGGATCCCGGACAGGTTCAGCGCGGGGACCAAGATGCGGGCTCAGCAGTGTTCCCCGGGTGATTGAACGAGGGCACGGCCCATCCTGTCTCTGTGCAGGGACCGAGATGCGCCCTCAGGAGGGTTTCTCGAGGTCTGACCGTGGGCAGCACGCACACGGCTTCAGGGCAGAGAGCGAGAGGTGGCCTCAGGAGGTCGTGTTGAGGTTGCTCCCAAGGGCAGGACCTCGACTGGTTCAGCGCAGCGCCCGAGGGGTAGGCACAGGCGCATTTGCCGGTGTCTTCAGCAAGTGCTACCCGCAGCCGCGACCGGTGCAGGGAAGGAGATGTTGGCTCGGCGGCGTTGGACGGCGCCGTGCACCAGGGGAGGCCCCAGGCGAGGTGCGTGCCGTGGCCGCGAGGCAAGCTCAGGAGGGTCTGTCGGGGGACTGACGCCGAGCGGGACCTAGCCTCGTCCCGTGCAGGGACCGAGGGGTTGGCTCCGGAGTGCTTGTTAGGGTCCGGAAGACGCGCCGGGCACCGGCCAGTTGAGGGGAGCGACCGACGCCGGCTCAGGAGTGTTTGCCGGGGGTCGGTCCAAGGGCAGGACCTAGCCTGATTGAGGGCAGGGAACCCGATGTGGGCTCAGGAATGCTTCTCGGGGCTTGATCGTGGGAAGGACCCAGCCTGCTTCGGGGCAGGGCCTGAGACGCGCGCTCAGGATTATGTTCCCGGGACTCGACTATGCAAAGTCCCAGGAACGCCCGCGTGACTGCAGGGGCCGAGAGGTGGGGTCGGGAGACTGTGCTAGGGGCCCGCACTAGGGCAGGACCTCGACTGGTTACGTTCAGTGACCGAGACGGGGCTCAGGAGTTTACACGGGCGCCTCAGAAAGGGCGGGACCCAGCCTGCTTTTATGCAGCGCTTGAGGTGAGGGCGCAGCAGTGTTTCCCGGGGGGTTGAACAAGGGGAGGACTCACCGTCGTTCGGGGACAGGGAGCCAATTTCGACTCAGGGTTGTTTGTTGGGGGCCTTGGCCAGAGGCAGAAACCACCGAGGTTGAGTGGAGGGACCAAGATGGACACGCAGGGAGGTGCGTTTTGTGTTGGAGGCGGGGAGGGTTGCCCAAGGGCAGCATCCATCCGAGTTCAGGGCGGGCACGCAGCTGTGGGCTCAGGCGCGTGTGTCGCGGGAGTCCAAGATGGGCAAGCTCTAGACTGCTTCTTCCGTGCGCCGAGCCCGATGTGTTTCTCGGGGCCTTGAAGCACGCCAAGCCCCCGAGGCGGGTTCAGTGCCCGGAGTGAACTGCGGGATCAGGGCTTTGTCCCGGCGAGGGACCAAGGGCGGGACACAGCGAAGTGGGCGGGAAGGGAGCGAGCTGGAGGCTCCCGGTGGTGTCTTTGCCAGGTGCTTGAACGAAGGCAGGAGCCAGCCTGCTTCAGTGCAGGCATCGGGCGGTGGGCTCAGGAGTGTTTGTCAGGGTCTTGCCCACGGACAGGAAGGAGCCAGCCTGGTTCAGTGCAGGCCCGGGGCGGTGGGCTCAGGAGTGTTTGTCGTCGCCGGGCCGTGGGCGGGACCCAGCCTCCTTCAGGGCAGGCACAGAGATGGGGGCTCAGGAGTCTGTGCTGGGCGAATCAAACAAAGGCCAGACCTAGACCAGTTCAGGACAGGGACCGAGATGCAGCTTCAGGAGTATTTCCTGGGGGTAGGATCCCGGACAGGTTCAGCGCGGGGACCAAGATGCGGGCTCAGCAGTGTTCCCCGGGTGATTGAACGAGGGCACGGCCCATCCTGTCTCTGTGCAGGGACCGAGATGCGCCCTCAGGAGGGTTTCTCGAGGTCTGACCGTGGGCAGCACGCACACGGCTTCAGGGCAGAGAGCGAGAGGTGGCCTCAGGAGGTCGTGTTGAGGTTGCTCCCAAGGGCAGGACCTCGACTGGTTCAGCGCAGCGCCCGAGGGGTAGGCACAGGCGCATTTGCCGGTGTCTTCAGCAAGTGCTACCCGCAGCCGCGACCGGTGCAGGGAAGGAGATGTTGGCTCGGCGGCGTTGGACGGCGCCGTGCACCAGGGGAGGCCCCAGGCGAGGTGCGTGCCGTGGCCGCGAGGCAAGCTCAGGAGGGTCTGTCGGGGGACTGACGCCGAGCGGGACCTAGCCTCGTCCCGTGCAGGGACCGAGGGGTTGGCTCCGGAGTGCTTGTTAGGGTCCGGAAGACGCGCCGGGCACCGGCCAGTTGAGGGGAGCGACCGACGCCGGCTCAGGAGTGTTTGCCGGGGGTCGGTCCAAGGGCAGGACCTAGCCTGATTGAGGGCAGGGAACCCGATGTGGGCTCAGGAATGCTTCTCGGGGCTTGATCGTGGGAAGGACCCAGCCTGCTTCGGGGCAGGGCCTGAGACGCGCGCTCAGGATTATGTTCCCGGGACTCGACTATGCAAAGTCCCAGGAACGCCCGCGTGACTGCAGGGGCCGAGAGGTGGGGTCGGGAGACTGTGCTAGGGGCCCGCACAAGGGCAGGACCTCGACTGGTTACGTTCAGTGACCGAGACGGGGCTCAGGAGTTTACACGGGCGCCTCAGAAAGGGCGGGACCCAGCCTGCTTTTATGCAGCGCTTGAGGTGAGGGCGCAGCAGTGTTTCCCGGGGGGTTGAACAAGGGGAGGACTCACCGTCGTTCGGGGACAGGGAGCCAATTTCGACTCAGGATTGTTTGTTGGGGGCCTTGGCCAGAGGCAGAAACCACCGAGGTTGAGTGGAGGGACCAAGATGGACACGCAGGGAGGTGCGTTTTGTGTTGGAGGCGGGGAGGGTTGCCCAAGGGCAGCATCCATCCGAGTTCAGGGCGGGCACGCAGCTGTGGGCTCAGGCGCGTGTGTCGCGGGAGTCCAAGAAGGGCAGGCTCTAGACTGCTTCTTCCGTGCGCCGAGCCCGATGTGTTTCTCGGGGTCTTGAAGCACGCCAAGCCCCCGAGGCGGGTTCAGTGCCCGGAGTGAACTGCGGGATCAGGGCTTTGTCCCGGCGAGGGACCAAGGGCGGGACACAGCGAAGTGGGCGGGTAGGGAGCGAGCTGGAGGCTCCCGGTGGTGTCTTTGCCAGGTGCTTGAACGAAGGCAGGAGCCAGCCTGCTTCAGTGCAGGCATCGGGCGGTGGGCTCAGGAGTGTTTGTCAGGGTCTTGCCCACGGACAGGAAGGAGCCAGCCTGGTTCAGTGCAGGCCCGGGGCGGTGGGCTCAGGAGTGTTTGTCGTCGCCGGGCCGTGGGCGGGACCCAGCCTCCTTCAGGGCAGGCACAGAGATGGGGGCTCAGGAGTCTGTGCTGGGCGAATCAAACAAAGGCCAGACCTAGACCAGTTCAGGACAGGGACCGAGATGCAGCTTCAGGAGTATTTCCTGGGGGTAGGATCCCGGACAGGTTCAGCGCGGGGACCAAGATGCGGGCTCAGCAGTGTTCCCCGGGTGATTGAACGCGGGCACGGCCCATCCTGTCTCTGTGCAGGGACCGAGATGCGCCCTCAGGAGGGTTTCTCGAGGTCTGACCGTGGGCAGCACGCACACGGCTTCAGGGCAGAGAGCGAGAGGTGGCCTCAGGAGGACGTGTTGAGGTTGCTTCCAAGGGCAGGACCTCGACTGGTTCAGCGCAGCGCCCGAGGGGTAGGCACAGGCGCATTTGCCGGTGTCTTCAGCAAGTGCTTCCCGCAGCCGCGACCGGTGCAGGGAAGGAGATGTTGGCTCGGGGGCGTTGGACGGCGCCGTGCACCAGGGGAGGCGCCAGGCGAGGTGCGTGCCGTGGCCGCGAGGCAAGCTCAGGAGGGTCTGTCGGGGGACTGACGCCGAGCGGGACCTAGCCTCGTCCCGTGCAGGGACCGAGGGGTTGGCTCCGGAGTGCTTGTTAGGGTCCGGAAGACGCGCCGGGCACCGGCCAGTTGAGGGGAGCGACCGACGCCGGCTCAGGAGTGTTTGCCGGGGGTCGGTCCAAGGGCAGGACCTAGCCTGATTGAGGGCAGGGAACCCGATGTGGGCTCAGGAATGCTTCTCGGGGCTTGATCGTGGGAAGGACCCAGCCTGCTTCGGGGCAGGGCCTGAGACGCGCGCTCAGGATTATGTTCCCGGGACTCGACTATGCAAAGTCCCAGGAACGCCCGCGTGACTGCAGGGGCCGAGAGGTGGGGTCGGGAGACTGTGCTAGGGGCCCGCACAAGGGCAGGACCTCGACTGGTTACGTTCAGTGACCGAGACGGGGCTCAGGAGTTTACACGGGCGCCTCAGAAAGGGCGGGACCCAGCCTGCTTTTATGCAGCGCTTGAGGTGAGGGCGCAGCAGTGTTTCCCGGGGGGTTGAACAAGGGGAGGACTCACCGTCGTTCGGGGACAGGGAGCCAATTTCGACTCAGGGTTGTTTGTTGGGGGCCTTGGCCAGAGGCAGAAACCACCGAGGTTGAGTGGAGGGACCAAGATGGACACGCAGGGAGGTGCGTTTTGTGTTGGAGGCGGGGAGGGTTGCCCAAGGGCAGCATCCATCCGAGTTCAGGGCGGGCACGCAGCTGTGGGCTCAGGCGCGTGTGTCGCGGGAGTCCAAGAAGGGCAAGCTCTAGACTGCTTCTTCAGTGCGCCGAGCCCGATGTGTTTCTCGGGGCCTTGAAGCACGCCAAGCCCCCGAGGCGGGTTCAGTGCCCGGAGTGAACTGCGGGATCAGGGCTTTGTCCCGGCGAGGGACCAAGGGCGGGACACAGCGAAGTGGGCGGGAAGGGAGCGAGCTGGAGGCTCCCGGTGGTGTCTTTGCCAGGTGCTTGAACGAAGGCAGGAGCCAGCCTGCTTCAGTGCAGGCATCGGGCGGTGGGCTCAGGAGTGTTTGTCAGGGTCTTGCCCACGGACAGGAAGGAGCCAGCCTGGTTCAGTGCAGGCCCGGGGCGGTGGGCTCAGGAGTGTTTGTCGTCGCCGGGCCGTGGGCGGGACCCAGCCTCCTTCAGGGCAGGCACAGAGATGGGGGCTCAGGAGTCTGTGCTGGGCGAATCAAACAAAGGCCAGACCTAGACCAGTTCAGGACAGGGACCGAGATGCAGCTTCAGGAGTATTTCCTGGGGGTAGGATCCCGGACAGGTTCAGCGCGGGGACCAAGATGCGGGCTCAGCAGTGTTCCCCGGGTGATTGAACGAGGGCACGGCCCATCCTGTCTCTGTGCAGGGACCGAGATGCGCCCTCAGGAGGGTTTCTCGAGGTCTGACCGTGGGCAGCACGCACACGGCTTCAGGGCAGAGAGCGAGAGGTGGCCTCAGGAGGTCGTGTTGAGGTTGCTCCCAAGGGCAGGACCTCGACTGGTTCAGCGCAGCGCCCGAGGGGTAGGCACAGGCGCATTTGCCGGTGTCTTCAGCAAGTGCTACCCGCAGCCGCGACCGGTGCAGGGAAGGAGATGTTGGCTCGGCGGCGTTGGACGGCGCCGTGCACCAGGGGAGGCCCCAGGCGAGGTGCGTGCCGTGGCCGCGAGGCAAGCTCAGGAGGGTCTGTCGGGGGACTGACGCCGAGCGGGACCTAGCCTCGTCCCGTGCAGGGACCGAGGGGTTGGCTCCGGAGTGCTTGTTAGGGTCCGGAAGACGCGCCGGGCACCGGCCAGTTGAGGGGAGCGACCGACGCCGGCTCAGGAGTGTTTGCCGGGGGTCGGTCCAAGGGCAGGACCTAGCCTGATTGAGGGCAGGGAACCCGATGTGGGCTCAGGAATGCTTCTCGGGGCTTGATCGTGGGAAGGACCCAGCCTGCTTCGGGGCAGGGCCTGAGACGCGCGCTCAGGATTATGTTCCCGGGACTCGACTATGCAAAGTCCCAGGAACGCCCGCGTGACTGCAGGGGCCGAGAGGTGGGGTCGGGAGACTGTGCTAGGGGCCCGCACTAGGGCAGGACCTCGACTGGTTACGTTCAGTGACCGAGACGGGGCTCAGGAGTTTACACGGGCGCCTCAGAAAGGGCGGGACCCAGCCTGCTTTTATGCAGCGCTTGAGGTGAGGGCGCAGCAGTGTTTCCCGGGGGGTTGAACAAGGGGAGGACTCACCGTCGTTCGGGGACAGGGAGCCAATTTCGACTCAGGATTGTTTGTTGGGGGCCTTGGCCAGAGGCAGAAACCACCGAGGTTGAGTGGAGGGACCAAGATGGACACGCAGGGAGGTGCGTTTTGTGTTGGAGGCGGGGAGGGTTGCCCAAGGGCAGCATCCATCCGAGTTCAGGGCGGGCACGCAGCTGTGGGCTCAGGCGCGTGTGTCGCGGGAGTCCAAGAAGGGCAAGCTCTAGACTGCTTCTTCCGTGCGCCGAGCCCGATGTGTTTCTCGGGGCCTTGAAGCACGCCAAGCCCCCGAGGCGGGTTCAGTGCCCGGAGTGAACTGCGGGATCAGGGCTTTGTCCCGGCGAGGGACCAAGGGCGGGACACAGCGAAGTGGGCGGGAAGGGAGCGAGCTGGAGGCTCCCGGTGGTGTCTTTGCCAGGTGCTTGAACGAAGGCAGGAGCCAGCCTGCTTCAGTGCAGGCATCGGGCGGTGGGCTCAGGAGTGTTTGTCAGGGTCTTGCCCACGGACAGGAAGGAGCCAGCCTGGTTCAGTGCAGGCCCGGGGCGGTGGGCTCAGGAGTGTTTGTCGTCGCCGGGCCGTGGGCGGGACCCAGCCTCCTTCAGGGCAGGCACAGAGATGGGGGCTCAGGAGTCTGTGCTGGGCGAATCAAACAAAGGCCAGACCTAGACCAGTTCAGGACAGGGACCGAGATGCAGCTTCAGGAGTATTTCCTGGGGGTAGGATCCCGGACAGGTTCAGCGCGGGGACCAAGATGCGGGCTCAGCAGTGTTCCCCGGGTGATTGAACGAGGGCACGGCCCATCCTGTCTCTGTGCAGGGACCGAGATGCGCCCTCAGGAGGGTTTCTCGAGGTCTGACCGTGGGCAGCACGCACACGGCTTCAGGGCAGAGAGCGAGAGGTGGCCTCAGGAGGTCGTGTTGAGGTTGCTCCCAAGGGCAGGACCTCGACTGGTTCAGCGCAGCGCCCGAGGGGTAGGCACAGGCGCATTTGCCGGTGTCTTCAGCAAGTGCTACCCGCAGCCGCGACCGGTGCAGGGAAGGAGATGTTGGCTCGGCGGCGTTGGACGGCGCCGTGCACCAGGGGAGGCCCCAGGCGAGGTGCGTGCCGTGGCCGCGAGGCAAGCTCAGGAGGGTCTGTCGGGGGACTGACGCCGAGCGGGACCTAGCCTCGTCCCGTGCAGGGACCGAGGGGTTGGCTCCGGAGTGCTTGTTGGGGTCCGGAAGACGCGCCGGGCACCGGCCAGTTGAGGGGAGCGACCGACGCCGGCTCAGGAGTGTTTGCCGGGGGTCGGTCCAAGGGCAGGACCTAGCCTGATTGAGGGCAGGGAACCCGATGTGGGCTCAGGAATGCTTCTCGGGGCTTGATCGTGGGAAGGACCCAGCCTGCTTCGGGGCAGGGCCTGAGACGCGCGCTCAGGATTATGTTCCCGGGACTCGACTATGCAAAGTCCCAGGAACGCCCGCGTGACTGCAGGGGCCGAGAGGTGGGGTCGGGAGACTGTGCTAGGGGCCCGCACTAGGGCAGGACCTCGACTGGTTACGTTCAGTGACCGAGACGGGGCTCAGGAGTTTACACGGGCGCCTCAGAAAGGGCGGGACCCAGCCTGCTTTTATGCAGCGCTTGAGGTGAGGGCGCAGCAGTGTTTCCCGGGGGGTTGAACAAGGGGAGGACTCACCGTCGTTCGGGGACAGGGAGCCAATTTCGACTCAGGATTGTTTGTTGGGGGCCTTGGCCAGAGGCAGAAACCACCGAGGTTGAGTGGAGGGACCAAGATGGACACGCAGGGAGGTGCGTTTTGTGTTGGAGGCGGGGAGGGTTGCCCAAGGGCAGCATCCATCCGAGTTCAGGGCGGGCACGCAGCTGTGGGCTCAGGCGCGTGTGTCGCGGGAGTCCAAGAAGGGCAAGCTCTAGACTGCTTCTTCCGTGTGCCGAGCCCGATGTGTTTCTCGGGGTCTTGAAGCACGCCAAGCCCCCGAGGCGGGTTCAGTGCCCGGAGTGAACTGCGGGATCAGGGCTTTGTCCCGGCGAGGGACCAAGGGCGGGACACAGCGAAGTGGGCGGGAAGGGAGCGAGCTGGAGGCTCCCGGTGGTGTCTTTGCCAGGTGCTTGAACGAAGGCAGGAGCCAGCCTGCTTCAGTGCAGGCATCGGGCGGTGGGCTCAGGAGTGTTTGTCAGGGTCTTGCCCACGGACAGGAAGGAGCCAGCCTGGTTCAGTGCAGGCCCGGGGCGGTGGGCTCAGGAGTGTTTGTCGTCGCCGGGCCGTGGGCGGGACCCAGCCTCCTTCAGGGCAGGCACAGAGATGGGGGCTCAGGAGTCTGTGCTGGGCGAATCAAACAAAGGCCAGACCTAGACCAGTTCAGGACAGGGACCGAGATGCAGCTTCAGGAGTATTTCCTGGGGGTAGGATCCCGGACAGGTTCAGCGCGGGGACCAAGATGCGGGCTCAGCAGTGTTCCCCGGGTGATTGAACGAGGGCACGGCCCATCCTGTCTCTGTGCAGGGACCGAGATGCGCCCTCAGGAGGGTTTCTCGAGGTCTGACCGTGGGCAGCACGCACACGGCTTCAGGGCAGAGAGCGAGAGGTGGCCTCAGGAGGTCGTGTTGAGGTTGCTCCCAAGGGCAGGACCTCGACTGGTTCAGCGCAGCGCCCGAGGGGTAGGCACAGGCGCATTTGCCGGTGTCTTCAGCAAGTGCTACCCGCAGCCGCGACCGGTGCAGGGAAGGAGATGTTGGCTCGGCGGCGTTGGACGGCGCCGTGCACCAGGGGAGGCCCCAGGCGAGGTGCGTGCCGTGGCCGCGAGGCAAGCTCAGGAGGGTCTGTCGGGGGACTGACGCCGAGCGGGACCTAGCCTCGTCCCGTGCAGGGACCGAGGGGTTGGCTCCGGAGTGCTTGTTAGGGTCCGGAAGACGCGCCGGGCACCGGCCAGTTGAGGGGAGCGACCGACGCCGGCTCAGGAGTGTTTGCCGGGGGTCGGTCCAAGGGCAGGACCTAGCCTGATTGAGGGCAGGGAACCCGATGTGGGCTCAGGAATGCTTCTCGGGGCTTGATCGTGGGAAGGACCCAGCCTGCTTCGGGGCAGGGCCTGAGACGCGCGCTCAGGATTATGTTCCCGGGACTCGACTATGCAAAGTCCCAGGAACGCCCGCGTGACTGCAGGGGCCGAGAGGTGGGGTCGGGAGACTGTGCTAGGGGCCCGCACAAGGGCAGGACCTCGACTGGTTACGTTCAGTGACCGAGACGGGGCTCAGGAGTTTACACGGGCGCCTCAGAAAGGGCGGGACCCAGCCTGCTTTTATGCAGCGCTTGAGGTGAGGGCGCAGCAGTGTTTCCCGGGGGGTTGAACAAGGGGAGGACTCACCGTCGTTCGGGGACAGGGAGCCAATTTCGACTCAGGGTTGTTTGTTGGGGGCCTTGGCCAGAGGCAGAAACCACCGAGGTTGAGTGGAGGGACCAAGATGGACACGCAGGGAGGTGCGTTTTGTGTTGGAGGCGGGGAGGGTTGCCCAAGGGCAGCATCCATCCGAGTTCAGGGCGGGCACGCAGCTGTGGGCTCAGGCGCGTGTGTCGCGGGAGTCCAAGAAGGGCAAGCTCTAGACTGCTTCTTCCGTGTGCCGAGCCCGATGTGTTTCTCGGGGTCTTGAAGCACGCCAAGCCCCCGAGGCGGGTTCAGTGCCCGGAGTGAACTGCGGGATCAGGGCTTTGTCCCGGCGAGGGACCAAGGGCGGGACACAGCGAAGTGGGCGGGAAGGGAGCGAGCTGGAGGCTCCCGGTGGTGTCTTTGCCAGGTGCTTGAACGAAGGCAGAAGCCTGCCTGCTTCAGTGCAGGCATCGGGCGGTGGGCTCAGGAGTGTTTGTCAGGGTCTTGCCCACGGACAGGAAGGAGCCAGCCTGGTTCAGTGCAGGCCCGGGGCGGTGGGCTCAGGAGTGTTTGTCGTCGCCGGGCCGTGGGCGGGACCCAGCCTCCTTCAGGGCAGGCACAGAGATGGGGGCTCAGGAGTCTGTGCTGGGCGAATCAAACAAAGGCCAGACCTAGACCAGTTCAGGACAGGGACCGAGATGCAGCTTCAGGAGTATTTCCTGGGGGTAGGATCCCGGACAGGTTCAGCGCGGGGACCAAGATGCGGGCTCAGCAGTGTTCCCCGGGTGATTGAACGAGGGCACGGCCCATCCTGTCTCTGTGCAGGGACCGAGATGCGCCCTCAGGAGGGTTTCTCGAGGTCTGACCCTGGGCAGCACGCACACGGCTTCAGGGCAGAGAGCGAGAGGTGGCCTCAGGAGGTCGTGTTGAGGTTGCTCCCAAGGGCAGGACCTCGACTGGTTCAGCGCAGCGCCCGAGGGGTAGGCACAGGCGCATTTGCCGGTGTCTTCAGCAAGTGCTACCCGCAGCCGCGACCGGTGCAGGGAAGGAGATGTTGGCTCGGCGGCGTTGGACGGCGCCGTGCACCAGGGGAGGCCCCAGGCGAGGTGCGTGCCGTGGCCGCGAGGCAAGCTCAGGAGGGTCTGTCGGGGGACTGACGCCGAGCGGGACCTAGCCTCGTCCCGTGCAGGGACCGAGGGGTTGGCTCCGGAGTGCTTGTTAGGGTCCGGAAGACGCGCCGGGCACCGGCCAGTTGAGGGGAGCGACCGACGCCGGCTCAGGAGTGTTTGCCGGGGGTCGGTCCAAGGGCAGGACCTAGCCTGATTGAGGGCAGGGAACCCGATGTGGGCTCAGGAATGCTTCTCGGGGCTTGATCGTGGGAAGGACCCAGCCTGCTTCGGGGCAGGGCCTGAGACGCGCGCTCAGGATTATGTTCCCGGGACTCGACTATGCAAAGTCCCAGGAACGCCCGCGTGACTGCAGGGGCCGAGAGGTGGGGTCGGGAGACTGTGCTAGGGGCCCGCACAAGGGCAGGACCTCGACTGGTTACGTTCAGTGACCGAGACGGGGCTCAGGAGTTTACACGGGCGCCTCAGAAAGGGCGGGACCCAGCCTGCTTTTATGCAGCGCTTGAGGTGAGGGCGCAGCAGTGTTTCCCGGGGGGTTGAACAAGGGGAGGACTCACCGTCGTTCGGGGACAGGGAGCCAATTTCGACTCAGGATTGTTTGTTGGGGGCCTTGGCCAGAGGCAGAAACCACCGAGGTTGAGTGGAGGGACCAAGATGGACACGCAGGGAGGTGCGTTTTGTGTTGGAGGCGGGGAGGGTTGCCCAAGGGCAGCATCCATCCGAGTTCAGGGCGGGCACGCAGCTGTGGGCTCAGGCGCGTGTGTCGCGGGAGTCCAAGAAGGGCAAGCTCTAGACTGCTTCTTCAGTGCGCCGAGCCCGATGTGTTTCTCGGGGCCTTGAAGCACGCCAAGCCCCCGAGGCGGGTTCAGTGCCCGGAGTGAACTGCGGGATCAGGGCTTTGTCCCGGCGAGGGACCAAGGGCGGGACACAGCGAAGTGGGCGGGAAGGGAGCGAGCTGGAGGCTCCCGGTGGTGTCTTTGCCAGGTGCTTGAACGAAGGCAGGAGCCAGCCTGCTTCAGTGCAGGCATCGGGCGGTGGGCTCAGGAGTGTTTGTCAGGGTCTTGCCCACGGACAGGAAGGAGCCAGCCTGGTTCAGTGCAGGCCCGGGGCGGTGGGCTCAGGAGTGTTTGTCGTCGCCGGGCCGTGGGCGGGACCCAGCCTCCTTCAGGGCAGGCACAGAGATGGGGGCTCAGGAGTCTGTGCTGGGCGAATCAAACAAAGGCCAGACCTAGACCAGTTCAGGACAGGGACCGAGATGCAGCTTCAGGAGTATTTCCTGGGGGTAGGATCCCGGACAGGTTCAGCGCGGGGACCAAGATGCGGGCTCAGCAGTGTTCCCCGGGTGATTGAACGAGGGCACGGCCCATCCTGTCTCTGTGCAGGGACCGAGATGCGCCCTCAGGAGGGTTTCTCGAGGTCTGACCGTGGGCAGCACGCACACGGCTTCAGGGCAGAGAGCGAGAGGTGGCCTCAGGAGGTCGTGTTGAGGTTGCTCCCAAGGGCAGGACCTCGACTGGTTCAGCGCAGCGCCCGAGGGGTAGGCACAGGCGCATTTGCCGGTGTCTTCAGCAAGTGCTACCCGCAGCCGCGACCGGTGCAGGGAAGGAGATGTTGGCTCGGCGGCGTTGGACGGCGCCGTGCACCAGGGGAGGCCCCAGGCGAGGTGCGTGCCGTGGCCGCGAGGCAAGCTCAGGAGGGTCTGTCGGGGGACTGACGCCGAGCGGGACCTAGCCTCGTCCCGTGCAGGGACCGAGGGGTTGGCTCCGGAGTGCTTGTTAGGGTCCGGAAGACGCGCCGGGCACCGGCCAGTTGAGGGGAGCGACCGACGCCGGCTCAGGAGTGTTTGCCGGGGGTCGGTCCAAGGGCAGGACCTAGCCTGATTGAGGGCAGGGAACCCGATGTGGGCTCAGGAATGCTTCTCGGGGCTTGATCGTGGGAAGGACCCAGCCTGCTTCGGGGCAGGGCCTGAGACGCGCGCTCAGGATTATGTTCCCGGGACTCGACTATGCAAAGTCCCAGGAACGCCCGCGTGACTGCAGGGGCCGAGAGGTGGGGTCGGGAGACTGTGCTAGGGGCCCGCACTAGGGCAGGACCTCGACTGGTTACGTTCAGTGACCGAGACGGGGCTCAGGAGTTTACACGGGCGCCTCAGAAAGGGCGGGACCCAGCCTGCTTTTATGCAGCGCTTGAGGTGAGGGCGCAGCAGTGTTTCCCGGGGGGTTGAACAAGGGGAGGACTCACCGTCGTTCGGGGACAGGGAGCCAATTTCGACTCAGGGTTGTTTGTTGGGGGCCTTGGCCAGAGGCAGAAACCACCGAGGTTGAGTGGAGGGACCAAGATGGACACGCAGGGAGGTGCGTTTTGTGTTGGAGGCGGGGAGGGTTGCCCAAGGGCAGCATCCATCCGAGTTCAGGGCGGGCACGCAGCTGTGGGCTCAGGCGCGTGTGTCGCGGGAGTCCAAGAAGGGCAAGCTCTAGACTGCTTCTTCCGTGCGCCGAGCCCGATGTGTTTCTCGGGGCCTTGAAGCACGCCAAGCCCCCGAGGCGGGTTCAGTGCCCGGAGTGAACTGCGGGATCAGGGCTTTGTCCCGGCGAGGGACCAAGGGCGGGACACAGCGAAGTGGGCGGGAAGGGAGCGAGCTGGAGGCTCCCGGTGGTGTCTTTGCCAGGTGCTTGAACGAAGGCAGGAGCCAGCCTGCTTCAGTGCAGGCATCGGGCGGTGGGCTCAGGAGTGTTTGTCAGGGTCTTGCCCACGGACAGGAAGGAGCCAGCCTGGTTCAGTGCAGGCCCGGGGCGGTGGGCTCAGGAGTGTTTGTCGTCGCCGGGCCGTGGGCGGGACCCAGCCTCCTTCAGGGCAGGCACAGAGATGGGGGCTCAGGAGTCTGTGCTGGGCGAATCAAACAAAGGCCAGACCTAGACCAGTTCAGGACAGGGACCGAGATGCAGCTTCAGGAGTATTTCCTGGGGGTAGGATCCCGGACAGGTTCAGCGCGGGGACCAAGATGCGGGCTCAGCAGTGTTCCCCGGGTGATTGAACGAGGGCACGGCCCATCCTGTCTCTGTGCAGGGACCGAGATGCGCCCTCAGGAGGGTTTCTCGAGGTCTGACCGTGGGCAGCACGCACACGGCTTCAGGGCAGAGAGCGAGAGGTGGCCTCAGGAGGTCGTGTTGAGGTTGCTCCCAAGGGCAGGACCTCGACTGGTTCAGCGCAGCGCCCGAGGGGTAGGCACAGGCGCATTTGCCGGTGTCTTCAGCAAGTGCTACCCGCAGCCGCGACCGGTGCAGGGAAGGAGATGTTGGCTCGGCGGCGTTGGACGGCGCCGTGCACCAGGGGAGGCCCCAGGCGAGGTGCGTGCCGTGGCCGCGAGGCAAGCTCAGGAGGGTCTGTCGGGGGACTGACGCCGAGCGGGACCTAGCCTCGTCCCGTGCAGGGACCGAGGGGTTGGCTCCGGAGTGCTTGTTAGGGTCCGGAAGACGCGCCGGGCACCGGCCAGTTGAGGGGAGCGACCGACGCCGGCTCAGGAGTGTTTGCCGGGGGTCGGTCCAAGGGCAGGACCTAGCCTGATTGAGGGCAGGGAACCCGATGTGGGCTCAGGAATGCTTCTCGGGGCTTGATCGTGGGAAGGACCCAGCCTGCTTCGGGGCAGGGCCTGAGACGCGCGCTCAGGATTATGTTCCCGGGACTCGACTATGCAAAGTCCCAGGAACGCCCGCGTGACTGCAGGGGCCGAGAGGTGGGGTCGGGAGACTGTGCTAGGGGCCCGCACTAGGGCAGGACCTCGACTGGTTACGTTCAGTGACCGAGACGGGGCTCAGGAGTTTACACGGGCGCCTCAGAAAGGGCGGGACCCAGCCTGCTTTTATGCAGCGCTTGAGGTGAGGGCGCAGCAGTGTTTCCCGGGGGGTTGAACAAGGGGAGGACTCACCGTCGTTCGGGGACAGGGAGCCAATTTCGACTCAGGATTGTTTGTTGGGGGCCTTGGCCAGAGGCAGAAACCACCGAGGTTGAGTGGAGGGACCAAGATGGACACGCAGGGAGGTGCGTTTTGTGTTGGAGGCGGGGAGGGTTGCCCAAGGGCAGCATCCATCCGAGTTCAGGGCGGGCACGCAGCTGTGGGCTCAGGCGCGTGTGTCGCGGGAGTCCAAGAAGGGCAAGCTCTAGACTGCTTCTTCCGTGTGCCGAGCCCGATGTGTTTCTCGGGGTCTTGAAGCACGCCAAGCCCCCGAGGCGGGTTCAGTGCCCGGAGTGAACTGCGGGATCAGGGCTTTGTCCCGGCGAGGGACCAAGGGCGGGACACAGCGAAGTGGGCGGGAAGGGAGCGAGCTGGAGGCTCCCGGTGGTGTCTTTGCCAGGTGCTTGAACGAAGGCAGGAGCCAGCCTGCTTCAGTGCAGGCATCGGGCGGTGGGCTCAGGAGTGTTTGTCAGGGTCTTGCCCACGGACAGGAAGGAGCCAGCCTGGTTCAGTGCAGGCCCGGGGCGGTGGGCTCAGGAGTGTTTGTCGTCGCCGGGCCGTGGGCGGGACCCAGCCTCCTTCAGGGCAGGCACAGAGATGGGGGCTCAGGAGTCTGTGCTGGGCGAATCAAACAAAGGCCAGACCTAGACCAGTTCAGGACAGGGACCGAGATGCAGCTTCAGGAGTATTTCCTGGGGGTAGGATCCCGGACAGGTTCAGCGCGGGGACCAAGATGCGGGCTCAGCAGTGTTCCCCGGGTGATTGAACGAGGGCACGGCCCATCCTGTCTCTGTGCAGGGACCGAGATGCGCCCTCAGGAGGGTTTCTCGAGGTCTGACCGTGGGCAGCACGCACACGGCTTCAGGGCAGAGAGCGAGAGGTGGCCTCAGGAGGTCGTGTTGAGGTTGCTCCCAAGGGCAGGACCTCGACTGGTTCAGCGCAGCGCCCGAGGGGTAGGCACAGGCGCATTTGCCGGTGTCTTCAGCAAGTGCTACCCGCAGCCGCGACCGGTGCAGGGAAGGAGATGTTGGCTCGGCGGCGTTGGACGGCGCCGTGCACCATGGGAGGCCCCAGGCGAGGTGCGTGCCTTGGCCGCGAGGCAAGCTCAGGAGGGTCTGTCGGGGGACTGACGCCGAGCGGGACCTAGCCTTGTCCCGTGCAGGGACCGAGGGGTTGGCTCCGGAGTGCTTGTTAGGGTCCGGAAGACGCGCCGGGCACCGGCCAGTTGAGGGGAGCGACCGACGCCGGCTCAGGAGTGTTTGCCGGGGGTCGGTCCAAGGGCAGGACCTAGCCTGATTGAGGGCAGGGAACCCGATGTGGGCTCAGGAATGCTTCTCGGGGCTTGATCGTGGGAAGGACCCAGCCTGCTTCGGGGCAGGGCCTGAGACGCGCGCTCAGGATTATGTTCCCGGGACTCGACTATGCAAAGTCCCAGGAACGCCCGCGTGACTGCAGGGGCCGAGAGGTGGGGTCGGGAGACTGTGCTAGGGGCCCGCACAAGGGCAGGACCTCGACTGGTTACGTTCAGTGACCGAGACGGGGCTCAGGAGTTTACACGGGCGCCTCAGAAAGGGCGGGACCCAGCCTGCTTTTATGCAGCGCTTGAGGTGAGGGCGCAGCAGTGTTTCCCGGGGGGTTGAACAAGGGGAGGACTCACCGTCGTTCGGGGACAGGGAGCCAATTTCGACTCAGGATTGTTTGTTGGGGGCCTTGGCCAGAGGCAGAAACCACCGAGGTTGAGTGGAGGGACCAAGATGGACACGCAGGGAGGTGCGTTTTGTGTTGGAGGCGGGGAGGGTTGCCCAAGGGCAGCATCCATCCGAGTTCAGGGCGGGCACGCAGCTGTGGGCTCAGGCGCGTGTGTCGCGGGAGTCCAAGAAGGGCAAGCTCTAGACTGCTTCTTCCGTGTGCCGAGCCCGATGTGTTTCTCGGGGCCTTGAAGCACGCCAAGCCCCCGAGGCGGGTTCAGTGCCCGGAGTGAACTGCGGGATCAGGGCTTTGTCCCGGCGAGGGACCAAGGGCGGGACACAGCGAAGTGGGCGGGAAGGGAGCGAGCTGGAGGCTCCCGGTGGTGTCTTTGCCAGGTGCTTGAACGAAGGCAGGAGCCAGCCTGCTTCAGTGCAGGCATCGGGCGGTGGGCTCAGGAGTGTTTGTCAGGGTCTTGCCCACGGACAGGAAGGAGCCAGCCTGGTTCAGTGCAGGCCCGGGGCGGTGGGCTCAGGAGTGTTTGTCGTCGCCGGGCCGTGGGCGGGACCCAGCCTCCTTCAGGGCAGGCACAGAGATGGGGGCTCAGGAGTCTGTGCTGGGCGAATCAAACAAAGGCCAGACCTAGACCAGTTCAGGACAGGGACCGAGATGCAGCTTCAGGAGTATTTCCTGGGGGTAGGATCCCGGACAGGTTCAGCGCGGGGACCAAGATGCGGGCTCAGCAGTGTTCCCCGGGTGATTGAACGAGGGCACGGCCCATCCTGTCTCTGTGCAGGGACCGAGATGCGCCCTCAGGAGGGTTTCTCGAGGTCTGACCGTGGGCAGCACGCACACGGCTTCAGGGCAGAGAGCGAGAGGTGGCCTCAGGAGGTCGTGTTGAGGTTGCTCCCAAGGGCAGGACCTCGACTGGTTCAGCGCAGCGCCCGAGGGGTAGGCACAGGCGCATTTGCCGGTGTCTTCAGCAAGTGCTACCCGCAGCCGCGACCGGTGCAGGGAAGGAGATGTTGGCTCGGCGGCGTTGGACGGCGCCGTGCACCATGGGAGGCCCCAGGCGAGGTGCGTGCCTTGGCCGCGAGGCAAGCTCAGGAGGGTCTGTCGGGGGACTGACGCCGAGCGGGACCTAGCCTTGTCCCGTGCAGGGACCGAGGGGTTGGCTCCGGAGTGCTTGTTAGGGTCCGGAAGACGCGCCGGGCACCGGCCAGTTGAGGGGAGCGACCGACGCCGGCTCAGGAGTGTTTGCCGGGGGTCGGTCCAAGGGCAGGACCTAGCCTGATTGAGGGCAGGGAACCCGATGTGGGCTCAGGAATGCTTCTCGGGGCTTGATCGTGGGAAGGACCCAGCCTGCTTCGGGGCAGGGCCTGAGACGCGCGCTCAGGATTATGTTCCCGGGACTCGACTATGCAAAGTCCCAGGAACGCCCGCGTGACTGCAGGGGCCGAGAGGTGGGGTCGGGAGACTGTGCTAGGGGCCCGCACAAGGGCAGGACCTCGACTGGTTACGTTCAGTGACCGAGACGGGGCTCAGGAGTTTACACGGGCGCCTCAGAAAGGGCGGGACCCAGCCTGCTTTTATGCAGCGCTTGAGGTGAGGGCGCAGCAGTGTTTCCCGGGGGGTTGAACAAGGGGAGGACTCACCGTCGTTCGGGGACAGGGAGCCAATTTCGACTCAGGATTGTTTGTTGGGGGCCTTGGCCAGAGGCAGAAACCACCGAGGTTGAGTGGAGGGACCAAGATGGACACGCAGGGAGGTGCGTTTTGTGTTGGAGGCGGGGAGGGTTGCCCAAGGGCAGCATCCATCCGAGTTCAGGGCGGGCACGCAGCTGTGGGCTCAGGCGCGTGTGTCGCGGGAGTCCAAGAAGGGCAAGCTCTAGACTGCTTCTTCCGTGCGCCGAGCCCGATGTGTTTCTCGGGGCCTTGAAGCACGCCAAGCCCCCGAGGCGGGTTCAGTGCCCGGAGTGAACTGCGGGATCAGGGCTTTGTCCCGGCGAGGGACCAAGGGCGGGACACAGCGAAGTGGGCGGGAAGGGAGCGAGCTGGAGGCTCCCGGTGGTGTCTTTGCCAGGTGCTTGAACGAAGGCAGGAGCCAGCCTGCTTCAGTGCAGGCATCGGGCGGTGGGCTCAGGAGTGTTTGTCAGGGTCTTGCCCACGGACAGGAAGGAGCCAGCCTGGTTCAGTGCAGGCCCGGGGCGGTGGGCTCAGGAGTGTTTGTCGTCGCCGGGCCGTGGGCGGGACCCAGCCTCCTTCAGGGCAGGCACAGAGATGGGGGCTCAGGAGTCTGTGCTGGGCGAATCAAACAAAGGCCAGACCTAGACCAGTTCAGGACAGGGACCGAGATGCAGCTTCAGGAGTATTTCCTGGGGGTAGGATCCCGGACAGGTTCAGCGCGGGGACCAAGATGCGGGCTCAGCAGTGTTCCCCGGGTGATTGAACGAGGGCACGGCCCATCCTGTCTCTGTGCAGGGACCGAGATGCGCCCTCAGGAGGGTTTCTCGAGGTCTGACCGTGGGCAGCACGCACACGGCTTCAGGGCAGAGAGCGAGAGGTGGCCTCAGGAGGTCGTGTTGAGGTTGCTCCCAAGGGCAGGACCTCGACTGGTTCAGCGCAGCGCCCGAGGGGTAGGCACAGGCGCATTTGCCGGTGTCTTCAGCAAGTGCTACCCGCAGCCGCGACCGGTGCAGGGAAGGAGATGTTGGCTCGGCGGCGTTGGACGGCGCCGTGCACCAGGGGAGGCCCCAGGCGAGGTGCGTGCCGTGGCCGCGAGGCAAGCTCAGGAGGGTCTGTCGGGGGACTGACGCCGAGCGGGACCTAGCCTCGTCCCGTGCAGGGACCGAGGGGTTGGCTCCGGAGTGCTTGTTAGGGTCCGGAAGACGCGCCGGGCACCGGCCAGTTGAGGGGAGCGACCGACGCCGGCTCAGGAGTGTTTGCCGGGGGTCGGTCCAAGGGCAGGACCTAGCCTGATTGAGGGCAGGGAACCCGATGTGGGCTCAGGAATGCTTCTCGGGGCTTGATCGTGGGAAGGACCCAGCCTGCTTCGGGGCAGGGCCTGAGACGCGCGCTCAGGATTATGTTCCCGGGACTCGACTATGCAAAGTCCCAGGAACGCCCGCGTGACTGCAGGGGCCGAGAGGTGGGGTCGGGAGACTGTGCTAGGGGCCCGCACTAGGGCAGGACCTCGACTGGTTACGTTCAGTGACCGAGACGGGGCTCAGGAGTTTACACGGGCGCCTCAGAAAGGGCGGGACCCAGCCTGCTTTTATGCAGCGCTTGAGGTGAGGGCGCAGCAGTGTTTCCCGGGGGGTTGAACAAGGGGAGGACTCACCGTCGTTCGGGGACAGGGAGCCAATTTCGACTCAGGATTGTTTGTTGGGGGCCTTGGCCAGAGGCAGAAACCACCGAGGTTGAGTGGAGGGACCAAGATGGACACGCAGGGAGGTGCGTTTTGTGTTGGAGGCGGGGAGGGTTGCCCAAGGGCAGCATCCATCCGAGTTCAGGGCGGGCACGCAGCTGTGGGCTCAGGCGCGTGTGTCGCGGGAGTCCAAGAAGGGCAAGCTCTAGACTGCTTCTTCCGTGCGCCGAGCCCGATGTGTTTCTCGGGGTCTTGAAGCACGCCAAGCCCCCGAGGCGGGTTCAGTGCCCGGAGTGAACTGCGGGATCAGGGCTTTGTCCCGGCGAGGGACCAAGGGCGGGACACAGCGAAGTGGGCGGGAAGGGAGCGAGCTGGAGGCTCCCGGTGGTGTCTTTGCCAGGTGCTTGAACGAAGGCAGGAGCCAGCCTGCTTCAGTGCAGGCATCGGGCGGTGGGCTCAGGAGTGTTTGTCAGGGTCTTGCCCACGGACAGGAAGGAGCCAGCCTGGTTCAGTGCAGGCCCGGGGCGGTGGGCTCAGGAGTGTTTGTCGTCGCCGGGCCGTGGGCGGGACCCAGCCTCCTTCAGGGCAGGCACAGAGATGGGGGCTCAGGAGTCTGTGCTGGGCGAATCAAACAAAGGCCAGACCTAGACCAGTTCAGGACAGGGACCGAGATGCAGCTTCAGGAGTATTTCCTGGGGGTAGGATCCCGGACAGGTTCAGCGCGGGGACCAAGATGCGGGCTCAGCAGTGTTCCCCGGGTGATTGAACGAGGGCACGGCCCATCCTGTCTCTGTGCAGGGACCGAGATGCGCCCTCAGGAGGGTTTCTCGAGGTCTGACCGTGGGCAGCACGCACACGGCTTCAGGGCAGAGAGCGAGAGGTGGCCTCAGGAGGTCGTGTTGAGGTTGCTCCCAAGGGCAGGACCTCGACTGGTTCAGCGCAGCGCCCGAGGGGTAGGCACAGGCGCATTTGCCGGTGTCTTCAGCAAGTGCTACCCGCAGCCGCGACCGGTGCAGGGAAGGAGATGTTGGCTCGGCGGCGTTGGACGGCGCCGTGCACCATGGGAGGCCCCAGGCGAGGTGCGTGCCTTGGCCGCGAGGCAAGCTCAGGAGGGTCTGTCGGGGGACTGACGCCGAGCGGGACCTAGCCTTGTCCCGTGCAGGGACCGAGGGGTTGGCTCCGGAGTGCTTGTTAGGGTCCGGAAGACGCGCCGGGCACCGGCCAGTTGAGGGGAGCGACCGACGCCGGCTCAGGAGTGTTTGCCGGGGGTCGGTCCAAGGGCAGGACCTAGCCTGATTGAGGGCAGGGAACCCGATGTGGGCTCAGGAATGCTTCTCGGGGCTTGATCGTGGGAAGGACCCAGCCTGCTTCGGGGCAGGGCCTGAGACGCGCGCTCAGGATTATGTTCCCGGGACTCGACTATGCAAAGTCCCAGGAACGCCCGCGTGACTGCAGGGGCCGAGAGGTGGGGTCGGGAGACTGTGCTAGGGGCCCGCACAAGGGCAGGACCTCGACTGGTTACGTTCAGTGACCGAGACGGGGCTCAGGAGTTTACACGGGCGCCTCAGAAAGGGCGGGACCCAGCCTGCTTTTATGCAGCGCTTGAGGTGAGGGCGCAGCAGTGTTTCCCGGGGGGTTGAACAAGGGGAGGACTCACCGTCGTTCGGGGACAGGGAGCCAATTTCGACTCAGGATTGTTTGTTGGGGGCCTTGGCCAGAGGCAGAAACCACCGAGGTTGAGTGGAGGGACCAAGATGGACACGCAGGGAGGTGCGTTTTGTGTTGGAGGCGGGGAGGGTTGCCCAAGGGCAGCATCCATCCGAGTTCAGGGCGGGCACGCAGCTGTGGGCTCAGGCGCGTGTGTCGCGGGAGTCCAAGAAGGGCAAGCTCTAGACTGCTTCTTCCGTGCGCCGAGCCCGATGTGTTTCTCGGGGCCTTGAAGCACGCCAAGCCCCCGAGGCGGGTTCAGTGCCCGGAGTGAACTGCGGGATCAGGGCTTTGTCCCGGCGAGGGACCAAGGGCGGGACACAGCGAAGTGGGCGGGAAGGGAGCGAGCTGGAGGCTCCCGGTGGTGTCTTTGCCAGGTGCTTGAACGAAGGCAGGAGCCAGCCTGCTTCAGTGCAGGCATCGGGCGGTGGGCTCAGGAGTGTTTGTCAGGGTCTTGCCCACGGACAGGAAGGAGCCAGCCTGGTTCAGTGCAGGCCCGGGGCGGTGGGCTCAGGAGTGTTTGTCGTCGCCGGGCCGTGGGCGGGACCCAGCCTCCTTCAGGGCAGGCACAGAGATGGGGGCTCAGGAGTCTGTGCTGGGCGAATCAAACAAAGGCCAGACCTAGACCAGTTCAGGACAGGGACCGAGATGCAGCTTCAGGAGTATTTCCTGGGGGTAGGATCCCGGACAGGTTCAGCGCGGGGACCAAGATGCGGGCTCAGCAGTGTTCCCCGGGTGATTGAACGAGGGCACGGCCCATCCTGTCTCTGTGCAGGGACCGAGATGCGCCCTCAGGAGGGTTTCTCGAGGTCTGACCGTGGGCAGCACGCACACGGCTTCAGGGCAGAGAGCGAGAGGTGGCCTCAGGAGGTCGTGTTGAGGTTGCTCCCAAGGGCAGGACCTCGACTGGTTCAGCGCAGCGCCCGAGGGGTAGGCACAGGCGCATTTGCCGGTGTCTTCAGCAAGTGCTACCCGCAGCCGCGACCGGTGCAGGGAAGGAGATGTTGGCTCGGCGGCGTTGGACGGCGCCGTGCACCAGGGGAGGCCCCAGGCGAGGTGCGTGCCGTGGCCGCGAGGCAAGCTCAGGAGGGTCTGTCGGGGGACTGACGCCGAGCGGGACCTAGCCTCGTCCCGTGCAGGGACCGAGGGGTTGGCTCCGGAGTGCTTGTTAGGGTCCGGAAGACGCGCCGGGCACCGGCCAGTTGAGGGGAGCGACCGACGCCGGCTCAGGAGTGTTTGCCGGGGGTCGGTCCAAGGGCAGGACCTAGCCTGATTGAGGGCAGGGAACCCGATGTGGGCTCAGGAATGCTTCTCGGGGCTTGATCGTGGGAAGGACCCAGCCTGCTTCGGGGCAGGGCCTGAGACGCGCGCTCAGGATTATGTTCCCGGGACTCGACTATGCAAAGTCCCAGGAACGCCCGCGTGACTGCAGGGGCCGAGAGGTGGGGTCGGGAGACTGTGCTAGGGGCCCGCACTAGGGCAGGACCTCGACTGGTTACGTTCAGTGACCGAGACGGGGCTCAGGAGTTTACACGGGCGCCTCAGAAAGGGCGGGACCCAGCCTGCTTTTATGCAGCGCTTGAGGTGAGGGCGCAGCAGTGTTTCCCGGGGGGTTGAACAAGGGGAGGACTCACCGTCGTTCGGGGACAGGGAGCCAATTTCGACTCAGGGTTGTTTGTTGGGGGCCTTGGCCAGAGGCAGAAACCACCGAGGTTGAGTGGAGGGACCAAGATGGACACGCAGGGAGGTGCGTTTTGTGTTGGAGGCGGGGAGGGTTGCCCAAGGGCAGCATCCATCCGAGTTCAGGGCGGGCACGCAGCTGTGGGCTCAGGCGCGTGTGTCGCGGGAGTCCAAGAAGGGCAAGCTCTAGACTGCTTCTTCCGTGCGCCGAGCCCGATGTGTTTCTCGGGGCCTTGAAGCACGCCAAGCCCCCGAGGCGGGTTCAGTGCCCGGAGTGAACTGCGGGATCAGGGCTTTGTCCCGGCGAGGGACCAAGGGCGGGACACAGCGAAGTGGGCGGGAAGGGAGCGAGCTGGAGGCTCCCGGTGGTGTCTTTGCCAGGTGCTTGAACGAAGGCAGGAGCCAGCCTGCTTCAGTGCAGGCATCGGGCGGTGGGCTCAGGAGTGTTTGTCAGGGTCTTGCCCACGGACAGGAAGGAGCCAGCCTGGTTCAGTGCAGGCCCGGGGCGGTGGGCTCAGGAGTGTTTGTCGTCGCCGGGCCGTGGGCGGGACCCAGCCTCCTTCAGGGCAGGCACAGAGATGGGGGCTCAGGAGTCTGTGCTGGGCGAATCAAACAAAGGCCAGACCTAGACCAGTTCAGGACAGGGACCGAGATGCAGCTTCAGGAGTATTTCCTGGGGGTAGGATCCCGGACAGGTTCAGCGCGGGGACCAAGATGCGGGCTCAGCAGTGTTCCCCGGGTGATTGAACGAGGGCACGGCCCATCCTGTCTCTGTGCAGGGACCGAGATGCGCCCTCAGGAGGGTTTCTCGAGGTCTGACCGTGGGCAGCACGCACACGGCTTCAGGGCAGAGAGCGAGAGGTGGCCTCAGGAGGTCGTGTTGAGGTTGCTCCCAAGGGCAGGACCTCGACTGGTTCAGCGCAGCGCCCGAGGGGTAGGCACAGGCGCATTTGCCGGTGTCTTCAGCAAGTGCTACCCGCAGCCGCGACCGGTGCAGGGAAGGAGATGTTGGCTCGGCGGCGTTGGACGGCGCCGTGCACCAGGGGAGGCCCCAGGCGAGGTGCGTGCCGTGGCCGCGAGGCAAGCTCAGGAGGGTCTGTCGGGGGACTGACGCCGAGCGGGACCTAGCCTCGTCCCGTGCAGGGACCGAGGGGTTGGCTCCGGAGTGCTTGTTAGGGTCCGGAAGACGCGCCGGGCACCGGCCAGTTGAGGGGAGCGACCGACGCCGGCTCAGGAGTGTTTGCCGGGGGTCGGTCCAAGGGCAGGACCTAGCCTGATTGAGGGCAGGGAACCCGATGTGGGCTCAGGAATGCTTCTCGGGGCTTGATCGTGGGAAGGACCCAGCCTGCTTCGGGGCAGGGCCTGAGACGCGCGCTCAGGATTATGTTCCCGGGACTCGACTATGCAAAGTCCCAGGAACGCCCGCGTGACTGCAGGGGCCGAGAGGTGGGGTCGGGAGACTGTGCTAGGGGCCCGCACTAGGGCAGGACCTCGACTGGTTACGTTCAGTGACCGAGACGGGGCTCAGGAGTTTACACGGGCGCCTCAGAAAGGGCGGGACCCAGCCTGCTTTTATGCAGCGCTTGAGGTGAGGGCGCAGCAGTGTTTCCCGGGGGGTTGAACAAGGGGAGGACTCACCGTCGTTCGGGGACAGGGAGCCAATTTCGACTCAGGATTGTTTGTTGGGGGCCTTGGCCAGAGGCAGAAACCACCGAGGTTGAGTGGAGGGACCAAGATGGACACGCAGGGAGGTGCGTTTTGTGTTGGAGGCGGGGAGGGTTGCCCAAGGGCAGCATCCATCCGAGTTCAGGGCGGGCACGCAGCTGTGGGCTCAGGCGCGTGTGTCGCGGGAGTCCAAGAAGGGCAAGCTCTAGACTGCTTCTTCCGTGTGCCGAGCCCGATGTGTTTCTCGGGGTCTTGAAGCACGCCAAGCCCCCGAGGCGGGTTCAGTGCCCGGAGTGAACTGCGGGATCAGGGCTTTGTCCCGGCGAGGGACCAAGGGCGGGACACAGCGAAGTGGGCGGGAAGGGAGCGAGCTGGAGGCTCCCGGTGGTGTCTTTGCCAGGTGCTTGAACGAAGGCAGGAGCCAGCCTGCTTCAGTGCAGGCATCGGGCGGTGGGCTCAGGAGTGTTTGTCAGGGTCTTGCCCACGGACAGGAAGGAGCCAGCCTGGTTCAGTGCAGGCCCGGGGCGGTGGGCTCAGGAGTGTTTGTCGTCGCCGGGCCGTGGGCGGGACCCAGCCTCCTTCAGGGCAGGCACAGAGATGGGGGCTCAGGAGTCTGTGCTGGGCGAATCAAACAAAGGCCAGACCTAGACCAGTTCAGGACAGGGACCGAGATGCAGCTTCAGGAGTATTTCCTGGGGGTAGGATCCCGGACAGGTTCAGCGCGGGGACCAAGATGCGGGCTCAGCAGTGTTCCCCGGGTGATTGAACGAGGGCACGGCCCATCCTGTCTCTGTGCAGGGACCGAGATGCGCCCTCAGGAGGGTTTCTCGAGGTCTGACCGTGGGCAGCACGCACACGGCTTCAGGGCAGAGAGCGAGAGGTGGCCTCAGGAGGTCGTGTTGAGGTTGCTCCCAAGGGCAGGACCTCGACTGGTTCAGCGCAGCGCCCGAGGGGTAGGCACAGGCGCATTTGCCGGTGTCTTCAGCAAGTGCTACCCGCAGCCGCGACCGGTGCAGGGAAGGAGATGTTGGCTCGGCGGCGTTGGACGGCGCCGTGCACCATGGGAGGCCCCAGGCGAGGTGCGTGCCTTGGCCGCGAGGCAAGCTCAGGAGGGTCTGTCGGGGGACTGACGCCGAGCGGGACCTAGCCTTGTCCCGTGCAGGGACCGAGGGGTTGGCTCCGGAGTGCTTGTTAGGGTCCGGAAGACGCGCCGGGCACCGGCCAGTTGAGGGGAGCGACCGACGCCGGCTCAGGAGTGTTTGCCGGGGGTCGGTCCAAGGGCAGGACCTAGCCTGATTGAGGGCAGGGAACCCGATGTGGGCTCAGGAATGCTTCTCGGGGCTTGATCGTGGGAAGGACCCAGCCTGCTTCGGGGCAGGGCCTGAGACGCGCGCTCAGGATTATGTTCCCGGGACTCGACTATGCAAAGTCCCAGGAACGCCCGCGTGACTGCAGGGGCCGAGAGGTGGGGTCGGGAGACTGTGCTAGGGGCCCGCACAAGGGCAGGACCTCGACTGGTTACGTTCAGTGACCGAGACGGGGCTCAGGAGTTTACACGGGCGCCTCAGAAAGGGCGGGACCCAGCCTGCTTTTATGCAGCGCTTGAGGTGAGGGCGCAGCAGTGTTTCCCGGGGGGTTGAACAAGGGGAGGACTCACCGTCGTTCGGGGACAGGGAGCCAATTTCGACTCAGGATTGTTTGTTGGGGGCCTTGGCCAGAGGCAGAAACCACCGAGGTTGAGTGGAGGGACCAAGATGGACACGCAGGGAGGTGCGTTTTGTGTTGGAGGCGGGGAGGGTTGCCCAAGGGCAGCATCCATCCGAGTTCAGGGCGGGCACGCAGCTGTGGGCTCAGGCGCGTGTGTCGCGGGAGTCCAAGAAGGGCAAGCTCTAGACTGCTTCTTCCGTGCGCCGAGCCCGATGTGTTTCTCGGGGCCTTGAAGCACGCCAAGCCCCCGAGGCGGGTTCAGTGCCCGGAGTGAACTGCGGGATCAGGGCTTTGTCCCGGCGAGGGACCAAGGGCGGGACACAGCGAAGTGGGCGGGAAGGGAGCGAGCTGGAGGCTCCCGGTGGTGTCTTTGCCAGGTGCTTGAACGAAGGCAGGAGCCAGCCTGCTTCAGTGCAGGCATCGGGCGGTGGGCTCAGGAGTGTTTGTCAGGGTCTTGCCCACGGACAGGAAGGAGCCAGCCTGGTTCAGTGCAGGCCCGGGGCGGTGGGCTCAGGAGTGTTTGTCGTCGCCGGGCCGTGGGCGGGACCCAGCCTCCTTCAGGGCAGGCACAGAGATGGGGGCTCAGGAGTCTGTGCTGGGCGAATCAAACAAAGGCCAGACCTAGACCAGTTCAGGACAGGGACCGAGATGCAGCTTCAGGAGTATTTCCTGGGGGTAGGATCCCGGACAGGTTCAGCGCGGGGACCAAGATGCGGGCTCAGCAGTGTTCCCCGGGTGATTGAACGAGGGCACGGCCCATCCTGTCTCTGTGCAGGGACCGAGATGCGCCCTCAGGAGGGTTTCTCGAGGTCTGACCCTGGGCAGCACGCACACGGCTTCAGGGCAGAGAGCGAGAGGTGGCCTCAGGAGGTCGTGTTGAGGTTGCTCCCAAGGGCAGGACCTCGACTGGTTCAGCGCAGCGCCCGAGGGGTAGGCACAGGCGCATTTGCCGGTGTCTTCAGCAAGTGCTACCCGCAGCCGCGACCGGTGCAGGGAAGGAGATGTTGGCTCGGCGGCGTTGGACGGCGCCGTGCACCAGGGGAGGCCCCAGGCGAGGTGCGTGCCGTGGCCGCGAGGCAAGCTCAGGAGGGTCTGTCGGGGGACTGACGCCGAGCGGGACCTAGCCTCGTCCCGTGCAGGGACCGAGGGGTTGGCTCCGGAGTGCTTGTTAGGGTCCGGAAGACGCGCCGGGCACCGGCCAGTTGAGGGGAGCGACCGACGCCGGCTCAGGAGTGTTTGCAGGGGGTCGGTCCAAGGGCAGGACCTAGCCTGATTGAGGGCAGGGAACCCGATGTGGGCTCAGGAATGCTTCTCGGGGCTTGATCGTGGGAAGGACCCAGCCTGCTTCGGGGCAGGGCCTGAGACGCGCGCTCAGGATTATGTTCCCGGGACTCGACTATGCAAAGTCCCAGGAACGCCCGCGTGACTGCAGGGGCCGAGAGGTGGGGTCGGGAGACTGTGCTAGGGGCCCGCACAAGGGCAGGACCTCGACTGGTTACGTTCAGTGACCGAGACGGGGCTCAGGAGTTTACACGGGCGCCTCAGAAAGGGCGGGACCCAGCCTGCTTTTATGCAGCGCTTGAGGTGAGGGCGCAGCAGTGTTTCCCGGGGGGTTGAACAAAGGGAGGACTCACCGTCGTTCGGGGACAGGGAGCCAATTTCGACTCAGGATTGTTTGTTGGGGGCCTTGGCCAGAGGCAGAAACCACCGAGGTTGAGTGGAGGGACCAAGATGGACACGCAGGGAGGTGCGTTTTGTGTTGGAGGCGGGGAGGGTTGCCCAAGGGCAGCATCCATCCGAGTTCAGGGCGGGCACGCAGCTGTGGGCTCAGGCGCGTGTGTCGCGGGAGTCCAAGAAGGGCAAGCTCTAGACTGCTTCTTCCGTGCGCCGAGCCCGATGTGTTTCTCGGGGTCTTGAAGCACGCCAAGCCCCCGAGGCGGGTTCAGTGCCCGGAGTGAACTGCGGGATCAGGGCTTTGTCCCGGCGAGGGACCAAGGGCGGGACACAGCGAAGTGGGCGGGTAGGGAGCGAGCTGGAGGCTCCCGGTGGTGTCTTTGCCAGGTGCTTGAACGAAGGCAGGAGCCAGCCTGCTTCAGTGCAGGCATCGGGCGGTGGGCTCAGGAGTGTTTGTCAGGGTCTTGCCCACGGACAGGAAGGAGCCAGCCTGGTTCAGTGCAGGCCCGGGGCGGTGGGCTCAGGAGTGTTTGTCGTCGCCGGGCCGTGGGCGGGACCCAGCCTCCTTCAGGGCAGGCACAGAGATGGGGGCTCAGGAGTCTGTGCTGGGCGAATCAAACAAAGGCCAGACCTAGACCAGTTCAGGACAGGGACCGAGATGCAGCTTCAGGAGTATTTCCTGGGGGTAGGATCCCGGACAGGTTCAGCGCGGGGACCAAGATGCGGGCTCAGCAGTGTTCCCCGGGTGATTGAACGAGGGCACGGCCCATCCTGTCTCTGTGCAGGGACCGAGATGCGCCCTCAGGAGGGTTTCTCGAGGTCTGACCCTGGGCAGCACGCACACGGCTTCAGGGCAGAGAGCGAGAGGTGGCCTCAGGAGGTCGTGTTGAGGTTGCTCCCAAGGGCAGGACCTCGACTGGTTCAGCGCAGCGCCCGAGGGGTAGGCACAGGCGCATTTGCCGGTGTCTTCAGCAAGTGCTACCCGCAGCCGCGACCGGTGCAGGGAAGGAGATGTTGGCTCGGCGGCGTTGGACGGCGCCGTGCACCAGGGGAGGCCCCAGGCGAGGTGCGTGCCGTGGCCGCGAGGCAAGCTCAGGAGGGTCTGTCGGGGGACTGACGCCGAGCGGGACCTAGCCTCGTCCCGTGCAGGGACCGAGGGGTTGGCTCCGGAGTGCTTGTTAGGGTCCGGAAGACGCGCCGGGCACCGGCCAGTTGAGGGGAGCGACCGACGCCGGCTCAGGAGTGTTTGCCGGGGGTCGGTCCAAGGGCAGGACCTAGCCTGATTGAGGGCAGGGAACCCGATGTGGGCTCAGGAATGCTTCTCGGGGCTTGATCGTGGGAAGGACCCAGCCTGCTTCGGGGCAGGGCCTGAGACGCGCGCTCAGGATTATGTTCCCGGGACTCGACTATGCAAAGTCCCAGGAACGCCCGCGTGACTGCAGGGGCCGAGAGGTGGGGTCGGGAGACTGTGCTAGGGGCCCGCACAAGGGCAGGACCTCGACTGGTTACGTTCAGTGACCGAGACGGGGCTCAGGAGTTTACACGGGCGCCTCAGAAAGGGCGGGACCCAGCCTGCTTTTATGCAGCGCTTGAGGTGAGGGCGCAGCAGTGTTTCCCGGGGGGTTGAACAAGGGGAGGACTCACCGTCGTTCGGGGACAGGGAGCCAATTTCGACTCAGGATTGTTTGTTGGGGGCCTTGGCCAGAGGCAGAAACCACCGAGGTTGAGTGGAGGGACCAAGATGGACACGCAGGGAGGTGCGTTTTGTGTTGGAGGCGGGGAGGGTTGCCCAAGGGCAGCATCCATCCGAGTTCAGGGCGGGCACGCAGCTGTGGGCTCAGGCGCGTGTGTCGCGGGAGTCCAAGAAGGGCAAGCTCTAGACTGCTTCTTCCGTGCGCCGAGCCCGATGTGTTTCTCGGGGTCTTGAAGCACGCCAAGCCCCCGAGGCGGGTTCAGTGCCCGGAGTGAACTGCGGGATCAGGGCTTTGTCCCGGCGAGGGACCAAGGGCGGGACACAGCGAAGTGGGCGGGAAGGGAGCGAGCTGGAGGCTCCCGGTGGTGTCTTTGCCAGGTGCTTGAACGAAGGCAGGAGCCAGCCTGCTTCAGTGCAGGCATCGGGCGGTGGGCTCAGGAGTGTTTGTCAGGGTCTTGCCCACGGACAGGAAGGAGCCAGCCTGGTTCAGTGCAGGCCCGGGGCGGTGGGCTCAGGAGTGTTTGTCGTCGCCGGGCCGTGGGCGGGACCCAGCCTCCTTCAGGGCAGGCACAGAGATGGGGGCTCAGGAGTCTGTGCTGGGCGAATCAAACAAAGGCCAGACCTAGACCAGTTCAGGACAGGGACCGAGATGCAGCTTCAGGAGTATTTCCTGGGGGTAGGATCCCGGACAGGTTCAGCGCGGGGACCAAGATGCGGGCTCAGCAGTGTTCCCCGGGTGATTGAACGAGGGCACGGCCCATCCTGTCTCTGTGCAGGGACCGAGATGCGCCCTCAGGAGGGTTTCTCGAGGTCTGACCGTGGGCAGCACGCACACGGCTTCAGGGCAGAGAGCGAGAGGTGGCCTCAGGAGGTCGAGAGGTGGCCTCAGGAGGTCGTGTTGAGGTTGCTCCCAAGGGCAGGACCTCGACTGGTTCAGCGCAGCGCCCGAGGGGTAGGCACAGGCGCATTTGCCGGTGTCTTCAGCAAGTGCTACCCGCAGCCGCGACCGGTGCAGGGAAGGAGATGTTGGCTCGGCGGCGTTGGACGGCGCCGTGCACCAGGGGAGGCCCCAGGCGAGGTGCGTGCCGTGGCCGCGAGGCAAGCTCAGGAGGGTCTGTCGGGGGACTGACGCCGAGCGGGACCTAGCCTCGTCCCGTGCAGGGACCGAGGGGTTGGCTCCGGAGTGCTTGTTAGGGTCCGGAAGACGCGCCGGGCACCGGCCAGTTGAGGGGAGCGACCGACGCCGGCTCAGGAGTGTTTGCCGGGGGTCGGTCCAAGGGCAGGACCTAGCCTGATTGAGGGCAGGGAACCCGATGTGGGCTCAGGAATGCTTCTCGGGGCTTGATCGTGGGAAGGACCCAGCCTGCTTCGGGGCAGGGCCTGAGACGCGCGCTCAGGATTATGTTCCCGGGACTCGACTATGCAAAGTCCCAGGAACGCCCGCGTGACTGCAGGGGCTGAGAGGTGGGGTCGGGAGACTGTGCTAGGGGCCCGCACAAGGGCAGGACCTCGACTGGTTACGTTCAGTGACCGAGACGGGGCTCAGGAGTTTACACGGGCGCCTCAGAAAGGGCGGGACCCAGCCTGCTTTTATGCAGCGCTTGAGGTGAGGGCGCAGCAGTGTTTAACGAGGGTTTGAACAAGGGGAGGACTCACCATCGTTCGGGGACAGGGAGCCAATTTCGACTCAGGGTTGTTTGTTGGGGGCCTTGGCCAGAGGCAGAAACCACCGAGGTTGAGTGGAGGGACCAAGATGGACACGCAGTGAGGTGCGTTTTGTGTTGGAGGGGGGGAGGGTTGCCCAAGGGCAGCATCCATCCGAGTTCAGGGCGGGCACGCAGCTGTGGGCTCAGGCGCGTGTGTCGCGGGAGTCCAAGAAGGGCAAGCTCTAGACTGCTTCTTCCGTGCGCCGAGCCCGATGTGTTTCTCGGGGTCTTGAAGCACGCCAAGCCCCCGAGGCGGGTTCAGTGCCCGGAGTGAACTGCGGGATCAGGGCTTTGTCCCGGCGAGGGACCAAGGGCGGGACACAGCGAAGTGGGCGGGTAGGGAGCGAGCTGGAGGCTCCCGGTGGTGTCTTTGCCAGGTGCTTGAACGAAGGCAGGAGCCAGCCTGCTTCAGTGCAGGCATCGGGCGGTGGGCTCAGGAGTGTTTGTCAGGGTCTTGCCCACGGACAGGAAGGAGCCAGCCTGGTTCAGTGCAGGCCCGTGGCGGTGGGCTCAGGAGTGTTTGTCGTCGCCGGGCCGTGGGCGGGACCCAGCCTCCTTCAGGGCAGGCACAGAGATGGGGGCTCAGGAGTCTGTGCTGGGCGAATCAAACAAAGGCCAGACCTAGACCAGTTCAGGACAGGGACCGAGATGCAGCTTCAGGAGTATTTCCTGGGGGTAGGATCCCGGACAGGTTCAGCGCGGGGACCAAGATGCGGGCTCAGCAGTGTTCCCCGGGTGATTGAACGAGGGCACGGCCCATCCTGTCTCTGTGCAGGGACCGAGATGCGCCCTCAGGAGGGTTTCTCGAGGTCTGACCCTGGGCAGCACGCACACGGCTTCAGGGCAGAGAGCGAGAGGTGGCCTCAGGAGGTCGTGTTGAGGTTGCTCCCAAGGGCAGGACCTCGACTGGTTCAGCGCAGCGCCCGAGGGGTAGGCACAGGCGCATTTGCCGGTGTCTTCAGCAAGTGCTACCCGCAGCCGCGACCGGTGCAGGGAAGGAGATGTTGGCTCGGCGGCGTTGGACGGCGCCGTGCACCAGGGGAGGCCCCAGGCGAGGTGCGTGCCGTGGCCGCGAGGCAAGCTCAGGAGGGTCTGTCGGGGGACTGACGCCGAGCGGGACCTAGCCTCGTCCCGTGCAGGGACCGAGGGGTTGGCTCCGGAGTGCTTGTTAGGGTCCGGAAGACGCGCCGGGCACCGGCCAGTTGAGGGGAGCGACCGACGCCGGCTCAGGAGTGTTTGCCGGGGGTCGGTCCAAGGGCAGGACCTAGCCTGATTGAGGGCAGGGAACCCGATGTGGGCTCAGGAATGCTTCTCGGGGCTTGATCGTGGGAAGGACCCAGCCTGCTTCGGGGCAGGGCCTGAGACGCGCGCTCAGGATTATGTTCCCGGGACTCGACTATGCAAAGTCCCAGGAACGCCCGCGTGACTGCAGGGGCCGAGAGGTGGGGTCGGGAGACTGTGCTAGGGGCCCGCACAAGGGCAGGACCTCGACTGGTTACGTTCAGTGACCGAGACGGGGCTCAGGAGTTTACACGGGCGCCTCAGAAAGGGCGGGACCCAGCCTGCTTTTATGCAGCGCTTGAGGTGAGGGCGCAGCAGTGTTTCCCGGGGGGTTGAACAAGGGGAGGACTCACCGTCGTTCGGGGACAGGGAGCCAATTTCGACTCAGGATTGTTTGTTGGGGGCCTTGGCCAGAGGCAGAAACCACCGAGGTTGAGTGGAGGGACCAAGATGGACACGCAGGGAGGTGCGTTTTGTGTTGGAGGCGGGGAGGGTTGCCCAAGGGCAGCATCCATCCGAGTTCAGGGCGGGCACGCAGCTGTGGGCTCAGGCGCGTGTGTCGCGGGAGTCCAAGAAGGGCAAGCTCTAGACTGCTTCTTCCGTGCGCCGAGCCCGATGTGTTTCTCGGGGTCTTGAAGCACGCCAAGCCCCCGAGGCGGGTTCAGTGCCCGGAGTGAACTGCGGGATCAGGGCTTTGTCCCGGCGAGGGACCAAGGGCGGGACACAGCGAAGTGGGCGGGTAGGGAGCGAGCTGGAGGCTCCCGGTGGTGTCTTTGCCAGGTGCTTGAACGAAGGCAGGAGCCAGCCTGCTTCAGTGCAGGCATCGGGCGGTGGGCTCAGGAGTGTTTGTCAGGGTCTTGCCCACGGACAGGAAGGAGCCAGCCTGGTTCAGTGCAGGCCCGGGGCGGTGGGCTCAGGAGTGTTTGTCGTCGCCGGGCCGTGGGCGGGACCCAGCCTCCTTCAGGGCAGGCACAGAGATGGGGGCTCAGGAGTCTGTGCTGGGCGAATCAAACAAAGGCCAGACCTAGACCAGTTCAGGACAGGGACCGAGATGCAGCTTCAGGAGTATTTCCTGGGGGTAGGATCCCGGACAGGTTCAGCGCGGGGACCAAGATGCGGGCTCAGCAGTGTTCCCCGGGTGATTGAACGCGGGCACGGCCCATCCTGTCTCTGTGCAGGGACCGAGATGCGCCCTCAGGAGGGTTTCTCGAGGTCTGACCGTGGGCAGCACGCACACGGCTTCAGGGCAGAGAGCGAGAGGTGGCCTCAGGAGGACGTGTTGAGGTTGCTTCCAAGGGCAGGACCTCGACTGGTTCAGCGCAGCGCCCGAGGGGTAGGCACAGGCGCATTTGCCGGTGTCTTCAGCAAGTGCTTCCCGCAGCCGCGACCAGTGCAGGGAAGGAGATGTTGGCTCGGGGGCGTTGGACGGCGCCGTGCACCAGGGGAGGCGCCAGGCGAGGTGCGTGCCGTGGCCGCGAGGCAAGCTCAGGAGGGTCTGTCGGGGGACTGACGCCGAGCGGGACCTAGCCTCGTCCTGTGCAGGGACCGAGGGGTTGGCTCCGGAGTGCTTGTTAGGGTCCGGAAGACGCGCCGGGCACCGGCCAGTTGAGGGGAGCGACCGACGCCGGCTCAGGAGTGTTTGCCGGGGGTCGGTCCAAGGGCAGGACCTAGCCTGATTGAGGGCAGGGAACCCGATGTGGGCTCAGGAATGCTTCTCGGGGCTTGATCGTGGGAAGGACCCAGCCTGCTTCGGGGCAGGGCCTGAGACGCGCGCTCAGGATTATGTTCCCGGGACTCGACTATGCAAAGTCCCAGGAACGCCCGCGTGACTGCAGGGGCCGAGAGGTGGGGTCGGGAGACTGTGCTAGGGGCCCGCACTAGGGCAGGACCTCGACTGGTTACGTTCAGTGACCGAGACGGGGCTCAGGAGTTTACACGGGCGCCTCAGAAAGGGCGGGACCCAGCCTGCTTTTATGCAGCGCTTGAGGTGAGGGCGCAGCAGTGTTTCCCGGGGGGTTGAACAAGGGGAGGACTCACCGTCGTTCGGGGACAGGGAGCCAATTTCGACTCAGGGTTGTTTGTTGGGGGCCTTGGCCAGAGGCAGAAACCACCGAGGTTGAGTGGAGGGACCAAGATGGACACGCAGGGAGGTGCGTTTTGTGTTGGAGGCGGGGAGGGTTGCCCAAGGGCAGCATCCATCCGAGTTCAGGGCGGGCACGCAGCTGTGGGCTCAGGCGCGTGTGTCGCGGGAGTCCAAGAAGGGCAAGCTCTAGACTGCTTCTTCCGTGTGCCGAGCCCGATGTGTTTCTCGGGGTCTTGAAGCACGCCAAGCCCCCGAGGCGGGTTCAGTGCCCGGAGTGAACTGCGGGATCAGGGCTTTGTCCCGGCGAGGGACCAAGGGCGGGACACAGCGAAGTGGGCGGGAAGGGAGCGAGCTGGAGGCTCCCGGTGGTGTCTTTGCCAGGTGCTTGAACGAAGGCAGGAGCCAGCCTGCTTCAGTGCAGGCATCGGGCGGTGGGCTCAGGAGTGTTTGTCAGGGTCTTGCCCACGGACAGGAAGGAGCCAGCCTGGTTCAGTGCAGGCCCGGGGCGGTGGGCTCAGGAGTGTTTGTCGTCGCCGGGCCGTGGGCGGGACCCAGCCTCCTTCAGGGCAGGCACAGAGATGGGGGCTCAGGAGTCTGTGCTGGGCGAATCAAACAAAGGCCAGACCTAGACCAGTTCAGGACAGGGACCGAGATGCAGCTTCAGGAGTATTTCCTGGGGGTAGGATCCCGGACAGGTTCAGCGCGGGGACCAAGATGCGGGCTCAGCAGTGTTCCCCGGGTGATTGAACGAGGGCACGGCCCATCCTGTCTCTGTGCAGGGACCGAGATGCGCCCTCAGGAGGGTTTCTCGAGGTCTGACCCTGGGCAGCACGCACACGGCTTCAGGGCAGAGAGCGAGAGGTGGCCTCAGGAGGTCGTGTTGAGGTTGCTCCCAAGGGCAGGACCTCGACTGGTTCAGCGCAGCGCCTGAGGGGTAGGCACAGGCGCATTTGCCGGTGTCTTCAGCAAGTGCTACCCGCAGCCGCGACCGGTGCAGGGAAGGAGATGTTGGCTCGGCGGCGTTGGACGGCGCCGTGCACCAGGGGAGGCCCCAGGCGAGGTGCGTGCCGTGGCCGCGAGGCAAGCTCAGGAGGGTCTGTCGGGGGACTGACGCCGAGCGGGACCTAGCCTCGTCCCGTGCAGGGACCGAGGGGTTGGCTCCGGAGTGCTTGTTAGGGTCCGGAAGACGCGCCGGGCACCGGCCAGTTGAGGGGAGCGACCGACGCCGGCTCAGGAGTGTTTGCCGGGGGTCGGTCCAAGGGCAGGACCTAGCCTGATTGAGGGCAGGGAACCCGATGTGGGCTCAGGAATGCTTCTCGGGGCTTGATCGTGGGAAGGACCCAGCCTGCTTCGGGGCAGGGCCTGAGACGCGCGCTCAGGATTATGTTCCCGGGACTCGACTATGCAAAGTCCCAGGAACGCCCGCGTGACTGCAGGGGCCGAGAGGTGGGGTCGGGAGACTGTGCTAGGGGCCCGCACAAGGGCAGGACCTCGACTGGTTACGTTCAGTGACCGAGACGGGGCTCAGGAGTTTACACGGGCGCCTCAGAAAGGGCGGGACCCAGCCTGCTTTTATGCAGCGCTTGAGGTGAGGGCGCAGCAGTGTTTCCCGGGGGGTTGAACAAGGGGAGGACTCACCGTCGTTCGGGGACAGGGAGCCAATTTCGACTCAGGATTGTTTGTTGGGGGCCTTGGCCAGAGGCAGAAACCACCGAGGTTGAGTGGAGGGACCAAGATGGACACGCAGGGAGGTGCGTTTTGTGTTGGAGGCGGGGAGGGTTGCCCAAGGGCAGCATCCATCCGAGTTCAGGGCGGGCACGCAGCTGTGGGCTCAGGCGCGTGTGTCGCGGGAGTCCAAGAAGGGCAAGCTCTAGACTGCTTCTTCCGTGCGCCGAGCCCGATGTGTTTCTCGGGGTCTTGAAGCACGCCAAGCCCCCGAGGCGGGTTCAGTGCCCGGAGTGAACTGCGGGATCAGGGCTTTGTCCCGGCGAGGGACCAAGGGCGGGACACAGCGAAGTGGGCGGGTAGGGAGCGAGCTGGAGGCTCCCGGTGGTGTCTTTGCCAGGTGCTTGAACGAAGGCAGGAGCCAGCCTGCTTCAGTGCAGGCATCGGGCGGTGGGCTCAGGAGTGTTTGTCAGGGTCTTGCCCACGGACAGGAAGGAGCCAGCCTGGTTCAGTGCAGGCCCGGGGCGGTGGGCTCAGGAGTGTTTGTCGTCGCCGGGCCGTGGGCGGGACCCAGCCTCCTTCAGGGCAGGCACAGAGATGGGGGCTCAGGAGTCTGTGCTGGGCGAATCAAACAAAGGCCAGACCTAGACCAGTTCAGGACAGGGACCGAGATGCAGCTTCAGGAGTATTTCCTGGGGGTAGGATCCCGGACAGGTTCAGCGCGGGGACCAAGATGCGGGCTCAGCAGTGTTCCCCGGGTGATTGAACGCGGGCACGGCCCATCCTGTCTCTGTGCAGGGACCGAGATGCGCCCTCAGGAGGGTTTCTCGAGGTCTGACCGTGGGCAGCACGCACACGGCTTCAGGGCAGAGAGCGAGAGGTGGCCTCAGGAGGACGTGTTGAGGTTGCTTCCAAGGGCAGGACCTCGACTGGTTCAGCGCAGCGCCCGAGGGGTAGGCACAGGCGCATTTGCCGGTGTCTTCAGCAAGTGCTTCCCGCAGCCGCGACCAGTGCAGGGAAGGAGATGTTGGCTCGGGGGCGTTGGACGGCGCCGTGCACCAGGGGAGGCGCCAGGCGAGGTGCGTGCCGTGGCCGCGAGGCAAGCTCAGGAGGGTCTGTCGGGGGACTGACGCCGAGCGGGACCTAGCCTCGTCCTGTGCAGGGACCGAGGGGTTGGCTCCGGAGTGCTTGTTAGGGTCCGGAAGACGCGCCGGGCACCGGCCAGTTGAGGGGAGCGACCGACGCCGGCTCAGGAGTGTTTGCCGGGGGTCGGTCCAAGGGCAGGACCTAGCCTGATTGAGGGCAGGGAACCCGATGTGGGCTCAGGAATGCTTCTCGGGGCTTGATCGTGGGAAGGACCCAGCCTGCTTCGGGGCAGGGCCTGAGACGCGCGCTCAGGATTATGTTCCCGGGACTCGACTATGCAAAGTCCCAGGAACGCCCGCGTGACTGCAGGGGCCGAGAGGTGGGGTCGGGAGACTGTGCTAGGGGCCCGCACTAGGGCAGGACCTCGACTGGTTACGTTCAGTGACCGAGACGGGGCTCAGGAGTTTACACGGGCGCCTCAGAAAGGGCGGGACCCAGCCTGCTTTTATGCAGCGCTTGAGGTGAGGGCGCAGCAGTGTTTCCCGGGGGGTTGAACAAGGGGAGGACTCACCGTCGTTCGGGGACAGGGAGCCAATTTCGACTCAGGGTTGTTTGTTGGGGGCCTTGGCCAGAGGCAGAAACCACCGAGGTTGAGTGGAGGGACCAAGATGGACACGCAGGGAGGTGCGTTTTGTGTTGGAGGCGGGGAGGGTTGCCCAAGGGCAGCATCCATCCGAGTTCAGGGCGGGCACGCAGCTGTGGGCTCAGGCGCGTGTGTCGCGGGAGTCCAAGAAGGGCAAGCTCTAGACTGCTTCTTCCGTGTGCCGAGCCCGATGTGTTTCTCGGGGTCTTGAAGCACGCCAAGCCCCCGAGGCGGGTTCAGTGCCCGGAGTGAACTGCGGGATCAGGGCTTTGTCCCGGCGAGGGACCAAGGGCGGGACACAGCGAAGTGGGCGGGAAGGGAGCGAGCTGGAGGCTCCCGGTGGTGTCTTTGCCAGGTGCTTGAACGAAGGCAGGAGCCAGCCTGCTTCAGTGCAGGCATCGGGCGGTGGGCTCAGGAGTGTTTGTCAGGGTCTTGCCCACGGACAGGAAGGAGCCAGCCTGGTTCAGTGCAGGCCCGGGGCGGTGGGCTCAGGAGTGTTTGTCGTCGCCGGGCCGTGGGCGGGACCCAGCCTCCTTCAGGGCAGGCACAGAGATGGGGGCTCAGGAGTCTGTGCTGGGCGAATCAAACAAAGGCCAGACCTAGACCAGTTCAGGACAGGGACCGAGATGCAGCTTCAGGAGTATTTCCTGGGGGTAGGATCCCGGACAGGTTCAGCGCGGGGACCAAGATGCGGGCTCAGCAGTGTTCCCCGGGTGATTGAACGAGGGCACGGCCCATCCTGTCTCTGTGCAGGGACCGAGATGCGCCCTCAGGAGGGTTTCTCGAGGTCTGACCCTGGGCAGCACGCACACGGCTTCAGGGCAGAGAGCGAGAGGTGGCCTCAGGAGGTCGTGTTGAGGTTGCTCCCAAGGGCAGGACCTCGACTGGTTCAGCGCAGCGCCTGAGGGGTAGGCACAGGCGCATTTGCCGGTGTCTTCAGCAAGTGCTACCCGCAGCCGCGACCGGTGCAGGGAAGGAGATGTTGGCTCGGCGGCGTTGGACGGCGCCGTGCACCAGGGGAGGCCCCAGGCGAGGTGCGTGCCGTGGCCGCGAGGCAAGCTCAGGAGGGTCTGTCGGGGGACTGACGCCGAGCGGGACCTAGCCTCGTCCCGTGCAGGGACCGAGGGGTTGGCTCCGGAGTGCTTGTTAGGGTCCGGAAGACGCGCCGGGCACCGGCCAGTTGAGGGGAGCGACCGACGCCGGCTCAGGAGTGTTTGCCGGGGGTCGGTCCAAGGGCAGGACCTAGCCTGATTGAGGGCAGGGAACCCGATGTGGGCTCAGGAATGCTTCTCGGGGCTTGATCGTGGGAAGGACCCAGCCTGCTTCGGGGCAGGGCCTGAGACGCGCGCTCAGGATTATGTTCCCGGGACTCGACTATGCAAAGTCCCAGGAACGCCCGCGTGACTGCAGGGGCCGAGAGGTGGGGTCGGGAGACTGTGCTAGGGGCCCGCACAAGGGCAGGACCTCGACTGGTTACGTTCAGTGACCGAGACGGGGCTCAGGAGTTTACACGGGCGCCTCAGAAAGGGCGGGACCCAGCCTGCTTTTATGCAGCGCTTGAGGTGAGGGCGCAGCAGTGTTTCCCGGGGGGTTGAACAAGGGGAGGACTCACCGTCGTTCGGGGACAGGGAGCCAATTTCGACTCAGGGTTGTTTGTTGGGGGCCTTGGCCAGAGGCAGAAACCACCGAGGTTGAGTGGAGGGACCAAGATGGACACGCAGGGAGGTGCGTTTTGTGTTGGAGGCGGGGAGGGTTGCCCAAGGGCAGCATCCATCCGAGTTCAGGGCGGGCACGCAGCTGTGGGCTCAGGCGCGTGTGTCGCGGGAGTCCAAGAAGGGCAAGCTCTAGACTGCTTCTTCCGTGCGCCGAGCCCGATGTGTTTCTCGGGGTCTTGAAGCACGCCAAGCCCCCGAGGCGGGTTCAGTGCCCGGAGTGAACTGCGGGATCAGGGCTTTGTCCCGGCTAGGGACCAAGGGCGGGACACAGCGAAGTGGGCGGGAAGGGAGCGAGCTGGAGGCTCCCGGTGGTGTCTTTGCCAGGTGCTTGAACGAAGGCAGGAGCCAGCCTGCTTCAGTGCAGGCATCGGGCGGTGGGCTCAGGAGTGTTTGTCAGGGTCTTGCCCACGGACAGGAAGGAGCCAGCCTGGTTCAGTGCAGGCCCGTGGCGGTGGGCTCAGGAGTGTTTGTCGTCGCCGGGCCGTGGGCGGGACCCAGCCTCCTTCAGGGCAGGCACAGAGATGGGGGCTCAGGAGTCTGTGCTGGGCGAATCAAACAAAGGCCAGACCTAGACCAGTTCAGGACAGGGACCGAGATGCAGCTTCAGGAGTATTTCCTGGGGGTAGGATCCCGGACAGGTTCAGCGCGGGGACCAAGATGCGGGCTCAGCAGTGTTCCCCGGGTGATTGAACGAGGGCACGGCCCATCCTGTCTCTGTGCAGGGACCGAGATGCGCCCTCAGGAGGGTTTCTCGAGGTCTGACCCTGGGCAGCACGCACACGGCTTCAGGGCAGAGAGCGAGAGGTGGCCTCAGGAGGTCGTGTTGAGGTTGCTCCCAAGGGCAGGACCTCGACTGGTTCAGCGCAGCGCCCGAGGGGTAGGCACAGGCGCATTTGCCGGTGTCTTCAGCAAGTGCTACCCGCAGCCGCGACCGGTGCAGGGAAGGAGATGTTGGCTCGGGGGCGTTGGACGGCGCCGTGCACCAGGGGAGGCCCCAGGCGAGGTGCGTGCCGTGGCCGCGAGGCAAGCTCAGGAGGGTCTGTCGGGGGACTGACGCCGAGCGGGACCTAGCCTCGTCCCGTGCAGGGACCGAGGGGTTGGCTCCGGAGTGCTTGTTAGGGTCCGGAAGACGCGCCGGGCACCGGCCAGTTGAGGGGAGCGACCGACGCCGGCTCAGGAGTGTTTGCCGGGGGTCGGTCCAAGGGCAGGACCTAGCCTGATTGAGGGCAGGGAACCCGATGTGGGCTCAGGAATGCTTCTCGGGGCTTGATCGTGGGAAGGACCCAGCCTGCTTCGGGGCAGGGCCTGAGACGCGCGCTCAGGATTATGTTCCCGGGACTCGACTATGCAAAGTCCCAGGAACGCCCGCGTGACTGCAGGGGCCGAGAGGTGGGGTCGGGAGACTGTGCTAGGGGCCCGCACAAGGGCAGGACCTCGACTGGTTACGTTCAGTGACCGAGACGGGGCTCAGGAGTTTACACGGGCGCCTCAGAAAGGGCGGGACCCAGCCTGCTTTTATGCAGCGCTTGAGGTGAGGGCGCAGCAGTGTTTCCCGGGGGGTTGAACAAGGGGAGGACTCACCGTCGTTCGGGGACAGGGAGCCAATTTCGACTCAGGGTTGTTTGTTGGGGGCCTTGGCCAGAGGCAGAAACCACCGAGGTTGAGTGGAGGGACCAAGATGGACACGCAGGGAGGTGCGTTTTGTGTTGGAGGCGGGGAGGGTTGCCCAAGGGCAGCATCCATCCGAGTTCAGGGCGGGCACGCAGCTGTGGGCTCAGGCGCGTGTGTCGCGGGAGTCCAAGAAGGGCAAGCTCTAGACTGCTTCTTCCGTGCGCCGAGCCCGATGTGTTTCTCGGGGTCTTGAAGCACGCCAAGCCCCCGAGGCGGGTTCAGTGCCCGGAGTGAACTGCGGGATCAGGGCTTTGTCCCGGCGAGGGACCAAGGGCGGGACACAGCGAAGTGGGCGGGTAGGGAGCGAGCTGGAGGCTCCCGGTGGTGTCTTTGCCAGGTGCTTGAACGAAGGCAGGAGCCAGCCTGCTTCAGTGCAGGCATCGGGCGGTGGGCTCAGGAGTGTTTGTCAGGGTCTTGCCCACGGACAGGAAGGAGCCAGCCTGGTTCAGTGCAGGCCCGGGGCGGTGGGCTCAGGAGTGTTTGTCGTCGCCGGGCCGTGGGCGGGACCCAGCCTCCTTCAGGGCAGGCACAGAGATGGGGGCTCAGGAGTCTGTGCTGGGCGAATCAAACAAAGGCCAGACCTAGACCAGTTCAGGACAGGGACCGAGATGCAGCTTCAGGAGTATTTCCTGGGGGTAGGATCCCGGACAGGTTCAGCGCGGGGACCAAGATGCGGGCTCAGCAGTGTTCCCCGGGTGATTGAACGCGGGCACGGCCCATCCTGTCTCTGTGCAGGGACCGAGATGCGCCCTCAGGAGGGTTTCTCGAGGTCTGACCGTGGGCAGCACGCACACGGCTTCAGGGCAGAGAGCGAGAGGTGGCCTCAGGAGGACGTGTTGAGGTTGCTTCCAAGGGCAGGACCTCGACTGGTTCAGCGCAGCGCCCGAGGGGTAGGCACAGGCGCATTTGCCGGTGTCTTCAGCAAGTGCTTCCCGCAGCCGCGACCGGTGCAGGGAAGGAGATGTTGGCTCGGGGGCGTTGGACGGCGCCGTGCACCAGGGGAGGCGCCAGGCGAGGTGCGTGCCGTGGCCGCGAGGCAAGCTCAGGAGGGTCTGTCGGGGGACTGACGCCGAGCGGGACCTAGCCTCGTCCTGTGCAGGGACCGAGGGGTTGGCTCCGGAGTGCTTGTTAGGGTCCGGAAGACGCGCCGGGCACCGGCCAGTTGAGGGGAGCGACCGACGCCGGCTCAGGAGTGTTTGCCGGGGGTCGGTCCAAGGGCAGGACCTAGCCTGATTGAGGGCAGGGAACCCGATGTGGTCTCAGGAATGCTTCTCGGGGCTTGATCGTGGGAAGGACCCAGCCTGCTTCGGGGCAGGGCCTGAGACGCGCGCTCAGGATTATGTTCCCGGGACTCGACTATGCAAAGTCCCAGGAACGCCCGCGTGACTGCAGGGGCCGAGAGGTGGGGTCGGGAGACTGTGCTAGGGGCCCGCACTAGGGCAGGACCTCGACTGGTTACGTTCAGTGACCGAGACGGGGCTCAGGAGTTTACACGGGCGCCTCAGAAAGGGCGGGACCCAGCCTGCTTTTATGCAGCGCTTGAGGTGAGGGCGCAGCAGTGTTTCCCGGGGGGTTGAACAAGGGGAGGACTCACCGTCGTTCGGGGACAGGGAGCCAATTTCGACTCAGGGTTGTTTGTTGGGGGCCTTGGCCAGAGGCAGAAACCACCGAGGTTGAGTGGAGGGACCAAGATGGACACGCAGGGAGGTGCGTTTTGTGTTGGAGGCGGGGAGGGTTGCCCAAGGGCAGCATCCATCCGAGTTCAGGGCGGGCACGCAGCTGTGGGCTCAGGCGCGTGTGTCGCGGGAGTCCAAGAAGGGCAAGCTCTAGACTGCTTCTTCCGTGTGCCGAGCCCGATGTGTTTCTCGGGGTCTTGAAGCACGCCAAGCCCCCGAGGCGGGTTCAGTGCCCGGAGTGAACTGCGGGATCAGGGCTTTGTCCCGGCGAGGGACCAAGGGCGGGACACAGCGAAGTGGGCGGGAAGGGAGCGAGCTGGAGGCTCCCGGTGGTGTCTTTGCCAGGTGCTTGAACGAAGGCAGGAGCCAGCCTGCTTCAGTGCAGGCATCGGGCGGTGGGCTCAGGAGTGTTTGTCAGGGTCTTGCCCACGGACAGGAAGGAGCCAGCCTGGTTCAGTGCAGGCCCGTGGCGGTGGGCTCAGGAGTGTTTGTCGTCGCCGGGCCGTGGGCGGGACCCAGCCTCCTTCAGGGCAGGCACAGAGATGGGGGCTCAGGAGTCTGTGCTGGGCGAATCAAACAAAGGCCAGACCTAGACCAGTTCAGGACAGGGACCGAGATGCAGCTTCAGGAGTATTTCCTGGGGGTAGGATCCCGGACAGGTTCAGCGCGGGGACCAAGATGCGGGCTCAGCAGTGTTCCCCGGGTGATTGAACGAGGGCACGGCCCATCCTGTCTCTGTGCAGGGACCGAGATGCGCCCTCAGGAGGGTTTCTCGAGGTCTGACCCTGGGCAGCACGCACACGGCTTCAGGGCAGAGAGCGAGAGGTGGCCTCAGGAGGTCGTGTTGAGGTTGCTCCCAAGGGCAGGACCTCGACTGGTTCAGCGCAGCGCCCGAGGGGTAGGCACAGGCGCATTTGCCGGTGTCTTCAGCAAGTGCTACCCGCAGCCGCGACCGGTGCAGGGAAGGAGATGTTGGCTCGGCGGCGTTGGACGGCGCCGTGCACCAGGGGAGGCCCCAGGCGAGGTGCGTGCCGTGGCCGCGAGGCAAGCTCAGGAGGGTCTGTCGGGGGACTGACGCCGAGCGGGACCTAGCCTCGTCCCGTGCAGGGACCGAGGGGTTGGCTCCGGAGTGCTTGTTAGGGTCCGGAAGACGCGCCGGGCACCGGCCAGTTGAGGGGAGCGACCGACGCCGGCTCAGGAGTGTTTGCCGGGGGTCGGTCCAAGGGCAGGACCTAGCCTGATTGAGGGCAGGGAACCCGATGTGGGCTCAGGAATGCTTCTCGGGGCTTGATCGTGGGAAGGACCCAGCCTGCTTCGGGGCAGGGCCTGAGACGCGCGCTCAGGATTATGTTCCCGGGACTCGACTATGCAAAGTCCCAGGAACGCCCGCGTGACTGCAGGGGCCGAGAGGTGGGGTCGGGAGACTGTGCTAGGGGCCCGCACTAGGGCAGGACCTCGACTGGTTACGTTCAGTGACCGAGACGGGGCTCAGGAGTTTACACGGGCGCCTCAGAAAGGGCGGGACCCAGCCTGCTTTTATGCAGCGCTTGAGGTGAGGGCGCAGCAGTGTTTCCCGGGGGGTTGAACAAGGGGAGGACTCACCGTCGTTCGGGGACAGGGAGCCAATTTCGACTCAGGGTTGTTTGTTGGGGGCCTTGGCCAGAGGCAGAAACCACCGAGGTTGAGTGGAGGGACCAAGATGGACACGCAGGGAGGTGCGTTTTGTGTTGGAGGCGGGGAGGGTTGCCCAAGGGCAGCATCCATCCGAGTTCAGGGCGGGCACGCAGCTGTGGGCTCAGGCGCGTGTGTCGCGGGAGTCCAAGAAGGGCAAGCTCTAGACTGCTTCTTCCGTGTGCCGAGCCCGATGTGTTTCTCGGGGTCTTGAAGCACGCCAAGCCCCCGAGGCGGGTTCAGTGCCCGGAGTGAACTGCGGGATCAGGGCTTTGTCCCGGCGAGGGACCAAGGGCGGGACACAGCGAAGTGGGCGGGAAGGGAGCGAGCTGGAGGCTCCCGGTGGTGTCTTTGCCAGGTGCTTGAACGAAGGCAGGAGCCAGCCTGCTTCAGTGCAGGCATCGGGCGGTGGGCTCAGGAGTGTTTGTCAGGGTCTTGCCCACGGACAGGAAGGAGCCAGCCTGGTTCAGTGCAGGCCCGGGGCGGTGGGCTCAGGAGTGTTTGTCGTCGCCGGGCCGTGGGCGGGACCCAGCCTCCTTCAGGGCAGGCACAGAGATGGGGGCTCAGGAGTCTGTGCTGGGCGAATCAAACAAAGGCCAGACCTAGACCAGTTCAGGACAGGGACCGAGATGCAGCTTCAGGAGTATTTCCTGGGGGTAGGATCCCGGACAGGTTCAGCGCGGGGACCAAGATGCGGGCTCAGCAGTGTTCCCCGGGTGATTGAACGAGGGCACGGCCCATCCTGTCTCTGTGCAGGGACCGAGATGCGCCCTCAGGAGGGTTTCTCGAGGTCTGACCCTGGGCAGCACGCACACGGCTTCAGGGCAGAGAGCGAGAGGTGGCCTCAGGAGGTCGTGTTGAGGTTGCTCCCAAGGGCAGGACCTCGACTGGTTCAGCGCAGCGCCCGAGGGGTAGGCACAGGCGCATTTGCCGGTGTCTTCAGCAAGTGCTACCCGCAGCCGCGACCGGTGCAGGGAAGGAGATGTTGGCTCGGCGGCGTTGGACGGCGCCGTGCACCAGGGGAGGCCCCAGGCGAGGTGCGTGCCGTGGCCGCGAGGCAAGCTCAGGAGGGTCTGTCGGGGGACTGACGCCGAGCGGGACCTAGCCTCGTCCCGTGCAGGGACCGAGGGGTTGGCTCCGGAGTGCTTGTTAGGGTCCGGAAGACGCGCCGGGCACCGGCCAGTTGAGGGGAGCGACCGACGCCGGCTCAGGAGTGTTTGCCGGGGGTCGGTCCAAGGGCAGGACCTAGCCTGATTGAGGGCAGGGAACCCGATGTGGGCTCAGGAATGCTTCTCGGGGCTTGATCGTGGGAAGGACCCAGCCTGCTTCGGGGCAGGGCCTGAGACGCGCGCTCAGGATTATGTTCCCGGGACTCGACTATGCAAAGTCCCAGGAACGCCCGCGTGACTGCAGGGGCCGAGAGGTGGGGTCGGGAGACTGTGCTAGGGGCCCGCACAAGGGCAGGACCTCGACTGGTTACGTTCAGTGACCGAGACGGGGCTCAGGAGTTTACACGGGCGCCTCAGAAAGGGCGGGACCCAGCCTGCTTTTATGCAGCGCTTGAGGTGAGGGCGCAGCAGTGTTTCCCGGGGGGTTGAACAAGGGGAGGACTCACCGTCGTTCGGGGACAGGGAGCCAATTTCGACTCAGGGTTGTTTGTTGGGGGCCTTGGCCAGAGGCAGAAACCACCGAGGTTGAGTGGAGGGACCAAGATGGACACGCAGGGAGGTGCGTTTTGTGTTGGAGGCGGGGAGGGTTGCCCAAGGGCAGCATCCATCCGAGTTCAGGGCGGGCACGCAGCTGTGGGCTCAGGCGCGTGTGTCGCGGGAGTCCAAGAAGGGCAAGCTCTAGACTGCTTCTTCCGTGCGCCGAGCCCGATGTGTTTCTCGGGGTCTTGAAGCACGCCAAGCCCCCGAGGCGGGTTCAGTGCCCGGAGTGAACTGCGGGATCAGGGCTTTGTCCCGGCGAGGGACCAAGGGCGGGACACAGCGAAGTGGGCGGGTAGGGAGCGAGCTGGAGGCTCCCGGTGGTGTCTTTGCCAGGTGCTTGAACGAAGGCAGGAGCCAGCCTGCTTCAGTGCAGGCATCGGGCGGTGGGCTCAGGAGTGTTTGTCAGGGTCTTGCCCACGGACAGGAAGGAGCCAGCCTGGTTCAGTGCAGGCCCGTGGCGGTGGGCTCAGGAGTGTTTGTCGTCGCCGGGCCGTGGGCGGGACCCAGCCTCCTTCAGGGCAGGCACAGAGATGGGGGCTCAGGAGTCTGTGCTGGGCGAATCAAACAAAGGCCAGACCTAGACCAGTTCAGGACAGGGACCGAGATGCAGCTTCAGGAGTATTTCCTGGGGGTAGGATCCCGGACAGGTTCAGCGCGGGGACCAAGATGCGGGCTCAGCAGTGTTCCCCGGGTGATTGAACGAGGGCACGGCCCATCCTGTCTCTGTGCAGGGACCGAGATGCGCCCTCAGGAGGGTTTCTCGAGGTCTGACCCTGGGCAGCACGCACACGGCTTCAGGGCAGAGAGCGAGAGGTGGCCTCAGGAGGTCGTGTTGAGGTTGCTCCCAAGGGCAGGACCTCGACTGGTTCAGCGCAGCGCCCGAGGGGTAGGCACAGGCGCATTTGCCGGTGTCTTCAGCAAGTGCTACCCGCAGCCGCGACCGGTGCAGGGAAGGAGATGTTGGCTCGGCGGCGTTGGACGGCGCCGTGCACCAGGGGAGGCCCCAGGCGAGGTGCGTGCCGTGGCCGCGAGGCAAGCTCAGGAGGGTCTGTCGGGGGACTGACGCCGAGCGGGACCTAGCCTCGTCCCGTGCAGGGACCGAGGGGTTGGCTCCGGAGTGCTTGTTAGGGTCCGGAAGACGCGCCGGGCACCGGCCAGTTGAGGGGAGCGACCGACGCCGGCTCAGGAGTGTTTGCCGGGGGTCGGTCCAAGGGCAGGACCTAGCCTGATTGAGGGCAGGGAACCCGATGTGGGCTCAGGAATGCTTCTCGGGGCTTGATCGTGGGAAGGACCCAGCCTGCTTCGGGGCAGGGCCTGAGACGCGCGCTCAGGATTATGTTCCCGGGACTCGACTATGCAAAGTCCCAGGAACGCCCGCGTGACTGCAGGGGCCGAGAGGTGGGGTCGGGAGACTGTGCTAGGGGCCCGCACAAGGGCAGGACCTCGACTGGTTACGTTCAGTGACCGAGACGGGGCTCAGGAGTTTACACGGGCGCCTCAGAAAGGGCGGGACCCAGCCTGCTTTTATGCAGCGCTTGAGGTGAGGGCGCAGCAGTGTTTCCCGGGGGGTTGAACAAGGGGAGGACTCACCGTCGTTCGGGGACAGGGAGCCAATTTCGACTCAGGGTTGTTTGTTGGGGGCCTTGGCCAGAGGCAGAAACCACCGAGGTTGAGTGGAGGGACCAAGATGGACACGCAGGGAGGTGCGTTTTGTGTTGGAGGCGGGGAGGGTTGCCCAAGGGCAGCATCCATCCGAGTTCAGGGCGGGCACGCAGCTGTGGGCTCAGGCGCGTGTGTCGCGGGAGTCCAAGAAGGGCAAGCTCTAGACTGCTTCTTCCGTGCGCCGAGCCCGATGTGTTTCTCGGGGTCTTGAAGCACGCCAAGCCCCCGAGGCGGGTTCAGTGCCCGGAGTGAACTGCGGGATCAGGGCTTTGTCCCGGCGAGGGACCAAGGGCGGGACACAGCGAAGTGGGCGGGTAGGGAGCGAGCTGGAGGCTCCCGGTGGTGTCTTTGCCAGGTGCTTGAACGAAGGCAGGAGCCAGCCTGCTTCAGTGCAGGCATCGGGCGGTGGGCTCAGGAGTGTTTGTCAGGGTCTTGCCCACGGACAGGAAGGAGCCAGCCTGGTTCAGTGCAGGCCCGGGGCGGTGGGCTCAGGAGTGTTTGTCGTCGCCGGGCCGTGGGCGGGACCCAGCCTCCTTCAGGGCAGGCACAGAGATGGGGGCTCAGGAGTCTGTGCTGGGCGAATCAAACAAAGGCCAGACCTAGACCAGTTCAGGACAGGGACCGAGATGCAGCTTCAGGAGTATTTCCTGGGGGTAGGATCCCGGACAGGTTCAGCGCGGGGACCAAGATGCGGGCTCAGCAGTGTTCCCCGGGTGATTGAACGCGGGCACGGCCCATCCTGTCTCTGTGCAGGGACCGAGATGCGCCCTCAGGAGGGTTTCTCGAGGTCTGACCGTGGGCAGCACGCACACGGCTTCAGGGCAGAGAGCGAGAGGTGGCCTCAGGAGGACGTGTTGAGGTTGCTTCCAAGGGCAGGACCTCGACTGGTTCAGCGCAGCGCCCGAGGGGTAGGCACAGGCGCATTTGCCGGTGTCTTCAGCAAGTGCTTCCCGCAGCCGCGACCGGTGCAGGGAAGGAGATGTTGGCTCGGGGGCGTTGGACGGCGCCGTGCACCAGGGGAGGCGCCAGGCGAGGTGCGTGCCGTGGCCGCGAGGCAAGCTCAGGAGGGTCTGTCGGGGGACTGACGCCGAGCGGGACCTAGCCTCGTCCCGTGCAGGGACCGAGGGGTTGGCTCCGGAGTGCTTGTTAGGGTCCGGAAGACGCGCCGGGCACCGGCCAGTTGAGGGGAGCGACCGACGCCGGCTCAGGAGTGTTTGCCGGGGGTCGGTCCAAGGGCAGGACCTAGCCTGATTGAGGGCAGGGAACCCGATGTGGGCTCAGGAATGCTTCTCGGGGCTTGATCGTGGGAAGGACCCAGCCTGCTTCGGGGCAGGGCCTGAGACGCGCGCTCAGGATTATGTTCCCGGGACTCGACTATGCAAAGTCCCAGGAACGCCCGCGTGACTGCAGGGGCCGAGAGGTGGGGTCGGGAGACTGTGCTAGGGGCCCGCACTAGGGCAGGACCTCGACTGGTTACGTTCAGTGACCGAGACGGGGCTCAGGAGTTTACACGGGCGCCTCAGAAAGGGCGGGACCCAGCCTGCTTTTATGCAGCGCTTGAGGTGAGGGCGCAGCAGTGTTTCCCGGGGGGTTGAACAAGGGGAGGACTCACCGTCGTTCGGGGACAGGGAGCCAATTTCGACTCAGGGTTGTTTGTTGGGGGCCTTGGCCAGAGGCAGAAACCACCGAGGTTGAGTGGAGGGACCAAGATGGACACGCAGGGAGGTGCGTTTTGTGTTGGAGGCGGGGAGGGTTGCCCAAGGGCAGCATCCATCCGAGTTCAGGGCGGGCACGCAGCTGTGGGCTCAGGCGCGTGTGTCGCGGGAGTCCAAGAAGGGCAAGCTCTAGACTGCTTCTTCCGTGTGCCGAGCCCGATGTGTTTCTCGGGGTCTTGAAGCACGCCAAGCCCCCGAGGCGGGTTCAGTGCCCGGAGTGAACTGCGGGATCAGGGCTTTGTCCCGGCGAGGGACCAAGGGCGGGACACAGCGAAGTGGGCGGGAAGGGAGCGAGCTGGAGGCTCCCGGTGGTGTCTTTGCCAGGTGCTTGAACGAAGGCAGGAGCCAGCCTGCTTCAGTGCAGGCATCGGGCGGTGGGCTCAGGAGTGTTTGTCAGGGTCTTGCCCACGGACAGGAAGGAGCCAGCCTGGTTCAGTGCAGGCCCGGGGCGGTGGGCTCAGGAGTGTTTGTCGTCGCCGGGCCGTGGGCGGGACCCAGCCTCCTTCAGGGCAGGCACAGAGATGGGGGCTCAGGAGTCTGTGCTGGGCGAATCAAACAAAGGCCAGACCTAGACCAGTTCAGGACAGGGACCGAGATGCAGCTTCAGGAGTATTTCCTGGGGGTAGGATCCCGGACAGGTTCAGCGCGGGGACCAAGATGCGGGCTCAGCAGTGTTCCCCGGGTGATTGAACGAGGGCACGGCCCATCCTGTCTCTGTGCAGGGACCGAGATGCGCCCTCAGGAGGGTTTCTCGAGGTCTGACCGTGGGCAGCACGCACACGGCTTCAGGGCAGAGAGCGAGAGGTGGCCTCAGGAGGTCGTGTTGAGGTTGCTCCCAAGGGCAGGACCTCGACTGGTTCAGCGCAGCGCCCGAGGGGTAGGCACAGGCGCATTTGCCGGTGTCTTCAGCAAGTGCTACCCGCAGCCGCGACCGGTGCAGGGAAGGAGATGTTGGCTCGGCGGCGTTGGACGGCGCCGTGCACCAGGGGAGGCCCCAGGCGAGGTGCGTGCCGTGGCCGCGAGGCAAGCTCAGGAGGGTCTGTCGGGGGACTGACGCCGAGCGGGACCTAGCCTCGTCCCGTGCAGGGACCGAGGGGTTGGCTCCGGAGTGCTTGTTAGGGTCCGGAAGACGCGCCGGGCACCGGCCAGTTGAGGGGAGCGACCGACGCCGGCTCAGGAGTGTTTGCCGGGGGTCGGTCCAAGGGCAGGACCTAGCCTGATTGAGGGCAGGGAACCCGATGTGGGCTCAGGAATGCTTCTCGGGGCTTGATCGTGGGAAGGACCCAGCCTGCTTCGGGGCAGGGCCTGAGACGCGCGCTCAGGATTATGTTCCCGGGACTCGACTATGCAAAGTCCCAGGAACGCCCGCGTGACTGCAGGGGCCGAGAGGTGGGGTCGGGAGACTGTGCTAGGGGCCCGCACAAGGGCAGGACCTCGACTGGTTACGTTCAGTGACCGAGACGGGGCTCAGGAGTTTACACGGGCGCCTCAGAAAGGGCGGGACCCAGCCTGCTTTTATGCAGCGCTTGAGGTGAGGGCGCAGCAGTGTTTCCCGGGGGGTTGAACAAGGGGAGGACTCACCGTCGTTCGGGGACAGGGAGCCAATTTCGACTCAGGGTTGTTTGTTGGGGGCCTTGGCCAGAGGCAGAAACCACCGAGGTTGAGTGGAGGGACCAAGATGGACACGCAGGGAGGTGCGTTTTGTGTTGGAGGCGGGGAGGGTTGCCCAAGGGCAGCATCCATCCGAGTTCAGGGCGGGCACGCAGCTGTGGGCTCAGGCGCGTGTGTCGCGGGAGTCCAAGAAGGGCAAGCTCTAGACTGCTTCTTCCGTGCGCCGAGCCCGATGTGTTTCTCGGGGCCTTGAAGCACGCCAAGCCCCCGAGGCGGGTTCAGTGCCCGGAGTGAACTGCGGGATCAGGGCTTTGTCCCGGCGAGGGACCAAGGGCGGGACACAGCGAAGTGGGCGGGAAGGGAGCGAGCTGGAGGCTCCCGGTGGTGTCTTTGCCAGGTGCTTGAACGAAGGCAGGAGCCAGCCTGCTTCAGTGCAGGCATCGGGCGGTGGGCTCAGGAGTGTTTGTCAGGGTCTTGCCCACGGACAGGAAGGAGCCAGCCTGGTTCAGTGCAGGCCCGGGGCGGTGGGCTCAGGAGTGTTTGTCGTCGCCGGGCCGTGGGCGGGACCCAGCCTCCTTCAGGGCAGGCACAGAGATGGGGGCTCAGGAGTCTGTGCTGGGCGAATCAAACAAAGGCCAGACCTAGACCAGTTCAGGACAGGGACCGAGATGCAGCTTCAGGAGTATTTCCTGGGGGTAGGATCCCGGACAGGTTCAGCGCGGGGACCAAGATGCGGGCTCAGCAGTGTTCCCCGGGTGATTGAACGAGGGCACGGCCCATCCTGTCTCTGTGCAGGGACCGAGATGCGCCCTCAGGAGGGTTTCTCGAGGTCTGACCGTGGGCAGCACGCACACGGCTTCAGGGCAGAGAGCGAGAGGTGGCCTCAGGAGGTCGTGTTGAGGTTGCTCCCAAGGGCAGGACCTCGACTGGTTCAGCGCAGCGCCCGAGGGGTAGGCACAGGCGCATTTGCCGGTGTCTTCAGCAAGTGCTACCCGCAGCCGCGACCGGTGCAGGGAAGGAGATGTTGGCTCGGCGGCGTTGGACGGCGCCGTGCACCAGGGGAGGCCCCAGGCGAGGTGCGTGCCGTGGCCGCGAGGCAAGCTCAGGAGGGTCTGTCGGGGGACTGACGCCGAGCGGGACCTAGCCTCGTCCCGTGCAGGGACCGAGGGGTTGGCTCCGGAGTGCTTGTTAGGGTCCGGAAGACGCGCCGGGCACCGGCCAGTTGAGGGGAGCGACCGACGCCGGCTCAGGAGTGTTTGCCGGGGGTCGGTCCAAGGGCAGGACCTAGCCTGATTGAGGGCAGGGAACCCGATGTGGGCTCAGGAATGCTTCTCGGGGCTTGATCGTGGGAAGGACCCAGCCTGCTTCGGGGCAGGGCCTGAGACGCGCGCTCAGGATTATGTTCCCGGGACTCGACTATGCAAAGTCCCAGGAACGCCCGCGTGACTGCAGGGGCCGAGAGGTGGGGTCGGGAGACTGTGCTAGGGGCCCGCACTAGGGCAGGACCTCGACTGGTTACGTTCAGTGACCGAGACGGGGCTCAGGAGTTTACACGGGCGCCTCAGAAAGGGCGGGACCCAGCCTGCTTTTATGCAGCGCTTGAGGTGAGGGCGCAGCAGTGTTTCCCGGGGGGTTGAACAAGGGGAGGACTCACCGTCGTTCGGGGACAGGGAGCCAATTTCGACTCAGGATTGTTTGTTGGGGGCCTTGGCCAGAGGCAGAAACCACCGAGGTTGAGTGGAGGGACCAAGATGGACACGCAGGGAGGTGCGTTTTGTGTTGGAGGCGGGGAGGGTTGCCCAAGGGCAGCATCCATCCGAGTTCAGGGCGGGCACGCAGCTGTGGGCTCAGGCGCGTGTGTCGCGGGAGTCCAAGAAGGGCAAGCTCTAGACTGCTTCTTCCGTGCGCCGAGCCCGATGTGTTTCTCGGGGCCTTGAAGCACGCCAAGCCCCCGAGGCGGGTTCAGTGCCCGGAGTGAACTGCGGGATCAGGGCTTTGTCCCGGCGAGGGACCAAGGGCGGGACACAGCGAAGTGGGCGGGAAGGGAGCGAGCTGGAGGCTCCCGGTGGTGTCTTTGCCAGGTGCTTGAACGAAGGCAGGAGCCAGCCTGCTTCAGTGCAGGCATCGGGCGGTGGGCTCAGGAGTGTTTGTCAGGGTCTTGCCCACGGACAGGAAGGAGCCAGCCTGGTTCAGTGCAGGCCCGGGGCGGTGGGCTCAGGAGTGTTTGTCGTCGCCGGGCCGTGGGCGGGACCCAGCCTCCTTCAGGGCAGGCACAGAGATGGGGGCTCAGGAGTCTGTGCTGGGCGAATCAAACAAAGGCCAGACCTAGACCAGTTCAGGACAGGGACCGAGATGCAGCTTCAGGAGTATTTCCTGGGGGTAGGATCCCGGACAGGTTCAGCGCGGGGACCAAGATGCGGGCTCAGCAGTGTTCCCCGGGTGATTGAACGAGGGCACGGCCCATCCTGTCTCTGTGCAGGGACCGAGATGCGCCCTCAGGAGGGTTTCTCGAGGTCTGACCGTGGGCAGCACGCACACGGCTTCAGGGCAGAGAGCGAGAGGTGGCCTCAGGAGGTCGTGTTGAGGTTGCTCCCAAGGGCAGGACCTCGACTGGTTCAGCGCAGCGCCCGAGGGGTAGGCACAGGCGCATTTGCCGGTGTCTTCAGCAAGTGCTACCCGCAGCCGCGACCGGTGCAGGGAAGGAGATGTTGGCTCGGCGGCGTTGGACGGCGCCGTGCACCAGGGGAGGCCCCAGGCGAGGTGCGTGCCGTGGCCGCGAGGCAAGCTCAGGAGGGTCTGTCGGGGGACTGACGCCGAGCGGGACCTAGCCTCGTCCCGTGCAGGGACCGAGGGGTTGGCTCCGGAGTGCTTGTTAGGGTCCGGAAGACGCGCCGGGCACCGGCCAGTTGAGGGGAGCGACCGACGCCGGCTCAGGAGTGTTTGCCGGGGGTCGGTCCAAGGGCAGGACCTAGCCTGATTGAGGGCAGGGAACCCGATGTGGGCTCAGGAATGCTTCTCGGGGCTTGATCGTGGGAAGGACCCAGCCTGCTTCGGGGCAGGGCCTGAGACGCGCGCTCAGGATTATGTTCCCGGGACTCGACTATGCAAAGTCCCAGGAACGCCCGCGTGACTGCAGGGGCCGACAGGTGGGGTCGGGAGACTGTGCTAGGGGCCCGCACAAGGGCAGGACCTCGACTGGTTACGTTCAGTGACCGAGACGGGGCTCAGGAGTTTACACGGGCGCCTCAGAAAGGGCGGGACCCAGCCTGCTTTTATGCAGCGCTTGAGGTGAGGGCGCAGCAGTGTTTCCCGGGGGGTTGAACAAGGGGAGGACTCACCGTCGTTCGGGGACAGGGAGCCAATTTCGACTCAGGATTGTTTGTTGGGGGCCTTGGCCAGAGGCAGAAACCACCGAGGTTGAGTGGAGGGACCAAGATGGACACGCAGGGAGGTGCGTTTTGTGTTGGAGGCGGGGAGGGTTGCCCAAGGGCAGCATCCATCCGAGTTCAGGGCGGGCACGCAGCTGTGGGCTCAGGCGCGTGTGTCGCGGGAGTCCAAGAAGGGCAAGCTCTAGACTGCTTCTTCCGTGCGCCGAGCCCGATGTGTTTCTCGGGGCCTTGAAGCACGCCAAGCCCCCGAGGCGGGTTCAGTGCCCGGAGTGAACTGCGGGATCAGGGCTTTGTCCCGGCGAGGGACCAAGGGCGGGACACAGCGAAGTGGGCGGGAAGGGAGCGAGCTGGAGGCTCCCGGTGGTGTCTTTGCCAGGTGCTTGAACGAAGGCAGGAGCCAGCCTGCTTCAGTGCAGGCATCGGGCGGTGGGCTCAGGAGTGTTTGTCAGGGTCTTGCCCACGGACAGGAAGGAGCCAGCCTGGTTCAGTGCAGGCCCGGGGCGGTGGGCTCAGGAGTGTTTGTCGTCGCCGGGCCGTGGGCGGGACCCAGCCTCCTTCAGGGCAGGCACAGAGATGGGGGCTCAGGAGTCTGTGCTGGGCGAATCAAACAAAGGCCAGACCTAGACCAGTTCAGGACAGGGACCGAGATGCAGCTTCAGGAGTATTTCCTGGGGGTAGGATCCCGGACAGGTTCAGCGCGGGGACCAAGATGCGGGCTCAGCAGTGTTCCCCGGGTGATTGAACGAGGGCACGGCCCATCCTGTCTCTGTGCAGGGACCGAGATGCGCCCTCAGGAGGGTTTCTCGAGGTCTGACCGTGGGCAGCACGCACACGGCTTCAGGGCAGAGAGCGAGAGGTGGCCTCAGGAGGTCGTGTTGAGGTTGCTCCCAAGGGCAGGACCTCGACTGGTTCAGCGCAGCGCCCGAGGGGTAGGCACAGGCGCATTTGCCGGTGTCTTCAGCAAGTGCTACCCGCAGCCGCGACCGGTGCAGGGAAGGAGATGTTGGCTCGGCGGCGTTGGACGGCGCCGTGCACCAGGGGAGGCCCCAGGCGAGGTGCGTGCCGTGGCCGCGAAGCAAGCTCAGGAGGGTCTGTCGGGGGACTGACGCCGAGCGGGACCTAGCCTCGTCCCGTGCAGGGACCGAGGGGTTGGCTCCGGAGTGCTTGTTAGGGTCCGGAAGACGCGCCGGGCACCGGCCAGTTGAGGGGAGCGACCGACGCCGGCTCAGGAGTGTTTGCCGGGGGTCGGTCCAAGGGCAGGACCTAGCCTGATTGAGGGCAGGGAACCCGATGTGGGCTCAGGAATGCTTCTCGGGGCTTGATCGTGGGAAGGACCCAGCCTGCTTCGGGGCAGGGCCTGAGACGCGCGCTCAGGATTATGTTCCCGGGACTCGACTATGCAAAGTCCCAGGAACGCCCGCGTGACTGCAGGGGCCGAGAGGTGGGGTCGGGAGACTGTGCTAGGGGCCCGCACTAGGGCAGGACCTCGACTGGTTACGTTCAGTGACCGAGACGGGGCTCAGGAGTTTACACGGGCGCCTCAGAAAGGGCGGGACCCAGCCTGCTTTTATGCAGCGCTTGAGGTGAGGGCGCAGCAGTGTTTCCCGGGGGGTTGAACAAGGGGAGGACTCACCGTCGTTCGGGGACAGGGAGCCAATTTCGACTCAGGGTTGTTTGTTGGGGGCCTTGGCCAGAGGCAGAAACCACCGAGGTTGAGTGGAGGGACCAAGATGGACACGCAGGGAGGTGCGTTTTGTGTTGGAGGCGGGGAGGGTTGCCCAAGGGCAGCATCCATCCGAGTTCAGGGCGGGCACGCAGCTGTGGGCTCAGGCGCGTGTGTCGCGGGAGTCCAAGAAGGGCAAGCTCTAGACTGCTTCTTCCGTGTGCCGAGCCCGATGTGTTTCTCGGGGTCTTGAAGCACGCCAAGCCCCCGAGGCGGGTTCAGTGCCCGGAGTGAACTGCGGGATCAGGGCTTTGTCCCGGCGAGGGACCAAGGGCGGGACACAGCGAATTGGGCGGGAAGGGAGCGAGCTGGAGGCTCCCGGTGGTGTCTTTGCCAGGTGCTTGAACGAAGGCAGGAGCCAGCCTGCTTCAGTGCAGGCATCGGGCGGTGGGCTCAGGAGTGTTTGTCAGGGTCTTGCCCACGGACAGGAAGGAGCCAGCCTGGTTCAGTGCAGGCCCGGGGCGGTGGGCTCAGGAGTGTTTGTCGTCGCCGGGCCGTGGGCGGGACCCAGCCTCCTTCAGGGCAGGCACAGAGATGGGGGCTCAGGAGTCTGTGCTGGGCGAATCAAACAAAGGCCAGACCTAGACCAGTTCAGGACAGGGACCGAGATGCAGCTTCAGGAGTATTTCCTGGGGGTAGGATCCCGGACAGGTTCAGCGCGGGGACCAAGATGCGGGCTCAGCAGTGTTCCCCGGGTGATTGAACGAGGGCACGGCCCATCCTGTCTCTGTGCAGGGACCGAGATGCGCCCTCAGGAGGGTTTCTCGAGGTCTGACCGTGGGCAGCACGCACACGGCTTCAGGGCAGAGAGCGAGAGGTGGCCTCAGGAGGTCGTGTTGAGGTTGCTCCCAAGGGCAGGACCTCGACTGGTTCAGCGCAGCGCCCGAGGGGTAGGCACAGGCGCATTTGCCGGTGTCTTCAGCAAGTGCTACCCGCAGCCGCGACCGGTGCAGGGAAGGAGATGTTGGCTCGGCGGCGTTGGACGGCGCCGTGCACCAGGGGAGGCCCCAGGCGAGGTGCGTGCCGTGGCCGCGAGGCAAGCTCAGGAGGGTCTGTCGGGGGACTGACGCCGAGCGGGACCTAGCCTTGTCCCGTGCAGGGACCGAGGGGTTGGCTCCGGAGTGCTTGTTAGGGTCCGGAAGACGCGCCGGGCACCGGCCAGTTGAGGGGAGCGACCGACGCCGGCTCAGGAGTGTTTGCCGGGGGTCGGTCCAAGGGCAGGACCTAGCCTGATTGAGGGCAGGGAACCCGATGTGGGCTCAGGAATGCTTCTCGGGGCTTGATCGTGGGAAGGACCCAGCCTGCTTCGGGGCAGGGCCTGAGACGCGCGCTCAGGATTATGTTCCCGGGACTCGACTATGCAAAGTCCCAGGAACGCCCGCGTGACTGCAGGGGCCGAGAGGTGGGGTCGGGAGACTGTGCTAGGGGCCCGCACAAGGGCAGGACCTCGACTGGTTACGTTCAGTGACCGAGACGGGGCTCAGGAGTTTACACGGGCGCCTCAGAAAGGGCGGGACCCAGCCTGCTTTTATGCAGCGCTTGAGGTGAGGGCGCAGCAGTGTTTCCCGGGGGGTTGAACAAGGGGAGGACTCACCGTCGTTCGGGGACAGGGAGCCAATTTCGACTCAGGATTGTTTGTTGGGGGCCTTGGCCAGAGGCAGAAACCACCGAGGTTGAGTGGAGGGACCAAGATGGACACGCAGGGAGGTGCGTTTTGTGTTGGAGGCGGGGAGGGTTGCCCAAGGGCAGCATCCATCCGAGTTCAGGGCGGGCACGCAGCTGTGGGCTCAGGCGCGTGTGTCGCGGGAGTCCAAGAAGGGCAAGCTCTAGACTGCTTCTTCAGTGCGCCGAGCCCGATGTGTTTCTCGGGGCCTTGAAGCACGCCAAGCCCCCGAGGCGGGTTCAGTGCCCGGAGTGAACTGCGGGATCAGGGCTTTGTCCCGGCGAGGGACCAAGGGCGGGACACAGCGAAGTGGGCGGGAAGGGAGCGAGCTGGAGGCTCCCGGTGGTGTCTTTGCCAGGTGCTTGAACGAAGGCAGGAGCCAGCCTGCTTCAGTGCAGGCATCGGGCGGTGGGCTCAGGAGTGTTTGTCAGGGTCTTGCCCACGGACAGGAAGGAGCCAGCCTGGTTCAGTGCAGGCCCGGGGCGGTGGGCTCAGGAGTGTTTGTCGTCGCCGGGCCGTGGGCGGGACCCAGCCTCCTTCAGGGCAGGCACAGAGATGGGGGCTCAGGAGTCTGTGCTGGGCGAATCAAACAAAGGCCAGACCTAGACCAGTTCAGGACAGGGACCGAGATGCAGCTTCAGGAGTATTTCCTGGGGGTAGGATCCCGGACAGGTTCAGCGCGGGGACCAAGATGCGGGCTCAGCAGTGTTCCCCGGGTGATTGAACGAGGGCACGGCCCATCCTGTCTCTGTGCAGGGACCGAGATGCGCCCTCAGGAGGGTTTCTCGAGGTCTGACCGTGGGCAGCACGCACACGGCTTCAGGGCAGAGAGCGAGAGGTGGCCTCAGGAGGTCGTGTTGAGGTTGCTCCCAAGGGCAGGACCTCGACTGGTTCAGCGCAGCGCCCGAGGGGTAGGCACAGGCGCATTTGCCGGTGTCTTCAGCAAGTGCTACCCGCAGCCGCGACCGGTGCAGGGAAGGAGATGTTGGCTCGGCGGCGTTGGACGGCGCCGTGCACCAGGGGAGGCCCCAGGCGAGGTGCGTGCCGTGGCCGCGAGGCAAGCTCAGGAGGGTCTGTCGGGGGACTGACGCCGAGCGGGACCTAGCCTCGTCCCGTGCAGGGACCGAGGGGTTGGCTCCGGAGTGCTTGTTAGGGTCCGGAAGACGCGCCGGGCACCGGCCAGTTGAGGGGAGCGACCGACGCCGGCTCAGGAGTGTTTGCCGGGGGTCGGTCCAAGGGCAGGACCTAGCCTGATTGAGGGCAGGGAACCCGATGTGGGCTCAGGAATGCTTCTCGGGGCTTGATCGTGGGAAGGACCCAGCCTGCTTCGGGGCAGGGCCTGAGACGCGCGCTCAGGATTATGTTCCCGGGACTCGACTATGCAAAGTCCCAGGAACGCCCGCGTGACTGCAGGGGCCGAGAGGTGGGGTCGGGAGACTGTGCTAGGGGCCCGCACTAGGGCAGGACCTCGACTGGTTACGTTCAGTGACCGAGACGGGGCTCAGGAGTTTACACGGGCGCCTCAGAAAGGGCGGGACCCAGCCTGCTTTTATGCAGCGCTTGAGGTGAGGGCGCAGCAGTGTTTCCCGGGGGGTTGAACAAGGGGAGGACTCACCGTCGTTCGGGGACAGGGAGCCAATTTCGACTCAGGATTGTTTGTTGGGGGCCTTGGCCAGAGGCAGAAACCACCGAGGTTGAGTGGAGGGACCAAGATGGACACGCAGGGAGGTGCGTTTTGTGTTGGAGGCGGGGAGGGTTGCCCAAGGGCAGCATCCATCCGAGTTCAGGGCGGGCACGCAGCTGTGGGCTCAGGCGCGTGTGTCGCGGGAGTCCAAGAAGGGCAAGCTCTAGACTGCTTCTTCCGTGCGCCGAGCCCGATGTGTTTCTCGGGGCCTTGAAGCACGCCAAGCCCCCGAGGCGGGTTCAGTGCCCGGAGTGAACTGCGGGATCAGGGCTTTGTCCCGGCGAGGGACCAAGGGCGGGACACAGCGAAGTGGGCGGGAAGGGAGCGAGCTGGAGGCTCCCGGTGGTGTCTTTGCCAGGTGCTTGAACGAAGGCAGGAGCCAGCCTGCTTCAGTGCAGGCATCGGGCGGTGGGCTCAGGAGTGTTTGTCAGGGTCTTGCCCACGGACAGGAAGGAGCCAGCCTGGTTCAGTGCAGGCCCGGGGCGGTGGGCTCAGGAGTGTTTGTCGTCACCGGGCCGTGGGCGGGACCCAGCCTCCTTCAGGGCAGGCACAGAGATGGGGGCTCAGGAGTCTGTGCTGGGCGAATCAAACAAAGGCCAGACCTAGACCAGTTCAGGACAGGGACCGAGATGCAGCTTCAGGAGTATTTCCTGGGGGTAGGATCCCGGACAGGTTCAGCGCGGGGACCAAGATGCGGGCTCAGCAGTGTTCCCCGGGTGATTGAACGAGGGCACGGCCCATCCTGTCTCTGTGCAGGGACCGAGATGCGCCCTCAGGAGGGTTTCTCGAGGTCTGACCGTGGGCAGCACGCACACGGCTTCAGGGCAGAGAGCGAGAGGTGGCCTCAGGAGGTCGTGTTGAGGTTGCTCCCAAGGGCAGGACCTCGACTGGTTCAGCGCAGCGCCCGAGGGGTAGGCACAGGCGCATTTGCCGGTGTCTTCAGCAAGTGCTACCCGCAGCCGCGACCGGTGCAGGGAAGGAGATGTTGGCTCGGCGGCGTTGGACGGCGCCGTGCACCAGGGGAGGCCCCAGGCGAGGTGCGTGCCGTGGCCGCGAGGCAAGCTCAGGAGGGTCTGTCGGGGGACTGACGCCGAGCGGGACCTAGCCTCGTCCCGTGCAGGGACCGAGGGGTTGGCTCCGGAGTGCTTGTTAGGGTCCGGAAGACGCGCCGGGCACCGGCCAGTTGAGGGGAGCGACCGACGCCGGCTCAGGAGTGTTTGCCGGGGGTCGGTCCAAGGGCAGGACCTAGCCTGATTGAGGGCAGGGAACCCGATGTGGGCTCAGGAATGCTTCTCGGGGCTTGATCGTGGGAAGGACCCAGCCTGCTTCGGGGCAGGGCCTGAGACGCGCGCTCAGGATTATGTTCCCGGGACTCGACTATGCAAAGTCCCAGGAACGCCCGCGTGACTGCAGGGGCCGAGAGGTGGGGTCGGGAGACTGTGCTAGGGGCCCGCACTAGGGCAGGACCTCGACTGGTTACGTTCAGTGACCGAGACGGGGCTCAGGAGTTTACACGGGCGCCTCAGAAAGGGCGGGACCCAGCCTGCTTTTATGCAGCGCTTGAGGTGAGGGCGCAGCAGTGTTTCCCGGGGGGTTGAACAAGGGGAGGACTCACCGTCGTTCGGGGACAGGGAGCCAATTTCGACTCAGGATTGTTTGTTGGGGGCCTTGGCCAGAGGCAGAAACCACCGAGGTTGAGTGGAGGGACCAAGATGGACACGCAGGGAGGTGCGTTTTGTGTTGGAGGCGGGGAGGGTTGCCCAAGGGCAGCATCCATCCGAGTTCAGGGCGGGCACGCAGCTGTGGGCTCAGGCGCGTGTGTCGCGGGAGTCCAAGAAGGGCAAGCTCTAGACTGCTTCTTCCGTGTGCCGAGCCCGATGTGTTTCTCGGGGTCTTGAAGCACGCCAAGCCCCCGAGGCGGGTTCAGTGCCCGGAGTGAACTGCGGGATCAGGGCTTTGTCCCGGCGAGGGACCAAGGGCGGGACACAGCGAAGTGGGCGGGAAGGGAGCGAGCTGGAGGCTCCCGGTGGTGTCTTTGCCAGGTGCTTGAACGAAGGCAGGAGCCAGCCTGCTTCAGTGCAGGCATCGGGCGGTGGGCTCAGGAGTGTTTGTCAGGGTCTTGCCCACGGACAGGAAGGAGCCAGCCTGGTTCAGTGCAGGCCCGGGGCGGTGGGCTCAGGAGTGTTTGTCGTCGCCGGGCCGTGGGCGGGACCCAGCCTCCTTCAGGGCAGGCACAGAGATGGGGGCTCAGGAGTCTGTGCTGGGCGAATCAAACAAAGGCCAGACCTAGACCAGTTCAGGACAGGGACCGAGATGCAGCTTCAGGAGTATTTCCTGGGGGTAGGATCCCGGACAGGTTCAGCGCGGGGACCAAGATGCGGGCTCAGCAGTGTTCCCCGGGTGATTGAACGAGGGCACGGCCCATCCTGTCTCTGTGCAGGGACCGAGATGCGCCCTCAGGAGGGTTTCTCGAGGTCTGACCGTGGGCAGCACGCACACGGCTTCAGGGCAGAGAGCGAGAGGTGGCCTCAGGAGGTCGTGTTGAGGTTGCTCCCAAGGGCAGGACCTCGACTGGTTCAGCGCAGCGCCCGAGGGGTAGGCACAGGCGCATTTGCCGGTGTCTTCAGCAAGTGCTACCCGCAGCCGCGACCGGTGCAGGGAAGGAGATGTTGGCTCGGCGGCGTTGGACGGCGCCGTGCACCAGGGGAGGCCCCAGGCGAGGTGCGTGCCTTGGCCGCGAGGCAAGCTCAGGAGGGTCTGTCGGGGGACTGACGCCGAGCGGGACCTAGCCTTGTCCCGTGCAGGGACCGAGGGGTTGGCTCCGGAGTGCTTGTTAGGGTCCGGAAGACGCGCCGGGCACCGGCCAGTTGAGGGGAGCGACCGACGCCGGCTCAGGAGTGTTTGCCGGGGGTCGGTCCAAGGGCAGGACCTAGCCTGATTGAGGGCAGGGAACCCGATGTGGGCTCAGGAATGCTTCTCGGGGCTTGATCGTGGGAAGGACCCAGCCTGCTTCGGGGCAGGGCCTGAGACGCGCGCTCAGGATTATGTTCCCGGGACTCGACTATGCAAAGTCCCAGGAACGCCCGCGTGACTGCAGGGGCCGAGAGGTGGGGTCGGGAGACTGTGCTAGGGGCCCGCACAAGGGCAGGACCTCGACTGGTTACGTTCAGTGACCGAGACGGGGCTCAGGAGTTTACACGGGCGCCTCAGAAAGGGCGGGACCCAGCCTGCTTTTATGCAGCGCTTGAGGTGAGGGCGCAGCAGTGTTTCCCGGGGGGTTGAACAAGGGGAGGACTCACCGTCGTTCGGGGACAGGGAGCCAATTTCGACTCAGGATTGTTTGTTGGGGGCCTTGGCCAGAGGCAGAAACCACCGAGGTTGAGTGGAGGGACCAAGATGGACACGCAGGGAGGTGCGTTTTGTGTTGGAGGCGGGGAGGGTTGCCCAAGGGCAGCATCCATCCGAGTTCAGGGCGGGCACGCAGCTGTGGGCTCAGGCGCGTGTGTCGCGGGAGTCCAAGAAGGGCAAGCTCTAGACTGCTTCTTCCGTGCGCCGAGCCCGATGTGTTTCTCGGGGCCTTGAAGCACGCCAAGCCCCCGAGGCGGGTTCAGTGCCCGGAGTGAACTGCGGGATCAGGGCTTTGTCCCGGCGAGGGACCAAGGGCGGGACACAGCGAAGTGGGCGGGAAGGGAGCGAGCTGGAGGCTCCCGGTGGTGTCTTTGCCAGGTGCTTGAACGAAGGCAGGAGCCAGCCTGCTTCAGTGCAGGCATCGGGCGGTGGGCTCAGGAGTGTTTGTCAGGGTCTTGCCCACGGACAGGAAGGAGCCAGCCTGGTTCAGTGCAGGCCCGGGGCGGTGGGCTCAGGAGTGTTTGTCGTCGCCGGGCCGTGGGCGGGACCCAGCCTCCTTCAGGGCAGGCACAGAGATGGGGGCTCAGGAGTCTGTGCTGGGCGAATCAAACAAAGGCCAGACCTAGACCAGTTCAGGACAGGGACCGAGATGCAGCTTCAGGAGTATTTCCTGGGGGTAGGATCCCGGACAGGTTCAGCGCGGGGACCAAGATGCGGGCTCAGCAGTGTTCCCCGGGTGATTGAACGAGGGCACGGCCCATCCTGTCTCTGTGCAGGGACCGAGATGCGCCCTCAGGAGGGTTTCTCGAGGTCTGACCGTGGGCAGCACGCACACGGCTTCAGGGCAGAGAGCGAGAGGTGGCCTCAGGAGGTCGTGTTGAGGTTGCTCCCAAGGGCAGGACCTCGACTGGTTCAGCGCAGCGCCCGAGGGGTAGGCACAGGCGCATTTGCCGGTGTCTTCAGCAAGTGCTACCCGCAGCCGCGACCGGTGCAGGGAAGGAGATGTTGGCTCGGCGGCGTTGGACGGCGCCGTGCACCAGGGGAGGCCCCAGGCGAGGTGCGTGCCGTGGCCGCGAGGCAAGCTCAGGAGGGTCTGTCGGGGGACTGACGCCGAGCGGGACCTAGCCTCGTCCCGTGCAGGGACCGAGGGGTTGGCTCCGGAGTGCTTGTTAGGGTCCGGAAGACGCGCCGGGCACCGGCCAGTTGAGGGGAGCGACCGACGCCGGCTCAGGAGTGTTTGCCGGGGGTCGGTCCAAGGGCAGGACCTAGCCTGATTGAGGGCAGGGAACCCGATGTGGGCTCAGGAATGCTTCTCGGGGCTTGATCGTGGGAAGGACCCAGCCTGCTTCGGGGCAGGGCCTGAGACGCGCGCTCAGGATTATGTTCCCGGGACTCGACTATGCAAAGTCCCAGGAACGCCCGCGTGACTGCAGGGGCCGAGAGGTGGGGTCGGGAGACTGTGCTAGGGGCCCGCACAAGGGCAGGACCTCGACTGGTTACGTTCAGTGACCGAGACGGGGCTCAGGAGTTTACACGGGCGCCTCAGAAAGGGCGGGACCCAGCCTGCTTTTATGCAGCGCTTGAGGTGAGGGCGCAGCAGTGTTTCCCGGGGGGTTGAACAAGGGGAGGACTCACCGTCGTTCGGGGACAGGGAGCCAATTTCGACTCAGGATTGTTTGTTGGGGGCCTTGGCCAGAGGCAGAAACCACCGAGGTTGAGTGGAGGGACCAAGATGGACACGCAGGGAGGTGCGTTTTGTGTTGGAGGCGGGGAGGGTTGCCCAAGGGCAGCATCCATCCGAGTTCAGGGCGGGCACGCAGCTGTGGGCTCAGGCGCGTGTGTCGCGGGAGTCCAAGAAGGGCAAGCTCTAGACTGCTTCTTCCGTGCGCCGAGCCCGATGTGTTTCTCGGGGTCTTGAAGCACGCCAAGCCCCCGAGGCGGGTTCAGTGCCCGGAGTGAACTGCGGGATCAGGGCTTTGTCCCGGCGAGGGACCAAGGGCGGGACACAGCGAAGTGGGCGGGTAGGGAGCGAGCTGGAGGCTCCCGGTTGTGTCTTTGCCAGGTGCTTGAACGAAGGCAGGAGCCAGCCTGCTTCAGTGCAGGCATCGGGCGGTGGGCTCAGGAGTGTTTGTCAGGGTCTTGCCCACGGACAGGAAGGAGCCAGCCTGGTTCAGTGCAGGCCCGGGGCGGTGGGCTCAGGAGTGTTTGTCGTCGCCGGGCCGTGGGCGGGACCCAGCCTCCTTCAGGGCAGGCACAGAGATGGGGGCTCAGGAGTCTGTGCTGGGCGAATCAAACAAAGGCCAGACCTAGACCAGTTCAGGACAGGGACCGAGATGCAGCTTCAGGAGTATTTCCTGGGGGTAGGATCCCGGACAGGTTCAGCGCGGGGACCAAGATGCGGGCTCAGCAGTGTTCCCCGGGTGATTGAACGAGGGCACGGCCCATCCTGTCTCTGTGCAGGGACCGAGATGCGCCCTCAGGAGGGTTTCTCGAGGTCTGACCGTGGGCAGCACGCACACGGCTTCAGGGCAGAGAGCGAGAGGTGGCCTCAGGAGGTCGTGTTGAGGTTGCTCCCAAGGGCAGGACCTCGACTGGTTCAGCGCAGCGCCCGAGGGGTAGGCACAGGCGCATTTGCCGGTGTCTTCAGCAAGTGCTACCCGCAGCCGCGACCGGTGCAGGGAAGGAGATGTTGGCTCGGCGGCGTTGGACGGCGCCGTGCACCAGGGGAGGCCCCAGGCGAGGTGCGTGCCGTGGCCGCGAGGCAAGCTCAGGAGGGTCTGTCGGGGGACTGACGCCGAGCGGGACCTAGCCTCGTCCCGTGCAGGGACCGAGGGGTTGGCTCCGGAGTGCTTGTTAGGGTCCGGAAGACGCGCCGGGCACCGGCCAGTTGAGGGGAGCGACCGACGCCGGCTCAGGAGTGTTTGCCGGGGGTCGGTCCAAGGGCAGGACCTAGCCTGATTGAGGGCAGGGAACCCGATGTGGGCTCAGGAATGCTTCTCGGGGCTTGATCGTGGGAAGGACCCAGCCTGCTTCGGGGCAGGGCCTGAGACGCGCGCTCAGGATTATGTTCCCGGGACTCGACTATGCAAAGTCCCAGGAACGCCCGCGTGACTGCAGGGGCCGAGAGGTGGGGTCGGGAGACTGTGCTAGGGGCCCGCACAAGGGCAGGACCTCGACTGGTTACGTTCAGTGACCGAGACGGGGCTCAGGAGTTTACACGGGCGCCTCAGAAAGGGCGGGACCCAGCCTGCTTTTATGCAGCGCTTGAGGTGAGGGCGCAGCAGTGTTTCCCGGGGGGTTGAACAAGGGGAGGACTCACCGTCGTTCGGGGACAGGGAGCCAATTTCGACTCAGGATTGTTTGTTGGGGGCCTTGGCCAGAGGCAGAAACCACCGAGGTTGAGTGGAGGGACCAAGATGGACACGCAGGGAGGTGCGTTTTGTGTTGGAGGCGGGGAGGGTTGCCCAAGGGCAGCATCCATCCGAGTTCAGGGCGGGCACGCAGCTGTGGGCTCAGGCGCGTGTGTCGCGGGAGTCCAAGAAGGGCAAGCTCTAGACTGCTTCTTCCGTGTGCCGAGCCCGATGTGTTTCTCGGGGTCTTGAAGCACGCCAAGCCCCCGAGGCGGGTTCAGTGCCCGGAGTGAACTGCGGGATCAGGGCTTTGTCCCGGCGAGGGACCAAGGGCGGGACACAGCGAAGTGGGCGGGAAGGGAGCGAGCTGGAGGCTCCCGGTGGTGTCTTTGCCAGGTGCTTGAACGAAGGCAGGAGCCAGCCTGCTTCAGTGCAGGCATCGGGCGGTGGGCTCAGGAGTGTTTGTCAGGGTCTTGCCCACGGACAGGAAGGAGCCAGCCTGGTTCAGTGCAGGCCCGGGGCGGTGGGCTCAGGAGTGTTTGTCGTCGCCGGGCCGTGGGCGGGACCCAGCCTCCTTCAGGGCAGGCACAGAGATGGGGGCTCAGGAGTCTGTGCTGGGCGAATCAAACAAAGGCCAGACCTAGACCAGTTCAGGACAGGGACCGAGATGCAGCTTCAGGAGTATTTCCTGGGGGTAGGATCCCGGACAGGTTCAGCGCGGGGACCAAGATGCGGGCTCAGCAGTGTTCCCCGGGTGATTGAACGAGGGCACGGCCCATCCTGTCTCTGTGCAGGGACCGAGATGCGCCCTCAGGAGGGTTTCTCGAGGTCTGACCGTGGGCAGCACGCACACGGCTTCAGGGCAGAGAGCGAGAGGTGGCCTCAGGAGGTCGTGTTGAGGTTGCTCCCAAGGGCAGGACCTCGACTGGTTCAGCGCAGCGCCCGAGGGGTAGGCACAGGCGCATTTGCCGGTGTCTTCAGCAAGTGCTACCCGCAGCCGCGACCGGTGCAGGGAAGGAGATGTTGGCTCGGCGGCGTTGGACGGCGCCGTGCACCAGGGGAGGCCCCAGGCGAGGTGCGTGCCGTGGCCGCGAGGCAAGCTCAGGAGGGTCTGTCGGGGGACTGACGCCGAGCGGGACCTAGCCTCGTCCCGTGCAGGGACCGAGGGGTTGGCTCCGGAGTGCTTGTTAGGGTCCGGAAGACGCGCCGGGCACCGGCCAGTTGAGGGGAGCGACCGACGCCGGCTCAGGAGTGTTTGCCGGGGGTCGGTCCAAGGGCAGGACCTAGCCTGATTGAGGGCAGGGAACCCGATGTGGGCTCAGGAATGCTTCTCGGGGCTTGATCGTGGGAAGGACCCAGCCTGCTTCGGGGCAGGGCCTGAGACGCGCGCTCAGGATTATGTTCCCGGGACTCGACTATGCAAAGTCCCAGGAACGCCCGCGTGACTGCAGGGGCTGAGAGGTGGGGTCGGGAGACTGTGCTAGGGGCCCGCACAAGGGCAGGACCTCGACTGGTTACGTTCAGTGACCGAGACGGGGCTCAGGAGTTTACACGGGCGCCTCAGAAAGGGCGGGACCCAGCCTGCTTTTATGCAGCGCTTGAGGTGAGGGCGCAGCAGTGTTTAACGAGGGTTTGAACAAGGGGAGGACTCACCATCGTTCGGGGACAGGGAGCCAATTTCGACTCAGGATTGTTTGTTGGGGGCCTTGGCCAGAGGCAGAAACCACCGAGGTTGAGTGGAGGGACCAAGATGGACACGCAGTGAGGTGCGTTTTGTGTTGGAGGGGGGGAGGGTTGCCCAAGGGCAGCATCCATCCGAGTTCAGGGCGGGCACGCAGCTGTGGGCTCAGGCGCGTGTGTCGCGGGAGTCCAAGAAGGGCAAGCTCTAGACTGCTTCTTCCGTGCGCCGAGCCCGATGTGTTTCTCGGGGTCTTGAAGCACGCCAAGCCCCCGAGGCGGGTTCAGTGCCCGGAGTGAACTGCGGGATCAGGGCTTTGTCCCGGCGAGGGACCAAGGGCGGGACACAGCGAAGTGGGCGGGTAGGGAGCGAGCTGGAGGCTCCCGGTGGTGTCTTTGCCAGGTGCTTGAACGAAGGCAGGAGCCAGCCTGCTTCAGTGCAGGCATCGGGCGGTGGGCTCAGGAGTGTTTGTCAGGGTCTTGCCCACGGACAGGAAGGAGCCAGCCTGGTTCAGTGCAGGCCCGTGGCGGTGGGCTCAGGAGTGTTTGTCGTCGCCGGGCCGTGGGCGGGACCCAGCCTCCTTCAGGGCAGGCACAGAGATGGGGGCTCAGGAGTCTGTGCTGGGCGAATCAAACAAAGGCCAGACCTAGACCAGTTCAGGACAGGGACCGAGATGCAGCTTCAGGAGTATTTCCTGGGGGTAGGATCCCGGACAGGTTCAGCGCGGGGACCAAGATGCGGGCTCAGCAGTGTTCCCCGGGTGATTGAACGAGGGCACGGCCCATCCTGTCTCTGTGCAGGGACCGAGATGCGCCCTCAGGAGGGTTTCTCGAGGTCTGACCCTGGGCAGCACGCACACGGCTTCAGGGCAGAGAGCGAGAGGTGGCCTCAGGAGGTCGTGTTGAGGTTGCTCCCAAGGGCAGGACCTCGACTGGTTCAGCGCAGCGCCCGAGGGGTAGGCACAGGCGCATTTGCCGGTGTCTTCAGCAAGTGCTACCCGCAGCCGCGACCGGTGCAGGGAAGGAGATGTTGGCTCGGCGGCGTTGGACGGCGCCGTGCACCAGGGGAGGCCCCAGGCGAGGTGCGTGCCGTGGCCGCGAGGCAAGCTCAGGAGGGTCTGTCGGGGGACTGACGCCGAGCGGGACCTAGCCTCGTCCCGTGCAGGGACCGAGGGGTTGGCTCCGGAGTGCTTGTTAGGGTCCGGAAGACGCGCCGGGCACCGGCCAGTTGAGGGGAGCGACCGACGCCGGCTCAGGAGTGTTTGCCGGGGGTCGGTCCAAGGGCAGGACCTAGCCTGATTGAGGGCAGGGAACCCGATGTGGGCTCAGGAATGCTTCTCGGGGCTTGATCGTGGGAAGGACCCAGCCTGCTTCGGGGCAGGGCCTGAGACGCGCGCTCAGGATTATGTTCCCGGGACTCGACTATGCAAAGTCCCAGGAACGCCCGCGTGACTGCAGGGGCCGAGAGGTGGGGTCGGGAGACTGTGCTAGGGGCCCGCACAAGGGCAGGACCTCGACTGGTTACGTTCAGTGACCGAGACGGGGCTCAGGAGTTTACACGGGCGCCTCAGAAAGGGCGGGACCCAGCCTGCTTTTATGCAGCGCTTGAGGTGAGGGCGCAGCAGTGTTTCCCGGGGGGTTGAACAAGGGGAGGACTCACCGTCGTTCGGGGACAGGGAGCCAATTTCGACTCAGGATTGTTTGTTGGGGGCCTTGGCCAGAGGCAGAAACCACCGAGGTTGAGTGGAGGGACCAAGATGGACACGCAGGGAGGTGCGTTTTGTGTTGGAGGCGGGGAGGGTTGCCCAAGGGCAGCATCCATCCGAGTTCAGGGCGGGCACGCAGCTGTGGGCTCAGGCGCGTGTGTCGCGGGAGTCCAAGAAGGGCAAGCTCTAGACTGCTTCTTCCGTGCGCCGAGCCCGATGTGTTTCTCGGGGTCTTGAAGCACGCCAAGCCCCCGAGGCGGGTTCAGTGCCCGGAGTGAACTGCGGGATCAGGGCTTTGTCCCGGCGAGGGACCAAGGGCGGGACACAGCGAAGTGGGCGGGTAGGGAGCGAGCTGGAGGCTCCCGGTTGTGTCTTTGCCAGGTGCTTGAACGAAGGCAGGAGCCAGCCTGCTTCAGTGCAGGCATCGGGCGGTGGGCTCAGGAGTGTTTGTCAGGGTCTTGCCCACGGACAGGAAGGAGCCAGCCTGGTTCAGTGCAGGCCCGGGGCGGTGGGCTCAGGAGTGTTTGTCGTCGCCGGGCCGTGGGCGGGACCCAGCCTCCTTCAGGGCAGGCACAGAGATGGGGGCTCAGGAGTCTGTGCTGGGCGAATCAAACAAAGGCCAGACCTAGACCAGTTCAGGACAGGGACCGAGATGCAGCTTCAGGAGTATTTCCTGGGGGTAGGATCCCGGACAGGTTCAGCGCGGGGACCAAGATGCGGGCTCAGCAGTGTTCCCCGGGTGATTGAACGAGGGCACGGCCCATCCTGTCTCTGTGCAGGGACCGAGATGCGCCCTCAGGAGGGTTTCTCGAGGTCTGACCGTGGGCAGCACGCACACGGCTTCAGGGCAGAGAGCGAGAGGTGGCCTCAGGAGGTCGTGTTGAGGTTGCTCCCAAGGGCAGGACCTCGACTGGTTCAGCGCAGCGCCCGAGGGGTAGGCACAGGCGCATTTGCCGGTGTCTTCAGCAAGTGCTACCCGCAGCCGCGACCGGTGCAGGGAAGGAGATGTTGGCTCGGCGGCGTTGGACGGCGCCGTGCACCAGGGGAGGCCCCAGGCGAGGTGCGTGCCGTGGCCGCGAGGCAAGCTCAGGAGGGTCTGTCGGGGGACTGACGCCGAGCGGGACCTAGCCTCGTCCCGTGCAGGGACCGAGGGGTTGGCTCCGGAGTGCTTGTTAGGGTCCGGAAGACGCGCCGGGCACCGGCCAGTTGAGGGGAGCGACCGACGCCGGCTCAGGAGTGTTTGCCGGGGGTCGGTCCAAGGGCAGGACCTAGCCTGATTGAGGGCAGGGAACCCGATGTGGGCTCAGGAATGCTTCTCGGGGCTTGATCGTGGGAAGGACCCAGCCTGCTTCGGGGCAGGGCCTGAGACGCGCGCTCAGGATTATGTTCCCGGGACTCGACTATGCAAAGTCCCAGGAACGCCCGCGTGACTGCAGGGGCCGAGAGGTGGGGTCGGGAGACTGTGCTAGGGGCCCGCACAAGGGCAGGACCTCGACTGGTTACGTTCAGTGACCGAGACGGGGCTCAGGAGTTTACACGGGCGCCTCAGAAAGGGCGGGACCCAGCCTGCTTTTATGCAGCGCTTGAGGTGAGGGCGCAGCAGTGTTTCCCGGGGGGTTGAACAAGGGGAGGACTCACCGTCGTTCGGGGACAGGGAGCCAATTTCGACTCAGGATTGTTTGTTGGGGGCCTTGGCCAGAGGCAGAAACCACCGAGGTTGAGTGGAGGGACCAAGATGGACACGCAGGGAGGTGCGTTTTGTGTTGGAGGCGGGGAGGGTTGCCCAAGGGCAGCATCCATCCGAGTTCAGGGCGGGCACGCAGCTGTGGGCTCAGGCGCGTGTGTCGCGGGAGTCCAAGAAGGGCAAGCTCTAGACTGCTTCTTCCGTGTGCCGAGCCCGATGTGTTTCTCGGGGTCTTGAAGCACGCCAAGCCCCCGAGGCGGGTTCAGTGCCCGGAGTGAACTGCGGGATCAGGGCTTTGTCCCGGCGAGGGACCAAGGGCGGGACACAGCGAAGTGGGCGGGAAGGGAGCGAGCTGGAGGCTCCCGGTGGTGTCTTTGCCAGGTGCTTGAACGAAGGCAGGAGCCAGCCTGCTTCAGTGCAGGCATCGGGCGGTGGGCTCAGGAGTGTTTGTCAGGGTCTTGCCCACGGACAGGAAGGAGCCAGCCTGGTTCAGTGCAGGCCCGGGGCGGTGGGCTCAGGAGTGTTTGTCGTCGCCGGGCCGTGGGCGGGACCCAGCCTCCTTCAGGGCAGGCACAGAGATGGGGGCTCAGGAGTCTGTGCTGGGCGAATCAAACAAAGGCCAGACCTAGACCAGTTCAGGACAGGGACCGAGATGCAGCTTCAGGAGTATTTCCTGGGGGTAGGATCCCGGACAGGTTCAGCGCGGGGACCAAGATGCGGGCTCAGCAGTGTTCCCCGGGTGATTGAACGAGGGCACGGCCCATCCTGTCTCTGTGCAGGGACCGAGATGCGCCCTCAGGAGGGTTTCTCGAGGTCTGACCGTGGGCAGCACGCACACGGCTTCAGGGCAGAGAGCGAGAGGTGGCCTCAGGAGGTCGTGTTGAGGTTGCTCCCAAGGGCAGGACCTCGACTGGTTCAGCGCAGCGCCCGAGGGGTAGGCACAGGCGCATTTGCCGGTGTCTTCAGCAAGTGCTACCCGCAGCCGCGACCGGTGCAGGGAAGGAGATGTTGGCTCGGCGGCGTTGGACGGCGCCGTGCACCAGGGGAGGCCCCAGGCGAGGTGCGTGCCGTGGCCGCGAGGCAAGCTCAGGAGGGTCTGTCGGGGGACTGACGCCGAGCGGGACCTAGCCTCGTCCCGTGCAGGGACCGAGGGGTTGGCTCCGGAGTGCTTGTTAGGGTCCGGAAGACGCGCCGGGCACCGGCCAGTTGAGGGGAGCGACCGACGCCGGCTCAGGAGTGTTTGCCGGGGGTCGGTCCAAGGGCAGGACCTAGCCTGATTGAGGGCAGGGAACCCGATGTGGGCTCAGGAATGCTTCTCGGGGCTTGATCGTGGGAAGGACCCAGCCTGCTTCGGGGCAGGGCCTGAGACGCGCGCTCAGGATTATGTTCCCGGGACTCGACTATGCAAAGTCCCAGGAACGCCCGCGTGACTGCAGGGGCTGAGAGGTGGGGTCGGGAGACTGTGCTAGGGGCCCGCACAAGGGCAGGACCTCGACTGGTTACGTTCAGTGACCGAGACGGGGCTCAGGAGTTTACACGGGCGCCTCAGAAAGGGCGGGACCCAGCCTGCTTTTATGCAGCGCTTGAGGTGAGGGCGCAGCAGTGTTTAACGAGGGTTTGAACAAGGGGAGGACTCACCATCGTTCGGGGACAGGGAGCCAATTTCGACTCAGGATTGTTTGTTGGGGGCCTTGGCCAGAGGCAGAAACCACCGAGGTTGAGTGGAGGGACCAAGATGGACACGCAGGGAGGTGCGTTTTGTGTTGGAGGGGGGGAGGGTTGCCCAAGGGCAGCATCCATCCGAGTTCAGGGCGGGCACGCAGCTGTGGGCTCAGGCGCGTGTGTCGCGGGAGTCCAAGAAGGGCAAGCTCTAGACTGCTTCTTCCGTGCGCCGAGCCCGATGTGTTTCTCGGGGTCTTGAAGCACGCCAAGCCCCCGAGGCGGGTTCAGTGCCCGGAGTGAACTGCGGGATCAGGGCTTTGTCCCGGCGAGGGACCAAGGGCGGGACACAGCGAAGTGGGCGGGTAGGGAGCGAGCTGGAGGCTCCCGGTGGTGTCTTTGCCAGGTGCTTGAACGAAGGCAGGAGCCAGCCTGCTTCAGTGCAGGCATCGGGCGGTGGGCTCAGGAGTGTTTGTCAGGGTCTTGCCCACGGACAGGAAGGAGCCAGCCTGGTTCAGTGCAGGCCCGTGGCGGTGGGCTCAGGAGTGTTTGTCGTCGCCGGGCCGTGGGCGGGACCCAGCCTCCTTCAGGGCAGGCACAGAGATGGGGGCTCAGGAGTCTGTGCTGGGCGAATCAAACAAAGGCCAGACCTAGACCAGTTCAGGACAGGGACCGAGATGCAGCTTCAGGAGTATTTCCTGGGGGTAGGATCCCGGACAGGTTCAGCGCGGGGACCAAGATGCGGGCTCAGCAGTGTTCCCCGGGTGATTGAACGAGGGCACGGCCCATCCTGTCTCTGTGCAGGGACCGAGATGCGCCCTCAGGAGGGTTTCTCGAGGTCTGACCGTGGGCAGCACGCACACGGCTTCAGGGCAGAGAGCGAGAGGTGGCCTCAGGAGGTCGTGTTGAGGTTGCTCCCAAGGGCAGGACCTCGACTGGTTCAGCGCAGCGCCCGAGGGGTAGGCACAGGCGCATTTGCCGGTGTCTTCAGCAAGTGCTACCCGCAGCCGCGACCGGTGCAGGGAAGGAGATGTTGGCTCGGCGGCGTTGGACGGCGCCGTGCACCAGGGGAGGCCCCAGGCGAGGTGCGTGCCGTGGCCGCGAGGCAAGCTCAGGAGGGTCTGTCGGGGGACTGACGCCGAGCGGGACCTAGCCTCGTCCCGTGCAGGGACCGAGGGGTTGGCTCCGGAGTGCTTGTTAGGGTCCGGAAGACGCGCCGGGCACCGGCCAGTTGAGGGGAGCGACCGACGCCGGCTCAGGAGTGTTTGCCGGGGGTCGGTCCAAGGGCAGGACCTAGCCTGATTGAGGGCAGGGAACCCGATGTGGGCTCAGGAATGCTTCTCGGGGCTTGATCGTGGGAAGGACCCAGCCTGCTTCGGGGCAGGGCCTGAGACGCGCGCTCAGGATTATGTTCCCGGGACTCGACTATGCAAAGTCCCAGGAACGCCCGCGTGACTGCAGGGGCCGAGAGGTGGGGTCGGGAGACTGTGCTAGGGGCCCGCACAAGGGCAGGACCTCGACTGGTTACGTTCAGTGACCGAGACGGGGCTCAGGAGTTTACACGGGCGCCTCAGAAAGGGCGGGACCCAGCCTGCTTTTATGCAGCGCTTGAGGTGAGGGCGCAGCAGTGTTTCCCGGGGGGTTGAACAAGGGGAGGACTCACCGTCGTTCGGGGACAGGGAGCCAATTTCGACTCAGGATTGTTTGTTGGGGGCCTTGGCCAGAGGCAGAAACCACCGAGGTTGAGTGGAGGGACCAAGATGGACACGCAGGGAGGTGCGTTTTGTGTTGGAGGCGGGGAGGGTTGCCCAAGGGCAGCATCCATCCGAGTTCAGGGCGGGCACGCAGCTGTGGGCTCAGGCGCGTGTGTCGCGGGAGTCCAAGAAGGGCAAGCTCTAGACTGCTTCTTCCGTGCGCCGAGCCCGATGTGTTTCTCGGGGTCTTGAAGCACGCCAAGCCCCCGAGGCGGGTTCAGTGCCCGGAGTGAACTGCGGGATCAGGGCTTTGTCCCGGCGAGGGACCAAGGGCGGGACACAGCGAAGTGGGCGGGTAGGGAGCGAGCTGGAGGCTCCCGGTGGTGTCTTTGCCAGGTGCTTGAACGAAGGCAGGAGCCAGCCTGCTTCAGTGCAGGCATCGGGCGGTGGGCTCAGGAGTGTTTGTCAGGGTCTTGCCCACGGACAGGAAGGAGCCAGCCTGGTTCAGTGCAGGCCCGGGGCGGTGGGCTCAGGAGTGTTTGTCGTCGCCGGGCCGTGGGCGGGACCCAGCCTCCTTCAGGGCAGGCACAGAGATGGGGGCTCAGGAGTCTGTGCTGGGCGAATCAAACAAAGGCCAGACCTAGACCAGTTCAGGACAGGGACCGAGATGCAGCTTCAGGAGTATTTCCTGGGGGTAGGATCCCGGACAGGTTCAGCGCGGGGACCAAGATGCGGGCTCAGCAGTGTTCCCCGGGTGATTGAACGCGGGCACGGCCCATCCTGTCTCTGTGCAGGGACCGAGATGCGCCCTCAGGAGGGTTTCTCGAGGTCTGACCGTGGGCAGCACGCACACGGCTTCAGGGCAGAGAGCGAGAGGTGGCCTCAGGAGGACGTGTTGAGGTTGCTTCCAAGGGCAGGACCTCGACTGGTTCAGCGCAGCGCCCGAGGGGTAGGCACAGGCGCATTTGCCGGTGTCTTCAGCAAGTGCTACCCGCAGCCGCGACCGGTGCAGGGAAGGAGATGTTGGCTCGGCGGCGTTGGACGGCGCCGTGCACCAGGGGAGGCCCCAGGCGAGGTGCGTGCCGTGGCCGCGAGGCAAGCTCAGGAGGGTCTGTCGGGGGACTGACGCCGAGCGGGACCTAGCCTCGTCCCGTGCAGGGACCGAGGGGTTGGCTCCGGAGTGCTTGTTAGGGTCCGGAAGACGCGCCGGGCACCGGCCAGTTGAGGGGAGCGACCGACGCCGGCTCAGGAGTGTTTGCCGGGGGTCGGTCCAAGGGCAGGACCTAGCCTGATTGAGGGCAGGGAACCCGATGTGGGCTCAGGAATGCTTCTCGGGGCTTGATCGTGGGAAGGACCCAGCCTGCTTCGGGGCAGGGCCTGAGACGCGCGCTCAGGATTATGTTCCCGGGACTCGACTATGCAAAGTCCCAGGAACGCCCGCGTGACTGCAGGGGCCGAGAGGTGGGGTCGGGAGACTGTGCTAGGGGCCCGCACAAGGGCAGGACCTCGACTGGTTACGTTCAGTGACCGAGACGGGGCTCAGGAGTTTACACGGGCGCCTCAGAAAGGGCGGGACCCAGCCTGCTTTTATGCAGCGCTTGAGGTGAGGGCGCAGCAGTGTTTCCCGGGGGGTTGAACAAGGGGAGGACTCACCGTCGTTCGGGGACAGGGAGCCAATTTCGACTCAGGATTGTTTGTTGGGGGCCTTGGCCAGAGGCAGAAACCACCGAGGTTGAGTGGAGGGACCAAGATGGACACGCAGGGAGGTGCGTTTTGTGTTGGAGGCGGGGAGGGTTGCCCAAGGGCAGCATCCATCCGAGTTCAGGGCGGGCACGCAGCTGTGGGCTCAGGCGCGTGTGTCGCGGGAGTCCAAGAAGGGCAAGCTCTAGACTGCTTCTTCCGTGCGCCGAGCCCGATGTGTTTCTCGGGGTCTTGAAGCACGCCAAGCCCCCGAGGCGGGTTCAGTGCCCGGAGTGAACTGCGGGATCAGGGCTTTGTCCCGGCGAGGGACCAAGGGCGGGACACAGCGAAGTGGGCGGGTAGGGAGCGAGCTGGAGGCTCCCGGTGGTGTCTTTGCCAGGTGCTTGAACGAAGGCAGGAGCCAGCCTGCTTCAGTGCAGGCATCGGGCGGTGGGCTCAGGAGTGTTTGTCAGGGTCTTGCCCACGGACAGGAAGGAGCCAGCCTGGTTCAGTGCAGGCCCGGGGCGGTGGGCTCAGGAGTGTTTGTCGTCGCCGGGCCGTGGGCGGGACCCAGCCTCCTTCAGGGCAGGCACAGAGATGGGGGCTCAGGAGTCTGTGCTGGGCGAATCAAACAAAGGCCAGACCTAGACCAGTTCAGGACAGGGACCGAGATGCAGCTTCAGGAGTATTTCCTGGGGGTAGGATCCCGGACAGGTTCAGCGCGGGGACCAAGATGCGGGCTCAGCAGTGTTCCCCGGGTGATTGAACGCGGGCACGGCCCATCCTGTCTCTGTGCAGGGACCGAGATGCGCCCTCAGGAGGGTTTCTCGAGGTCTGACCGTGGGCAGCACGCACACGGCTTCAGGGCAGAGAGCGAGAGGTGGCCTCAGGAGGACGTGTTGAGGTTGCTTCCAAGGGCAGGACCTCGACTGGTTCAGCGCAGCGCCCGAGGGGTAGGCACAGGCGCATTTGCCGGTGTCTTCAGCAAGTGCTTCCCGCAGCCGCGACCGGTGCAGGGAAGGAGATGTTGGCTCGGGGGCGTTGGACGGCGCCGTGCACCAGGGGAGGCGCCAGGCGAGGTGCGTGCCGTGGCCGCGAGGCAAGCTCAGGAGGGTCTGTCGGGGGACTGACGCCGAGCGGGACCTAGCCTCGTCCCGTGCAGGGACCGAGGGGTTGGCTCCGGAGTGCTTGTTAGGGTCCGGAAGACGCGCCGGGCACCGGCCAGTTGAGGGGAGCGACCGACGCCGGCTCAGGAGTGTTTGCCGGGGGTCGGTCCAAGGGCAGGACCTAGCCTGATTGAGGGCAGGGAACCCGATGTGGGCTCAGGAATGCTTCTCGGGGCTTGATCGTGGGAAGGACCCAGCCTGCTTCGGGGCAGGGCCTGAGACGCGCGCTCAGGATTATGTTCCCGGGACTCGACTATGCAAAGTCCCAGGAACGCCCGCGTGACTGCAGGGGCCGAGAGGTGGGGTCGGGAGACTGTGCTAGGGGCCCGCACTAGGGCAGGACCTCGACTGGTTACGTTCAGTGACCGAGACGGGGCTCAGGAGTTTACACGGGCGCCTCAGAAAGGGCGGGACCCAGCCTGCTTTTATGCAGCGCTTGAGGTGAGGGCGCAGCAGTGTTTCCCGGGGGGTTGAACAAGGGGAGGACTCACCGTCGTTCGGGGACAGGGAGCCAATTTCGACTCAGGGTTGTTTGTTGGGGGCCTTGGCCAGAGGCAGAAACCACCGAGGTTGAGTGGAGGGACCAAGATGGACACGCAGGGAGGTGCGTTTTGTGTTGGAGGCGGGGAGGGTTGCCCAAGGGCAGCATCCATCCGAGTTCAGGGCGGGCACGCAGCTGTGGGCTCAGGCGCGTGTGTCGCGGGAGTCCAAGAAGGGCAAGCTCTAGACTGCTTCTTCCGTGTGCCGAGCCCGATGTGTTTCTCGGGGTCTTGAAGCACGCCAAGCCCCCGAGGCGGGTTCAGTGCCCGGAGTGAACTGCGGGATCAGGGCTTTGTCCCGGCGAGGGACCAAGGGCGGGACACAGCGAAGTGGGCGGGAAGGGAGCGAGCTGGAGGCTCCCGGTGGTGTCTTTGCCAGGTGCTTGAACGAAGGCAGGAGCCAGCCTGCTTCAGTGCAGGCATCGGGCGGTGGGCTCAGGAGTGTTTGTCAGGGTCTTGCCCACGGACAGGAAGGAGCCAGCCTGGTTCAGTGCAGGCCCGGGGCGGTGGGCTCAGGAGTGTTTGTCGTCGCCGGGCCGTGGGCGGGACCCAGCCTCCTTCAGGGCAGGCACAGAGATGGGGGCTCAGGAGTCTGTGCTGGGCGAATCAAACAAAGGCCAGACCTAGACCAGTTCAGGACAGGGACCGAGATGCAGCTTCAGGAGTATTTCCTGGGGGTAGGATCCCGGACAGGTTCAGCGCGGGGACCAAGATGCGGGCTCAGCAGTGTTCCCCGGGTGATTGAACGAGGGCACGGCCCATCCTGTCTCTGTGCAGGGACCGAGATGCGCCCTCAGGAGGGTTTCTCGAGGTCTGACCGTGGGCAGCACGCACACGGCTTCAGGGCAGAGAGCGAGAGGTGGCCTCAGGAGGTCGTGTTGAGGTTGCTCCCAAGGGCAGGACCTCGACTGGTTCAGCGCAGCGCCCGAGGGGTAGGCACAGGCGCATTTGCCGGTGTCTTCAGCAAGTGCTACCCGCAGCCGCGACCGGTGCAGGGAAGGAGATGTTGGCTCGGCGGCGTTGGACGGCGCCGTGCACCAGGGGAGGCCCCAGGCGAGGTGCGTGCCGTGGCCGCGAGGCAAGCTCAGGAGGGTCTGTCGGGGGACTGACGCCGAGCGGGACCTAGCCTCGTCCCGTGCAGGGACCGAGGGGTTGGCTCCGGAGTGCTTGTTAGGGTCCGGAAGACGCGCCGGGCACCGGCCAGTTGAGGGGAGCGACCGACGCCGGCTCAGGAGTGTTTGCCGGGGGTCGGTCCAAGGGCAGGACCTAGCCTGATTGAGGGCAGGGAACCCGATGTGGGCTCAGGAATGCTTCTCGGGGCTTGATCGTGGGAAGGACCCAGCCTGCTTCGGGGCAGGGCCTGAGACGCGCGCTCAGGATTATGTTCCCGGGACTCGACTATGCAAAGTCCCAGGAACGCCCGCGTGACTGCAGGGGCCGAGAGGTGGGGTCGGGAGACTGTGCTAGGGGCCCGCACAAGGGCAGGACCTCGACTGGTTACGTTCAGTGACCGAGACGGGGCTCAGGAGTTTACACGGGCGCCTCAGAAAGGGCGGGACCCAGCCTGCTTTTATGCAGCGCTTGAGGTGAGGGCGCAGCAGTGTTTCCCGGGGGGTTGAACAAGGGGAGGACTCACCGTCGTTCGGGGACAGGGAGCCAATTTCGACTCAGGATTGTTTGTTGGGGGCCTTGGCCAGAGGCAGAAACCACCGAGGTTGAGTGGAGGGACCAAGATGGACACGCAGGGAGGTGCGTTTTGTGTTGGAGGCGGGGAGGGTTGCCCAAGGGCAGCATCCATCCGAGTTCAGGGCGGGCACGCAGCTGTGGGCTCAGGCGCGTGTGTCGCGGGAGTCCAAGAAGGGCAAGCTCTAGACTGCTTCTTCCGTGCGCCGAGCCCGATGTGTTTCTCGGGGTCTTGAAGCACGCCAAGCCCCCGAGGCGGGTTCAGTGCCCGGAGTGAACTGCGGGATCAGGGCTTTGTCCCGGCGAGGGACCAAGGGCGGGACACAGCGAAGTGGGCGGGTAGGGAGCGAGCTGGAGGCTCCCGGTGGTGTCTTTGCCAGGTGCTTGAACGAAGGCAGGAGCCAGCCTGCTTCAGTGCAGGCATCGGGCGGTGGGCTCAGGAGTGTTTGTCAGGGTCTTGCCCACGGACAGGAAGGAGCCAGCCTGGTTCAGTGCAGGCCCGGGGCGGTGGGCTCAGGAGTGTTTGTCGTCGCCGGGCCGTGGGCGGGACCCAGCCTCCTTCAGGGCAGGCACAGAGATGGGGGCTCAGGAGTCTGTGCTGGGCGAATCAAACAAAGGCCAGACCTAGACCAGTTCAGGACAGGGACCGAGATGCAGCTTCAGGAGTATTTCCTGGGGGTAGGATCCCGGACAGGTTCAGCGCGGGGACCAAGATGCGGGCTCAGCAGTGTTCCCCGGGTGATTGAACGAGGGCACGGCCCATCCTGTCTCTGTGCAGGGACCGAGATGCGCCCTCAGGAGGGTTTCTCGAGGTCTGACCGTGGGCAGCACGCACACGGCTTCAGGGCAGAGAGCGAGAGGTGGCCTCAGGAGGTCGTGTTGAGGTTGCTCCCAAGGGCAGGACCTCGACTGGTTCAGCGCAGCGCCCGAGGGGTAGGCACAGGCGCATTTGCCGGTGTCTTCAGCAAGTGCTACCCGCAGCCGCGACCGGTGCAGGGAAGGAGATGTTGGCTCGGCGGCGTTGGACGGCGCCGTGCACCAGGGGAGGCCCCAGGCGAGGTGCGTGCCGTGGCCGCGAGGCAAGCTCAGGAGGGTCTGTCGGGGGACTGACGCCGAGCGGGACCTAGCCTCGTCCCGTGCAGGGACCGAGGGGTTGGCTCCGGAGTGCTTGTTAGGGTCCGGAAGACGCGCCGGGCACCGGCCAGTTGAGGGGAGCGACCGACGCCGGCTCAGGAGTGTTTGCCGGGGGTCGGTCCAAGGGCAGGACCTAGCCTGATTGAGGGCAGGGAACCCGATGTGGGCTCAGGAATGCTTCTCGGGGCTTGATCGTGGGAAGGACCCAGCCTGCTTCGGGGCAGGGCCTGAGACGCGCGCTCAGGATTATGTTCCCGGGACTCGACTATGCAAAGTCCCAGGAACGCCCGCGTGACTGCAGGGGCCGACAGGTGGGGTCGGGAGACTGTGCTAGGGGCCCGCACAAGGGCAGGACCTCGACTGGTTACGTTCAGTGACCGAGACGGGGCTCAGGAGTTTACACGGGCGCCTCAGAAAGGGCGGGACCCAGCCTGCTTTTATGCAGCGCTTGAGGTGAGGGCGCAGCAGTGTTTCCCGGGGGGTTGAACAAGGGGAGGACTCACCGTCGTTCGGGGACAGGGAGCCAATTTCGACTCAGGATTGTTTGTTGGGGGCCTTGGCCAGAGGCAGAAACCACCGAGGTTGAGTGGAGGGACCAAGATGGACACGCAGGGAGGTGCGTTTTGTGTTGGAGGCGGGGAGGGTTGCCCAAGGGCAGCATCCATCCGAGTTCAGGGCGGGCACGCAGCTGTGGGCTCAGGCGCGTGTGTCGCGGGAGTCCAAGAAGGGCAAGCTCTAGACTGCTTCTTCCGTGCGCCGAGCCCGATGTGTTTCTCGGGGTCTTGAAGAACGCCAAGCCCCCGAGGCGGGTTCAGTGCCCGGAGTGAACTGCGGGATCAGGGCTTTGTCCCGGCGAGGGACCAAGGGCGGGACACAGCGAAGTGGGCGGGTAGGGAGCGAGCTGGAGGCTCCCGGTGGTGTCTTTGCCAGGTGCTTGAACGAAGGCAGGAGCCAGCCTGCTTCAGTGCAGGCATCGGGCGGTGGGCTCAGGAGTGTTTGTCAGGGTCTTGCCCACGGACAGGAAGGAGCCAGCCTGGTTCAGTGCAGGCCCGGGGCGGTGGGCTCAGGAGTGTTTGTCGTCGCCGGGCCTTGGGCGGGACCCAGCCTCCTTCAGGGCAGGCACAGAGATGGGGGCTCAGGAGTCTGTGCTGGGCGAATCAAACAAAGGCCAGACCTAGACCAGTTCAGGACAGGGACCGAGATGCAGCTTCAGGAGTATTTCCTGGGGGTAGGATCCCGGACAGGTTCAGCGCGGGGACCAAGATGCGGGCTCAGCAGTGTTCCCCGGGTGATTGAACGAGGGCACGGCCCATCCTGTCTCTGTGCAGGGACCGAGATGCGCCCTCAGGAGGGTTTCTCGAGGTCTGACCGTGGGCAGCACGCACACGGCTTCAGGGCAGAGAGCGAGAGGTGGCCTCAGGAGGTCGTGTTGAGGTTGCTCCCAAGGGCAGGACCTCGACTGGTTCAGCGCAGCGCCCGAGGGGTAGGCACAGGCGCATTTGCCGGTGTCTTCAGCAAGTGCTACCCGCAGCCGCGACCGGTGCAGGGAAGGAGATGTTGGCTCGGCGGCGTTGGACGGCGCCGTGCACCAGGGGAGGCCCCAGGCGAGGTGCGTGCCGTGGCCGCGAGGCAAGCTCAGGAGGGTCTGTCGGGGGACTGACGCCGAGCGGGACCTAGCCTCGTCCCGTGCAGGGACCGAGGGGTTGGCTCCGGAGTGCTTGTTAGGGTCCGGAAGACGCGCCGGGCACCGGCCAGTTGAGGGGAGCGACCGACGCCGGCTCAGGAGTGTTTGCCGGGGGTCGGTCCAAGGGCAGGACCTAGCCTGATTGAGGGCAGGGAACCCGATGTGGGCTCAGGAATGCTTCTCGGGGCTTGATCGTGGGAAGGACCCAGCCTGCTTCGGGGCAGGGCCTGAGACGCGCGCTCAGGATTATGTTCCCGGGACTCGACTATGCAAAGTCCCAGGAACGCCCGCGTGACTGCAGGGGCCGAGAGGTGGGGTCGGGAGACTGTGCTAGGGGCCCGCACAAGGGCAGGACCTCGACTGGTTACGTTCAGTGACCGAGACGGGGCTCAGGAGTTTACACGGGCGCCTCAGAAAGGGCGGGACCCAGCCTGCTTTTATGCAGCGCTTGAGGTGAGGGCGCAGCAGTGTTTCCCGGGGGGTTGAACAAGGGGAGGACTCACCGTCGTTCGGGGACAGGGAGCCAATTTCGACTCAGGATTGTTTGTTGGGGGCCTTGGCCAGAGGCAGAAACCACCGAGGTTGAGTGGAGGGACCAAGATGGACACGCAGGGAGGTGCGTTTTGTGTTGGAGGCGGGGAGGGTTGCCCAAGGGCAGCATCCATCCGAGTTCAGGGCGGGCACGCAGCTGTGGGCTCAGGCGCGTGTGTCGCGGGAGTCCAAGAAGGGCAAGCTCTAGACTGCTTCTTCCGTGCGCCGAGCCCGATGTGTTTCTCGGGGCCTTGAAGCACGCCAAGCCCCCGAGGCGGGTTCAGTGCCGGGAGTGAACTGCGGGATCAGGGCTTTGTCCCGGCGAGGGACCAAGGGCGGGACACAGCGAAGTGGGCGGGAAGGGAGCGAGCTGGAGGCTCCCGGTGGTGTCTTTGCCAGGTGCTTGAACGAAGGCAGGAGCCAGCCTGCTTCAGTGCAGGCATCGGGCGGTGGGCTCAGGAGTGTTTGTCAGGGTCTTGCCCACGGACAGGAAGGAGCCAGCCTGGTTCAGTGCAGGCCCGGGGCGGTGGGCTCAGGAGTGTTTGTCGTCGCCGGGCCGTGGGCGGGACCCAGCCTCCTTCAGGGCAGGCACAGAGATGGGGGCTCAGGAGTCTGTGCTGGGCGAATCAAACAAAGGCCAGACCTAGACCAGTTCAGGACAGGGACCGAGATGCAGCTTCAGGAGTATTTCCTGGGGGTAGGATCCCGGACAGGTTCAGCGCGGGGACCAAGATGCGGGCTCAGCAGTGTTCCCCGGGTGATTGAACGAGGGCACGGCCCATCCTGTCTCTGTGCAGGGACCGAGATGCGCCCTCAGGAGGGTTTCTCGAGGTCTGACCGTGGGCAGCACGCACACGGCTTCAGGGCAGAGAGCGAGAGGTGGCCTCAGGAGGTCGTGTTGAGGTTGCTCCCAAGGGCAGGACCTCGACTGGTTCAGCGCAGCGCCCGAGGGGTAGGCACAGGCGCATTTGCCGGTGTCTTCAGCAAGTGCTACCCGCAGCCGCGACCGGTGCAGGGAAGGAGATGTTGGCTCGGCGGCGTTGGACGGCGCCGTGCACCAGGGGAGGCCCCAGGCGAGGTGCGTGCCGTGGCCGCGAGGCAAGCTCAGGAGGGTCTGTCGGGGGACTGACGCCGAGCGGGACCTAGCCTCGTCCCGTGCAGGGACCGAGGGGTTGGCTCCGGAGTGCTTGTTAGGGTCCGGAAGACGCGCCGGGCACCGGCCAGTTGAGGGGAGCGACCGACGCCGGCTCAGGAGTGTTTGCCGGGGGTCGGTCCAAGGGCAGGACCTAGCCTGATTGAGGGCAGGGAACCCGATGTGGGCTCAGGAATGCTTCTCGGGGCTTGATCGTGGGAAGGACCCAGCCTGCTTCGGGGCAGGGCCTGAGACGCGCGCTCAGGATTATGTTCCCGGGACTCGACTATGCAAAGTCCCAGGAACGCCCGCGTGACTGCAGGGGCCGAGAGGTGGGGTCGGGAGACTGTGCTAGGGGCCCGCACAAGGGCAGGACCTCGACTGGTTACGTTCAGTGACCGAGACGGGGCTCAGGAGTTTACACGGGCGCCTCAGAAAGGGCGGGACCCAGCCTGCTTTTATGCAGCGCTTGAGGTGAGGGCGCAGCAGTGTTTCCCGGGGGGTTGAACAAGGGGAGGACTCACCGTCGTTCGGGGACAGGGAGCCAATTTCGACTCAGGATTGTTTGTTGGGGGCCTTGGCCAGAGGCAGAAACCACCGAGGTTGAGTGGAGGGACCAAGATGGACACGCAGGGAGGTGCGTTTTGTGTTGGAGGCGGGGAGGGTTGCCCAAGGGCAGCATCCATCCGAGTTCAGGGCGGGCACGCAGCTGTGGGCTCAGGCGCGTGTGTCGCGGGAGTCCAAGAAGGGCAAGCTCTAGACTGCTTCTTCCGTGCGCCGAGCCCGATGTGTTTCTCGGGGTCTTGAAGCACGCCAAGCCCCCGAGGCGGGTTCAGTGCCCGGAGTGAACTGCGGGATCAGGGCTTTGTCCCGGCGAGGGACCAAGGGCGGGACACAGCGAAGTGGGCGGGTAGGGAGCGAGCTGGAGGCTCCCGGTGGTGTCTTTGCCAGGTGCTTGAACGAAGGCAGGAGCCAGCCTGCTTCAGTGCAGGCATCGGGCGGTGGGCTCAGGAGTGTTTGTCAGGGTCTTGCCCACGGACAGGAAGGAGCCAGCCTGGTTCAGTGCAGGCCCGGGGCGGTGGGCTCAGGAGTGTTTGTCGTCGCCGGGCCGTGGGCGGGACCCAGCCTCCTTCAGGGCAGGCACAGAGATGGGGGCTCAGGAGTCTGTGCTGGGCGAATCAAACAAAGGCCAGACCTAGACCAGTTCAGGACAGGGACCGAGATGCAGCTTCAGGAGTATTTCCTGGGGGTAGGATCCCGGACAGGTTCAGCGCGGGGACCAAGATGCGGGCTCAGCAGTGTTCCCCGGGTGATTGAACGCGGGCACGGCCCATCCTGTCTCTGTGCAGGGACCGAGATGCGCCCTCAGGAGGGTTTCTCGAGGTCTGACCGTGGGCAGCACGCACACGGCTTCAGGGCAGAGAGCGAGAGGTGGCCTCAGGAGGACGTGTTGAGGTTGCTTCCAAGGGCAGGACCTCGACTGGTTCAGCGCAGCGCCCGAGGGGTAGGCACAGGCGCATTTGCCGGTGTCTTCAGCAAGTGCTTCCCGCAGCCGCGACCGGTGCAGGGAAGGAGATGTTGGCTCGGGGGCGTTGGACGGCGCCGTGCACCAGGGGAGGCGCCAGGCGAGGTGCGTGCCGTGGCCGCGAGGCAAGCTCAGGAGGGTCTGTCGGGGGACTGACGCCGAGCGGGACCTAGCCTCGTCCCGTGCAGGGACCGAGGGGTTGGCTCCGGAGTGCTTGTTAGGGTCCGGAAGACGCGCCGGGCACCGGCCAGTTGAGGGGAGCGACCGACGCCGGCTCAGGAGTGTTTGCCGGGGGTCGGTCCAAGGGCAGGACCTAGCCTGATTGAGGGCAGGGAACCCGATGTGGGCTCAGGAATGCTTCTCGGGGCTTGATCGTGGGAAGGACCCAGCCTGCTTCGGGGCAGGGCCTGAGACGCGCGCTCAGGATTATGTTCCCGGGACTCGACTATGCAAAGTCCCAGGAACGCCCGCGTGACTGCAGGGGCCGAGAGGTGGGGTCGGGAGACTGTGCTAGGGGCCCGCACAAGGGCAGGACCTCGACTGGTTACGTTCAGTGACCGAGACGGGGCTCAGGAGTTTACACGGGCGCCTCAGAAAGGGCGGGACCCAGCCTGCTTTTATGCAGCGCTTGAGGTGAGGGCGCAGCAGTGTTTCCCGGGGGGTTGAACAAGGGGAGGACTCACCGTCGTTCGGGGACAGGGAGCCAATTTCGACTCAGGATTGTTTGTTGGGGGCCTTGGCCAGAGGCAGAAACCACCGAGGTTGAGTGGAGGGACCAAGATGGACACGCAGGGAGGTGCGTTTTGTGTTGGAGGCGGGGAGGGTTGCCCAAGGGCAGCATCCATCCGAGTTCAGGGCGGGCACGCAGCTGTGGGCTCAGGCGCGTGTGTCGCGGGAGTCCAAGAAGGGCAAGCTCTAGACTGCTTCTTCCGTGCGCCGAGCCCGATGTGTTTCTCGGGGTCTTGAAGCACGCCAAGCCCCCGAGGCGGGTTCAGTGCCCGGAGTGAACTGCGGGATCAGGGCTTTGTCCCGGCGAGGGACCAAGGGCGGGACACAGCGAAGTGGGCGGGTAGGGAGCGAGCTGGAGGCTCCCGGTGGTGTCTTTGCCAGGTGCTTGAACGAAGGCAGGAGCCAGCCTGCTTCAGTGCAGGCATCGGGCGGTGGGCTCAGGAGTGTTTGTCAGGGTCTTGCCCACGGACAGGAAGGAGCCAGCCTGGTTCAGTGCAGGCCCGGGGCGGTGGGCTCAGGAGTGTTTGTCGTCGCCGGGCCGTGGGCGGGACCCAGCCTCCTTCAGGGCAGGCACAGAGATGGGGGCTCAGGAGTCTGTGCTGGGCGAATCAAACAAAGGCCAGACCTAGACCAGTTCAGGACAGGGACCGAGATGCAGCTTCAGGAGTATTTCCTGGGGGTAGGATCCCGGACAGGTTCAGCGCGGGGACCAAGATGCGGGCTCAGCAGTGTTCCCCGGGTGATTGAACGCGGGCACGGCCCATCCTGTCTCTGTGCAGGGACCGAGATGCGCCCTCAGGAGGGTTTCTCGAGGTCTGACCGTGGGCAGCACGCACACGGCTTCAGGGCAGAGAGCGAGAGGTGGCCTCAGGAGGACGTGTTGAGGTTGCTTCCAAGGGCAGGACCTCGACTGGTTCAGCGCAGCGCCCGAGGGGTAGGCACAGGCGCATTTGCCGGTGTCTTCAGCAAGTGCTTCCCGCAGCCGCGACCGGTGCAGGGAAGGAGATGTTGGCTCGGGGGCGTTGGACGGCGCCGTGCACCAGGGGAGGCCCCAGGCGAGGTGCGTGCCGTGGCCGCGAGGCAAGCTCAGGAGGGTCTGTCGGGGGACTGACGCCGAGCGGGACCTAGCCTCGTCCCGTGCAGGGACCGAGGGGTTGGCTCCGGAGTGCTTGTTAGGGTCCGGAAGACGCGCCGGGCACCGGCCAGTTGAGGGGAGCGACCGACGCCGGCTCAGGAGTGTTTGCCGGGGGTCGGTCCAAGGGCAGGACCTAGCCTGATTGAGGGCAGGGAACCCGATGTGGGCTCAGGAATGCTTCTCGGGGCTTGATCGTGGGAAGGACCCAGCCTGCTTCGGGGCAGGGCCTGAGACGCGCGCTCAGGATTATGTTCCCGGGACTCGACTATGCAAAGTCCCAGGAACGCCCGCGTGACTGCAGGGGCCGAGAGGTGGGGTCGGGAGACTGTGCTAGGGGCCCGCACAAGGGCAGGACCTCGACTGGTTACGTTCAGTGACCGAGACGGGGCTCAGGAGTTTACACGGGCGCCTCAGAAAGGGCGGGACCCAGCCTGCTTTTATGCAGCGCTTGAGGTGAGGGCGCAGCAGTGTTTCCCGGGGGGTTGAACAAGGGGAGGACTCACCATCGTTCGGGGACAGGGAGCCAATTTCGACTCAGGGTTGTTTGTTGGGGGCCTTGGCCAGAGGCAGAAACCACCGAGGTTGAGTGGAGGGACCAAGATGGACACGCAGGGAGGTGCGTTTTGTGTTGGAGGCGGGGAGGGTTGCCCAAGGGCAGCATCCATCCGAGTTCAGGGCGGGCACGCAGCTGTGGGCTCAGGCGCGTGTGTCGCGGGAGTCCAAGAAGGGCAAGCTCTAGACTGCTTCTTCCGTGCGCCGAGCCCGATGTGTTTCTCGGGGTCTTGAAGCACGCCAAGCCCCCGAGGCGGGTTCAGTGCCCGGAGTGAACTGCGGGATCAGGGCTTTGTCCCGGCGAGGGACCAAGGGCGGGACACAGCGAAGTGGGCGGGTAGGGAGCGAGCTGGAGGCTCCCGGTGGTGTCTTTGCCAGGTGCTTGAACGAAGGCAGGAGCCAGCCTGCTTCAGTGCAGGCATCGGGCGGTGGGCTCAGGAGTGTTTGTCAGGGTCTTGCCCACGGACAGGAAGGAGCCAGCCTGGTTCAGTGCAGGCCCGGGGCGGTGGGCTCAGGAGTGTTTGTCGTCGCCGGGCCGTGGGCGGGACCCAGCCTCCTTCAGGGCAGGCACAGAGATGGGGGCTCAGGAGTCTGTGCTGGGCGAATCAAACAAAGGCCAGACCTAGACCAGTTCAGGACAGGGACCGAGATGCAGCTTCAGGAGTATTTCCTGGGGGTAGGATCCCGGACAGGTTCAGCGCGGGGACCAAGATGCGGGCTCAGCAGTGTTCCCCGGGTGATTGAACGCGGGCACGGCCCATCCTGTCTCTGTGCAGGGACCGAGATGCGCCCTCAGGAGGGTTTCTCGAGGTCTGACCGTGGGCAGCACGCACACGGCTTCAGGGCAGAGAGCGAGAGGTGGCCTCAGGAGGACGTGTTGAGGTTGCTTCCAAGGGCAGGACCTCGACTGGTTCAGCGCAGCGCCCGAGGGGTAGGCACAGGCGCATTTGCCGGTGTCTTCAGCAAGTGCTTCCCGCAGCCGCGCCCGGTGCAGGGAAGGAGATGTTGGCTCGGGGGCGTTGGACGGCGCCGTGCACCAGGGGAGGCGCCAGGCGAGGTGCGTGCCGTGGCCGCGAGGCAAGCTCAGGAGGGTCTGTCGGGGGACTGACGCCGAGCGGGACCTAGCCTCGTCCCGTGCAGGGACCGAGGGGTTGGCTCCGGAGTGCTTGTTAGGGTCCGGAAGACGCGCCGGGCACCGGCCAGTTGAGGGGAGCGACCGACGCCGGCTCAGGAGTGTTTGCCGGGGGTCGGTCCAAGGGCAGGACCTAGCCTGATTGAGGGCAGGGAACCCGATGTGGGCTCAGGAATGCTTCTCGGGGCTTGATCGTGGGAAGGACCCAGCCTGCTTCGGGGCAGGGCCTGAGACGCGCGCTCAGGATTATGTTCCCGGGACTCGACTATGCAAAGTCCCAGGAACGCCCGCGTGACTGCAGGGGCCGAGAGGTGGGGTCGGGAGACTGTGCTAGGGGCCCGCACTAGGGCAGGACCTCGACTGGTTACGTTCAGTGACCGAGACGGGGCTCAGGAGTTTACACGGGCGCCTCAGAAAGGGCGGGACCCAGCCTGCTTTTATGCAGCGCTTGAGGTGAGGGCGCAGCAGTGTTTCCCGGGGGGTTGAACAAGGGGAGGACTCACCGTCGTTCGGGGACAGGGTTGTTTGTTGGGGGCCTTGGCCAGAGGCAGAAACCACCGAGGTTGAGTGGAGGGACCAAGATGGACACGCAGGGAGGTGCGTTTTGTGTTGGAGGCGGGGAGGGTTGCCCAAGGGCAGCATCCATCCGAGTTCAGGGCGGGCACGCAGCTGTGGGCTCAGGCGCGTGTGTCGCGGGAGTCCAAGAAGGGCAAGCTCTAGACTGCTTCTTCCGTGTGCCGAGCCCGATGTGTTTCTCGGGGTCTTGAAGCACGCCAAGCCCCCGAGGCGGGTTCAGTGCCCGGAGTGAACTGCGGGATCAGGGCTTTGTCCCGGCGAGGGACCAAGGGCGGGACACAGCGAAGTGGGCGGGAAGGGAGCGAGCTGGAGGCTCCCGGTGGTGTCTTTGCCAGGTGCTTGAACGAAGGCAGGAGCCAGCCTGCTTCAGTGCAGGCATCGGGCGGTGGGCTCAGGAGTGTTTGTCAGGGTCTTGCCCACGGACAGGAAGGAGCCAGCCTGGTTCAGTGCAGGCCCGGGGCGGTGGGCTCAGGAGTGTTTGTCGTCGCCGGGCCGTGGGCGGGACCCAGCCTCCTTCAGGGCAGGCACAGAGATGGGGGCTCAGGAGTCTGTGCTGGGCGAATCAAACAAAGGCCAGACCTAGACCAGTTCAGGACAGGGACCGAGATGCAGCTTCAGGAGTATTTCCTGGGGGTAGGATCCCGGACAGGTTCAGCGCGGGGACCAAGATGCGGGCTCAGCAGTGTTCCCCGGGTGATTGAACGAGGGCACGGCCCATCCTGTCTCTGTGCAGGGACCGAGATGCGCCCTCAGGAGGGTTTCTCGAGGTCTGACCGTGGGCAGCACGCACACGGCTTCAGGGCAGAGAGCGAGAGGTGGCCTCAGGAGGTCGTGTTGAGGTTGCTCCCAAGGGCAGGACCTCGACTGGTTCAGCGCAGCGCCCGAGGGGTAGGCACAGGCGCATTTGCCGGTGTCTTCAGCAAGTGCTACCCGCAGCCGCGACCGGTGCAGGGAAGGAGATGTTGGCTCGGCGGCGTTGGACGGCGCCGTGCACCAGGGGAGGCCCCAGGCGAGGTGCGTGCCGTGGCCGCGAGGCAAGCTCAGGAGGGTCTGTCGGGGGACTGACGCCGAGCGGGACCTAGCCTCGTCCCGTGCAGGGACCGAGGGGTTGGCTCCGGAGTGCTTGTTAGGGTCCGGAAGACGCGCCGGGCACCGGCCAGTTGAGGGGAGCGACCGACGCCGGCTCAGGAGTGTTTGCCGGGGGTCGGTCCAAGGGCAGGACCTAGCCTGATTGAGGGCAGGGAACCCGATGTGGGCTCAGGAATGCTTCTCGGGGCTTGATCGTGGGAAGGACCCAGCCTGCTTCGGGGCAGGGCCTGAGACGCGCGCTCAGGATTATGTTCCCGGGACTCGACTATGCAAAGTCCCAGGAACGCCCGCGTGACTGCAGGGGCCGAGAGGTGGGGTCGGGAGACTGTGCTAGGGGCCCGCACAAGGGCAGGACCTCGACTGGTTACGTTCAGTGACCGAGACGGGGCTCAGGAGTTTACACGGGCGCCTCAGAAAGGGCGGGACCCAGCCTGCTTTTATGCAGCGCTTGAGGTGAGGGCGCAGCAGTGTTTCCCGGGGGGTTGAACAAGGGGAGGACTCACCGTCGTTCGGGGACAGGGAGCCAATTTCGACTCAGGGTTGTTTGTTGGGGGCCTTGGCCAGAGGCAGAAACCACCGAGGTTGAGTGGAGGGACCAAGATGGACACGCAGGGAGGTGCGTTTTGTGTTGGAGGCGGGGAGGGTTGCCCAAGGGCAGCATCCATCCGAGTTCAGGGCGGGCACGCAGCTGTGGGCTCAGGCGCGTGTGTCGCGGGAGTCCAAGAAGGGCAAGCTCTAGACTGCTTCTTCCGTGCGCCGAGCCCGATGTGTTTCTCGGGGCCTTGAAGCACGCCAAGCCCCCGAGGCGGGTTCAGTGCCCGGAGTGAACTGCGGGATCAGGGCTTTGTCCCGGCGAGGGACCAAGGGCGGGACACAGCGAAGTGGGCGGGAAGGGAGCGAGCTGGAGGCTCCCGGTGGTGTCTTTGCCAGGTGCATGAACGAAGGCAGGAGCCAGCCTGCTTCAGTGCAGGCATCGGGCGGTGGGCTCAGGAGTGTTTGTCAGGGTCTTGCCCACGGACAGGAAGGAGCCAGCCTGGTTCAGTGCAGGCCCGGGGCGGTGGGCTCAGGAGTGTTTGTCGTCGCCGGGCCGTGGGCGGGACCCAGCCTCCTTCAGGGCAGGCACAGAGATGGGGGCTCAGGAGTCTGTGCTGGGCGAATCAAACAAAGGCCAGACCTAGACCAGTTCAGGACAGGGACCGAGATGCAGCTTCAGGAGTATTTCCTGGGGGTAGGATCCCGGACAGGTTCAGCGCGGGGACCAAGATGCGGGCTCAGCAGTGTTCCCCGGGTGATTGAACGAGGGCACGGCCCATCCTGTCTCTGTGCAGGGACCGAGATGCGCCCTCAGGAGGGTTTCTCGAGGTCTGACCGTGGGCAGCACGCACACGGCTTCAGGGCAGAGAGCGAGAGGTGGCCTCAGGAGGTCGTGTTGAGGTTGCTCCCAAGGGCAGGACCTCGACTGGTTCAGCGCAGCGCCCGAGGGGTAGGCACAGGCGCATTTGCCGGTGTCTTCAGCAAGTGCTACCCGCAGCCGCGACCGGTGCAGGGAAGGAGATGTTGGCTCGGCGGCGTTGGACGGCGCCGTGCACCAGGGGAGGCCCCAGGCGAGGTGCGTGCCGTGGCCGCGAGGCAAGCTCAGGAGGGTCTGTCGGGGGACTGACGCCGAGCGGGACCTAGCCTCGTCCCGTGCAGGGACCGAGGGGTTGGCTCCGGAGTGCTTGTTAGGGTCCGGAAGACGCGCCGGGCACCGGCCAGTTGAGGGGAGCGACCGACGCCGGCTCAGGAGTGTTTGCCGGGGGTCGGTCCAAGGGCAGGACCTAGCCTGATTGAGGGCAGGGAACCCGATGTGGGCTCAGGAATGCTTCTCGGGGCTTGATCGTGGGAAGGACCCAGCCTGCTTCGGGGCAGGGCCTGAGACGCGCGCTCAGGATTATGTTCCCGGGACTCGACTATGCAAAGTCCCAGGAACGCCCGCGTGACTGCAGGGGCCGAGAGGTGGGGTCGGGAGACTGTGCTAGGGGCCCGCACAAGGGCAGGACCTCGACTGGTTACGTTCAGTGACCGAGACGGGGCTCAGGAGTTTACACGGGCGCCTCAGAAAGGGCGGGACCCAGCCTGCTTTTATGCAGCGCTTGAGGTGAGGGCGCAGCAGTGTTTCCCGGGGGGTTGAACAAGGGGAGGACTCACCGTCGTTCGGGGACAGGGAGCCAATTTCGACTCAGGATTGTTTGTTGGGGGCCTTGGCCAGAGGCAGAAACCACCGAGGTTGAGTGGAGGGACCAAGATGGACACGCAGGGAGGTGCGTTTTGTGTTGGAGGCGGGGAGGGTTGCCCAAGGGCAGCATCCATCCGAGTTCAGGGCGGGCACGCAGCTGTGGGCTCAGGCGCGTGTGTCGCGGGAGTCCAAGAAGGGCAAGCTCTAGACTGCTTCTTCAGTGCGCCGAGCCCGATGTGTTTCTCGGGGCCTTGAAGCACGCCAAGCCCCCGAGGCGGGTTCAGTGCCCGGAGTGAACTGCGGGATCAGGGCTTTGTCCCGGCGAGGGACCAAGGGCGGGACACAGCGAAGTGGGCGGGAAGGGAGCGAGCTGGAGGCTCCCGGTGGTGTCTTTGCCAGGTGCTTGAACGAAGGCAGGAGCCAGCCTGCTTCAGTGCAGGCATCGGGCGGTGGGCTCAGGAGTGTTTGTCAGGGTCTTGCCCACGGACAGGAAGGAGCCAGCCTGGTTCAGTGCAGGCCCGGGGCGGTGGGCTCAGGAGTGTTTGTCGTCGCCGGGCCGTGGGCGGGACCCAGCCTCCTTCAGGGCAGGCACAGAGATGGGGGCTCAGGAGTCTGTGCTGGGCGAATCAAACAAAGGCCAGACCTAGACCAGTTCAGGACAGGGACCGAGATGCAGCTTCAGGAGTATTTCCTGGGGGTAGGATCCCGGACAGGTTCAGCGCGGGGACCAAGATGCGGGCTCAGCAGTGTTCCCCGGGTGATTGAACGAGGGCACGGCCCATCCTGTCTCTGTGCAGGGACCGAGATGCGCCCTCAGGAGGGTTTCTCGAGGTCTGACCGTGGGCAGCACGCACACGGCTTCAGGGCAGAGAGCGAGAGGTGGCCTCAGGAGGTCGTGTTGAGGTTGCTCCCAAGGGCAGGACCTCGACTGGTTCAGCGCAGCGCCCGAGGGGTAGGCACAGGCGCATTTGCCGGTGTCTTCAGCAAGTGCTACCCGCAGCCGCGACCGGTGCAGGGAAGGAGATGTTGGCTCGGCGGCGTTGGACGGCGCCGTGCACCAGGGGAGGCCCCAGGCGAGGTGCGTGCCGTGGCCGCGAGGCAAGCTCAGGAGGGTCTGTCGGGGGACTGACGCCGAGCGGGACCTAGCCTCGTCCCGTGCAGGGACCGAGGGGTTGGCTCCGGAGTGCTTGTTAGGGTCCGGAAGACGCGCCGGGCACCGGCCAGTTGAGGGGAGCGACCGACGCCGGCTCAGGAGTGTTTGCCGGGGGTCGGTCCAAGGGCAGGACCTAGCCTGATTGAGGGCAGGGAACCCGATGTGGGCTCAGGAATGCTTCTCGGGGCTTGATCGTGGGAAGGACCCAGCCTGCTTCGGGGCAGGGCCTGAGACGCGCGCTCAGGATTATGTTCCCGGGACTCGACTATGCAAAGTCCCAGGAACGCCCGCGTGACTGCAGGGGCCGAGAGGTGGGGTCGGGAGACTGTGCTAGGGGCCCGCACAAGGGCAGGACCTCGACTGGTTACGTTCAGTGACCGAGACGGGGCTCAGGAGTTTACACGGGCGCCTCAGAAAGGGCGGGACCCAGCCTGCTTTTATGCAGCGCTTGAGGTGAGGGCGCAGCAGTGTTTCCCGGGGGGTTGAACAAGGGGAGGACTCACCGTCGTTCGGGGACAGGGAGCCAATTTCGACTCAGGATTGTTTGTTGGGGGCCTTGGCCAGAGGCAGAAACCACCGAGGTTGAGTGGAGGGACCAAGATGGACACGCAGGGAGGTGCGTTTTGTGTTGGAGGCGGGGAGGGTTGCCCAAGGGCAGCATCCATCCGAGTTCAGGGCGGGCACGCAGCTGTGGGCTCAGGCGCGTGTGTCGCGGGAGTCCAAGAAGGGCAAGCTCTAGACTGCTTCTTCCGTGCGCCGAGCCCGATGTGTTTCTCGGGGCCTTGAAGCACGCCAAGCCCCCGAGGCGGGTTCAGTGCCCGGAGTGAACTGCGGGATCAGGGCTTTGTCCCGGCGAGGGACCAAGGGCGGGACACAGCGAAGTGGGCGGGAAGGGAGCGAGCTGGAGGCTCCCGGTGGTGTCTTTGCCAGGTGCTTGAACGAAGGCAGGAGCCAGCCTGCTTCAGTGCAGGCATCGGGCGGTGGGCTCAGGAGTGTTTGTCAGGGTCTTGCCCACGGACAGGAAGGAGCCAGCCTGGTTCAGTGCAGGCCCGGGGCGGTGGGCTCAGGAGTGTTTGTCGTCGCCGGGCCGTGGGCGGGACCCAGCCTCCTTCAGGGCAGGCACAGAGATGGGGGCTCAGGAGTCTGTGCTGGGCGAATCAAACAAAGGCCAGACCTAGACCAGTTCAGGACAGGGACCGAGATGCAGCTTCAGGAGTATTTCCTGGGGGTAGGATCCCGGACAGGTTCAGCGCGGGGACCAAGATGCGGGCTCAGCAGTGTTCCCCGGGTGATTGAACGAGGGCACGGCCCATCCTGTCTCTGTGCAGGGACCGAGATGCGCCCTCAGGAGGGTTTCTCGAGGTCTGACCGTGGGCAGCACGCACACGGCTTCAGGGCAGAGAGCGAGAGGTGGCCTCAGGAGGTCGTGTTGAGGTTGCTCCCAAGGGCAGGACCTCGACTGGTTCAGCGCAGCGCCCGAGGGGTAGGCACAGGCGCATTTGCCGGTGTCTTCAGCAAGTGCTACCCGCAGCCGCGACCGGTGCAGGGAAGGAGATGTTGGCTCGGCGGCGTTGGACGGCGCCGTGCACCAGGGGAGGCCCCAGGCGAGGTGCGTGCCGTGGCCGCGAGGCAAGCTCAGGAGGGTCTGTCGGGGGACTGACGCCGAGCGGGACCTAGCCTCGTCCCGTGCAGGGACCGAGGGGTTGGCTCCGGAGTGCTTGTTAGGGTCCGGAAGACGCGCCGGGCACCGGCCAGTTGAGGGGAGCGACCGACGCCGGCTCAGGAGTGTTTGCCGGGGGTCGGTCCAAGGGCAGGACCTAGCCTGATTGAGGGCAGGGAACCCGATGTGGGCTCAGGAATGCTTCTCGGGGCTTGATCGTGGGAAGGACCCAGCCTGCTTCGGGGCAGGGCCTGAGACGCGCGCTCAGGATTATGTTCCCGGGACTCGACTATGCAAAGTCCCAGGAACGCCCGCGTGACTGCAGGGGCCGAGAGGTGGGGTCGGGAGACTGTGCTAGGGGCCCGCACTAGGGCAGGACCTCGACTGGTTACGTTCAGTGACCGAGACGGGGCTCAGGAGTTTACACGGGCGCCTCAGAAAGGGCGGGACCCAGCCTGCTTTTATGCAGCGCTTGAGGTGAGGGCGCAGCAGTGTTTCCCGGGGGGTTGAACAAGGGGAGGACTCACCGTCGTTCGGGGACAGGGAGCCAATTTCGACTCAGGGTTGTTTGTTGGGGGCCTTGGCCAGAGGCAGAAACCACCGAGGTTGAGTGGAGGGACCAAGATGGACACGCAGGGAGGTGCGTTTTGTGTTGGAGGCGGGGAGGGTTGCCCAAGGGCAGCATCCATCCGAGTTCAGGGCGGGCACGCAGCTGTGGGCTCAGGCGCGTGTGTCGCGGGAGTCCAAGAAGGGCAAGCTCTAGACTGCTTCTTCCGTGTGCCGAGCCCGATGTGTTTCTCGGGGTCTTGAAGCACGCCAAGCCCCCGAGGCGGGTTCAGTGCCCGGAGTGAACTGCGGGATCAGGGCTTTGTCCCGGCGAGGGACCAAGGGCGGGACACAGCGAAGTGGGCGGGAAGGGAGCGAGCTGGAGGCTCCCGGTGGTGTCTTTGCCAGGTGCTTGAACGAAGGCAGGAGCCAGCCTGCTTCAGTGCAGGCATCGGGCGGTGGGCTCAGGAGTGTTTGTCAGGGTCTTGCCCACGGACAGGAAGGAGCCAGCCTGGTTCAGTGCAGGCCCGGGGCGGTGGGCTCAGGAGTGTTTGTCGTCGCCGGGCCGTGGGCGGGACCCAGCCTCCTTCAGGGCAGGCACAGAGATGGGGGCTCAGGAGTCTGTGCTGGGCGAATCAAACAAAGGCCAGACCTAGACCAGTTCAGGACAGGGACCGAGATGCAGCTTCAGGAGTATTTCCTGGGGGTAGGATCCCGGACAGGTTCAGCGCGGGGACCAAGATGCGGGCTCAGCAGTGTTCCCCGGGTGATTGAACGAGGGCACGGCCCATCCTGTCTCTGTGCAGGGACCGAGATGCGCCCTCAGGAGGGTTTCTCGAGGTCTGACCGTGGGCAGCACGCACACGGCTTCAGGGCAGAGAGCGAGAGGTGGCCTCAGGAGGTCGTGTTGAGGTTGCTCCCAAGGGCAGGACCTCGACTGGTTCAGCGCAGCGCCCGAGGGGTAGGCACAGGCGCATTTGCCGGTGTCTTCAGCAAGTGCTACCCGCAGCCGCGACCGGTGCAGGGAAGGAGATGTTGGCTCGGCGGCGTTGGACGGCGCCGTGCACCAGGGGAGGCCCCAGGCGAGGTGCGTGCCGTGGCCGCGAGGCAAGCTCAGGAGGGTCTGTCGGGGGACTGACGCCGAGCGGGACCTAGCCTCGTCCCGTGCAGGGACCGAGGGGTTGGCTCCGGAGTGCTTGTTAGGGTCCGGAAGACGCGCCGGGCACCGGCCAGTTGAGGGGAGCGACCGACGCCGGCTCAGGAGTGTTTGCCGGGGGTCGGTCCAAGGGCAGGACCTAGCCTGATTGAGGGCAGGGAACCCGATGTGGGCTCAGGAATGCTTCTCGGGGCTTGATCGTGGGAAGGACCCAGCCTGCTTCGGGGCAGGGCCTGAGACGCGCGCTCAGGATTATGTTCCCGGGACTCGACTATGCAAAGTCCCAGGAACGCCCGCGTGACTGCAGGGGCCGAGAGGTGGGGTCGGGAGACTGTGCTAGGGGCCCGCACTAGGGCAGGACCTCGACTGGTTACGTTCAGTGACCGAGACGGGGCTCAGGAGTTTACACGGGCGCCTCAGAAAGGGCGGGACCCAGCCTGCTTTTATGCAGCGCTTGAGGTGAGGGCGCAGCAGTGTTTCCCGGGGGGTTGAACAAGGGGAGGACTCACCGTCGTTCGGGGACAGGGAGCCAATTTCGACTCAGGATTGTTTGTTGGGGGCCTTGGCCAGAGGCAGAAACCACCGAGGTTGAGTGGAGGGACCAAGATGGACACGCAGGGAGGTGCGTTTTGTGTTGGAGGCGGGGAGGGTTGCCCAAGGGCAGCATCCATCCGAGTTCAGGGCGGGCACGCAGCTGTGGGCTCAGGCGCGTGTGTCGCGGGAGTCCAAGAAGGGCAAGCTCTAGACTGCTTCTTCCGTGCGCCGAGCCCGATGTGTTTCTCGGGGCCTTGAAGCACGCCAAGCCCCCGAGGCGGGTTCAGTGCCCGGAGTGAACTGCGGGATCAGGGCTTTGTCCCGGCGAGGGACCAAGGGCGGGACACAGCGAAGTGGGCGGGAAGGGAGCGAGCTGGAGGCTCCCGGTGGTGTCTTTGCCAGGTGCTTGAACGAAGGCAGGAGCCAGCCTGCTTCAGTGCAGGCATCGGGCGGTGGGCTCAGGAGTGTTTGTCAGGGTCTTGCCCACGGACAGGAAGGAGCCAGCCTGGTTCAGTGCAGGCCCGGGGCGGTGGGCTCAGGAGTGTTTGTCGTCACCGGGCCGTGGGCGGGACCCAGCCTCCTTCAGGGCAGGCACAGAGATGGGGGCTCAGGAGTCTGTGCTGGGCGAATCAAACAAAGGCCAGACCTAGACCAGTTCAGGACAGGGACCGAGATGCAGCTTCAGGAGTATTTCCTGGGGGTAGGATCCCGGACAGGTTCAGCGCGGGGACCAAGATGCGGGCTCAGCAGTGTTCCCCGGGTGATTGAACGAGGGCACGGCCCATCCTGTCTCTGTGCAGGGACCGAGATGCGCCCTCAGGAGGGTTTCTCGAGGTCTGACCGTGGGCAGCACGCACACGGCTTCAGGGCAGAGAGCGAGAGGTGGCCTCAGGAGGTCGTGTTGAGGTTGCTCCCAAGGGCAGGACCTCGACTGGTTCAGCGCAGCGCCCGAGGGGTAGGCACAGGCGCATTTGCCGGTGTCTTCAGCAAGTGCTACCCGCAGCCGCGACCGGTGCAGGGAAGGAGATGTTGGCTCGGCGGCGTTGGACGGCGCCGTGCACCAGGGGAGGCCCCAGGCGAGGTGCGTGCCGTGGCCGCGAGGCAAGCTCAGGAGGGTCTGTCGGGGGACTGACGCCGAGCGGGACCTAGCCTCGTCCCGTGCAGGGACCGAGGGGTTGGCTCCGGAGTGCTTGTTAGGGTCCGGAAGACGCGCCGGGCACCGGCCAGTTGAGGGGAGCGACCGACGCCGGCTCAGGAGTGTTTGCCGGGGGTCGGTCCAAGGGCAGGACCTAGCCTGATTGAGGGCAGGGAACCCGATGTGGGCTCAGGAATGCTTCTCGGGGCTTGATCGTGGGAAGGACCCAGCCTGCTTCGGGGCAGGGCCTGAGACGCGCGCTCAGGATTATGTTCCCGGGACTCGACTATGCAAAGTCCCAGGAACGCCCGCGTGACTGCAGGGGCCGAGAGGTGGGGTCGGGAGACTGTGCTAGGGGCCCGCACTAGGGCAGGACCTCGACTGGTTACGTTCAGTGACCGAGACGGGGCTCAGGAGTTTACACGGGCGCCTCAGAAAGGGCGGGACCCAGCCTGCTTTTATGCAGCGCTTGAGGTGAGGGCGCAGCAGTGTTTCCCGGGGGGTTGAACAAGGGGAGGACTCACCGTCGTTCGGGGACAGGGAGCCAATTTCGACTCAGGATTGTTTGTTGGGGGCCTTGGCCAGAGGCAGAAACCACCGAGGTTGAGTGGAGGGACCAAGATGGACACGCAGGGAGGTGCGTTTTGTGTTGGAGGCGGGGAGGGTTGCCCAAGGGCAGCATCCATCCGAGTTCAGGGCGGGCACGCAGCTGTGGGCTCAGGCGCGTGTGTCGCGGGAGTCCAAGAAGGGCAAGCTCTAGACTGCTTCTTCCGTGTGCCGAGCCCGATGTGTTTCTCGGGGTCTTGAAGCACGCCAAGCCCCCGAGGCGGGTTCAGTGCCCGGAGTGAACTGCGGGATCAGGGCTTTGTCCCGGCGAGGGACCAAGGGCGGGACACAGCGAAGTGGGCGGGAAGGGAGCGAGCTGGAGGCTCCCGGTGGTGTCTTTGCCAGGTGCTTGAACGAAGGCAGGAGCCAGCCTGCTTCAGTGCAGGCATCGGGCGGTGGGCTCAGGAGTGTTTGTCAGGGTCTTGCCCACGGACAGGAAGGAGCCAGCCTGGTTCAGTGCAGGCCCGGGGCGGTGGGCTCAGGAGTGTTTGTCGTCGCCGGGCCGTGGGCGGGACCCAGCCTCCTTCAGGGCAGGCACAGAGATGGGGGCTCAGGAGTCTGTGCTGGGCGAATCAAACAAAGGCCAGACCTAGACCAGTTCAGGACAGGGACCGAGATGCAGCTTCAGGAGTATTTCCTGGGGGTAGGATCCCGGACAGGTTCAGCGCGGGGACCAAGATGCGGGCTCAGCAGTGTTCCCCGGGTGATTGAACGAGGGCACGGCCCATCCTGTCTCTGTGCAGGGACCGAGATGCGCCCTCAGGAGGGTTTCTCGAGGTCTGACCGTGGGCAGCACGCACACGGCTTCAGGGCAGAGAGCGAGAGGTGGCCTCAGGAGGTCGTGTTGAGGTTGCTCCCAAGGGCAGGACCTCGACTGGTTCAGCGCAGCGCCCGAGGGGTAGGCACAGGCGCATTTGCCGGTGTCTTCAGCAAGTGCTACCCGCAGCCGCGACCGGTGCAGGGAAGGAGATGTTGGCTCGGCGGCGTTGGACGGCGCCGTGCACCAGGGGAGGCCCCAGGCGAGGTGCGTGCCGTGGCCGCGAGGCAAGCTCAGGAGGGTCTGTCGGGGGACTGACGCCGAGCGGGACCTAGCCTCGTCCCGTGCAGGGACCGAGGGGTTGGCTCCGGAGTGCTTGTTAGGGTCCGGAAGACGCGCCGGGCACCGGCCAGTTGAGGGGAGCGACCGACGCCGGCTCAGGAGTGTTTGCCGGGGGTCGGTCCAAGGGCAGGACCTAGCCTGATTGAGGGCAGGGAACCCGATGTGGGCTCAGGAATGCTTCTCGGGGCTTGATCGTGGGAAGGACCCAGCCTGCTTCGGGGCAGGGCCTGAGACGCGCGCTCAGGATTATGTTCCCGGGACTCGACTATGCAAAGTCCCAGGAACGCCCGCGTGACTGCAGGGGCCGAGAGGTGGGGTCGGGAGACTGTGCTAGGGGCCCGCACAAGGGCAGGACCTCGACTGGTTACGTTCAGTGACCGAGACGGGGCTCAGGAGTTTACACGGGCGCCTCAGAAAGGGCGGGACCCAGCCTGCTTTTATGCAGCGCTTGAGGTGAGGGCGCAGCAGTGTTTCCCGGGGGGTTGAACAAGGGGAGGACTCACCGTCGTTCGGGGACAGGGAGCCAATTTCGACTCAGGATTGTTTGTTGGGGGCCTTGGCCAGAGGCAGAAACCACCGAGGTTGAGTGGAGGGACCAAGATGGACACGCAGGGAGGTGCGTTTTGTGTTGGAGGCGGGGAGGGTTGCCCAAGGGCAGCATCCATCCGAGTTCAGGGCGGGCACGCAGCTGTGGGCTCAGGCGCGTGTGTCGCGGGAGTCCAAGAAGGGCAAGCTCTAGACTGCTTCTTCCGTGCGCCGAGCCCGATGTGTTTCTCGGGGCCTTGAAGCACGCCAAGCCCCCGAGGCGGGTTCAGTGCCCGGAGTGAACTGCGGGATCAGGGCTTTGTCCCGGCGAGGGACCAAGGGCGGGACACAGCGAAGTGGGCGGGAAGGGAGCGAGCTGGAGGCTCCCGGTGGTGTCTTTGCCAGGTGCTTGAACGAAGGCAGGAGCCAGCCTGCTTCAGTGCAGGCATCGGGCGGTGGGCTCAGGAGTGTTTGTCAGGGTCTTGCCCACGGACAGGAAGGAGCCAGCCTGGTTCAGTGCAGGCCCGGGGCGGTGGGCTCAGGAGTGTTTGTCGTCGCCGGGCCGTGGGCGGGACCCAGCCTCCTTCAGGGCAGGCACAGAGATGGGGGCTCAGGAGTCTGTGCTGGGCGAATCAAACAAAGGCCAGACCTAGACCAGTTCAGGACAGGGACCGAGATGCAGCTTCAGGAGTATTTCCTGGGGGTAGGATCCCGGACAGGTTCAGCGCGGGGACCAAGATGCGGGCTCAGCAGTGTTCCCCGGGTGATTGAACGAGGGCACGGCCCATCCTGTCTCTGTGCAGGGACCGAGATGCGCCCTCAGGAGGGTTTCTCGAGGTCTGACCGTGGGCAGCACGCACACGGCTTCAGGGCAGAGAGCGAGAGGTGGCCTCAGGAGGTCGTGTTGAGGTTGCTCCCAAGGGCAGGACCTCGACTGGTTCAGCGCAGCGCCCGAGGGGTAGGCACAGGCGCATTTGCCGGTGTCTTCAGCAAGTGCTACCCGCAGCCGCGACCGGTGCAGGGAAGGAGATGTTGGCTCGGCGGCGTTGGACGGCGCCGTGCACCAGGGGAGGCCCCAGGCGAGGTGCGTGCCGTGGCCGCGAGGCAAGCTCAGGAGGGTCTGTCGGGGGACTGACGCCGAGCGGGACCTAGCCTCGTCCCGTGCAGGGACCGAGGGGTTGGCTCCGGAGTGCTTGTTAGGGTCCGGAAGACGCGCCGGGCACCGGCCAGTTGAGGGGAGCGACCGACGCCGGCTCAGGAGTGTTTGCCGGGGGTCGGTCCAAGGGCAGGACCTAGCCTGATTGAGGGCAGGGAACCCGATGTGGGCTCAGGAATGCTTCTCGGGGCTTGATCGTGGGAAGGACCCAGCCTGCTTCGGGGCAGGGCCTGAGACGCGCGCTCAGGATTATGTTCCCGGGACTCGACTATGCAAAGTCCCAGGAACGCCCGCGTGACTGCAGGGGCCGAGAGGTGGGGTCGGGAGACTGTGCTAGGGGCCCGCACAAGGGCAGGACCTCGACTGGTTACGTTCAGTGACCGAGACGGGGCTCAGGAGTTTACACGGGCGCCTCAGAAAGGGCGGGACCCAGCCTGCTTTTATGCAGCGCTTGAGGTGAGGGCGCAGCAGTGTTTCCCGGGGGGTTGAACAAGGGGAGGACTCACCGTCGTTCGGGGACAGGGAGCCAATTTCGACTCAGGATTGTTTGTTGGGGGCCTTGGCCAGAGGCAGAAACCACCGAGGTTGAGTGGAGGGACCAAGATGGACACGCAGGGAGGTGCGTTTTGTGTTGGAGGCGGGGAGGGTTGCCCAAGGGCAGCATCCATCCGAGTTCAGGGCGGGCACGCAGCTGTGGGCTCAGGCGCGTGTGTCGCGGGAGTCCAAGAAGGGCAAGCTCTAGACTGCTTCTTCCGTGCGCCGAGCCCGATGTGTTTCTCGGGGTCTTGAAGCACGCCAAGCCCCCGAGGCGGGTTCAGTGCCCGGAGTGAACTGCGGGATCAGGGCTTTGTCCCGGCGAGGGACCAAGGGCGGGACACAGCGAAGTGGGCGGGTAGGGAGCGAGCTGGAGGCTCCCGGTGGTGTCTTTGCCAGGTGCTTGAACGAAGGCAGGAGCCAGCCTGCTTCAGTGCAGGCATCGGGCGGTGGGCTCAGGAGTGTTTGTCAGGGTCTTGCCCACGGACAGGAAGGAGCCAGCCTGGTTCAGTGCAGGCCCGGGGCGGTGGGCTCAGGAGTGTTTGTCGTCGCCGGGCCGTGGGCGGGACCCAGCCTCCTTCAGGGCAGGCACAGAGATGGGGGCTCAGGAGTCTGTGCTGGGCGAATCAAACAAAGGCCAGACCTAGACCAGTTCAGGACAGGGACCGAGATGCAGCTTCAGGAGTATTTCCTGGGGGTAGGATCCCGGACAGGTTCAGCGCGGGGACCAAGATGCGGGCTCAGCAGTGTTCCCCGGGTGATTGAACGAGGGCACGGCCCATCCTGTCTCTGTGCAGGGACCGAGATGCGCCCTCAGGAGGGTTTCTCGAGGTCTGACCGTGGGCAGCACGCACACGGCTTCAGGGCAGAGAGCGAGAGGTGGCCTCAGGAGGTCGTGTTGAGGTTGCTCCCAAGGGCAGGACCTCGACTGGTTCAGCGCAGCGCCCGAGGGGTAGGCACAGGCGCATTTGCCGGTGTCTTCAGCAAGTGCTACCCGCAGCCGCGACCGGTGCAGGGAAGGAGATGTTGGCTCGGCGGCGTTGGACGGCGCCGTGCACCAGGGGAGGCCCCAGGCGAGGTGCGTGCCGTGGCCGCGAGGCAAGCTCAGGAGGGTCTGTCGGGGGACTGACGCCGAGCGGGACCTAGCCTCGTCCCGTGCAGGGACCGAGGGGTTGGCTCCGGAGTGCTTGTTAGGGTCCGGAAGACGCGCCGGGCACCGGCCAGTTGAGGGGAGCGACCGACGCCGGCTCAGGAGTGTTTGCCGGGGGTCGGTCCAAGGGCAGGACCTAGCCTGATTGAGGGCAGGGAACCCGATGTGGGCTCAGGAATGCTTCTCGGGGCTTGATCGTGGGAAGGACCCAGCCTGCTTCGGGGCAGGGTCTGAGACGCGCGCTCAGGATTATGTTCCCGGGACTCGACTATGCAAAGTCCCAGGAACGCCCGCGTGACTGCAGGGGCCGAGAGGTGGGGTCGGGAGACTGTGCTAGGGGCCCGCACAAGGGCAGGACCTCGACTGGTTACGTTCAGTGACCGAGACGGGGCTCAGGAGTTTACACGGGCGCCTCAGAAAGGGCGGGACCCAGCCTGCTTTTATGCAGCGCTTGAGGTGAGGGCGCAGCAGTGTTTCCCGGGGGGTTGAACAAGGGGAGGACTCACCGTCGTTCGGGGACAGGGAGCCAATTTCGACTCAGGATTGTTTGTTGGGGGCCTTGGCCAGAGGCAGAAACCACCGAGGTTGAGTGGAGGGACCAAGATGGACACGCAGGGAGGTGCGTTTTGTGTTGGAGGCGGGGAGGGTTGCCCAAGGGCAGCATCCATCCGAGTTCAGGGCGGGCACGCAGCTGTGGGCTCAGGCGCGTGTGTCGCGGGAGTCCAAGAAGGGCAAGCTCTAGACTGCTTCTTCCGTGCGCCGAGCCCGATGTGTTTCTCGGGGTCTTGAAGCACGCCAAGCCCCCGAGGCGGGTTCAGTGCCCGGAGTGAACTGCGGGATCAGGGCTTTGTCCCGGCGAGGGACCAAGGGCGGGACACAGCGAAGTGGGCGGGAAGGGAGCGAGCTGGAGGCTCCCGGTGGTGTCTTTGCCAGGTGCTTGAACGAAGGCAGGAGCCAGCCTGCTTCAGTGCAGGCATCGGGCGGTGGGCTCAGGAGTGTTTGTCAGGGTCTTGCCCACGGACAGGAAGGAGCCAGCCTGGTTCAGTGCAGGCCCGGGGCGGTGGGCTCAGGAGTGTTTGTCGTCGCCGGGCCGTGGGCGGGACCCAGCCTCCTTCAGGGCAGGCACAGAGATGGGGGCTCAGGAGTCTGTGCTGGGCGAATCAAACAAAGGCCAGACCTAGACCAGTTCAGGACAGGGACCGAGATGCAGCTTCAGGAGTATTTCCTGGGGGTAGGATCCCGGACAGGTTCAGCGCGGGGACCAAGATGCGGGCTCAGCAGTGTTCCCCGGGTGATTGAACGAGGGCACGGCCCATCCTGTCTCTGTGCAGGGACCGAGATGCGCCCTCAGGAGGGTTTCTCGAGGTCTGACCGTGGGCAGCACGCACACGGCTTCAGGGCAGAGAGCGAGAGGTGGCCTCAGGAGGTCGTGTTGAGGTTGCTCCCAAGGGCAGGACCTCGACTGGTTCAGCGCAGCGCCCGAGGGGTAGGCACAGGCGCATTTGCCGGTGTCTTCAGCAAGTGCTACCCGCAGCCGCGACCGGTGCAGGGAAGGAGATGTTGGCTCGGCGGCGTTGGACGGCGCCGTGCACCAGGGGAGGCCCCAGGCGAGGTGCGTGCCGTGGCCGCGAGGCAAGCTCAGGAGGGTCTGTCGGGGGACTGACGCCGAGCGGGACCTAGCCTCGTCCCGTGCAGTGACCGAGGGGTTGGCTCCGGAGTGCTTGTTAGGGTCCGGAAGACGCGCCGGGCACCGGCCAGTTGAGGGGAGCGACCGACGCCGGCTCAGGAGTGTTTGCCGGGGGTCGGTCCAAGGGCAGGACCTAGCCTGATTGAGGGCAGGGAACCCGATGTGGGCTCAGGAATGCTTCTCGGGGCTTGATCGTGGGAAGGACCCAGCCTGCTTCGGGGCAGGGCCTGAGACGCGCGCTCAGGATTATGTTCCCGGGACTCGACTATGCAAAGTCCCAGGAACGCCCGCGTGACTGCAGGGGCTGAGAGCTGGGGTTGGGAGACTGTGCTAGGGGCCCGCACAAGGGCAGGACCTCGACTGGTTACGTTCAGTGACCGAGACGGGGCTCAGGAGTTTACACGGGCGCCTCAGAAAGGGCGGGACCCAGCCTGCTTTTATGCAGCGCTTGAGGTGAGGGCGCAGCAGTGTTTAACGAGGGTTTGAACAAGGGGAGGACTCACCATCGTTCGGGGACAGGGAGCCAATTTCGACTCAGGATTGTTTGTTGGGGGCCTTGGCCAGAGGCAGAAACCACCGAGGTTGAGTGGAGGGACCAAGATGGACACGCAGTGAGGTGCGTTTTGTGTTGGAGGGGGGGAGGGTTGCCCAAGGGCAGCATCCATCCGAGTTCAGGGCGGGCACGCAGCTGTGGGCTCAGGCGCGTGTGTCGCGGGAGTCCAAGAAGGGCAAGCTCTAGACTGCTTCTTCCGTGCGCCGAGCCCGATGTGTTTCTCGGGGTCTTGAAGCACGCCAAGCCCCCGAGGCGGGTTCAGTGCCCGGAGTGAACTGCGGGATCAGGGCTTTGTCCCGGCGAGGGACCAAGGGCGGGACACAGCGAAGTGGGCGGGTAGGGAGCGAGCTGGAGGCTCCCGGTGGTGTCTTTGCCAGGTGCTTGAACGAAGGCAGGAGCCAGCCTGCTTCAGTGCAGGCATCGGGCGGTGGGCTCAGGAGTGTTTGTCAGGGTCTTGCCCACGGACAGGAAGGAGCCAGCCTGGTTCAGTGCAGGCCCGTGGCGGTGGGCTCAGGAGTGTTTGTCGTCGCCGGGCCGTGGGCGGGACCCAGCCTCCTTCAGGGCAGGCACAGAGATGGGGGCTCAGGAGTCTGTGCTGGGCGAATCAAACAAAGGCCAGACCTAGACCAGTTCAGGACAGGGACCGAGATGCAGCTTCAGGAGTATTTCCTGGGGGTAGGATCCCGGACAGGTTCAGCGCGGGGACCAAGATGCGGGCTCAGCAGTGTTCCCCGGGTGATTGAACGAGGGCACGGCCCATCCTGTCTCTGTGCAGGGACCGAGATGCGCCCTCAGGAGGGTTTCTCGAGGTCTGACCGTGGGCAGCACGCACACGGCTTCAGGGCAGAGAGCGAGAGGTGGCCTCAGGAGGTCGTGTTGAGGTTGCTCCCAAGGGCAGGACCTCGACTGGTTCAGCGCAGCGCCCGAGGGGTAGGCACAGGCGCATTTGCCGGTGTCTTCAGCAAGTGCTACCCGCAGCCGCGACCGGTGCAGGGAAGGAGATGTTGGCTCGGCGGCGTTGGACGGCGCCGTGCACCAGGGGAGGCCCCAGGCGAGGTGCGTGCCGTGGCCGCGAGGCAAGCTCAGGAGGGTCTGTCGGGGGACTGACGCCGAGCGGGACCTAGCCTCGTCCCGTGCAGGGACCGAGGGGTTGGCTCCGGAGTGCTTGTTAGGGTCCGGAAGACGCGCCGGGCACCGGCCAGTTGAGGGGAGCGACCGACGCCGGCTCAGGAGTGTTTGCCGGGGGTCGGTCCAAGGGCAGGACCTAGCCTGATTGAGGGCAGGGAACCCGATGTGGGCTCAGGAATGCTTCTCGGGGCTTGATCGTGGGAAGGACCCAGCCTGCTTCGGGGCAGGGCCTGAGACGCGCGCTCAGGATTATGTTCCCGGGACTCGACTATGCAAAGTCCCAGGAACGCCCGCGTGACTGCAGGGGCCGAGAGGTGGGGTCGGGAGACTGTGCTAGGGGCCCGCACAAGGGCAGGACCTCGACTGGTTACGTTCAGTGACCGAGACGGGGCTCAGGAGTTTACACGGGCGCCTCAGAAAGGGCGGGACCCAGCCTGCTTTTATGCAGCGCTTGAGGTGAGGGCGCAGCAGTGTTTCCCGGGGGGTTGAACAAGGGGAGGACTCACCGTCGTTCGGGGACAGGGAGCCAATTTCGATTCAGGATTGTTTGTTGGGGGCCTTGGCCAGAGGCAGAAACCACCGAGGTTGAGTGGAGGGACCAAGATGGACACGCAGGGAGGTGCGTTTTGTGTTGGAGGCGGGGAGGGTTGCCCAAGGGCAGCATCCATCCGAGTTCAGGGCGGGCACGCAGCTGTGGGCTCAGGCGCGTGTGTCGCGGGAGTCCAAGAAGGGCAAGCTCTAGACTGCTTCTTCCGTGCGCCGAGCCCGATGTGTTTCTCGGGGCCTTGAAGCACGCCAAGCCCCCGAGGCGGGTTCAGTGCCCGGAGTGAACTGCGGGATCAGGGCTTTGTCCCGGCGAGGGACCAAGGGCGGGACACAGCGAAGTGGGCGGGAAGGGAGCGAGCTGGAGGCTCCCGGTGGTGTCTTTGCCAGGTGCTTGAACGAAGGCAGGAGCCAGCCTGCTTCAGTGCAGGCATCGGGCGGTGGGCTCAGGAGTGTTTGTCAGGGTCTTGCCCACGGACAGGAAGGAGCCAGCCTGGTTCAGTGCAGGCCCGGGGCGGTGGGCTCAGGAGTGTTTGTCGTCGCCGGGCCGTGGGCGGGACCCAGCCTCCTTCAGGGCAGGCACAGAGATGGGGGCTCAGGAGTCTGTGCTGGGCGAATCAAACAAAGGCCAGACCTAGACCAGTTCAGGACAGGGACCGAGATGCAGCTTCAGGAGTATTTCCTGGGGGTAGGATCCCGGACAGGTTCAGCGCGGGGACCAAGATGCGGGCTCAGCAGTGTTCCCCGGGTGATTGAACGCGGGCACGGCCCATCCTGTCTCTGTGCAGGGACCGAGATGCGCCCTCAGGAGGGTTTCTCGAGGTCTGACCGTGGGCAGCACGCACACGGCTTCAGGGCAGAGAGCGAGAGGTGGCCTCAGGAGGTCGTGTTGAGGTTGCTCCCAAGGGCAGGACCTCGACTGGTTCAGCGCAGCGCCCGAGGGGTAGGCACAGGCGCATTTGCCGGTGTCTTCAGCAAGTGCTACCCGCAGCCGCGACCGGTGCAGGGAAGGAGATGTTGGCTCGGCGGCGTTGGACGGCGCCGTGCACCAGGGGAGGCCCCAGGCGAGGTGCGTGCCGTGGCCGCGAGGCAAGCTCAGGAGGGTCTGTCGGGGGACTGACGCCGAGCGGGACCTAGCCTCGTCCCGTGCAGGGACCGAGGGGTTGGCTCCGGAGTGCTTGTTAGGGTCCGGAAGACGCGCCGGGCACCGGCCAGTTGAGGGGAGCGACCGACGCCGGCTCAGGAGTGTTTGCCGGGGGTCGGTCCAAGGGCAGGACCTAGCCTGATTGAGGGCAGGGAACCCGATGTGGGCTCAGGAATGCTTCTCGGGGCTTGATCGTGGGAAGGACCCAGCCTGCTTCGGGGCAGGGCCTGAGACGCGCGCTCAGGATTATGTTCCCGGGACTCGACTATGCAAAGTCCCAGGAACGCCCGCGTGACTGCAGGGGCCGAGAGGTGGGGTCGGGAGACTGTGCTAGGGGCCCGCACAAGGGCAGGACCTCGACTGGTTACGTTCAGTGACCGAGACGGGGCTCAGGAGTTTACACGGGCGCCTCAGAAAGGGCGGGACCCAGCCTGCTTTTATGCAGCGCTTGAGGTGAGGGCGCAGCAGTGTTTCCCGGGGGGTTGAACAAGGGGAGGACTCACCGTCGTTCGGGGACAGGGAGCCAATTTCGATTCAGGATTGTTTGTTGGGGGCCTTGGCCAGAGGCAGAAACCACCGAGGTTGAGTGGAGGGACCAAGATGGACACGCAGGGAGGTGCGTTTTGTGTTGGAGGCGGGGAGGGTTGCCCAAGGGCAGCATCCATCCGAGTTCAGGGCGGGCACGCAGCTGTGGGCTCAGGCGCGTGTGTCGCGGGAGTCCAAGAAGGGCAAGCTCTAGACTGCTTCTTCCGTGCGCCGAGCCCGATGTGTTTCTCGGGGCCTTGAAGCACGCCAAGCCCCCGAGGCGGGTTCAGTGCCCGGAGTGAACTGCGGGATCAGGGCTTTGTCCCGGCGAGGGACCAAGGGCGGGACACAGCGAAGTGGGCGGGAAGGGAGCGAGCTGGAGGCTCCCGGTGGTGTCTTTGCCAGGTGCTTGAACGAAGGCAGGAGCCAGCCTGCTTCAGTGCAGGCATCGGGCGGTGGGCTCAGGAGTGTTTGTCAGGGTCTTGCCCACGGACAGGAAGGAGCCAGCCTGGTTCAGTGCAGGCCCGGGGCGGTGGGCTCAGGAGTGTTTGTCGTCGCCGGGCCGTGGGCGGGACCCAGCCTCCTTCAGGGCAGGCACAGAGATGGGGGCTCAGGAGTCTGTGCTGGGCGAATCAAACAAAGGCCAGACCTAGACCAGTTCAGGACAGGGACCGAGATGCAGCTTCAGGAGTATTTCCTGGGGGTAGGATCCCGGACAGGTTCAGCGCGGGGACCAAGATGCGGGCTCAGCAGTGTTCCCCGGGTGATTGAACGAGGGCACGGCCCATCCTGTCTCTGTGCAGGGACCGAGATGCGCCCTCAGGAGGGTTTCTCGAGGTCTGACCCTGGGCAGCACGCACACGGCTTCAGGGCAGAGAGCGAGAGGTGGCCTCAGGAGGTCGTGTTGAGGTTGCTCCCAAGGGCAGGACCTCGACTGGTTCAGCGCAGCGCCCGAGGGGTAGGCACAGGCGCATTTGCCGGTGTCTTCAGCAAGTGCTACCCGCAGCCGCGACCGGTGCAGGGAAGGAGATGTTGGCTCGGCGGCGTTGGACGGCGCCGTGCACCAGGGGAGGCCCCAGGCGAGGTGCGTGCCGTGGCCGCGAGGCAAGCTCAGGAGGGTCTGTCGGGGGACTGACGCCGAGCGGGACCTAGCCTCGTCCCGTGCAGGGACCGAGGGGTTGGCTCCGGAGTGCTTGTTAGGGTCCGGAAGACGCGCCGGGCACCGGCCAGTTGAGGGGAGCGACCGACGCCGGCTCAGGAGTGTTTGCCGGGGGTCGGTCCAAGGGCAGGACCTAGCCTGATTGAGGGCAGGGAACCCGATGTGGGCTCAGGAATGCTTCTCGGGGCTTGATCGTGGGAAGGACCCAGCCTGCTTCGGGGCAGGGCCTGAGACGCGCGCTCAGGATTATGTTCCCGGGACTCGACTATGCAAAGTCCCAGGAACGCCCGCGTGACTGCAGGGGCCGAGAGGTGGGGTCGGGAGACTGTGCTAGGGGCCCGCACAAGGGCAGGACCTCGACTGGTTACGTTCAGTGACCGAGACGGGGCTCAGGAGTTTACACGGGCGCCTCAGAAAGGGCGGGACCCAGCCTGCTTTTATGCAGCGCTTGAGGTGAGGGCGCAGCAGTGTTTCCCGGGGGGTTGAACAAGGGGAGGACTCACCGTCGTTCGGGGACAGGGAGCCAATTTCGACTCAGGATTGTTTGTTGGGGGCCTTGGCCAGAGGCAGAAACCACCGAGGTTGAGTGGAGGGACCAAGATGGACACGCAGGGAGGTGCGTTTTGTGTTGGAGGCGGGGAGGGTTGCCCAAGGGCAGCATCCATCCGAGTTCAGGGCGGGCACGCAGCTGTGGGCTCAGGCGCGTGTGTCGCGGGAGTCCAAGAAGGGCAAGCTCTAGACTGCTTCTTCCGTGCGCCGAGCCCGATGTGTTTCTCGGGGCCTTGAAGCACGCCAAGCCCCCGAGGCGGGTTCAGTGCCGGGAGTGAACTGCGGGATCAGGGCTTTGTCCCGGCGAGGGACCAAGGGCGGGACACAGCGAAGTGGGCGGGAAGGGAGCGAGCTGGAGGCTCCCGGTGGTGTCTTTGCCAGGTGCTTGAACGAAGGCAGGAGCCAGCCTGCTTCAGTGCAGGCATCGGGCGGTGGGCTCAGGAGTGTTTGTCAGGGTCTTGCCCACGGACAGGAAGGAGCCAGCCTGGTTCAGTGCAGGCCCGGGGCGGTGGGCTCAGGAGTGTTTGTCGTCGCCGGGCCGTGGGCGGGACCCAGCCTCCTTCAGGGCAGGCACAGAGATGGGGGCTCAGGAGTCTGTGCTGGGCGAATCAAACAAAGGCCAGACCTAGACCAGTTCAGGACAGGGACCGAGATGCAGCTTCAGGAGTATTTCCTGGGGGTAGGATCCCGGACAGGTTCAGCGCGGGGACCAAGATGCGGGCTCAGCAGTGTTCCCCGGGTGATTGAACGAGGGCACGGCCCATCCTGTCTCTGTGCAGGGACCGAGATGCGCCCTCAGGAGGGTTTCTCGAGGTCTGACCGTGGGCAGCACGCACACGGCTTCAGGGCAGAGAGCGAGAGGTGGCCTCAGGAGGTCGTGTTGAGGTTGCTCCCAAGGGCAGGACCTCGACTGGTTCAGCGCAGCGCCCGAGGGGTAGGCACAGGCGCATTTGCCGGTGTCTTCAGCAAGTGCTACCCGCAGCCGCGACCGGTGCAGGGAAGGAGATGTTGGCTCGGCGGCGTTGGACGGCGCCGTGCACCAGGGGAGGCCCCAGGCGAGGTGCGTGCCGTGGCCGCGAGGCAAGCTCAGGAGGGTCTGTAGGGGGACTGACGCCGAGCGGGACCTAGCCTCGTCCCGTGCAGGGACCGAGGGGTTGGCTCCGGAGTGCTTGTTAGGGTCCGGAAGACGCGCCGGGCACCGGCCAGTTGAGGGGAGCGACCGACGCCGGCTCAGGAGTGTTTGCCGGGGGTCGGTCCAAGGGCAGGACCTAGCCTGATTGAGGGCAGGGAACCCGATGTGGGCTCAGGAATGCTTCTCGGGGCTTGATCGTGGGAAGGACCCAGCCTGCTTCGGGGCAGGGCCTGAGACGCGCGCTCAGGATTATGTTCCCGGGACTCGACTATGCAAAGTCCCAGGAACGCCCGCGTGACTGCAGGGGCCGAGAGGTGGGGTCGGGAGACTGTGCTAGGGGCCCGCACAAGGGCAGGACCTCGACTGGTTACGTTCAGTGACCGAGACGGGGCTCAGGAGTTTACACGGGCGCCTCAGAAAGGGCGGGACCCAGCCTGCTTTTATGCAGCGCTTGAGGTGAGGGCGCAGCAGTGTTTCCCGGGGGGTTGAACAAGGGGAGGACTCGCCGTCGTTCGGGGACAGGGAGCCAATTTCGACTCAGGATTGTTTGTTGGGGGCCTTGGCCAGAGGCAGAAACCACCGAGGTTGAGTGGAGGGACCAAGATGGACACGCAGGGAGGTGCGTTTTGTGTTGGAGGCGGGGAGGGTTGCCCAAGGGCAGCATCCATCCGAGTTCAGGGCGGGCACGCAGCTGTGGGCTCAGGCGCGTGTGTCGCGGGAGTCCAAGAAGGGCAAGCTCTAGACTGCTTCTTCCGTGCGCCGAGCCCGATGTGTTTCTCGGGGTCTTGAAGCACGCCAAGCCCCCGAGGCGGGTTCAGTGCCCGGAGTGAACTGCGGGATCAGGGCTTTGTCCCGGCGAGGGACCAAGGGCGGGACACAGCGAAGTGGGCGGGTAGGGAGCGAGCTGGAGGCTCCCGGTGGTGTCTTTGCCAGGTGCTTGAACGAAGGCAGGAGCCAGCCTGCTTCAGTGCAGGCATCGGGCGGTGGGCTCAGGAGTGTTTGTCAGGGTCTTGCCCACGGACAGGAAGGAGCCAGCCTGGTTCAGTGCAGGCCCGGGGCGGTGGGCTCAGGAGAGTTTGTCGTCGCCGGGCCGTGGGCGGGACCCAGCCTCCTTCAGGGCAGGCACAGAGATGGGGGCTCAGGAGTCTGTGCTGGGCGAATCAAACAAAGGCCAGACCTAGACCAGTTCAGGACAGGGACCGAGATGCAGCTTCAGGAGTATTTCCTGGGGGTAGGATCCCGGACAGGTTCAGCGCGGGGACCAAGATGCGGGCTCAGCAGTGTTCCCCGGGTGATTGAACGAGGGCACGGCCCATCCTGTCTCTGTGCAGGGACCGAGATGCGCCCTCAGGAGGGTTTCTCGAGGTCTGACCGTGGGCAGCACGCACACGGCTTCAGGGCAGAGAGCGAGAGGTGGCCTCAGGAGGTCGTGTTGAGGTTGCTCCCAAGGGCAGGACCTCGACTGGTTCAGCGCAGCGCCCGAGGGGTAGGCACAGGCGCATTTGCCGGTGTCTTCAGCAAGTGCTACCCGCAGCCGCGACCGGTGCAGGGAAGGAGATGTTGGCTCGGCGGCGTTGGACGGCGCCGTGCACCAGGGGAGGCCCCAGGCGAGGTGCGTGCCGTGGCCGCGAGGCAAGCTCAGGAGGGTCTGTCGGGGGACTGACGCCGAGCGGGACCTAGCCTCGTCCCGTGCAGGGACCGAGGGGTTGGCTCCGGAGTGCTTGTTAGGGTCCGGAAGACGCGCCGGGCACCGGCCAGTTGAGGGGAGCGACCGACGCCGGCTCAGGAGTGTTTGCCGGGGGTCGGTCCAAGGGCAGGACCTAGCCTGATTGAGGGCAGGGAACCCGATGTGGGCTCAGGAATGCTTCTCGGGGCTTGATCGTGGGAAGGACCCAGCCTGCTTCGGGGCAGGGCCTGAGACGCGCGCTCAGGATTATGTTCCCGGGACTCGACTATGCAAAGTCCCAGGAACGCCCGCGTGACTGCAGGGGCCGAGAGGTGGGGTCGGGAGACTGTGCTAGGGGCCCGCACAAGGGCAGGACCTCGACTGGTTACGTTCAGTGACCGAGACGGGGCTCAGGAGTTTACACGGGCGCCTCAGAAAGGGCGGGACCCAGCCTGCTTTTATGCAGCGCTTGAGGTGAGGGCGCAGCAGTGTTTCCCGGGGGGTTGAACAAGGGGAGGACTCACCGTCGTTCGGGGACAGGGAGCCAATTTCGACTCAGGATTGTTTGTTGGGGGCCTTGGCCAGAGGCAGAAACCACCGAGGTTGAGTGGAGGGACCAAGATGGACACGCAGGGAGGTGCGTTTTGTGTTGGAGGCGGGGAGGGTTGCCCAAGGGCAGCATCCATCCGAGTTCAGGGCGGGCACGCAGCTGTGGGCTCAGGCGCGTGTGTCGCGGGAGTCCAAGAAGGGCAAGCTCTAGACTGCTTCTTCCGTGCGCCGAGCCCGATGTGTTTCTCGGGGCCTTGAAGCACGCCAAGCCCCCGAGGCGGGTTCAGTGCCGGGAGTGAACTGCGGGATCAGGGCTTTGTCCCGGCGAGGGACCAAGGGCGGGACACAGCGAAGTGGGCGGGAAGGGAGCGAGCTGGAGGCTCCCGGTGGTGTCTTTGCCAGGTGCTTGAACGAAGGCAGGAGCCAGCCTGCTTCAGTGCAGGCATCGGGCGGTGGGCTCAGGAGTGTTTGTCAGGGTCTTGCCCACGGACAGGAAGGAGCCAGCCTGGTTCAGTGCAGGCCCGGGGCGGTGGGCTCAGGAGTGTTTGTCGTCGCCGGGCCGTGGGCGGGACCCAGCCTCCTTCAGGGCAGGCACAGAGATGGGGGCTCAGGAGTCTGTGCTGGGCGAATCAAACAAAGGCCAGACCTAGACCAGTTCAGGACAGGGACCGAGATGCAGCTTCAGGAGTATTTCCTGGGGGTAGGATCCCGGACAGGTTCAGCGCGGGGACCAAGATGCGGGCTCAGCAGTGTTCCCCGGGTGATTGAACGAGGGCACGGCCCATCCTGTCTCTGTGCAGGGACCGAGATGCGCCCTCAGGAGGGTTTCTCGAGGTCTGACCGTGGGCAGCACGCACACGGCTTCAGGGCAGAGAGCGAGAGGTGGCCTCAGGAGGTCGTGTTGAGGTTGCTCCCAAGGGCAGGACCTCGACTGGTTCAGCGCAGCGCCCGAGGGGTAGGCACAGGCGCATTTGCCGGTGTCTTCAGCAAGTGCTACCCGCAGCCGCGACCGGTGCAGGGAAGGAGATGTTGGCTCGGCGGCGTTGGACGGCGCCGTGCACCAGGGGAGGCCCCAGGCGAGGTGCGTGCCGTGGCCGCGAGGCAAGCTCAGGAGGGTCTGTCGGGGGACTGACGCCGAGCGGGACCTAGCCTCGTCCCGTGCAGGGACCGAGGGGTTGGCTCCGGAGTGCTTGTTAGGGTCCGGAAGACGCGCCGGGCACCGGCCAGTTGAGGGGAGCGACCGACGCCGGCTCAGGAGTGTTTGCCGGGGGTCGGTCCAAGGGCAGGACCTAGCCTGATTGAGGGCAGGGAACCCGATGTGGGCTCAGGAATGCTTCTCGGGGCTTGATCGTGGGAAGGACCCAGCCTGCTTCGGGGCAGGGCCTGAGACGCGCGCTCAGGATTATGTTCCCGGGACTCGACTATGCAAAGTCCCAGGAACGCCCGCGTGACTGCAGGGGCCGAGAGGTGGGGTCGGGAGACTGTGCTAGGGGCCCGCACAAGGGCAGGACCTCGACTGGTTACGTTCAGTGACCGAGACGGGGCTCAGGAGTTTACACGGGCGCCTCAGAAAGGGCGGGACCCAGCCTGCTTTTATGCAGCGCTTGAGGTGAGGGCGCAGCAGTGTTTCCCGGGGGGTTGAACAAGGGGAGGACTCACCGTCGTTCGGGGACAGGGAGCCAATTTCGACTCAGGATTGTTTGTTGGGGGCCTTGGCCAGAGGCAGAAACCACCGAGGTTGAGTGGAGGGACCAAGATGGACACGCAGGGAGGTGCGTTTTGTGTTGGAGGCGGGGAGGGTTGCCCAAGGGCAGCATCCATCCGAGTTCAGGGCGGGCACGCAGCTGTGGGCTCAGGCGCGTGTGTCGCGGGAGTCCAAGAAGGGCAAGCTCTAGACTGCTTCTTCCGTGCGCCGAGCCCGATGTGTTTCTCGGGGTCTTGAAGCACGCCAAGCCCCCGAGGCGGGTTCAGTGCCCGGAGTGAACTGCGGGATCAGGGCTTTGTCCCGGCGAGGGACCAAGGGCGGGACACAGCGAAGTGGGCGGGTAGGGAGCGAGCTGGAGGCTCCCGGTGGTGTCTTTGCCAGGTGCTTGAACGAAGGCAGGAGCCAGCCTGCTTCAGTGCAGGCATCGGGCGGTGGGCTCAGGAGTGTTTGTCAGGGTCTTGCCCACGGACAGGAAGGAGCCAGCCTGGTTCAGTGCAGGCCCGGGGCGGTGGGCTCAGGAGTGTTTGTCGTCGCCGGGCCGTGGGCGGGACCCAGCCTCCTTCAGGGCAGGCACAGAGATGGGGGCTCAGGAGTCTGTGCTGGGCGAATCAAACAAAGGCCAGACCTAGACCAGTTCAGGACAGGGACCGAGATGCAGCTTCAGGAGTATTTCCTGGGGGTAGGATCCCGGACAGGTTCAGCGCGGGGACCAAGATGCGGGCTCAGCAGTGTTCCCCGGGTGATTGAACGCGGGCACGGCCCATCCTGTCTCTGTGCAGGGACCGAGATGCGCCCTCAGGAGGGTTTCTCGAGGTCTGACCGTGGGCAGCACGCACACGGCTTCAGGGCAGAGAGCGAGAGGTGGCCTCAGGAGGACGTGTTGAGGTTGCTCCCAAGGGCAGGACCTCGACTGGTTCAGCGCAGCGCCCGAGGGGTAGGCACAGGCGCATTTGCCGGTGTCTTCAGCAAGTGCTTCCCGCAGCCGCGACCGGTGCAGGGAAGGAGATGTTGGCTCGGGGGCGTTGGACGGCGCCGTGCACCAGGGGAGGCGCCAGGCGAGGTGCGTGCCGTGGCCGCGAGGCAAGCTCAGGAGGGTCTGTCGGGGGACTGACGCCGAGCGGGACCTAGCCTCGTCCCGTGCAGGGACCGAGGGGTTGGCTCCGGAGTGCTTGTTAGGGTCCGGAAGACGCGCCGGGCACCGGCCAGTTGAGGGGAGCGACCGACGCCGGCTCAGGAGTGTTTGCCGGGGGTCGGTCCAAGGGCAGGACCTAGCCTGATTGAGGGCAGGGAACCCGATGTGGGCTCAGGAATGCTTCTCGGGGCTTGATCGTGGGAAGGACCCAGCCTGCTTCGGGGCAGGGCCTGAGACGCGCGCTCAGGATTATGTTCCCGGGACTCGACTATGCAAAGTCCCAGGAACGCCCGCGTGACTGCAGGGGCCGAGAGGTGGGGTCGGGAGACTGTGCTAGGGGCCCGCACTAGGGCAGGACCTCGACTGGTTACGTTCAGTGACCGAGACGGGGCTCAGGAGTTTACACGGGCGCCTCAGAAAGGGCGGGACCCAGCCTGCTTTTATGCAGCGCTTGAGGTGAGGGCGCAGCAGTGTTTCCCGGGGGGTTGAACAAGGGGAGGACTCGCCGTCGTTCGGGGACAGGGAGCCAATTTCGACTCAGGGTTGTTTGTTGGGGGCCTTGGCCAGAGGCAGAAACCACCGAGGTTGAGTGGAGGGACCAAGATGGACACGCAGGGAGGTGCGTTTTGTGTTGGAGGCGGGGAGGGTTGCCCAAGGGCAGCATCCATCCGAGTTCAGGGCGGGCACGCAGCTGTGGGCTCAGGCGCGTGTGTCGCGGGAGTCCAAGAAGGGCAAGCTCTAGACTGCTTCTTCCGTGCGCCGAGCCCGATGTGTTTCTCGGGGTCTTGAAGCACGCCAAGCCCCCGAGGCGGGTTCAGTGCCCGGAGTGAACTGCGGGATCAGGGCTTTGTCCCAGCGAGGGACCAAGGGCGGGACACAGCGAAGTGGGCGGGAAGGGAGCGAGCTGGAGGCTCCCGGTGGTGTCTTTGCCAGGTGCTTGAACGAAGGCAGGAGCCAGCCTGCTTCAGTGCAGGCATCGGGCGGTGGGCTCAGGAGTGTTTGTCAGGGTCTTGCCCACGGACAGGAAGGAGCCAGCCTGGTTCAGTGCAGGCCCGGGGCGGTGGGCTCAGGAGTGTTTGTCGTCGCCGGGCCGTGGGCGGGACCCAGCCTCCTTCAGGGCAGGCACAGAGATGGGGGCTCAGGAGTCTGTGCTGGGCGAATCAAACAAAGGCCAGACCTAGACCAGTTCAGGACAGGGACCGAGATGCAGCTTCAGGAGTATTTCCTGGGGGTAGGATCCCGGACAGGTTCAGCGCGGGGACCAAGATGCGGGCTCAGCAGTGTTCCCCGGGTGATTGAACGAGGGCACGGGCCATCCTGTCTCTGTGCAGGGACCGAGATGCGCCCTCAGGAGGGTTTCTCGAGGTCTGACCGTGGGCAGCACGCACACGGCTTCAGGGCAGAGAGCGAGAGGTGGCCTCAGGAGGTCGTGTTGAGGTTGCTCCCAAGGGCAGGACCTCGACTGGTTCAGCGCAGCGCCCGAGGGGTAGGCACAGGCGCATTTGCCGGTGTCTTCAGCAAGTGCTACCCGCAGCCGCGACCGGTGCAGGGAAGGAGATGTTGGCTCGGCGGCGTTGGACGGCGCCGTGCACCAGGGGAGGCCCCAGGCGAGGTGCGTGCCGTGGCCGCGAGGCAAGCTCAGGAGGGTCTGTCGGGGGACTGACGCCGAGCGGGACCTAGCCTCGTCCCGTGCAGGGACCGAGGGGTTGGCTCCGGAGTGCTTGTTAGGGTCCGGAAGACGCGCCGGGCACCGGCCAGTTGAGGGGAGCGACCGACGCCGGCTCAGGAGTGTTTGCCGGGGGTCGGTCCAAGTGCAGGACCTAGCCTGATTGAGGGCAGGGAACCCGATGTGGGCTCAGGAATGCTTCTCGGGGCTTGATCGTGGGAAGGACCCAGCCTGCTTCGGGGCAGGGCCTGAGACGCGCGCTCAGGATTATGTTCCCGGGACTCGACTATGCAAAGTCCCAGGAACGCCCGCGTGACTGCAGGGGCCGAGAGGTGGGGTCGGGAGACTGTGCTAGGGGCCCGCACTAGGGCAGGACCTCGACTGGTTACGTTCAGTGACCGAGACGGGGCTCAGGAGTTTACACGGGCGCCTCAGAAAGGGCGGGACCCAGCCTGCTTTTATGCAGCGCTTGAGGTGAGGGCGCAGCAGTGTTTCCCGGGGGGTTGAACAAGGGGAGGACTCACCGTCGTTCGGGGACAGGGAGCCAATTTCGACTCAGGGTTGTTTGTTGGGGGCCTTGGCCAGAGGCAGAAACCACCGAGGTTGAGTGGAGGGACCAAGATGGACACGCAGGGAGGTGCGTTTTGTGTTGGAGGCGGGGAGGGTTGCCCAAGGGCAGCATCCATCCGAGTTCAGGGCGGGCACGCAGCTGTGGGCTCAGGCGCGTGTGTCGCGGGAGTCCAAGAAGGGCAAGCTCTAGACTGCTTCTTCCGTGTGCCGAGCCCGATGTGTTTCTCGGGGTCTTGAAGCACGCCAAGCCCCCGAGGCGGGTTCAGTGCCCGGAGTGAACTGCGGGATCAGGGCTTTGTCCCGGCGAGGGACCAAGGGCGGGACACAGCGAAGTGGGCGGGAAGGGAGCGAGCTGGAGGCTCCCGGTGGTGTCTTTGCCAGGTGCTTGAACGAAGGCAGGAGCCAGCCTGCTTCAGTGCAGGCATCGGGCGGTGGGCTCAGGAGTGTTTGTCAGGGTCTTGCCCACGGACAGGAAGGAGCCAGCCTGGTTCAGTGCAGGCCCGGGGCGGTGGGCTCAGGAGTGTTTGTCGTCGCCGGGCCGTGGGCGGGACCCAGCCTCCTTCAGGGCAGGCACAGAGATGGGGGCTCAGGAGTCTGTGCTGGGCGAATCAAACAAAGGCCAGACCTAGACCAGTTCAGGACAGGGACCGAGATGCAGCTTCAGGAGTATTTCCTGGGGGTAGGATCCCGGACAGGTTCAGCGCGGGGACCAAGATGCGGGCTCAGCAGTGTTCCCCGGGTGATTGAACGAGGGCACGGCCCATCCTGTCTCTGTGCAGGGACCGAGATGCGCCCTCAGGAGGGTTTCTCGAGGTCTGACCGTGGGCAGCACGCACACGGCTTCAGGGCAGAGAGCGAGAGGTGGCCTCAGGAGGTCGTGTTGAGGTTGCTCCCAAGGGCAGGACCTCGACTGGTTCAGCGCAGCGCCCGAGGGGTAGGCACAGGCGCATTTGCCGGTGTCTTCAGCAAGTGCTACCCGCAGCCGCGACCGGTGCAGGGAAGGAGATGTTGGCTCGGCGGCGTTGGACGGCGCCGTGCACCAGGGGAGGCCCCAGGCGAGGTGCGTGCCGTGGCCGCGAGGCAAGCTCAGGAGGGTCTGTCGGGGGACTGACGCCGAGCGGGACCTAGCCTCGTCCCGTGCAGGGACCGAGGGGTTGGCTCCGGAGTGCTTGTTAGGGTCCGGAAGACGCGCCGGGCACCGGCCAGTTGAGGGGAGCGACCGACGCCGGCTCAGGAGTGTTTGCCGGGGGTCGGTCCAAGGGCAGGACCTAGCCTGATTGAGGGCAGGGAACCCGATGTGGGCTCAGGAATGCTTCTCGGGGCTTGATCGTGGGAAGGACCCAGCCTGCTTCGGGGCAGGGCCTGAGACGCGCGCTCAGGATTATGTTCCCGGGACTCGACTATGCAAAGTCCCAGGAACGCCCGCGTGACTGCAGGGGCCGAGAGGTGGGGTCGGGAGACTGTGCTAGGGGCCCGCACAAGGGCAGGACCTCGACTGGTTACGTTCAGTGACCGAGACGGGGCTCAGGAGTTTACACGGGCGCCTCAGAAAGGGCGGGACCCAGCCTGCTTTTATGCAGCGCTTGAGGTGAGGGCGCAGCAGTGTTTCCCGGGGGGTTGAACAAGGGGAGGACTCACCGTCGTTCGGGGACAGGGAGCCAATTTCGACTCAGGATTGTTTGTTGGGGGCCTTGGCCAGAGGCAGAAACCACCGAGGTTGAGTGGAGGGACCAAGATGGACACGCAGGGAGGTGCGTTTTGTGTTGGAGGCGGGGAGGGTTGCCCAAGGGCAGCATCCATCCGAGTTCAGGGCGGGCACGCAGCTGTGGGCTCAGGCGCGTGTGTCGCGGGAGTCCAAGAAGGGCAAGCTCTAGACTGCTTCTTCCGTGCGCCGAGCCCGATGTGTTTCTCGGGGCCTTGAAGCACGCCAAGCCCCCGAGGCGGGTTCAGTGCCCGGAGTGAACTGCGGGATCAGGGCTTTGTCCCGGCGAGGGACCAAGGGCGGGACACAGCGAAGTGGGCGGGAAGGGAGCGAGCTGGAGGCTCCCGGTGGTGTCTTTGCCAGGTGCTTGAACGAAGGCAGGAGCCAGCCTGCTTCAGTGCAGGCATCGGGCGGTGGGCTCAGGAGTGTTTGTCAGGGTCTTGCCCACGGACAGGAAGGAGCCAGCCTGGTTCAGTGCAGGCCCGGGGCGGTGGGCTCAGGAGTGTTTGTCGTCGCCGGGCCGTGGGCGGGACCCAGCCTCCTTCAGGGCAGGCACAGAGATGGGGGCTCAGGAGTCTGTGCTGGGCGAATCAAACAAAGGCCAGACCTAGACCAGTTCAGGACAGGGACCGAGATGCAGCTTCAGGAGTATTTCCTGGGGGTAGGATCCCGGACAGGTTCAGCGCGGGGACCAAGATGCGGGCTCAGCAGTGTTCCCCGGGTGATTGAACGAGGGCACGGCCCATCCTGTCTCTGTGCAGGGACCGAGATGCGCCCTCAGGAGGGTTTCTCGAGGTCTGACCGTGGGCAGCACGCACACGGCTTCAGGGCAGAGAGCGAGAGGTGGCCTCAGGAGGTCGTGTTGAGGTTGCTCCCAAGGGCAGGACCTCGACTGGTTCAGCGCAGCGCCCGAGGGGTAGGCACAGGCGCATTTGCCGGTGTCTTCAGCAAGTGCTACCCGCAGCCGCGACCGGTGCAGGGAAGGAGATGTTGGCTCGGCGGCGTTGGACGGCGCCGTGCACCAGGGGAGGCCCCAGGCGAGGTGCGTGCCGTGGCCGCGAGGCAAGCTCAGGAGGGTCTGTCGGGGGACTGACGCCGAGCGGGACCTAGCCTCGTCCCGTGCAGGGACCGAGGGGTTGGCTCCGGAGTGCTTGTTAGGGTCCGGAAGACGCGCCGGGCACCGGCCAGTTGAGGGGAGCGACCGACGCCGGCTCAGGAGTGTTTGCCGGGGGTCGGTCCAAGGGCAGGACCTAGCCTGATTGAGGGCAGGGAACCCGATGTGGGCTCAGGAATGCTTCTCGGGGCTTGATCGTGGGAAGGACCCAGCCTGCTTCGGGGCAGGGCCTGAGACGCGCGCTCAGGATTATGTTCCCGGGACTCGACTATGCAAAGTCCCAGGAACGCCCGCGTGACTGCAGGGGCCGAGAGGTGGGGTCGGGAGACTGTGCTAGGGGCCCGCACAAGGGCAGGACCTCGACTGGTTACGTTCAGTGACCGAGACGGGGCTCAGGAGTTTACACGGGCGCCTCAGAAAGGGCGGGACCCAGCCTGCTTTTATGCAGCGCTTGAGGTGAGGGCGCAGCAGTGTTTCCCGGGGGGTTGAACAAGGGGAGGACTCACCGTCGTTCGGGGACAGGGAGCCAATTTCGACTCAGGGTTGTTTGTTGGGGGCCTTGGCCAGAGGCAGAAACCACCGAGGTTGAGTGGAGGGACCAAGATGGACACGCAGGGAGGTGCGTTTTGTGTTGGAGGCGGGGAGGGTTGCCCAAGGGCAGCATCCATCCGAGTTCAGGGCGGGCACGCAGCTGTGGGCTCAGGCGCGTGTGTCGCGGGAGTCCAAGAAGGGCAAGCTCTAGACTGCTTCTTCCGTGCGCCGAGCCCGATGTGTTTCTCGGGGCCTTGAAGCACGCCAAGCCCCCGAGGCGGGTTCAGTGCCCGGAGTGAACTGCGGGATCAGGGCTTTGTCCCGGCGAGGGACCAAGGGCGGGACACAGCGAAGTGGGCGGGAAGGGAGCGAGCTGGAGGCTCCCGGTGGTGTCTTTGCCAGGTGCTTGAACGAAGGCAGGAGCCAGCCTGCTTCAGTGCAGGCATCGGGCGGTGGGCTCAGGAGTGTTTGTCAGGGTCTTGCCCACGGACAGGAAGGAGCCAGCCTGGTTCAGTGCAGGCCCGGGGCGGTGGGCTCAGGAGTGTTTGTCGTCGCCGGGCCGTGGGCGGGACCCAGCCTCCTTCAGGGCAGGCACAGAGATGGGGGCTCAGGAGTCTGTGCTGGGCGAATCAAACAAAGGCCAGACCTAGACCAGTTCAGGACAGGGACCGAGATGCAGCTTCAGGAGTATTTCCTGGGGGTAGGATCCCGGACAGGTTCAGCGCGGGGACCAAGATGCGGGCTCAGCAGTGTTCCCCGGGTGATTGAACGAGGGCACGGCCCATCCTGTCTCTGTGCAGGGACCGAGATGCGCCCTCAGGAGGGTTTCTCGAGGTCTGACCGTGGGCAGCACGCACACGGCTTCAGGGCAGAGAGCGAGAGGTGGCCTCAGGAGGTCGTGTTGAGGTTGCTCCCAAGGGCAGGACCTCGACTGGTTCAGCGCAGCGCCCGAGGGGTAGGCACAGGCGCATTTGCCGGTGTCTTCAGCAAGTGCTACCCGCAGCCGCGACCGGTGCAGGGAAGGAGATGTTGGCTCGGCGGCGTTGGACGGCGCCGTGCACCAGGGGAGGCCCCAGGCGAGGTGCGTGCCGTGGCCGCGAGGCAAGCTCAGGAGGGTCTGTCGGGGGACTGACGCCGAGCGGGACCTAGCCTCGTCCCGTGCAGGGACCGAGGGGTTGGCTCCGGAGTGCTTGTTAGGGTCCGGAAGACGCGCCGGGCACCGGCCAGTTGAGGGGAGCGACCGACGCCGGCTCAGGAGTGTTTGCCGGGGGTCGGTCCAAGGGCAGGACCTAGCCTGATTGAGGGCAGGGAACCCGATGTGGGCTCAGGAATGCTTCTCGGGGCTTGATCGTGGGAAGGACCCAGCCTGCTTCGGGGCAGGGCCTGAGACGCGCGCTCAGGATTATGTTCCCGGGACTCGACTATGCAAAGTCCCAGGAACGCCCGCGTGACTGCAGGGGCCGAGAGGTGGGGTCGGGAGACTGTGCTAGGGGCCCGCACAAGGGCAGGACCTCGACTGGTTACGTTCAGTGACCGAGACGGGGCTCAGGAGTTTACACGGGCGCCTCAGAAAGGGCGGGACCCAGCCTGCTTTTATGCAGCGCTTGAGGTGAGGGCGCAGCAGTGTTTCCCGGGGGGTTGAACAAGGGGAGGACTCACCGTCGTTCGGGGACAGGGAGCCAATTTCGACTCAGGATTGTTTGTTGGGGGCCTTGGCCAGAGGCAGAAACCACCGAGGTTGAGTGGAGGGACCAAGATGGACACGCAGGGAGGTGCGTTTTGTGTTGGAGGCGGGGAGGGTTGCCCAAGGGCAGCATCCATCCGAGTTCAGGGCGGGCACGCAGCTGTGGGCTCAGGCGCGTGTGTCGCGGGAGTCCAAGAAGGGCAAGCTCTAGACTGCTTCTTCCGTGCGCCGAGCCCGATGTGTTTCTCGGGGCCTTGAAGCACGCCAAGCCCCCGAGGCGGGTTCAGTGCCCGGAGTGAACTGCGGGATCAGGGCTTTGTCCCGGCGAGGGACCAAGGGCGGGACACAGCGAAGTGGGCGGGAAGGGAGCGAGCTGGAGGCTCCCGGTGGTGTCTTTGCCAGGTGCTTGAACGAAGGCAGGAGCCAGCCTGCTTCAGTGCAGGCATCGGGCGGTGGGCTCAGGAGTGTTTGTCAGGGTCTTGCCCACGGACAGGAAGGAGCCAGCCTGGTTCAGTGCAGGCCCGGGGCGGTGGGCTCAGGAGTGTTTGTCGTCGCCGGGCCGTGGGCGGGACCCAGCCTCCTTCAGGGCAGGCACAGAGATGGGGGCTCAGGAGTCTGTGCTGGGCGAATCAAACAAAGGCCAGACCTAGACCAGTTCAGGACAGGGACCGAGATGCAGCTTCAGGAGTATTTCCTGGGGGTAGGATCCCGGACAGGTTCAGCGCGGGGACCAAGATGCGGGCTCAGCAGTGTTCCCCGGGTGATTGAACGAGGGCACGGGCCATCCTGTCTCTGTGCAGGGACCGAGATGCGCCCTCAGGAGGGTTTCTCGAGGTCTGACCGTGGGCAGCACGCACACGGCTTCAGGGCAGAGAGCGAGAGGTGGCCTCAGGAGGTCGTGTTGAGGTTGCTCCCAAGGGCAGGACCTCGACTGGTTCAGCGCAGCGCCCGAGGGGTAGGCACAGGCGCATTTGCCGGTGTCTTCAGCAAGTGCTACCCGCAGCCGCGACCGGTGCAGGGAAGGAGATGTTGGCTCGGCGGCGTTGGACGGCGCCGTGCACCAGGGGAGGCCCCAGGCGAGGTGCGTGCCGTGGCCGCGAGGCAAGCACAGGAGGGTCTGTCGGGGGACTGACGCCGAGCGGGACCTAGCCTCGTCCCGTGCAGGGACCGAGGGGTTGGCTCCGGAGTGCTTGTTAGGGTCCGGAAGACGCGCCGGGCACCGGCCAGTTGAGGGGAGCGACCGACGCCGGCTCAGGAGTGTTTGCCGGGGGTCGGTCCAAGGGCAGGACCTAGCCTGATTGAGGGCAGGGAACCCGATGTGGGCTCAGGAATGCTTCTCGGGGCTTGATCGTGGGAAGGACCCAGCCTGCTTCGGGGCAGGGCCTGAGACGCGCGCTCAGGATTATGTTCCCGGGACTCGACTATGCAAAGTCCCAGGAACGCCCGCGTGACTGCAGGGGCCGAGAGGTGGGGTCGGGAGACTGTGCTAGGGGCCCGCACAAGGGCAGGACCTCGACTGGTTACGTTCAGTGACCGAGACGGGGCTCAGGAGTTTACACGGGTGCCTCAGAAAGGGCGGGACCCAGCCTGCTTTTATGCAGCGCTTGAGGTGAGGGCGCAGCAGTGTTTCCCGGGGGGTTGAACAAGGGGAGGACTCACCGTCGTTCGGGGACAGGGAGCCAATTTCGATTCAGGATTGTTTGTTGGGGGCCTTGGCCAGAGGCAGAAACCACCGAGGTTGAGTGGAGGGACCAAGATGGACACGCAGGGAGGTGCGTTTTGTGTTGGAGGCGGGGAGGGTTGCCCAAGGGCAGCATCCATCCGAGTTCAGGGCGGGCACGCAGCTGTGGGCTCAGGCGCGTGTGTCGCGGGAGTCCAAGAAGGGCAAGCTCTAGACTGCTTCTTCCGTGCGCCGAGCCCGATGTGTTTCTCGGGGCCTTGAAGCACGCCAAGCCCCCGAGGCGGGTTCAGTGCCCGGAGTGAACTGCGGGATCAGGGCTTTGTCCCGGCGAGGGACCAAGGGCGGGACACAGCGAAGTGGGCGGGAAGGGAGCGAGCTGGAGGCTCCCGGTGGTGTCTTTGCCAGGTGCTTGAACGAAGGCAGGAGCCAGCCTGCTTCAGTGCAGGCATCGGGCGGTGGGCTCAGGAGTGTTTGTCAGGGTCTTGCCCACGGACAGGAAGGAGCCAGCCTGGTTCAGTGCAGGCCCGGGGCGGTGGGCTCAGGAGTGTTTGTCGTCGCCGGGCCGTGGGCGGGACCCAGCCTCCTTCAGGGCAGGCACAGAGATGGGGGCTCAGGAGTCTGTGCTGGGCGAATCAAACAAAGGCCAGACCTAGACCAGTTCAGGACAGGGACCGAGATGCAGCTTCAGGAGTATTTCCTGGGGGTAGGATCCCGGACAGGTTCAGCGCGGGGACCAAGATGCGGGCTCAGCAGTGTTCCCCGGGTGATTGAACGAGGGCACGGCCCATCCTGTCTCTGTGCAGGGACCGAGATGCGCCCTCAGGAGGGTTTCTCGAGGTCTGACCGTGGGCAGCACGCACACGGCTTCAGGGCAGAGAGCGAGAGGTGGCCTCAGGAGGTCGTGTTGAGGTTGCTCCCAAGGGCAGGACCTCGACTGGTTCAGCGCAGCGCCCGAGGGGTAGGCACAGGCGCATTTGCCGGTGTCTTCAGCAAGTGCTACCCGCAGCCGCGACCGGTGCAGGGAAGGAGATGTTGGCTCGGCGGCGTTGGACGGCGCCGTGCACCAGGGGAGGCCCCAGGCGAGGTGCGTGCCGTGGCCGCGAGGCAAGCTCAGGAGGGTCTGTCGGGGGACTGACGCCGAGCGGGACCTAGCCTCGTCCCGTGCAGGGACCGAGGGGTTGGCTCCGGAGTGCTTGTTAGGGTCCGGAAGACGCGCCGGGCACCGGCCAGTTGAGGGGAGCGACCGACGCCGGCTCAGGAGTGTTTGCCGGGGGTCGGTCCAAGGGCAGGACCTAGCCTGATTGAGGGCAGGGAACCCGATGTGGGCTCAGGAATGCTTCTCGGGGCTTGATCGTGGGAAGGACCCAGCCTGCTTCGGGGCAGGGCCTGAGACGCGCGCTCAGGATTATGTTCCCGGGACTCGACTATGCAAAGTCCCAGGAACGCCCGCGTGACTGCAGGGGCCGAGAGGTGGGGTCGGGAGACTGTGCTAGGGGCCCGCACAAGGGCAGGACCTCGACTGGTTACGTTCAGTGACCGAGACGGGGCTCAGGAGTTTACACGGGCGCCTCAGAAAGGGCGGGACCCAGCCTGCTTTTATGCAGCGCTTGAGGTGAGGGCGCAGCAGTGTTTCCCGGGGGGTTGAACAAGGGGAGGACTCACCGTCGTTCGGGGACAGGGAGCCAATTTCGACTCAGGATTGTTTGTTGGGGGCCTTGGCCAGAGGCAGAAACCACCGAGGTTGAGTGGAGGGACCAAGATGGACACGCAGGGAGGTGCGTTTTGTGTTGGAGGCGGGGAGGGTTGCCCAAGGGCAGCATCCATCCGAGTTCAGGGCGGGCACGCAGCTGTGGGCTCAGGCGCGTGTGTCGCGGGAGTCCAAGAAGGGCAAGCTCTAGACTGCTTCTTCCGTGCGCCGAGCCCGATGTGTTTCTCGGGGCCTTGAAGCACGCCAAGCCCCCGAGGCGGGTTCAGTGCCGGGAGTGAACTGCGGGATCAGGGCTTTGTCCCGGCGAGGGACCAAGGGCGGGACACAGCGAAGTGGGCGGGAAGGGAGCGAGCTGGAGGCTCCCGGTGGTGTCTTTGCCAGGTGCTTGAACGAAGGCAGGAGCCAGCCTGCTTCAGTGCAGGCATCGGGCGGTGGGCTCAGGAGTGTTTGTCAGGGTCTTGCCCACGGACAGGAAGGAGCCAGCCTGGTTCAGTGCAGGCCCGGGGCGGTGGGCTCAGGAGTGTTTGTCGTCGCCGGGCCGTGGGCGGGACCCAGCCTCCTTCAGGGCAGGCACAGAGATGGGGGCTCAGGAGTCTGTGCTGGGCGAATCAAACAAAGGCCAGACCTAGACCAGTTCAGGACAGGGACCGAGATGCAGCTTCAGGAGTATTTCCTGGGGGTAGGATCCCGGACAGGTTCAGCGCGGGGACCAAGATGCGGGCTCAGCAGTGTTCCCCGGGTGATTGAACGAGGGCACGGCCCATCCTGTCTCTGTGCAGGGACCGAGATGCGCCCTCAGGAGGGTTTCTCGAGGTCTGACCGTGGGCAGCACGCACACGGCTTCAGGGCAGAGAGCGAGAGGTGGCCTCAGGAGGTCGTGTTGAGGTTGCTCCCAAGGGCAGGACCTCGACTGGTTCAGCGCAGCGCCCGAGGGGTAGGCACAGGCGCATTTGCCGGTGTCTTCAGCAAGTGCTACCCGCAGCCGCGACCGGTGCAGGGAAGGAGATGTTGGCTCGGCGGCGTTGGACGGCGCCGTGCACCAGGGGAGGCCCCAGGCGAGGTGCGTGCCGTGGCCGCGAGGCAAGCTCAGGAGGGTCTGTCGGGGGACTGACGCCGAGCGGGACCTAGCCTCGTCCCGTGCAGGGACCGAGGGGTTGGCTCCGGAGTGCTTGTTAGGGTCCGGAAGACGCGCCGGGCACCGGCCAGTTGAGGGGAGCGACCGACGCCGGCTCAGGAGTGTTTGCCGGGGGTCGGTCCAAGGGCAGGACCTAGCCTGATTGAGGGCAGGGAACCCGATGTGGGCTCAGGAATGCTTCTCGGGGCTTGATCGTGGGAAGGACCCAGCCTGCTTCGGGGCAGGGCCTGAGACGCGCGCTCAGGATTATGTTCCCGGGACTCGACTATGCAAAGTCCCAGGAACGCCCGCGTGACTGCAGGGGCCGAGAGGTGGGGTCGGGAGACTGTGCTAGGGGCCCGCACAAGGGCAGGACCTCGACTGGTTACGTTCAGTGACCGAGACGGGGCTCAGGAGTTTACACGGGCGCCTCAGAAAGGGCGGGACCCAGCCTGCTTTTATGCAGCGCTTGAGGTGAGGGCGCAGCAGTGTTTCCCGGGGGGTTGAACAAGGGGAGGACTCACCGTCGTTCGGGGACAGGGAGCCAATTTCGACTCAGGATTGTTTGTTGGGGGCCTTGGCCAGAGGCAGAAACCACCGAGGTTGAGTGGAGGGACCAAGATGGACACGCAGGGAGGTGCGTTTTGTGTTGGAGGCGGGGAGGGTTGCCCAAGGGCAGCATCCATCCGAGTTCAGGGCGGGCACGCAGCTGTGGGCTCAGGCGCGTGTGTCGCGGGAGTCCAAGAAGGGCAAGCTCTAGACTGCTTCTTCCGTGCGCCGAGCCCGATGTGTTTCTCGGGGTCTTGAAGCACGCCAAGCCCCCGAGGCGGGTTCAGTGCCCGGAGTGAACTGCGGGATCAGGGCTTTGTCCCGGCGAGGGACCAAGGGCGGGACACAGCGAAGTGGGCGGGTAGGGAGCGAGCTGGAGGCTCCCGGTGGTGTCTTTGCCAGGTGCTTGAACGAAGGCAGGAGCCAGCCTGCTTCAGTGCAGGCATCGGGCGGTGGGCTCAGGAGTGTTTGTCAGGGTCTTGCCCACGGACAGGAAGGAGCCAGCCTGGTTCAGTGCAGGCCCGGGGCGGTGGGCTCAGGAGTGTTTGTCGTTGCCGGGCCGTGGGCGGGACCCAGCCTCCTTCAGGGCAGGCACAGAGATGGGGGCTCAGGAGTCTGTGCTGGGCGAATCAAACAAAGGCCAGACCTAGACCAGTTCAGGACAGGGACCGAGATGCAGCTTCAGGAGTATTTCCTGGGGGTAGGATCCCGGACAGGTTCAGCGCGGGGACCAAGATGCGGGCTCAGCAGTGTTCCCCGGGTGATTGAACGCGGGCACGGCCCATCCTGTCTCTGTGCAGGGACCGAGATGCGCCCTCAGGAGGGTTTCTCGAGGTCTGACCGTGGGCAGCACGCACACGGCTTCAGGGCAGAGAGCGAGAGGTGGCCTCAGGAGGACGTGTTGAGGTTGCTTCCAAGGGCAGGACCTCGACTGGTTCAGCGCAGCGCCCGAGGGGTAGGCACAGGCGCATTTGCCGGTGTCTTCAGCAAGTGCTTCCCGCAGCCGCGACCGGTGCAGGGAAGGAGATGTTGGCTCGGGGGCGTTGGACGGCGCCGTGCACCAGGGGAGGCGCCAGGCGAGGTGCGTGCCGTGGCCGCGAGGCAAGCTCAGGAGGGTCTGTCGGGGGACTGACGCCGAGCGGGACCTAGCCTCGTCCCGTGCAGGGACCGAGGGGTTGGCTCCGGAGTGCTTGTTAGGGTCCGGAAGACGCGCCGGGCACCGGCCAGTTGAGGGGAGCGACCGACGCCGGCTCAGGAGTGTTTGCCGGGGGTCGGTCCAAGGGCAGGACCTAGCCTGATTGAGGGCAGGGAACCCGATGTGGGCTCAGGAATGCTTCTCGGGGCTTGATCGTGGGAAGGACCCAGCCTGCTTCGGGGCAGGGCCTGAGACGCGCGCTCAGGATTATGTTCCCGGGACTCGACTATGCAAAGTCCCAGGAACGCCCGCGTGACTGCAGGGGCCGAGAGGTGGGGTCGGGAGACTGTGCTAGGGGCCCGCACTAGGGCAGGACCTCGACTGGTTACGTTCAGTGACCGAGACGGGGCTCAGGAGTTTACACGGGCGCCTCAGAAAGGGCGGGACCCAGCCTGCTTTTATGCAGCGCTTGAGGTGAGGGCGCAGCAGTGTTTCCCGGGGGGTTGAACAAGGGGAGGACTCGCCGTCGTTCGGGGACAGGGAGCCAATTTCGACTCAGGGTTGTTTGTTGGGGGCCTTGGCCAGAGGCAGAAACCACCGAGGTTGAGTGGAGGGACCAAGATGGACACGCAGGGAGGTGCGTTTTGTGTTGGAGGCGGGGAGGGTTGCCCAAGGGCAGCATCCATCCGAGTTCAGGGCGGGCACGCAGCTGTGGGCTCAGGCGCGTGTGTCGCGGGAGTCCAAGAAGGGCAAGCTCTAGACTGCTTCTTCCGTGTGCCGAGCCCGATGTGTTTCTCGGGGTCTTGAAGCACGCCAAGCCCCCGAGGCGGGTTCAGTGCCCGGAGTGAACTGCGGGATCAGGGCTTTGTCCCGGCGAGGGACCAAGGGCGGGACACAGCGAAGTGGGCGGGACGGGAGCGAGCTGGAGGCTCCCGGTGGTGTCTTTGCCAGGTGCTTGAACGAAGGCAGGAGCCAGCCTGCTTCAGTGCAGGCATCGGGCGGTGGGCTCAGGAGTGTTTGTCAGGGTCTTGCCCACGGACAGGAAGGAGCCAGCCTGGTTCAGTGCAGGCCCGGGGCGGTGGGCTCAGGAGTGTTTGTCGTCGCCGGGCCGTGGGCGGGACCCAGCCTCCTTCAGGGCAGGCACAGAGATGGGGGCTCAGGAGTCTGTGCTGGGCGAATCAAACAAAGGCCAGACCTAGACCAGTTCAGGACAGGGACCGAGATGCAGCTTCAGGAGTATTTCCTGGGGGTAGGATCCCGGACAGGTTCAGCGCGGGGACCAAGATGCGGGCTCAGCAGTGTTCCCCGGGTGATTGAACGAGGGCACGGCCCATCCTGTCTCTGTGCAGGGACCGAGATGCGCCCTCAGGAGGGTTTCTCGAGGTCTGACCGTGGGCAGCACGCACACGGCTTCAGGGCAGAGAGCGAGAGGTGGCCTCAGGAGGTCGTGTTGAGGTTGCTCCCAAGGGCAGGACCTCGACTGGTTCAGCGCAGCGCCCGAGGGGTAGGCACAGGCGCATTTGCCGGTGTCTTCAGCAAGTGCTACCCGCAGCCGCGACCGGTGCAGGGAAGGAGATGTTGGCTCGGCGGCGTTGGACGGCGCCGTGCACCAGGGGAGGCCCCAGGCGAGGTGCGTGCCGTGGCCGCGAGGCAAGCTCGGGAGGGTCTGTCGGGGGACTGACGCCGAGCGGGACCTAGCCTCGTCCCGTGCAGGGACCGAGGGGTTGGCTCCGGAGTGCTTGTTAGGGTCCGGAAGACGCGCCGGGCACCGGCCAGTTGAGGGGAGCGACCGACGCCGGCTCAGGAGTGTTTGCCGGGGGTCGGTCCAAGGGCAGGACCTAGCCTGATTGAGGGCAGGGAACCCGATGTGGGCTCAGGAATGCTTCTCGGGGCTTGATCGTGGGAAGGACCCAGCCTGCTTCGGGGCAGGGCCTGAGACGCGCGCTCAGGATTATGTTCCCGGGACTCGACTATGCAAAGTCCCAGGAACGCCCGCGTGACTGCAGGGGCCGAGAGGTGGGGTCGGGAGACTGTGCTAGGGGCCCGCACAAGGGCAGGACCTCGACTGGTTACGTTCAGTGACCGAGACGGGGCTCAGGAGTTTACACGGGTGCCTCAGAAAGGGCGGGACCCAGCCTGCTTTTATGCAGCGCTTGAGGTGAGGGCGCAGCAGTGTTTCCCGGGGGGTTGAACAAGGGGAGGACTCACCGTCGTTCGGGGACAGGGAGCCAATTTCGATTCAGGATTGTTTGTTGGGGGCCTTGGCCAGAGGCAGAAACCACCGAGGTTGAGTGGAGGGACCAAGATGGACACGCAGGGAGGTGCGTTTTGTGTTGGAGGCGGGGAGGGTTGCCCAAGGGCAGCATCCATCCGAGTTCAGGGCGGGCACGCAGCTGTGGGCTCAGGCGCGTGTGTCGCGGGAGTCCAAGAAGGGCAAGCTCTAGACTGCTTCTTCCGTGCGCCGAGCCCGATGTGTTTCTCGGGGCCTTGAAGCACGCCAAGCCCCCGAGGCGGGTTCAGTGCCCGGAGTGAACTGCGGGATCAGGGCTTTGTCCCGGCGAGGGACCAAGGGCGGGACACAGCGAAGTGGGCGGGAAGGGAGCGAGCTGGAGGCTCCCGGTGGTGTCTTTGCCAGGTGCTTGAACGAAGGCAGGAGCCAGCCTGCTTCAGTGCAGGCATCGGGCGGTGGGCTCAGGAGTGTTTGTCAGGGTCTTGCCCACGGACAGGAAGGAGCCAGCCTGGTTCAGTGCAGGCCCGGGGCGGTGGGCTCAGGAGTGTTTGTCGTCGCCGGGCCGTGGGCGGGACCCAGCCTCCTTCAGGGCAGGCACAGAGATGGGGGCTCAGGAGTCTGTGCTGGGCGAATCAAACAAAGGCCAGACCTAGACCAGTTCAGGACAGGGACCGAGATGCAGCTTCAGGAGTATTTCCTGGGGGTAGGATCCCGGACAGGTTCAGCGCGGGGACCAAGATGCGGGCTCAGCAGTGTTCCCCGGGTGATTGAACGAGGGCACGGCCCATCCTGTCTCTGTGCAGGGACCGAGATGCGCCCTCAGGAGGGTTTCTCGAGGTCTGACCGTGGGCAGCACGCACACGGCTTCAGGGCAGAGAGCGAGAGGTGGCCTCAGGAGGTCGTGTTGAGGTTGCTCCCAAGGGCAGGACCTCGACTGGTTCAGCGCAGCGCCCGAGGGGTAGGCACAGGCGCATTTGCCGGTGTCTTCAGCAAGTGCTACCCGCAGCCGCGACCGGTGCAGGGAAGGAGATGTTGGCTCGGCGGCGTTGGACGGCGCCGTGCACCAGGGGAGGCCCCAGGCGAGGTGCGTGCCGTGGCCGCGAGGCAAGCTCAGGAGGGTCTGTCGGGGGACTGACGCCGAGCGGGACCTAGCCTCGTCCCGTGCAGGGACCGAGGGGTTGGCTCCGGAGTGCTTGTTAGGGTCCGGAAGACGCGCCGGGCACCGGCCAGTTGAGGGGAGCGACCGACGCCGGCTCAGGAGTGTTTGCCGGGGGTCGGTCCAAGGGCAGGACCTAGCCTGATTGAGGGCAGGGAACCCGATGTGGGCTCAGGAATGCTTCTCGGGGCTTGATCGTGGGAAGGACCCAGCCTGCTTCGGGGCAGGGCCTGAGACGCGCGCTCAGGATTATGTTCCCGGGACTCGACTATGCAAAGTCCCAGGAACGCCCGCGTGACTGCAGGGGCCGAGAGGTGGGGTCGGGAGACTGTGCTAGGGGCCCGCACAAGGGCAGGACCTCGACTGGTTACGTTCAGTGACCGAGACGGGGCTCAGGAGTTTACACGGGCGCCTCAGAAAGGGCGGGACCCAGCCTGCTTTTATGCAGCGCTTGAGGTGAGGGCGCAGCAGTGTTTCCCGGGGGGTTGAACAAGGGGAGGACTCACCGTCGTTCGGGGACAGGGAGCCAATTTCGACTCAGGATTGTTTGTTGGGGGCCTTGGCCAGAGGCAGAAACCACCGAGGTTGAGTGGAGGGACCAAGATGGACACGCAGGGAGGTGCGTTTTGTGTTGGAGGCGGGGAGGGTTGCCCAAGGGCAGCATCCATCCGAGTTCAGGGCGGGCACGCAGCTGTGGGCTCAGGCGCGTGTGTCGCGGGAGTCCAAGAAGGGCAAGCTCTAGACTGCTTCTTCCGTGCGCCGAGCCCGATGTGTTTCTCGGGGCCTTGAAGCACGCCAAGCCCCCGAGGCGGGTTCAGTGCCCGGAGTGAACTGCGGGATCAGGGCTTTGTCCCGGCGAGGGACCAAGGGCGGGACACAGCGAAGTGGGCGGGAAGGGAGCGAGCTGGAGGCTCCCGGTGGTGTCTTTGCCAGGTGCTTGAACGAAGGCAGGAGCCAGCCTGCTTCAGTGCAGGCATCGGGCGGTGGGCTCAGGAGTGTTTGTCAGGGTCTTGCCCACGGACAGGAAGGAGCCAGCCTGGTTCAGTGCAGGCCCGGGGCGGTGGGCTCAGGAGTGTTTGTCGTCGCCGGGCCGTGGGCGGGACCCAGCCTCCTTCAGGGCAGGCACAGAGATGGGGGCTCAGGAGTCTGTGCTGGGCGAATCAAACAAAGGCCAGACCTAGACCAGTTCAGGACAGGGACCGAGATGCAGCTTCAGGAGTATTTCCTGGGGGTAGGATCCCGGACAGGTTCAGCGCGGGGACCAAGATGCGGGCTCAGCAGTGTTCCCCGGGTGATTGAACGCGGGCACGGCCCATCCTGTCTCTGTGCAGGGACCGAGATGCGCCCTCAGGAGGGTTTCTCGAGGTCTGACCGTGGGCAGCACGCACACGGCTTCAGGGCAGAGAGCGAGAGGTGGCCTCAGGAGGTCGTGTTGAGGTTGCTCCCAAGGGCAGGACCTCGACTGGTTCAGCGCAGCGCCCGAGGGGTAGGCACAGGCGCATTTGCCGGTGTCTTCAGCAAGTGCTACCCGCAGCCGCGACCGGTGCAGGGAAGGAGATGTTGGCTCGGCGGCGTTGGACGGCGCCGTGCACCAGGGGAGGCCCCAGGCGAGGTGCGTGCCGTGGCCGCGAGGCAAGCTCAGGAGGGTCTGTCGGGGGACTGACGCCGAGCGGGACCTAGCCTCGTCCCGTGCAGGGACCGAGGGGTTGGCTCCGGAGTGCTTGTTAGGGTCCGGAAGACGCGCCGGGCACCGGCCAGTTGAGGGGAGCGACCGACGCCGGCTCAGGAGTGTTTGCCGGGGGTCGGTCCAAGGGCAGGACCTAGCCTGATTGAGGGCAGGGAACCCGATGTGGGCTCAGGAATGCTTCTCGGGGCTTGATCGTGGGAAGGACCCAGCCTGCTTCGGGGCAGGGCCTGAGACGCGCGCTCAGGATTATGTTCCCGGGACTCGACTATGCAAAGTCCCAGGAACGCCCGCGTGACTGCAGGGGCCGAGAGGTGGGGTCGGGAGACTGTGCTAGGGGCCCGCACAAGGGCAGGACCTCGACTGGTTACGTTCAGTGACCGAGACGGGGCTCAGGAGTTTACACGGGCGCCTCAGAAAGGGCGGGACCCAGCCTGCTTTTATGCAGCGCTTGAGGTGAGGGCGCAGCAGTGTTTCCCGGGGGGTTGAACAAGGGGAGGACTCACCGTCGTTCGGGGACAGGGAGCCAATTTCGACTCAGGATTGTTTGTTGGGGGCCTTGGCCAGAGGCAGAAACCACCGAGGTTGAGTGGAGGGACCAAGATGGACACGCAGGGAGGTGCGTTTTGTGTTGGAGGCGGGGAGGGTTGCCCAAGGGCAGCATCCATCCGAGTTCAGGGCGGGCACGCAGCTGTGGGCTCAGGCGCGTGTGTCGCGGGAGTCCAAGAAGGGCAAGCTCTAGACTGCTTCTTCCGTGCGCCGAGCCCGATGTGTTTCTCGGGGCCTTGAAGCACGCCAAGCCCCCGAGGCGGGTTCAGTGCCGGGAGTGAACTGCGGGATCAGGGCTTTGTCCCGGCGAGGGACCAAGGGCGGGACACAGCGAAGTGGGCGGGAAGGGAGCGAGCTGGAGGCTCCCGGTGGTGTCTTTGCCAGGTGCTTGAACGAAGGCAGGAGCCAGCCTGCTTCAGTGCAGGCATCGGGCGGTGGGCTCAGGAGTGTTTGTCAGGGTCTTGCCCACGGACAGGAAGGAGCCAGCCTGGTTCAGTGCAGGCCCGGGGCGGTGGGCTCAGGAGTGTTTGTCGTCGCCGGGCCGTGGGCGGGACCCAGCCTCCTTCAGGGCAGGCACAGAGATGGGGGCTCAGGAGTCTGTGCTGGGCGAATCAAACAAAGGCCAGACCTAGACCAGTTCAGGACAGGGACCGAGATGCAGCTTCAGGAGTATTTCCTGGGGGTAGGATCCCGGACAGGTTCAGCGCGGGGACCAAGATGCGGGCTCAGCAGTGTTCCCCGGGTGATTGAACGAGGGCACGGCCCATCCTGTCTCTGTGCAGGGACCGAGATGCGCCCTCAGGAGGGTTTCTCGAGGTCTGACCGTGGGCAGCACGCACACGGCTTCAGGGCAGAGAGCGAGAGGTGGCCTCAGGAGGTCGTGTTGAGGTTGCTCCCAAGGGCAGGACCTCGACTGGTTCAGCGCAGCGCCCGAGGGGTAGGCACAGGCGCATTTGCCGGTGTCTTCAGCAAGTGCTACCCGCAGCCGCGACCGGTGCAGGGAAGGAGATGTTGGCTCGGCGGCGTTGGACGGCGCCGTGCACCAGGGGAGGCCCCAGGCGAGGTGCGTGCCGTGGCCGCGAGGCAAGCTCAGGAGGGTCTGTCGGGGGACTGACGCCGAGCGGGACCTAGCCTCGTCCCGTGCAGGGACCGAGGGGTTGGCTCCGGAGTGCTTGTTAGGGTCCGGAAGACGCGCCGGGCACCGGCCAGTTGAGGGGAGCGACCGACGCCGGCTCAGGAGTGTTTGCCGGGGGTCGGTCCAAGGGCAGGACCTAGCCTGATTGAGGGCAGGGAACCCGATGTGGGCTCAGGAATGCTTCTCGGGGCTTGATCGTGGGAAGGACCCAGCCTGCTTCGGGGCAGGGCCTGAGACGCGCGCTCAGGATTATGTTCCCGGGACTCGACTATGCAAAGTCCCAGGAACGCCCGCGTGACTGCAGGGGCCGAGAGGTGGGGTCGGGAGACTGTGCTAGGGGCCCGCACAAGGGCAGGACCTCGACTGGTTACGTTCAGTGACCGAGACGGGGCTCAGGAGTTTACACGGGCGCCTCAGAAAGGGCGGGACCCAGCCTGCTTTTATGCAGCGCTTGAGGTGAGGGCGCAGCAGTGTTTCCCGGGGGGTTGAACAAGGGGAGGACTCACCGTCGTTCGGGGACAGGGAGCCAATTTCGACTCAGGATTGTTTGTTGGGGGCCTTGGCCAGAGGCAGAAACCACCGAGGTTGAGTGGAGGGACCAAGATGGACACGCAGGGAGGTGCGTTTTGTGTTGGAGGCGGGGAGGGTTGCCCAAGGGCAGCATCCATCCGAGTTCAGGGCGGGCACGCAGCTGTGGGCTCAGGCGCGTGTGTCGCGGGAGTCCAAGAAGGGCAAGCTCTAGACTGCTTCTTCCGTGCGCCGAGCCCGATGTGTTTCTCGGGGTCTTGAAGCACGCCAAGCCCCCGAGGTGGGTTCAGTGCCCGGAGTGAACTGCGGGATCAGGGCTTTGTCCCGGCGAGGGACCAAGGGCGGGACACAGCGAAGTGGGCGGGTAGGGAGCGAGCTGGAGGCTCCCGGTGGTGTCTTTGCCAGGTGCTTGAACGAAGGCAGGAGCCAGCCTGCTTCAGTGCAGGCATCGGGCGGTGGGCTCAGGAGTGTTTGTCAGGGTCTTGCCCACGGACAGGAAGGAGCCAGCCTGGTTCAGTGCAGGCCCGGGGCGGTGGGCTCAGGAGTGTTTGTCGTTGCCGGGCCGTGGGCGGGACCCAGCCTCCTTCAGGGCAGGCACAGAGATGGGGGCTCAGGAGTCTGTGCTGGGCGAATCAAACAAAGGCCAGACCTAGACCAGTTCAGGACAGGGACCGAGATGCAGCTTCAGGAGTATTTCCTGGGGGTAGGATCCCGGACAGGTTCAGCGCGGGGACCAAGATGCGGGCTCAGCAGTGTTCCCCGGGTGATTGAACGCGGGCACGGCCCATCCTGTCTCTGTGCAGGGACCGAGATGCGCCCTCAGGAGGGTTTCTCGAGGTCTGACCGTGGGCAGCACGCACACGGCTTCAGGGCAGAGAGCGAGAGGTGGCCTCAGGAGGACGTGTTGAGGTTGCTTCCAAGGGCAGGACCTCGACTGGTTCAGCGCAGCGCCCGAGGGGTAGGCACAGGCGCATTTGCCGGTGTCTTCAGCAAGTGCTTCCCGCAGCCGCGACCGGTGCAGGGAAGGAGATGTTGGCTCGGGGGCGTTGGACGGCGCCGTGCACCAGGGGAGGCGCCAGGCGAGGTGCGTGCCGTGGCCGCGAGGCAAGCTCAGGAGGGTCTGTCGGGGGACTGACGCCGAGCGGGACCTAGCCTCGTCCCGTGCAGGGACCGAGGGGTTGGCTCCGGAGTGCTTGTTAGGGTCCGGAAGACGCGCCGGGCACCGGCCAGTTGAGGGGAGCGACCGACGCCGGCTCAGGAGTGTTTGCCGGGGGTCGGTCCAAGGGCAGGACCTAGCCTGATTGAGGGCAGGGAACCCGATGTGGGCTCAGGAATGCTTCTCGGGGCTTGATCGTGGGAAGGACCCAGCCTGCTTCGGGGCAGGGCCTGAGACGCGCGCTCAGGATTATGTTCCCGGGACTCGACTATGCAAAGTCCCAGGAACGCCCGCGTGACTGCAGGGGCCGAGAGGTGGGGTCGGGAGACTGTGCTAGGGGCCCGCACTAGGGCAGGACCTCGACTGGTTACGTTCAGTGACCGAGACGGGGCTCAGGAGTTTACACGGGCGCCTCAGAAAGGGCGGGACCCAGCCTGCTTTTATGCAGCGCTTGAGGTGAGGGCGCAGCAGTGTTTCCCGGGGGGTTGAACAAGGGGAGGACTCGCCGTCGTTCGGGGACAGGGAGCCAATTTCGACTCAGGGTTGTTTGTTGGGGGCCTTGGCCAGAGGCAGAAACCACCGAGGTTGAGTGGAGGGACCAAGATGGACACGCAGGGAGGTGCGTTTTGTGTTGGAGGCGGGGAGGGTTGCCCAAGGGCAGCATCCATCCGAGTTCAGGGCGGGCACGCAGCTGTGGGCTCAGGCGCGTGTGTCGCGGGAGTCCAAGAAGGGCAAGCTCTAGACTGCTTCTTCCGTGTGCCGAGCCCGATGTGTTTCTCGGGGTCTTGAAGCACGCCAAGCCCCCGAGGCGGGTTCAGTGCCCGGAGTGAACTGCGGGATCAGGGCTTTGTCCCGGCGAGGGACCAAGGGCGGGACACAGCGAAGTGGGCGGGAAGGGAGCGAGCTGGAGGCTCCCGGTGGTGTCTTTGCCAGGTGCTTGAACGAAGGCAGGAGCCAGCCTGCTTCAGTGCAGGCATCGGGCGGTGGGCTCAGGAGTGTTTGTCAGGGTCTTGCCCACGGACAGGAAGGAGCCAGCCTGGTTCAGTGCAGGCCCGGGGCGGTGGGCTCAGGAGTGTTTGTCGTCGCCGGGCCGTGGGCGGGACCCAGCCTCCTTCAGGGCAGGCACAGAGATGGGGGCTCAGGAGTCTGTGCTGGGCGAATCAAACAAAGGCCAGACCTAGACCAGTTCAGGACAGGGACCGAGATGCAGCTTCAGGAGTATTTCCTGGGGGTAGGATCCCGGACAGGTTCAGCGCGGGGACCAAGATGCGGGCTCAGCAGTGTTCCCCGGGTGATTGAACGAGGGCACGGGCCATCCTGTCTCTGTGCAGGGACCGAGATGCGCCCTCAGGAGGGTTTCTCGAGGTCTGACCGTGGGCAGCACGCACACGGCTTCAGGGCAGAGAGCGAGAGGTGGCCTCAGGAGGTCGTGTTGAGGTTGCTCCCAAGGGCAGGACCTCGACTGGTTCAGCGCAGCGCCCGAGGGGTAGGCACAGGCGCATTTGCCGGTGTCTTCAGCAAGTGCTACCCGCAGCCGCGACCGGTGCAGGGAAGGAGATGTTGGCTCGGCGGCGTTGGACGGCGCCGTGCACCAGGGGAGGCCCCAGGCGAGGTGCGTGCCGTGGCCGCGAGGCAAGCACAGGAGGGTCTGTCGGGGGACTGACGCCGAGCGGGACCTAGCCTCGTCCCGTGCAGGGACCGAGGGGTTGGCTCCGGAGTGCTTGTTAGGGTCCGGAAGACGCGCCGGGCACCGGCCAGTTGAGGGGAGCGACCGACGCCGGCTCAGGAGTGTTTGCCGGGGGTCGGTCCAAGGGCAGGACCTAGCCTGATTGAGGGCAGGGAACCCGATGTGGGCTCAGGAATGCTTCTCGGGGCTTGATCGTGGGAAGGACCCAGCCTGCTTCGGGGCAGGGCCTGAGACGCGCGCTCAGGATTATGTTCCCGGGACTCGACTATGCAAAGTCCCAGGAACGCCCGCGTGACTGCAGGGGCCGAGAGGTGGGGTCGGGAGACTGTGCTAGGGGCCCGCACAAGGGCAGGACCTCGACTGGTTACGTTCAGTGACCGAGACGGGGCTCAGGAGTTTACACGGGCGCCTCAGAAAGGGCGGGACCCAGCCTGCTTTTATGCAGCGCTTGAGGTGAGGGCGCAGCAGTGTTTCCCGGGGGGTTGAACAAGGGGAGGACTCACCGTCGTTCGGGGACAGGGAGCCAATTTCGACTCAGGATTGTTTGTTGGGGGCCTTGGCCAGAGGCAGAAACCACCGAGGTTGAGTGGAGGGACCAAGATGGACACGCAGGGAGGTGCGTTTTGTGTTGGAGGCGGGGAGGGTTGCCCAAGGGCAGCATCCATCCGAGTTCAGGGCGGGCACGCAGCTGTGGGCTCAGGCGCGTGTGTCGCGGGAGTCCAAGAAGGGCAAGCTCTAGACTGCTTCTTCCGTGCGCCGAGCCCGATGTGTTTCTCGGGGTCTTGAAGCACGCCAAGCCCCCGAGGCGGGTTCAGTGCCCGGAGTGAACTGCGGGATCAGGGCTTTGTCCCGGCGAGGGACCAAGGGCGGGACACAGCGAAGTGGGCGGGTAGGGAGCGAGCTGGAGGCTCCCGGTGGTGTCTTTGCCAGGTGCTTGAACGAAGGCAGGAGCCAGCCTGCTTCAGTGCAGGCATCGGGCGGTGGGCTCAGGAGTGTTTGTCAGGGTCTTGCCCACGGACAGGAAGGAGCCAGCCTGGTTCAGTGCAGGCCCGGGGCGGTGGGCTCAGGAGTGTTTGTCGTTGCCGGGCCGTGGGCGGGACCCAGCCTCCTTCAGGGCAGGCACAGAGATGGGGGCTCAGGAGTCTGTGCTGGGCGAATCAAACAAAGGCCAGACCTAGACCAGTTCAGGACAGGGACCGAGATGCAGCTTCAGGAGTATTTCCTGGGGGTAGGATCCCGGACAGGTTCAGCGCGGGGACCAAGATGCGGGCTCAGCAGTGTTCCCCGGGTGATTGAACGCGGGCACGGCCCATCCTGTCTCTGTGCAGGGACCGAGATGCGCCCTCAGGAGGGTTTCTCGAGGTCTGACCGTGGGCAGCACGCACACGGCTTCAGGGCAGAGAGCGAGAGGTGGCCTCAGGAGGACGTGTTGAGGTTGCTTCCAAGGGCAGGACCTCGACTGGTTCAGCGCAGCGCCCGAGGGGTAGGCACAGGCGCATTTGCCGGTGTCTTCAGCAAGTGCTTCCCGCAGCCGCGACCGGTGCAGGGAAGGAGATGTTGGCTCGGGGGCGTTGGACGGCGCCGTGCACCAGGGGAGGCGCCAGGCGAGGTGCGTGCCGTGGCCGCGAGGCAAGCTCAGGAGGGTCTGTCGGGGGACTGACGCCGAGCGGGACCTAGCCTCGTCCCGTGCAGGGACCGAGGGGTTGGCTCCGGAGTGCTTGTTAGGGTCCGGAAGACGCGCCGGGCACCGGCCAGTTGAGGGGAGCGACCGACGCCGGCTCAGGAGTGTTTGCCGGGGGTCGGTCCAAGGGCAGGACCTAGCCTGATTGAGGGCAGGGAACCCGATGTGGGCTCAGGAATGCTTCTCGGGGCTTGATCGTGGGAAGGACCCAGCCTGCTTCGGGGCAGGGCCTGAGACGCGCGCTCAGGATTATGTTCCCGGGACTCGACTATGCAAAGTCCCAGGAACGCCCGCGTGACTGCAGGGGCCGAGAGGTGGGGTCGGGAGACTGTGCTAGGGGCCCGCACTAGGGCAGGACCTCGACTGGTTACGTTCAGTGACCGAGACGGGGCTCAGGAGTTTACACGGGCGCCTCAGAAAGGGCGGGACCCAGCCTGCTTTTATGCAGCGCTTGAGGTGAGGGCGCAGCAGTGTTTCCCGGGGGGTTGAACAAGGGGAGGACTCACCGTCGTTCGGGGACAGGGAGCCAATTTCGACTCAGGGTTGTTTGTTGGGGGCCTTGGCCAGAGGCAGAAACCACCGAGGTTGAGTGGAGGGACCAAGATGGACACGCAGGGAGGTGCGTTTTGTGTTGGAGGCGGGGAGGGTTGCCCAAGGGCAGCATCCATCCGAGTTCAGGGCGGGCACGCAGCTGTGGGCTCAGGCGCGTGTGTCGCGGGAGTCCAAGAAGGGCAAGCTCTAGACTGCTTCTTCCGTGTGCCGAGCCCGATGTGTTTCTCGGGGTCTTGAAGCACGCCAAGCCCCCGAGGCGGGTTCAGTGCCCGGAGTGAACTGCGGGATCAGGGCTTTGTCCCGGCGAGGGACCAAGGGCGGGACACAGCGAAGTGGGCGGGAAGGGAGCGAGCTGGAGGCTCCCGGTGGTGTCTTTGCCAGGTGCTTGAACGAAGGCAGGAGCCAGCCTGCTTCAGTGCAGGCATCGGGCGGTGGGCTCAGGAGTGTTTGTCAGGGTCTTGCCCACGGACAGGAAGGAGCCAGCCTGGTTCAGTGCAGGCCCGGGGCGGTGGGCTCAGGAGTGTTTGTCGTCGCCGGGCCGTGGGCGGGACCCAGCCTCCTTCAGGGCAGGCACAGAGATGGGGGCTCAGGAGTCTGTGCTGGGCGAATCAAACAAAGGCCAGACCTAGACCAGTTCAGGACAGGGACCGAGATGCAGCTTCAGGAGTATTTCCTGGGGGTAGGATCCCGGACAGGTTCAGCGCGGGGACCAAGATGCGGGCTCAGCAGTGTTCCCCGGGTGATTGAACGAGGGCACGGGCCATCCTGTCTCTGTGCAGGGACCGAGATGCGCCCTCAGGAGGGTTTCTCGAGGTCTGACCGTGGGCAGCACGCACACGGCTTCAGGGCAGAGAGCGAGAGGTGGCCTCAGGAGGTCGTGTTGAGGTTGCTCCCAAGGGCAGGACCTCGACTGGTTCAGCGCAGCGCCCGAGGGGTAGGCACAGGCGCATTTGCCGGTGTCTTCAGCAAGTGCTACCCGCAGCCGCGACCGGTGCAGGGAAGGAGATGTTGGCTCGGCGGCGTTGGACGGCGCCGTGCACCAGGGGAGGCCCCAGGCGAGGTGCGTGCCGTGGCCGCGAGGCAAGCACAGGAGGGTCTGTCGGGGGACTGACGCCGAGCGGGACCTAGCCTCGTCCCGTGCAGGGACCGAGGGGTTGGCTCCGGAGTGCTTGTTAGGGTCCGGAAGACGCGCCGGGCACCGGCCAGTTGAGGGGAGCGACCGACGCCGGCTCAGGAGTGTTTGCCGGGGGTCGGTCCAAGGGCAGGACCTAGCCTGATTGAGGGCAGGGAACCCGATGTGGGCTCAGGAATGCTTCTCGGGGCTTGATCGTGGGAAGGACCCAGCCTGCTTCGGGGCAGGGCCTGAGACGCGCGCTCAGGATTATGTTCCCGGGACTCGACTATGCAAAGTCCCAGGAACGCCCGCGTGACTGCAGGGGCCGAGAGGTGGGGTCGGGAGACTGTGCTAGGGGCCCGCACAAGGGCAGGACCTCGACTGGTTACGTTCAGTGACCGAGACGGGGCTCAGGAGTTTACACGGGCGCCTCAGAAAGGGCGGGACCCAGCCTGCTTTTATGCAGCGCTTGAGGTGAGGGCGCAGCAGTGTTTCCCGGGGGGTTGAACAAGGGGAGGACTCACCGTCGTTCGGGGACAGGGAGCCAATTTCGATTCAGGATTGTTTGTTGGGGGCCTTGGCCAGAGGCAGAAACCACCGAGGTTGAGTGGAGGGACCAAGATGGACACGCAGGGAGGTGCGTTTTGTGTTGGAGGCGGGGAGGGTTGCCCAAGGGCAGCATCCATCCGAGTTCAGGGCGGGCACGCAGCTGTGGGTTCAGGCGCGTGTGTCGCGGGAGTCCAAGAAGGGCAAGCTCTAGACTGCTTCTTCCGTGCGCCGAGCCCGATGTGTTTCTCGGGACCTTGAAGCACGCCAAGCCCCCGAGGCGGGTTCAGTGCCCGGAGTGAACTGCGGGATCAGGGCTTTGTCCCGGCGAGGGACCAAGGGCGGGACACAGCGAAGTGGGCGGGAAGGGAGCGAGCTGGAGGCTCCCGGTGGTGTCTTTGCCAGGTGCTTGAACGAAGGCAGGAGCCAGCCTGCTTCAGTGCAGGCATCGGGCGGTGGGCTCAGGAGTGTTTGTCAGGGTCTTGCCCACGGACAGGAAGGAGCCAGCCTGGTTCAGTGCAGGCCCGGGGCGGTGGGCTCAGGAGTGTTTGTCGTCGCCGGGCCGTGGGCGGGACCCAGCCTCCTTCAGGGCAGGCACAGAGATGGGGGCTCAGGAGTCTGTGCTGGGCGAATCAAACAAAGGCCAGATCTAGACCAGTTCAGGACAGGGACCGAGATGCAGCTTCAGGAGTATTTCCTGGGGGTAGGATCCCGGACAGGTTCAGCGCGGGGACCAAGATGCGGGCTCAGCAGTGTTCCCCGGGTGATTGAACGCGGGCACGGCCCATCCTGTCTCTGTGCAGGGACCGAGATGCGCCCTCAGGAGGGTTTCTCGAGGTCTGACCGTGGGCAGCACGCACACGGCTTCAGGGCAGAGAGCGAGAGGTGGCCTCAGGAGGTCGTGTTGAGGTTGCTCCCAAGGGCAGGACCTCGACTGGTTCAGCGCAGCGCCCGAGGGGTAGGCACAGGCGCATTTGCCGGTGTCTTCAGCAAGTGCTACCCGCAGCCGCGACCGGTGCAGGGAAGGAGATGTTGGCTCGGCGGCGTTGGACGGCGCCGTGCACCAGGGGAGGCCCCAGGCGAGGTGCGTGCCGTGGCCGCGAGGCAAGCTCAGGAGGGTCTGTCGGGGGACTGACGCCGAGCGGGACCTAGCCTCGTCCCGTGCAGGGACCGAGGGGTTGGCTCCGGAGTGCTTGTTAGGGTCCGGAAGACGCGCCGGGCACCGGCCAGTTGAGGGGAGCGACCGACGCCGGCTCAGGAGTGTTTGCCGGGGGTCGGTCCAAGGGCAGGACCTAGCCTGATTGAGGGCAGGGAACCCGATGTGGGCTCAGGAATGCTTCTCGGGGCTTGATCGTGGGAAGGACCCAGCCTGCTTCGGGGCAGGGCCTGAGACGCGCGCTCAGGATTATGTTCCCGGGACTCGACTATGCAAAGTCCCAGGAACGCCCGCGTGACTGCAGGGGCCGAGAGGTGGGGTCGGGAGACTGTGCTAGGGGCCCGCACAAGGGCAGGACCTCGACTGGTTACGTTCAGTGACCGAGACGGGGCTCAGGAGTTTACACGGGCGCCTCAGAAAGGGCGGGACCCAGCCTGCTTTTATGCAGCGCTTGAGGTGAGGGCGCAGCAGTGTTTCCCGGGGGGTTGAACAAGGGGAGGACTCACCGTCGTTCGGGGACAGGGAGCCAATTTCGACTCAGGATTGTTTGTTGGGGGCCTTGGCCAGAGGCAGAAACCACCGAGGTTGAGTGGAGGGACCAAGATGGACACGCAGGGAGGTGCGTTTTGTGTTGGAGGCGGGGAGGGTTGCCCAAGGGCAGCATCCATCCGAGTTCAGGGCGGGCACGCAGCTGTGGGCTCAGGCGCGTGTGTCGCGGGAGTCCAAGAAGGGCAAGCTCTAGACTGCTTCTTCCGTGCGCCGAGCCCGATGTGTTTCTCGGGGCCTTGAAGCACGCCAAGCCCCCGAGGCGGGTTCAGTGCCGGGAGTGAACTGCGGGATCAGGGCTTTGTCCCGGCGAGGGACCAAGGGCGGGACACAGCGAAGTGGGCGGGAAGGGAGCGAGCTGGAGGCTCCCGGTGGTGTCTTTGCCAGGTGCTTGAACGAAGGCAGGAGCCAGCCTGCTTCAGTGCAGGCATCGGGCGGTGGGCTCAGGAGTGTTTGTCAGGGTCTTGCCCACGGACAGGAAGGAGCCAGCCTGGTTCAGTGCAGGCCCGGGGCGGTGGGCTCAGGAGTGTTTGTCGTCGCCGGGCCGTGGGCGGGACCCAGCCTCCTTCAGGGCAGGCACAGAGATGGGGGCTCAGGAGTCTGTGCTGGGCGAATCAAACAAAGGCCAGACCTAGACCAGTTCAGGACAGGGACCGAGATGCAGCTTCAGGAGTATTTCCTGGGGGTAGGATCCCGGACAGGTTCAGCGCGGGGACCAAGATGCGGGCTCAGCAGTGTTCCCCGGGTGATTGAACGAGGGCACGGCCCATCCTGTCTCTGTGCAGGGACCGAGATGCGCCCTCAGGAGGGTTTCTCGAGGTCTGACCGTGGGCAGCACGCACACGGCTTCAGGGCAGAGAGCGAGAGGTGGCCTCAGGAGGTCGTGTTGAGGTTGCTCCCAAGGGCAGGACCTCGACTGGTTCAGCGCAGCGCCCGAGGGGTAGGCACAGGCGCATTTGCCGGTGTCTTCAGCAAGTGCTACCCGCAGCCGCGACCGGTGCAGGGAAGGAGATGTTGGCTCGGCGGCGTTGGACGGCGCCGTGCACCAGGGGAGGCCCCAGGCGAGGTGCGTGCCGTGGCCGCGAGGCAAGCACAGGAGGGTCTGTCGGGGGACTGACGCCGAGCGGGACCTAGCCTCGTCCCGTGCAGGGACCGAGGGGTTGGCTCCGGAGTGCTTGTTAGGGTCCGGAAGACGCGCCGGGCACCGGCCAGTTGAGGGGAGCGACCGACGCCGGCTCAGGAGTGTTTGCCGGGGGTCGGTCCAAGGGCAGGACCTAGCCTGATTGAGGGCAGGGAACCCGATGTGGGCTCAGGAATGCTTCTCGGGGCTTGATCGTGGGAAGGACCCAGCCTGCTTCGGGGCAGGGCCTGAGACGCGCGCTCAGGATTATGTTCCCGGGACTCGACTATGCAAAGTCCCAGGAACGCCCGCGTGGCTGCAGGGGCCGAGAGGTGGGGTCGGGAGACTGTGCTAGGGGCCCGCACAAGGGCAGGACCTCGACTGGTTACGTTCAGTGACCGAGACGGGGCTCAGGAGTTTACACGGGCGCCTCAGAAAGGGCGGGACCCAGCCTGCTTTTATGCAGCGCTTGAGGTGAGGGCGCAGCAGTGTTTCCCGGGGGGTTGAACAAGGGGAGGACTCACCGTCGTTCGGGGACAGGGAGCCAATTTCGATTCAGGATTGTTTGTTGGGGGCCTTGGCCAGAGGCAGAAACCACCGAGGTTGAGTGGAGGGACCAAGATGGACACGCAGGGAGGTGCGTTTTGTGTTGGAGGCGGGGAGGGTTGCCCAAGGGCAGCATCCATCCGAGTTCAGGGCGGGCACGCAGCTGTGGGCTCAGGCGCGTGTGTCGCGGGAGTCCAAGAAGGGCAAGCTCTAGACTGCTTCTTCCGTGCGCCGAGCCCGATGTGTTTCTCGGGGCCTTGAAGCACGCCAAGCCCCCGAGGCGGGTTCAGTGCCCGGAGTGAACTGCGGGATCAGGGCTTTGTCCCGGCGAGGGACCAAGGGCGGGACACAGCGAAGTGGGCGGGAAGGGAGCGAGCTGGAGGCTCCCGGTGGTGTCTTTGCCAGGTGCTTGAACGAAGGCAGGAGCCAGCCTGCTTCAGTGCAGGCATCGGGCGGTGGGCTCAGGAGTGTTTGTCAGGGTCTTGCCCACGGACAGGAAGGAGCCAGCCTGGTTCAGTGCAGGCCCGGGGCGGTGGGCTCAGGAGTGTTTGTCGTCGCCGGGCCGTGGGCGGGACCCAGCCTCCTTCAGGGCAGGCACAGAGATGGGGGCTCAGGAGTCTGTGCTGGGCGAATCAAACAAAGGCCAGACCTAGACCAGTTCAGGACAGGGACCGAGATGCAGCTTCAGGAGTATTTCCTGGGGGTAGGATCCCGGACAGGTTCAGCGCGGGGACCAAGATGCGGGCTCAGCAGTGTTCCCCGGGTGATTGAACGCGGGCACGGCCCATCCTGTCTCTGTGCAGGGACCGAGATGCGCCCTCAGGAGGGTTTCTCGAGGTCTGACCGTGGGCAGCACGCACACGGCTTCAGGGCAGAGAGCGAGAGGTGGCCTCAGGAGGTCGTGTTGAGGTTGCTCCCAAGGGCAGGACCTCGACTGGTTCAGCGCAGCGCCCGAGGGGTAGGCACAGGCGCATTTGCCGGTGTCTTCAGCAAGTGCTACCCGCAGCCGCGACCGGTGCAGGGAAGGAGATGTTGGCTCGGCGGCGTTGGACGGCGCCGTGCACCAGGGGAGGCCCCAGGCGAGGTGCGTGCCGTGGCCGCGAGGCAAGCTCAGGAGGGTCTGTCGGGGGACTGACGCCGAGCGGGACCTAGCCTCGTCCCGTGCAGGGACCGAGGGGTTGGCTCCGGAGTGCTTGTTAGGGTCCGGAAGACGCGCCGGGCACCGGCCAGTTGAGGGGAGCGACCGACGCCGGCTCAGGAGTGTTTGCCGGGGGTCGGTCCAAGGGCAGGACCTAGCCTGATTGAGGGCAGGGAACCCGATGTGGGCTCAGGAATGCTTCTCGGGGCTTGATCGTGGGAAGGACCCAGCCTGCTTCGGGGCAGGGCCTGAGACGCGCGCTCAGGATTATGTTCCCGGGACTCGACTATGCAAAGTCCCAGGAACGCCCGCGTGACTGCAGGGGCCGAGAGGTGGGGTCGGGAGACTGTGCTAGGGGCCCGCACAAGGGCAGGACCTCGACTGGTTACGTTCAGTGACCGAGACGGGGCTCAGGAGTTTACACGGGCGCCTCAGAAAGGGCGGGACCCAGCCTGCTTTTATGCAGCGCTTGAGGTGAGGGCGCAGCAGTGTTTCCCGGGGGGTTGAACAAGGGGAGGACTCACCGTCGTTCGGGGACAGGGAGCCAATTTCGACTCAGGATTGTTTGTTGGGGGCCTTGGCCAGAGGCAGAAACCACCGAGGTTGAGTGGAGGGACCAAGATGGACACGCAGGGAGGTGCGTTTTGTGTTGGAGGCGGGGAGGGTTGCCCAAGGGCAGCATCCATCCGAGTTCAGGGCGGGCACGCAGCTGTGGGCTCAGGCGCGTGTGTCGCGGGAGTCCAAGAAGGGCAAGCTCTAGACTGCTTCTTCCGTGCGCCGAGCCCGATGTGTTTCTCGGGGCCTTGAAGCACGCCAAGCCCCCGAGGCGGGTTCAGTGCCGGGAGTGAACTGCGGGATCAGGGCTTTGTCCCGGCGAGGGACCAAGGGCGGGACACAGCGAAGTGGGCGGGAAGGGAGCGAGCTGGAGGCTCCCGGTGGTGTCTTTGCCAGGTGCTTGAACGAAGGCAGGAGCCAGCCTGCTTCAGTGCAGGCATCGGGCGGTGGGCTCAGGAGTGTTTGTCAGGGTCTTGCCCACGGACAGGAAGGAGCCAGCCTGGTTCAGTGCAGGCCCGGGGCGGTGGGCTCAGGAGTGTTTGTCGTCGCCGGGCCGTGGGCGGGACCCAGCCTCCTTCAGGGCAGGCACAGAGATGGGGGCTCAGGAGTCTGTGCTGGGCGAATCAAACAAAGGCCAGACCTAGACCAGTTCAGGACAGGGACCGAGATGCAGCTTCAGGAGTATTTCCTGGGGGTAGGATCCCGGACAGGTTCAGCGCGGGGACCAAGATGCGGGCTCAGCAGTGTTCCCCGGGTGATTGAACGAGGGCACGGCCCATCCTGTCTCTGTGCAGGGACCGAGATGCGCCCTCAGGAGGGTTTCTCGAGGTCTGACCGTGGGCAGCACGCACACGGCTTCAGGGCAGAGAGCGAGAGGTGGCCTCAGGAGGTCGTGTTGAGGTTGCTCCCAAGGGCAGGACCTCGACTGGTTCAGCGCAGCGCCCGAGGGGTAGGCACAGGCGCATTTGCCGGTGTCTTCAGCAAGTGCTACCCGCAGCCGCGACCGGTGCAGGGAAGGAGATGTTGGCTCGGCGGCGTTGGACGGCGCCGTGCACCAGGGGAGGCCCCAGGCGAGGTGCGTGCCGTGGCCGCGAGGCAAGCTCAGGAGGGTCTGTCGGGGGACTGACGCCGAGCGGGACCTAGCCTCGTCCCGTGCAGGGACCGAGGGGTTGGCTCCGGAGTGCTTGTTAGGGTCCGGAAGACGCGCCGGGCACCGGCCAGTTGAGGGGAGCGACCGACGCCGGCTCAGGAGTGTTTGCCGGGGGTCGGTCCAAGGGCAGGACCTAGCCTGATTGAGGGCAGGGAACCCGATGTGGGCTCAGGAATGCTTCTCGGGGCTTGATCGTGGGAAGGACCCAGCCTGCTTTGGGGCAGGGCCTGAGACGCGCGCTCAGGATTATGTTCCCGGGACTCGACTATGCAAAGTCCCAGGAACGCCCGCGTGACTGCAGGGGCCGAGAGGTGGGGTCGGGAGACTGTGCTAGGGGCCCGCACAAGGGCAGGACCTCGACTGGTTACGTTCAGTGACCGAGACGGGGCTCAGGAGTTTACACGGGCGCCTCAGAAAGGGCGGGACCCAGCCTGCTTTTATGCAGCGCTTGAGGTGAGGGCGCAGCAGTGTTTCCCGGGGGGTTGAACAAGGGGAGGACTCACCGTCGTTCGGGGACAGGGAGCCAATTTCGACTCAGGATTGTTTGTTGGGGGCCTTGGCCAGAGGCAGAAACCACCGAGGTTGAGTGGAGGGACCAAGATGGACACGCAGGGAGGTGCGTTTTGTGTTGGAGGCGGGGAGGGTTGCCCAAGGGCAGCATCCATCCGAGTTCAGGGCGGGCACGCAGCTGTGGGCTCAGGCGCGTGTGTCGCGGGAGTCCAAGAAGGGCAAGCTCTAGACTGCTTCTTCCGTGCGCCGAGCCCGATGTGTTTCTCGGGGTCTTGAAGCACGCCAAGCCCCCGAGGCGGGTTCAGTGCCCGGAGTGAACTGCGGGATCAGGGCTTTGTCCCGGCGAGGGACCAAGGGCGGGACACAGCGAAGTGGGCGGGTAGGGAGCGAGCTGGAGGCTCCCGGTGGTGTCTTTGCCAGGTGCTTGAACGAAGGCAGGAGCCAGCCTGCTTCAGTGCAGGCATCGGGCGGTGGGCTCAGGAGTGTTTGTCAGGGTCTTGCCCACGGACAGGAAGGAGCCAGCCTGGTTCAGTGCAGGCCCGGGGCGGTGGGCTCAGGAGTGTTTGTCGTCGCCGGGCCGTGGGCGGGACCCAGCCTCCTTCAGGGCAGGCACAGAGATGGGGGCTCAGGAGTCTGTGCTGGGCGAATCAAACAAAGGCCAGACCTAGACCAGTTCAGGACAGGGACCGAGATGCAGCTTCAGGAGTATTTCCTGGGGGTAGGATCCCGGACAGGTTCAGCGCGGGGACCAAGATGCGGGCTCAGCAGTGTTCCCCGGGTGATTGAACGCGGGCACGGCCCATCCTGTCTCTGTGCAGGGACCGAGATGCGCCCTCAGGAGGGTTTCTCGAGGTCTGACCGTGGGCAGCACGCACACGGCTTCAGGGCAGAGAGCGAGAGGTGGCCTCAGGAGGACGTGTTGAGGTTGCTTCCAAGGGCAGGACCTCGACTGGTTCAGCGCAGCGCCCGAGGGGTAGGCACAGGCGCATTTGCCGGTGTCTTCAGCAAGTGCTTCCCGCAGCCGCGACCGGTGCAGGGAAGGAGATGTTGGCTCGGGGGCGTTGGACGGCGCCGTGCACCAGGGGAGGCGCCAGGCGAGGTGCGTGCCGTGGCCGCGAGGCAAGCTCAGGAGGGTCTGTCGGGGGACTGACGCCGAGCGGGACCTAGCCTCGTCCCGTGCAGGGACCGAGGGGTTGGCTCCGGAGTGCTTGTTAGGGTCCGGAAGACGCGCCGGGCACCGGCCAGTTGAGGGGAGCGACCGACGCCGGCTCAGGAGTGTTTGCCGGGGGTCGGTCCAAGGGCAGGACCTAGCCTGATTGAGGGCAGGGAACCCGATGTGGGCTCAGGAATGCTTCTCGGGGCTTGATCGTGGGAAGGACCCAGCCTGCTTCGGGGCAGGGCCTGAGACGCGCGCTCAGGATTATGTTCCCGGGACTCGACTATGCAAAGTCCCAGGAACGCCCGCGTGACTGCAGGGGCCGAGAGGTGGGGTCGGGAGACTGTGCTAGGGGCCCGCACTAGGGCAGGACCTCGACTGGTTACGTTCAGTGACCGAGACGGGGCTCAGGAGTTTACACGGGCGCCTCAGAAAGGGCGGGACCCAGCCTGCTTTTATGCAGCGCTTGAGGTGAGGGCGCAGCAGTGTTTCCCGGGGGGTTGAACAAGGGGAGGACTCGCCGTCGTTCGGGGACAGGGAGCCAATTTCGACTCAGGGTTGTTTGTTGGGGGCCTTGGCCAGAGGCAGAAACCACCGAGGTTGAGTGGAGGGACCAAGATGGACACGCAGGGAGGTGCGTTTTGTGTTGGAGGCGGGGAGGGTTGCCCAAGGGCAGCATCCATCCGAGTTCAGGGCGGGCACGCAGCTGTGGGCTCAGGCGCGTGTGTCGCGGGAGTCCAAGAAGGGCAAGCTCTAGACTGCTTCTTCCGTGTGCCGAGCCCGATGTGTTTCTCGGGGTCTTGAAGCACGCCAAGCCCCCGAGGCGGGTTCAGTGCCCGGAGTGAACTGCGGGATCAGGGCTTTGTCCCGGCGAGGGACCAAGGGCGGGACACAGCGAAGTGGGCGGGAAGGGAGCGAGCTGGAGGCTCCCGGTGGTGTCTTTGCCAGGTGCTTGAACGAAGGCAGGAGCCAGCCTGCTTCAGTGCAGGCATCGGGCGGTGGGCTCAGGAGTGTTTGTCAGGGTCTTGCCCACGGACAGGAAGGAGCCAGCCTGGTTCAGTGCAGGCCCGGGGCGGTGGGCTCAGGAGTGTTTGTCGTCGCCGGGCCGTGGGCGGGACCCAGCCTCCTTCAGGGCAGGCACAGAGATGGGGGCTCAGGAGTCTGTGCTGGGCGAATCAAACAAAGGCCAGACCTAGACCAGTTCAGGACAGGGACCGAGATGCAGCTTCAGGAGTATTTCCTGGGGGTAGGATCCCGGACAGGTTCAGCGCGGGGACCAAGATGCGGGCTCAGCAGTGTTCCCCGGGTGATTGAACGAGGGCACGGCCCATCCTGTCTCTGTGCAGGGACCGATGCGCCCTCAGGAGGGTTTCTCGAGGTCTGACCGTGGGCAGCACGCACACGGCTTCAGGGCAGAGAGCGAGAGGTGGCCTCAGGAGGTCGTGTTGAGGTTGCTCCCAAGGGCAGGACCTCGACTGGTTCAGCGCAGCGCCCGAGGGGTAGGCACAGGCGCATTTGCCGGTGTCTTCAGCAAGTGCTACCCGCAGCCGCGACCGGTGCAGGGAAGGAGATGTTGGCTCGGCGGCGTTGGACGGCGCCGTGCACCAGGGGAGGCGCCAGGCGAGGTGCGTGCCGTGGCCGCGAGGCAAGCTCAGGAGGGTCTGTCGGGGGACTGACGCCGAGCGGGACCTAGCCTCGTCCCGTGCAGGGACCGAGGGGTTGGCTCCGGAGTGCTTGTTAGGGTCCGGAAGACGCGCCGGGCACCGGCCAGTTGAGGGGAGCGACCGACGCCGGCTCAGGAGTGTTTGCCGGGGGTCGGTCCAAGGGCAGGACCTAGCCTGATTGAGGGCAGGGAACCCGATGTGGGCTCAGGAATGCTTCTCGGGGCTTGATCGTGGGAAGGACCCAGCCTGCTTCGGGGCAGGGCCTGAGACGCGCGCTCAGGATTATGTTCCCGGGACTCGACTATGCAAAGTCCCAGGAACGCCCGCGTGACTGCAGGGGCCGAGAGGTGGGGTCGGGAGACTGTGCTGGGGCCCGCACAAGGGCAGGACCTCGACTGGTTACGTTCAGTGACCGAGACGGGGCTCAGGAGTTTACACGGGCGCCTCAGAAAGGGCGGGACCCAGCCTGCTTTTATGCAGCGCTTGAGGTGAGGGCGCAGCAGTGTTTCCCGGGGGGTTGAACAAGGGGAGGACTCACCGTCGTTCGGGGACAGGGAGCCAATTTCGACTCAGGATTGTTTGTTGGGGGCCTTGGCCAGAGGCAGCAACCACCGAGGTTGAGTGGAGGGACCAAGATGGACACGCAGGGAGGTGCGTTTTGTGTTGGAGGCGGGGAGGGTTGCCCAAGGGCAGCATCCATCCGAGTTCAGGGCGGGCACGCAGCTGTGGGCTCAGGCGCGTGTGTCGCGGGAGTCCAAGAAGGGCAAGCTCTAGACTGCTTCTTCCGTGCGCCGAGCCCGATGTGTTTCTCGGGGTCTTGAAGCACGCCAAGCCCCCGAGGCGGGTTCAGTGCCCGGAGTGAACTGCGGGATCAGGGCTTTGTCCCGGCGAGGGACCAAGGGCGGGACACAGCGAAGTGGGCGGGTAGGGAGCGAGCTGGAGGCTCCCGGTGGTGTCTTTGCCAGGTGCTTGAACGAAGGCAGGAGCCAGCCTGCTTCAGTGCAGGCATCGGGCGGTGGGCTCAGGAGTGTTTGTCAGGGTCTTGCCCACGGACAGGAAGGAGCCAGCCTGGTTCAGTGCAGGCCCGGGGCGGTGGGCTCAGGAGTGTTTGTCGTCGCCGGGCCGTGGGCGGGACCCAGCCTCCTTCAGGGCAGGCACAGAGATGGGGGCTCAGGAGTCTGTGCTGGGCGAATCAAACAAAGGCCAGACCTAGACCAGTTCAGGACAGGGACCGAGATGCAGCTTCAGGAGTATTTCCTGGGGGTAGGATCCCGGACAGGTTCAGCGCGGGGACCAAGATGCGGGCTCAGCAGTGTTCCCCGGGTGATTGAACGCGGGCACGGCCCATCCTGTCTCTGTGCAGGGACCGAGATGCGCCCTCAGGAGGGTTTCTCGAGGTCTGACCGTGGGCAGCACGCACACGGCTTCAGGGCAGAGAGCGAGAGGTGGCCTCAGGAGGACGTGTTGAGGTTGCTTCCAAGGGCAGGACCTCGACTGGTTCAGCGCAGCGCCCGAGGGGTAGGCACAGGCGCATTTGCCGGTGTCTTCAGCAAGTGCTTCCCGCAGCCGCGACCGGTGCAGGGAAGGAGATGTTGGCTCGGGGGCGTTGGACGGCGCCGTGCACCAGGGGAGGCGCCAGGCGAGGTGCGTGCCGTGGCCGCGAGGCAAGCTCAGGAGGGTCTGTCGGGGGACTGACGCCGAGCGGGACCTAGCCTCGTCCCGTGCAGGGACCGAGGGGTTGGCTCCGGAGTGCTTGTTAGGGTCCGGAAGACGCGCCGGGCACCGGCCAGTTGAGGGGAGCGACCGACGCCGGCTCAGGAGTGTTTGCCGGGGGTCGGTCCAAGGGCAGGACCTAGCCTGATTGAGGGCAGGGAACCCGATGTGGGCTCAGGAATGCTTCTCGGGGCTTGATCGTGGGAAGGACCCAGCCTGCTTCGGGGCAGGGCCTGAGACGCGCGCTCAGGATTATGTTCCCGGGACTCGACTATGCAAAGTCCCAGGAACGCCCGCGTGACTGCAGGGGCCGAGAGGTGGGGTCGGGAGACTGTGCTAGGGGCCCGCACAAGGGCAGGACCTCGACTGGTTACGTTCAGTGACCGAGACGGGGCTCAGGAGTTTACACGGGCGCCTCAGAAAGGGCGGGACCCAGCCTGCTTTTATGCAGCGCTTGAGGTGAGGGCGCAGCAGTGTTTCCCGGGGGGTTGAACAAGGGGAGGACTCACCGTCGTTCGGGGACAGGGAGCCAATTTCGACTCAGGATTGTTTGTTGGGGGCCTTGGCCAGAGGCAGAAACCACCGAGGTTGAGTGGAGGGACCAAGATGGACACGCAGGGAGGTGCGTTTTGTGTTGGAGGCGGGGAGGGTTGCCCAAGGGCAGCATCCATCCGAGTTCAGGGCGGGCACGCAGCTGTGGGCTCAGGCGCGTGTGTCGCGGGAGTCCAAGAAGGGCAAGCTCTAGACTGCTTCTTCCGTGCGCCGAGCCCGATGTGTTTCTCGGGGCCTTGAAGCACGCCAAGCCCCCGAGGCGGGTTCAGTGCCCGGAGTGAACTGCGGGATCAGGGCTTTGTCCCGGCGAGGGACCAAGGGCGGGACACAGCGAAGTGGGCGGGAAGGGAGCGAGCTGGAGGCTCCCGGTGGTGTCTTTGCCAGGTGCTTGAACGAAGGCAGGAGCCAGCCTGCTTCAGTGCAGGCATCGGGCGGTGGGCTCAGGAGTGTTTGTCAGGGTCTTGCCCACGGACAGGAAGGAGCCAGCCTGGTTCAGTGCAGGCCCGGGGCGGTGGGCTCAGGAGTGTTTGTCGTCGCCGGGCCGTGGGCGGGACCCAGCCTCCTTCAGGGCAGGCACAGAGATGGGGGCTCAGGAGTCTGTGCTGGGCGAATCAAACAAAGGCCAGACCTAGACCAGTTCAGGACAGGGACCGAGATGCAGCTTCAGGAGTATTTCCTGGGGGTAGGATCCCGGACAGGTTCAGCGCGGGGACCAAGATGCGGGCTCAGCAGTGTTCCCCGGGTGATTGAACGCGGGCACGGCCCATCCTGTCTCTGTGCAGGGACCGAGATGCGCCCTCAGGAGGGTTTCTCGAGGTCTGACCGTGGGCAGCACGCACACGGCTTCAGGGCAGAGAGCGAGAGGTGGCCTCAGGAGGTCGTGTTGAGGTTGCTCCCAAGGGCAGGACCTCGACTGGTTCAGCGCAGCGCCCGAGGGGTAGGCACAGGCGCATTTGCCGGTGTCTTCAGCAAGTGCTACCCGCAGCCGCGACCGGTGCAGGGAAGGAGATGTTGGCTCGGCGGCGTTGGACGGCGCCGTGCACCAGGGGAGGCCCCAGGCGAGGTGCGTGCCGTGGCCGCGAGGCAAGCTCAGGAGGGTCTGTCGGGGGACTGACGCCGAGCGGGACCTAGCCTCGTCCCGTGCAGGGACCGAGGGGTTGGCTCCGGAGTGCTTGTTAGGGTCCGGAAGACGCGCCGGGCACCGGCCAGTTGAGGGGAGCGACCGACGCCGGCTCAGGAGTGTTTGCCGGGGGTCGGTCCAAGGGCAGGACCTAGCCTGATTGAGGGCAGGGAACCCGATGTGGGCTCAGGAATGCTTCTCGGGGCTTGATCGTGGGAAGGACCCAGCCTGCTTCGGGGCAGGGCCTGAGACGCGCGCTCAGGATTATGTTCCCGGGACTCGACTATGCAAAGTCCCAGGAACGCCCGCGTGACTGCAGGGGCCGAGAGGTGGGGTCGGGAGACTGTGCTAGGGGCCCGCACAAGGGCAGGACCTCGACTGGTTACGTTCAGTGACCGAGACGGGGCTCAGGAGTTTACACGGGCGCCTCAGAAAGGGCGGGACCCAGCCTGCTTTTATGCAGCGCTTGAGGTGAGGGCGCAGCAGTGTTTCCCGGGGGGTTGAACAAGGGGAGGACTCACCGTCGTTCGGGGACAGGGAGCCAATTTCGACTCAGGATTGTTTGTTGGGGGCCTTGGCCAGAGGCAGAAACCACCGAGGTTGAGTGGAGGGACCAAGATGGACACGCAGGGAGGTGCGTTTTGTGTTGGAGGCGGGGAGGGTTGCCCAAGGGCAGCATCCATCCGAGTTCAGGGCGGGCACGCAGCTGTGGGCTCAGGCGCGTGTGTCGCGGGAGTCCAAGAAGGGCAAGCTCTAGACTGCTTCTTCCGTGCGCCGAGCCCGATGTGTTTCTCGGGGCCTTGAAGCACGCCAAGCCCCCGAGGCGGGTTCAGTGCCGGGAGTGAACTGCGGGATCAGGGCTTTGTCCCGGCGAGGGACCAAGGGCGGGACACAGCGAAGTGGGCGGGAAGGGAGCGAGCTGGAGGCTCCCGGTGGTGTCTTTGCCAGGTGCTTGAACGAAGGCAGGAGCCAGCCTGCTTCAGTGCAGGCATCGGGCGGTGGGCTCAGGAGTGTTTGTCAGGGTCTTGCCCACGGACAGGAAGGAGCCAGCCTGGTTCAGTGCAGGCCCGGGGCGGTGGGCTCAGGAGTGTTTGTCGTCGCCGGGCCGTGGGCGGGACCCAGCCTCCTTCAGGGCAGGCACAGAGATGGGGGCTCAGGAGTCTGTGCTGGGCGAATCAAACAAAGGCCAGACCTAGACCAGTTCAGGACAGGGACCGAGATGCAGCTTCAGGAGTATTTCCTGGGGGTAGGATCCCGGACAGGTTCAGCGCGGGGACCAAGATGCGGGCTCAGCAGTGTTCCCCGGGTGATTGAACGAGGGCACGGCCCATCCTGTCTCTGTGCAGGGACCGAGATGCGCCCTCAGGAGGGTTTCTCGAGGTCTGACCGTGGGCAGCACGCACACGGCTTCAGGGCAGAGAGCGAGAGGTGGCCTCAGGAGGTCGTGTTGAGGTTGCTCCCAAGGGCAGGACCTCGACTGGTTCAGCGCAGCGCCCGAGGGGTAGGCACAGGCGCATTTGCCGGTGTCTTCAGCAAGTGCTACCCGCAGCCGCGACCGGTGCAGGGAAGGAGATGTTGGCTCGGCGGCGTTGGACGGCGCCGTGCACCAGGGGAGGCCCCAGGCGAGGTGCGTGCCGTGGCCGCGAGGCAAGCTCAGGAGGGTCTGTCGGGGGACTGACGCCGAGCGGGACCTAGCCTCGTCCCGTGCAGGGACCGAGGGGTTGGCTCCGGAGTGCTTGTTAGGGTCCGGAAGACGCGCCGGGCACCGGCCAGTTGAGGGGAGCGACCGACGCCGGCTCAGGAGTGTTTGCCGGGGGTCGGTCCAAGGGCAGGACCTAGCCTGATTGAGGGCAGGGAACCCGATGTGGGCTCAGGAATGCTTCTCGGGGCTTGATCGTGGGAAGGACCCAGCCTGCTTTGGGGCAGGGCCTGAGACGCGCGCTCAGGATTATGTTCCCGGGACTCGACTATGCAAAGTCCCAGGAACGCCCGCGTGACTGCAGGGGCCGAGAGGTGGGGTCGGGAGACTGTGCTAGGGGCCCGCACAAGGGCAGGACCTCGACTGGTTACGTTCAGTGACCGAGACGGGGCTCAGGAGTTTACACGGGCGCCTCAGAAAGGGCGGGACCCAGCCTGCTTTTATGCAGCGCTTGAGGTGAGGGCGCAGCAGTGTTTCCCGGGGGGTTGAACAAGGGGAGGACTCACCGTCGTTCGGGGACAGGGAGCCAATTTCGACTCAGGATTGTTTGTTGGGGGCCTTGGCCAGAGGCAGAAACCACCGAGGTTGAGTGGAGGGACCAAGATGGACACGCAGGGAGGTGCGTTTTGTGTTGGAGGCGGGGAGGGTTGCCCAAGGGCAGCATCCATCCGAGTTCAGGGCGGGCACGCAGCTGTGGGCTCAGGCGCGTGTGTCGCGGGAGTCCAAGAAGGGCAAGCTCTAGACTGCTTCTTCCGTGCGCCGAGCCCGATGTGTTTCTCGGGGTCTTGAAGCACGCCAAGCCCCCGAGGCGGGTTCAGTGCCCGGAGTGAACTGCGGGATCAGGGCTTTGTCCCGGCGAGGGACCAAGGGCGGGACACAGCGAAGTGGGCGGGTAGGGAGCGAGCTGGAGGCTCCCGGTGGTGTCTTTGCCAGGTGCTTGAACGAAGGCAGGAGCCAGCCTGCTTCAGTGCAGGCATCGGGCGGTGGGCTCAGGAGTGTTTGTCAGGGTCTTGCCCACGGACAGGAAGGAGCCAGCCTGGTTCAGTGCAGGCCCGGGGCGGTGGGCTCAGGAGTGTTTGTCGTCGCCGGGCCGTGGGCGGGACCCAGCCTCCTTCAGGGCAGGCACAGAGATGGGGGCTCAGGAGTCTGTGCTGGGCGAATCAAACAAAGGCCAGACCTAGACCAGTTCAGGACAGGGACCGAGATGCAGCTTCAGGAGTATTTCCTGGGGGTAGGATCCCGGACAGGTTCAGCGCGGGGACCAAGATGCGGGCTCAGCAGTGTTCCCCGGGTGATTGAACGCGGGCACGGCCCATCCTGTCTCTGTGCAGGGACCGAGATGCGCCCTCAGGAGGGTTTCTCGAGGTCTGACCGTGGGCAGCACGCACACGGCTTCAGGGCAGAGAGCGAGAGGTGGCCTCAGGAGGACGTGTTGAGGTTGCTTCCAAGGGCAGGACCTCGACTGGTTCAGCGCAGCGCCCGAGGGGTAGGCACAGGCGCATTTGCCGGTGTCTTCAGCAAGTGCTTCCCGCAGCCGCGACCGGTGCAGGGAAGGAGATGTTGGCTCGGGGGCGTTGGACGGCGCCGTGCACCAGGGGAGGCGCCAGGCGAGGTGCGTGCCGTGGCCGCGAGGCAAGCTCAGGAGGGTCTGTCGGGGGACTGACGCCGAGCGGGACCTAGCCTCGTCCCGTGCAGGGACCGAGGGGTTGGCTCCGGAGTGCTTGTTAGGGTCCGGAAGACGCGCCGGGCACCGGCCAGTTGAGGGGAGCGACCGACGCCGGCTCAGGAGTGTTTGCCGGGGGTCGGTCCAAGGGCAGGACCTAGCCTGATTGAGGGCAGGGAACCCGATGTGGGCTCAGGAATGCTTCTCGGGGCTTGATCGTGGGAAGGACCCAGCCTGCTTCGGGGCAGGGCCTGAGACGCGCGCTCAGGATTATGTTCCCGGGACTCGACTATGCAAAGTCCCAGGAACGCCCGCGTGACTGCAGGGGCCGAGAGGTGGGGTCGGGAGACTGTGCTAGGGGCCCGCACTAGGGCAGGACCTCGACTGGTTACGTTCAGTGACCGAGACGGGGCTCAGGAGTTTACACGGGCGCCTCAGAAAGGGCGGGACCCAGCCTGCTTTTATGCAGCGCTTGAGGTGAGGGCGCAGCAGTGTTTCCCGGGGGGTTGAACAAGGGGAGGACTCGCCGTCGTTCGGGGACAGGGAGCCAATTTCGACTCAGGATTGTTTGTTGGGGGCCTTGGCCAGAGGCAGAAACCACCGAGGTTGAGTGGAGGGACCAAGATGGACACGCAGGGAGGTGCGTTTTGTGTTGGAGGCGGGGAGGGTTGCCCAAGGGCAGCATCCATCCGAGTTCAGGGCGGGCACGCAGCTGTGGGCTCAGGCGCGTGTGTCGCGGGAGTCCAAGAAGGGCAAGCTCTAGACTGCTTCTTCCGTGTGCCGAGCCCGATGTGTTTCTCGGGGTCTTGAAGCACGCCAAGCCCCCGAGGCGGGTTCAGTGCCCGGAGTGAACTGCGGGATCAGGGCTTTGTCCCGGCGAGGGACCAAGGGCGGGACACAGCGAAGTGGGCGGGAAGGGAGCGAGCTGGAGGCTCCCGGTGGTGTCTTTGCCAGGTGCTTGAACGAAGGCAGGAGCCAGCCTGCTTCAGTGCAGGCATCGGGCGGTGGGCTCAGGAGTGTTTGTCAGGGTCTTGCCCACGGACAGGAAGGAGCCAGCCTGGTTCAGTGCAGGCCCGGGGCGGTGGGCTCAGGAGTGTTTGTCGTCGCCGGGCCGTGGGCGGGACCCAGCCTCCTTCAGGGCAGGCACAGAGATGGGGGCTCAGGAGTCTGTGCTGGGCGAATCAAACAAAGGCCAGACCTAGACCAGTTCAGGACAGGGACCGAGATGCAGCTTCAGGAGTATTTCCTGGGGGTAGGATCCCGGACAGGTTCAGCGCGGGGACCAAGATGCGGGCTCAGCAGTGTTCCCCGGGTGATTGAACGAGGGCACGGCCCATCCTGTCTCTGTGCAGGGACCGATGCGCCCTCAGGAGGGTTTCTCGAGGTCTGACCGTGGGCAGCACGCACACGGCTTCAGGGCAGAGAGCGAGAGGTGGCCTCAGGAGGTCGTGTTGAGGTTGCTCCCAAGGGCAGGACCTCGACTGGTTCAGCGCAGCGCCCGAGGGGTAGGCACAGGCGCATTTGCCGGTGTCTTCAGCAAGTGCTTCCCGCAGCCGCGACCGGTGCAGGGAAGGAGATGTTGGCTCGGCGGCGTTGGACGGCGCCGTGCACCAGGGGAGGCGCCAGGCGAGGTGCGTGCCGTGGCCGCGAGGCAAGCTCAGGAGGGTCTGTCGGGGGACTGACGCCGAGCGGGACCTAGCCTCGTCCCGTGCAGGGACCGAGGGGTTGGCTCCGGAGTGCTTGTTAGGGTCCGGAAGACGCGCCGGGCACCGGCCAGTTGAGGGGAGCGACCGACGCCGGCTCAGGAGTGTTTGCCGGGGGTCGGTCCAAGGGCAGGACCTAGCCTGATTGAGGGCAGGGAACCCGATGTGGGCTCAGGAATGCTTCTCGGGGCTTGATCGTGGGAAGGACCCAGCCTGCTTCGGGGCAGGGCCTGAGACGCGCGCTCAGGATTATGTTCCCGGGACTCGACTATGCAAAGTCCCAGGAACGCCCGCGTGACTGCAGGGGCCGAGAGGTGGGGTCGGGAGACTGTGCTAGGGGCCCGCACAAGGGCAGGACCTCGACTGGTTACGTTCAGTGACCGAGACGGGGCTCAGGAGTTTACACGGGCGCCTCAGAAAGGGCGGGACCCAGCCTGCTTTTATGCAGCGCTTGAGGTGAGGGCGCAGCAGTGTTTCCCGGGGGGTTGAACAAGGGGAGGACTCACCGTCGTTCGGGGACAGGGAGCCAATTTCGACTCAGGATTGTTTGTTGGGGGCCTTGGCCAGAGGCAGAAACCACCGAGGTTGAGTGGAGGGACCAAGATGGACACGCAGGGAGGTGCGTTTTGTGTTGGAGGCGGGGAGGGTTGCCCAAGGGCAGCATCCATCCGAGTTCAGGGCGGGCACGCAGCTGTGGGCTCAGGCGCGTGTGTCGCGGGAGTCCAAGAAGGGCAAGCTCTAGACTGCTTCTTCCGTGCGCCGAGCCCGATGTGTTTCTCGGGGTCTTGAAGCACGCCAAGCCCCCGAGGCGGGTTCAGTGCCCGGAGTGAACTGCGGGATCAGGGCTTTGTCCCGGCGAGGGACCAAGGGCGGGACACAGCGAAGTGGGCGGGTAGGGAGCGAGCTGGAGGCTCCCGGTGGTGTCTTTGCCAGGTGCTTGAACGAAGGCAGGAGCCAGCCTGCTTCAGTGCAGGCATCGGGCGGTGGGCTCAGGAGTGTTTGTCAGGGTCTTGCCCACGGACAGGAAGGAGCCAGCCTGGTTCAGTGCAGGCCCGGGGCGGTGGGCTCAGGAGTGTTTGTCGTCGCCGGGCCGTGGGCGGGACCCAGCCTCCTTCAGGGCAGGCACAGAGATGGGGGCTCAGGAGTCTGTGCTGGGCGAATCAAACAAAGGCCAGACCTAGACCAGTTCAGGACAGGGACCGAGATGCAGCTTCAGGAGTATTTCCTGGGGGTAGGATCCCGGACAGGTTCAGCGCGGGGACCAAGATGCGGGCTCAGCAGTGTTCCCCGGGTGATTGAACGCGGGCACGGCCCATCCTGTCTCTGTGCAGGGACCGAGATGCGCCCTCAGGAGGGTTTCTCGAGGTCTGACCGTGGGCAGCACGCACACGGCTTCAGGGCAGAGAGCGAGAGGTGGCCTCAGGAGGACGTGTTGAGGTTGCTTCCAAGGGCAGGACCTCGACTGGTTCAGCGCAGCGCCCGAGGGGTAGGCACAGGCGCATTTGCCGGTGTCTTCAGCAAGTGCTTCCCGCAGCCGCGACCGGTGCAGGGAAGGAGATGTTGGCTCGGGGGCGTTGGACGGCGCCGTGCACCAGGGGAGGCGCCAGGCGAGGTGCGTGCCGTGGCCGCGAGGCAAGCTCAGGAGGGTCTGTCGGGGGACTGACGCCGAGCGGGACCTAGCCTCGTCCCGTGCAGGGACCGAGGGGTTGGCTCCGGAGTGCTTGTTAGGGTCCGGAAGACGCGCCGGGCACCGGCCAGTTGAGGGGAGCGACCGACGCCGGCTCAGGAGTGTTTGCCGGGGGTCGGTCCAAGGGCAGGACCTAGCCTGATTGAGGGCAGGGAACCCGATGTGGGCTCAGGAATGCTTCTCGGGGCTTGATCGTGGGAAGGACCCAGCCTGCTTCGGGGCAGGGCCTGAGACGCGCGCTCAGGATTATGTTCCCGGGACTCGACTATGCAAAGTCCCAGGAACGCCCGCGTGACTGCAGGGGCCGAGAGGTGGGGTCGGGAGACTGTGCTAGGGGCCCGCACAAGGGCAGGACCTCGACTGGTTACGTTCAGTGACCGAGACGGGGCTCAGGAGTTTACACGGGCGCCTCAGAAAGGGCGGGACCCAGCCTGCTTTTATGCAGCGCTTGAGGTGAGGGCGCAGCAGTGTTTCCCGGGGGGTTGAACAAGGGGAGGACTCACCGTCGTTCGGGGACAGGGAGCCAATTTCGACTCAGGATTGTTTGTTGGGGGCCTTGGCCAGAGGCAGAAACCACCGAGGTTGAGTGGAGGGACCAAGATGGACACGCAGGGAGGTGCGTTTTGTGTTGGAGGCGGGGAGGGTTGCCCAAGGGCAGCATCCATCCGAGTTCAGGGCGGGCACGCAGCTGTGGGCTCAGGCGCGTGTGTCGCGGGAGTCCAAGAAGGGCAAGCTCTAGACTGCTTCTTCCGTGCGCCGAGCCCGATGTGTTTCTCGGGGCCTTGAAGCACGCCAAGCCCCCGAGGCGGGTTCAGTGCCCGGAGTGAACTGCGGGATCAGGGCTTTGTCCCGGCGAGGGACCAAGGGCGGGACACAGCGAAGTGGGCGGGAAGGGAGCGAGCTGGAGGCTCCCGGTGGTGTCTTTGCCAGGTGCTTGAACGAAGGCAGGAGCCAGCCTGCTTCAGTGCAGGCATCGGGCGGTGGGCTCAGGAGTGTTTGTCAGGGTCTTGCCCACGGACAGGAAGGAGCCAGCCTGGTTCAGTGCAGGCCCGGGGCGGTGGGCTCAGGAGTGTTTGTCGTCGCCGGGCCGTGGGCGGGACCCAGCCTCCTTCAGGGCAGGCACAGAGATGGGGGCTCAGGAGTCTGTGCTGGGCGAATCAAACAAAGGCCAGACCTAGACCAGTTCAGGACAGGGACCGAGATGCAGCTTCAGGAGTATTTCCTGGGGGTAGGATCCCGGACAGGTTCAGCGCGGGGACCAAGATGCGGGCTCAGCAGTGTTCCCCGGGTGATTGAACGCGGGCACGGCCCATCCTGTCTCTGTGCAGGGACCGAGATGCGCCCTCAGGAGGGTTTCTCGAGGTCTGACCGTGGGCAGCACGCACACGGCTTCAGGGCAGAGAGCGAGAGGTGGCCTCAGGAGGTCGTGTTGAGGTTGCTCCCAAGGGCAGGACCTCGACTGGTTCAGCGCAGCGCCCGAGGGGTAGGCACAGGCGCATTTGCCGGTGTCTTCAGCAAGTGCTACCCGCAGCCGCGACCGGTGCAGGGAAGGAGATGTTGGCTCGGCGGCGTTGGACGGCGCCGTGCACCAGGGGAGGCCCCAGGCGAGGTGCGTGCCGTGGCCGCGAGGCAAGCTCAGGAGGGTCTGTCGGGGGACTGACGCCGAGCGGGACCTAGCCTCGTCCCGTGCAGGGACCGAGGGGTTGGCTCCGGAGTGCTTGTTAGGGTCCGGAAGACGCGCCGGGCACCGGCCAGTTGAGGGGAGCGACCGACGCCGGCTCAGGAGTGTTTGCCGGGGGTCGGTCCAAGGGCAGGACCTAGCCTGATTGAGGGCAGGGAACCCGATGTGGGCTCAGGAATGCTTCTCGGGGCTTGATCGTGGGAAGGACCCAGCCTGCTTCGGGGCAGGGCCTGAGACGCGCGCTCAGGATTATGTTCCCGGGACTCGACTATGCAAAGTCCCAGGAACGCCCGCGTGACTGCAGGGGCCGAGAGGTGGGGTCGGGAGACTGTGCTAGGGGCCCGCACAAGGGCAGGACCTCGACTGGTTACGTTCAGTGACCGAGACGGGGCTCAGGAGTTTACACGGGCGCCTCAGAAAGGGCGGGACCCAGCCTGCTTTTATGCAGCGCTTGAGGTGAGGGCGCAGCAGTGTTTCCCGGGGGGTTGAACAAGGGGAGGACTCACCGTCGTTCGGGGACAGGGAGCCAATTTCGACTCAGGATTGTTTGTTGGGGGCCTTGGCCAGAGGCAGAAACCACCGAGGTTGAGTGGAGGGACCAAGATGGACACGCAGGGAGGTGCGTTTTGTGTTGGAGGCGGGGAGGGTTGCCCAAGGGCAGCATCCATCCGAGTTCAGGGCGGGCACGCAGCTGTGGGCTCAGGCGCGTGTGTCGCGGGAGTCCAAGAAGGGCAAGCTCTAGACTGCTTCTTCCGTGCGCCGAGCCCGATGTGTTTCTCGGGGTCTTGAAGCACGCCAAGCCCCCGAGGCGGGTTCAGTGCCCGGAGTGAACTGCGGGATCAGGGCTTTGTCCCGGCGAGGGACCAAGGGCGGGACACAGCGAAGTGGGCGGGTAGGGAGCGAGCTGGAGGCTCCCGGTGGTGTCTTTGCCAGGTGCTTGAACGAAGGCAGGAGCCAGCCTGCTTCAGTGCAGGCATCGGGCGGTGGGCTCAGGAGTGTTTGTCAGGGTCTTGCCCACGGACAGGAAGGAGCCAGCCTGGTTCAGTGCAGGCCCGGGGCGGTGGGCTCAGGAGTGTTTGTCGTCGCCGGGCCGTGGGCGGGACCCAGCCTCCTTCAGGGCAGGCACAGAGATGGGGGCTCAGGAGTCTGTGCTGGGCGAATCAAACAAAGGCCAGACCTAGACCAGTTCAGGACAGGGACCGAGATGCAGCTTCAGGAGTATTTCCTGGGGGTAGGATCCCGGACAGGTTCAGCGCGGGGACCAAGATGCGGGCTCAGCAGTGTTCCCCGGGTGATTGAACGCGGGCACGGCCCATCCTGTCTCTGTGCAGGGACCGAGATGCGCCCTCAGGAGGGTTTCTCGAGGTCTGACCGTGGGCAGCACGCACACGGCTTCAGGGCAGAGAGCGAGAGGTGGCCTCAGGAGGACGTGTTGAGGTTGCTTCCAAGGGCAGGACCTCGACTGGTTCAGCGCAGCGCCCGAGGGGTAGGCACAGGCGCATTTGCCGGTGTCTTCAGCAAGTGCTTCCCGCAGCCGCGACCGGTGCAGGGAAGGAGATGTTGGCTCGGGGGCGTTGGACGGCGCCGTGCACCAGGGGAGGCGCCAGGCGAGGTGCGTGCCGTGGCCGCGAGGCAAGCTCAGGAGGGTCTGTCGGGGGACTGACGCCGAGCGGGACCTAGCCTCGTCCCGTGCAGGGACCGAGGGGTTGGCTCCGGAGTGCTTGTTAGGGTCCGGAAGACGCGCCGGGCACCGGCCAGTTGAGGGGAGCGACCGACGCCGGCTCAGGAGTGTTTGCCGGGGGTCGGTCCAAGGGCAGGACCTAGCCTGATTGAGGGCAGGGAACCCGATGTGGGCTCAGGAATGCTTCTCGGGGCTTGATCGTGGGAAGGACCCAGCCTGCTTCGGGGCAGGGCCTGAGACGCGCGCTCAGGATTATGTTCCCGGGACTCGACTATGCAAAGTCCCAGGAACGCCCGCGTGACTGCAGGGGCCGAGAGGTGGGGTCGGGAGACTGTGCTAGGGGCCCGCACTAGGGCAGGACCTCGACTGGTTACGTTCAGTGACCGAGACGGGGCTCAGGAGTTTACACGGGCGCCTCAGAAAGGGCGGGACCCAGCCTGCTTTTATGCAGCGCTTGAGGTGAGGGCGCAGCAGTGTTTCCCGGGGGGTTGAACAAGGGGAGGACTCGCCGTCGTTCGGGGACAGGGAGCCAATTTCGACTCAGGGTTGTTTGTTGGGGGCCTTGGCCAGAGGCAGAAACCACCGAGGTTGAGTGGAGGGACCAAGATGGACACGCAGGGAGGTGCGTTTTGTGTTGGAGGCGGGGAGGGTTGCCCAAGGGCAGCATCCATCCGAGTTCAGGGCGGGCACGCAGCTGTGGGCTCAGGCGCGTGTGTCGCGGGAGTCCAAGAAGGGCAAGCTCTAGACTGCTTCTTCCGTGTGCCGAGCCCGATGTGTTTCTCGGGGTCTTGAAGCACGCCAAGCCCCCGAGGCGGGTTCAGTGCCCGGAGTGAACTGCGGGATCAGGGCTTTGTCCCGGCGAGGGACCAAGGGCGGGACACAGCGAAGTGGGCGGGAAGGGAGCGAGCTGGAGGCTCCCGGTGGTGTCTTTGCCAGGTGCTTGAACGAAGGCAGGAGCCAGCCTGCTTCAGTGCAGGCATCGGGCGGTGGGCTCAGGAGTGTTTGTCAGGGTCTTGCCCACGGACAGGAAGGAGCCAGCCTGGTTCAGTGCAGGCCCGGGGCGGTGGGCTCAGGAGTGTTTGTCGTCGCCGGGCCGTGGGCGGGACCCAGCCTCCTTCAGGGCAGGCACAGAGATGGGGGCTCAGGAGTCTGTGCTGGGCGAATCAAACAAAGGCCAGACCTAGACCAGTTCAGGACAGGGACCGAGATGCAGCTTCAGGAGTATTTCCTGGGGGTAGGATCCCGGACAGGTTCAGCGCGGGGACCAAGATGCGGGCTCAGCAGTGTTCCCCGGGTGATTGAACGAGGGCACGGCCCATCCTGTCTCTGTGCAGGGACCGATGCGCCCTCAGGAGGGTTTCTCGAGGTCTGACCGTGGGCAGCACGCACACGGCTTCAGGGCAGAGAGCGAGAGGTGGCCTCAGGAGGTCGTGTTGAGGTTGCTCCCAAGGGCAGGACCTCGACTGGTTCAGCGCAGCGCCCGAGGGGTAGGCACAGGCGCATTTGCCGGTGTCTTCAGCAAGTGCTACCCGCAGCCGCGACCGGTGCAGGGAAGGAGATGTTGGCTCGGCGGCGTTGGACGGCGCCGTGCACCAGGGGAGGCGCCAGGCGAGGTGCGTGCCGTGGCCGCGAGGCAAGCTCAGGAGGGTCTGTCGGGGGACTGACGCCGAGCGGGACCTAGCCTCGTCCCGTGCAGGGACCGAGGGGTTGGCTCCGGAGTGCTTGTTAGGGTCCGGAAGACGCGCCGGGCACCGGCCAGTTGAGGGGAGCGACCGACGCCGGCTCAGGAGTGTTTGCCGGGGGTCGGTCCAAGGGCAGGACCTAGCCTGATTGAGGGCAGGGAACCCGATGTGGGCTCAGGAATGCTTCTCGGGGCTTGATCGTGGGAAGGACCCAGCCTGCTTCGGGGCAGGGCCTGAGACGCGCGCTCAGGATTATGTTCCCGGGACTCGACTATGCAAAGTCCCAGGAACGCCCGCGTGACTGCAGGGGCCGAGAGGTGGGGTCGGGAGACTGTGCTAGGGGCCCGCACAAGGGCAGGACCTCGACTGGTTACGTTCAGTGACCGAGACGGGGCTCAGGAGTTTACACGGGCGCCTCAGAAAGGGCGGGACCCAGCCTGCTTTTATGCAGCGCTTGAGGTGAGGGCGCAGCAGTGTTTCCCGGGGGGTTGAACAAGGGGAGGACTCACCGTCGTTCGGGGACAGGGAGCCAATTTCGACTCAGGATTGTTTGTTGGGGGCCTTGGCCAGAGGCAGCAACCACCGAGGTTGAGTGGAGGGACCAAGATGGACACGCAGGGAGGTGCGTTTTGTGTTGGAGGCGGGGAGGGTTGCCCAAGGGCAGCATCCATCCGAGTTCAGGGCGGGCACGCAGCTGTGGGCTCAGGCGCGTGTGTCGCGGGAGTCCAAGAAGTGCAAGCTCTAGACTGCTTCTTCCGTGTGCCGAGCCCGATGTGTTTCTCGGGGTCTTGAAGCACGCCAAGCCCCCGAGGCGGGTTCAGTGCCCGGAGTGAACTGCGGGATCAGGGCTTTGTCCCGGCGAGGGACCAAGGGCGGGACACAGCGAAGTGGGCGGGTAGGGAGCGAGCTGGAGGCTCCCGGTGGTGTCTTTGCCAGGTGCTTGAACGAAGGCAGGAGCCAGCCTGCTTCAGTGCAGGCATCGGGCGGTGGGCTCAGGAGTGTTTGTCAGGGTCTTGCCCACGGACAGGAAGGAGCCAGCCTGGTTCAGTGCAGGCCCGGGGCGGTGGGCTCAGGAGTGTTTGTCGTCGCCGGGCCGTGGGCGGGACCCAGCCTCCTTCAGGGCAGGCACAGAGATGGGGGCTCAGGAGTCTGTGCTGGGCGAATCAAACAAAGGCCAGACCTAGACCAGTTCAGGACAGGGACCGAGATGCAGCTTCAGGAGTATTTCCTGGGGGTAGGATCCCGGACAGGTTCAGCGCGGGGACCAAGATGCGGGCTCAGCAGTGTTCCCCGGGTGATTGAACGCGGGCACGGCCCATCCTGTCTCTGTGCAGGGACCGAGATGCGCCCTCAGGAGGGTTTCTCGAGGTCTGACCGTGGGCAGCACGCACACGGCTTCAGGGCAGAGAGCGAGAGGTGGCCTCAGGAGGACGTGTTGAGGTTGCTTCCAAGGGCAGGACCTCGACTGGTTCAGCGCAGCGCCCGAGGGGTAGGCACAGGCGCATTTGCCGGTGTCTTCAGCAAGTGCTTCCCGCAGCCGCGACCGGTGCAGGGAAGGAGATGTTGGCTCGGGGGCGTTGGACGGCGCCGTGCACCAGGGGAGGCGCCAGGCGAGGTGCGTGCCGTGGCCGCGAGGCAAGCTCAGGAGGGTCTGTCGGGGGACTGACGCCGAGCGGGACCTAGCCTCGTCCCGTGCAGGGACCGAGGGGTTGGCTCCGGAGTGCTTGTTAGGGTCCGGAAGACGCGCCGGGCACCGGCCAGTTGAGGGGAGCGACCGACGCCGGCTCAGGAGTGTTTGCCGGGGGTCGGTCCAAGGGCAGGACCTAGCCTGATTGAGGGCAGGGAACCCGATGTGGGCTCAGGAATGCTTCTCGGGGCTTGATCGTGGGAAGGACCCAGCCTGCTTCGGGGCAGGGCCTGAGACGCGCGCTCAGGATTATGTTCCCGGGACTCGACTATGCAAAGTCCCAGGAACGCCCGCGTGACTGCAGGGGCCGAGAGGTGGGGTCGGGAGACTGTGCTAGGGGCCCGCACTAGGGCAGGACCTCGACTGGTTACGTTCAGTGACCGAGACGGGGCTCAGGAGTTTACACGGGCGCCTCAGAAAGGGCGGGACCCAGCCTGCTTTTATGCAGCGCTTGAGGTGAGGGCGCAGCAGTGTTTCCCGGGGGGTTGAACAAGGGGAGGACTCACCGTCGTTCGGGGACAGGGAGCCAATTTCGACTCAGGGTTGTTTGTTGGGGGCCTTGGCCAGAGGCAGAAACCACCGAGGTTGAGTGGAGGGACCAAGATGGACACGCAGGGAGGTGCGTTTTGTGTTGGAGGCGGGGAGGGTTGCCCAAGGGCAGCATCCATCCGAGTTCAGGGCGGGCACGCAGCTGTGGGCTCAGGCGCGTGTGTCGCGGGAGTCCAAGAAGGGCAAGCTCTAGACTGCTTCTTCCGTGTGCCGAGCCCGATGTGTTTCTCGGGGTCTTGAAGCACGCCAAGCCCCCGAGGCGGGTTCAGTGCCCGGAGTGAACTGCGGGATCAGGGCTTTGTCCCGGCGAGGGACCAAGGGCGGGACACAGCGAAGTGGGCGGGAAGGGAGCGAGCTGGAGGCTCCCGGTGGTGTCTTTGCCAGGTGCTTGAACGAAGGCAGGAGCCAGCCTGCTTCAGTGCAGGCATCGGGCGGTGGGCTCAGGAGTGTTTGTCAGGGTCTTGCCCACGGACAGGAAGGAGCCAGCCTGGTTCAGTGCAGGCCCGGGGCGGTGGGCTCAGGAGTGTTTGTCGTCGCCGGGCCGTGGGCGGGACCCAGCCTCCTTCAGGGCAGGCACAGAGATGGGGGCTCAGGAGTCTGTGCTGGGCGAATCAAACAAAGGCCAGACCTAGACCAGTTCAGGACAGGGACCGAGATGCAGCTTCAGGAGTATTTCCTGGGGGTAGGATCCCGGACAGGTTCAGCGCGGGGACCAAGATGCGGGCTCAGCAGTGTTCCCCGGGTGATTGAACGAGGGCACGGCCCATCCTGTCTCTGTGCAGGGACCGAGATGCGCCCTCAGGAGGGTTTCTCGAGGTCTGACCCTGGGCAGCACGCACACGGCTTCAGGGCAGAGAGCGAGAGGTGGCCTCAGGAGGTCGTGTTGAGGTTGCTCCCAAGGGCAGGACCTCGACTGGTTCAGCGCAGCGCCCGAGGGGTAGGCACAGGCGCATTTGCCGGTGTCTTCAGCAAGTGCTACCCGCAGCCGCGACCGGTGCAGGGAAGGAGATGTTGGCTCGGCGGCGTTGGACGGCGCCGTGCACCAGGGGAGGCCCCAGGCGAGGTGCGTGCCGTGGCCGCGAGGCAAGCTCAGGAGGGTCTGTCGGGGGACTGACGCCGAGCGGGACCTAGCCTCGTCCCGTGCAGGGACCGAGGGGTTGGCTCCGGAGTGCTTGTTAGGGTCCGGAAGACGCGCCGGGCACCGGCCAGTTGAGGGGAGCGACCGACGCCGGCTCAGGAGTGTTTGCCGGGGGTCGGTCCAAGGGCAGGACCTAGCCTGATTGAGGGCAGGGAACCCGATGTGGGCTCAGGAATGCTTCTCGGGGCTTGATCGTGGGAAGGACCCAGCCTGCTTCGGGGCAGGGCCTGAGACGCGCGCTCAGGATTATGTTCCCGGGACTCGACTATGCAAAGTCCCAGGAACGCCCGCGTGACCGCAGGGGCCGAGAGGTGGGGTCGGGAGACTGTGCTAGGGGCCCGCACAAGGGCAGGACCTCGACTGGTTACGTTCAGTGACCGAGACGGGGCTCAGGAGTTTACACGGGCGCCTCAGAAAGGGCGGGACCCAGCCTGCTTTTATGCAGCGCTTGAGGTGAGGGCGCAGCAGTGTTTCCCGGGGGGTTGAACAAGGGGAGGACTCACCGTCGTTCGGGGACAGGGAGCCAATTTCGACTCAGGATTGTTTGTTGGGGGCCTTGGCCAGAGGCAGAAACCACCGAGGTTGAGTGGAGGGACCAAGATGGACACGCAGGGAGGTGCGTTTTGTGTTGGAGGCGGGGAGGGTTGCCCAAGGGCAGCATCCATCCGAGTTCAGGGCGGGCACGCAGCTGTGGGCTCAGGCGCGTGTGTCGCGGGAGTCCAAGAAGGGCAGGCTCTAGACTGCTTCTTCCGTGCGCCGAGCCCGATGTGTTTCTCGGGGTCTTGAAGCACGCCAAGCCCCCGAGGCGGGTTCAGTGCCCGGAGTGAACTGCGGGATCAGGGCTTTGTCCCGGCGAGGGACCAAGGGCGGGACACAGCGAAGTGGGCGGGAAGGGAGCGAGCTGGAGGCTCCCGGTGGTGTCTTTGCCAGGTGCTTGAACGAAGGCAGGAGCCAGCCTGCTTCAGTGCAGGCATCGGGCGGTGGGCTCAGGAGTGTTTGTCAGGGTCTTGCCCACGGACAGGAAGGAGCCAGCCTGGTTCAGTGCAGGCCCGGGGCGGTGGGCTCAGGAGTGTTTGTCGTCGCCGGGCCGTGGGCGGGACCCAGCCTCCTTCAGGGCAGGCACAGAGATGGGGGCTCAGGAGTCTGTGCTGGGCGAATCAAACAAAGGCCAGACCTAGACCAGTTCAGGACAGGGACCGAGATGCAGCTTCAGGAGTATTTCCTGGGGGTAGGATCCCGGACAGGTTCAGCGCGGGGACCAAGATGCGGGCTCAGCAGTGTTCCCCGGGTGATTGAACGAGGGCACGGCCCATCCTGTCTCTGTGCAGGGACCGAGATGCGCCCTCAGGAGGGTTTCTCGAGGTCTGACCGTGGGCAGCACGCACACGGCTTCAGGGCAGAGAGCGAGAGGTGGCCTCAGGAGGTCGTGTTGAGGTTGCTCCCAAGGGCAGGACCTCGACTGGTTCAGCGCAGCGCCCGAGGGGTAGGCACAGGCGCATTTGCCGGTGTCTTCAGCAAGTGCTACCCGCAGCCGCGACCGGTGCAGGGAAGGAGATGTTGGCTCGGCGGCGTTGGACGGCGCCGTGCACCAGGGGAGGCCCCAGGCGAGGTGCGTGCCGTGGCCGCGAGGCAAGCTCAGGAGGGTCTGTCGGGGGACTGACGCCGAGCGGGACCTAGCCTCGTCCCGTGCAGGGACCGAGGGGTTGGCTCCGGAGTGCTTGTTAGGGTCCGGAAGACGCGCCGGGCACCGGCCAGTTGAGGGGAGCGACCGACGCCGGCTCAGGAGTGTTTGCCGGGGGTCGGTCCAAGGGCAGGACCTAGCCTGATTGAGGGCAGGGAACCCGATGTGGGCTCAGGAATGCTTCTCGGGGCTTGATCGTGGGAAGGACCCAGCCTGCTTCGGGGCAGGGCCTGAGACGCGCGCTCAGGATTATGTTCCCGGGACTCGACTATGCAAAGTCCCAGGAACGCCCGCGTGACTGCAGGGGCCGAGAGGTGGGGTCGGGAGACTGTGCTAGGGGCCCGCACAAGGGCAGGACCTCGACTGGTTACGTTCAGTGACCGAGACGGGGCTCAGGAGTTTACACGGGCGCCTCAGAAAGGGCGGGACCCAGCCTGCTTTTATGCAGCGCTTGAGGTGAGGGCGCAGCAGTGTTTCCCGGGGGGTTGAACAAGGGGAGGACTCACCGTCGTTCGGGGACAGGGAGCCAATTTCGACTCAGGATTGTTTGTTGGGGGCCTTGGCCAGAGGCAGCAACCACCGAGGTTGAGTGGAGGGACCAAGATGGACACGCAGGGAGGTGCGTTTTGTGTTGGAGGCGGGGAGGGTTGCCCAAGGGCAGCATCCATCCGAGTTCAGGGCGGGCACGCAGCTGTGGGCTCAGGCGCGTGTGTCGCGGGAGTCCAAGAAGGGCAAGCTCTAGACTGCTTCTTCCGTGCGCCGAGCCCGATGTGTTTCTCGGGGCCTTGAAGCACGCCAAGCCCCCGAGGCGGGTTCAGTGCCGGGAGTGAACTGCGGGATCAGGGCTTTGTCCCGGCGAGGGACCAAGGGCGGGACACAGCGAAGTGGGCGGGTAGGGAGCGAGCTGGAGGCTCCCGGTGGTGTCTTTGCCAGGTGCTTGAACGAAGGCAGGAGCCAGCCTGCTTCAGTGCAGGCATCGGGCGGTGGGCTCAGGAGTGTTTGTCAGGGTCTTGCCCACGGACAGGAAGGAGCCAGCCTGGTTCAGTGCAGGCCCGGGGCGGTGGGCTCAGGAGTGTTTGTCGTCGCCGGGCCGTGGCGGGACCCAGCCTCCTTCAGGGCAGGCACAGAGATGGGGGCTCAGGAGTCTGTGCTGGGCGAATCAAACAAAGGCCAGACCTAGACCAGTTCAGGACAGGGACCGAGATGCAGCTTCAGGAGTATTTCCTGGGGGTAGGATCCCGGACAGGTTCAGCGCGGGGACCAAGATGCGGGCTCAGCAGTGTTCCCCGGGTGATTGAACGCGGGCACGGCCCATCCTGTCTCTGTGCAGGGACCGAGATGCGCCCTCAGGAGGGTTTCTCGAGGTCTGACCGTGGGCAGCACGCACACGGCTTCAGGGCAGAGAGCGAGAGGTGGCCTCAGGAGGACGTGTTGAGGTTGCTCCCAAGGGCAGGACCTCGACTGGTTCAGCGCAGCGCCCGAGGGGTAGGCACAGGCGCATTTGCCGGTGTCTTCAGCAAGTGCTTCCCGCAGCCGCGACCGGTGCAGGGAAGGAGATGTTGGCTCGGGGGCGTTGGACGGCGCCGTGCACCAGGGGAGGCGCCAGGCGAGGTGCGTGCCGTGGCCGCGAGGCAAGCTCAGGAGGGTCTGTCGGGGGACTGACGCCGAGCGGGACCTAGCCTCGTCCCGTGCAGGGACCGAGGGGTTGGCTCCGGAGTGCTTGTTAGGGTCCGGAAGACGCGCCGGGCACCGGCCAGTTGAGGGGAGCGACCGACGCCGGCTCAGGAGTGTTTGCCGGGGGTCGGTCCAAGGGCAGGACCTAGCCTGATTGAGGGCAGGGAACCCGATGTGGGCTCAGGAATGCTTCTCGGGGCTTGATCGTGGGAAGGACCCAGCCTGCTTCGGGGCAGGGCCTGAGACGCGCGCTCAGGATTATGTTCCCGGGACTCGACTATGCAAAGTCCCAGGAACGCCCGCGTGACTGCAGGGGCCGAGAGGTGGGGTCGGGAGACTGTGCTAGGGGCCCGCACAAGGGCAGGACCTCGACTGGTTACGTTCAGTAACCGAGACGGGGCTCAGGAGTTTACACGGGCGCCTCAGAAAGGGCGGGACCCAGCCTGCTTTTATGCAGCGCTTGAGGTGAGGGCGCAGCAGTGTTTCCCGGGGGGTTGAACAAGGGGAGGACTCACCGTCGTTCGGGGACAGGGAGCCAATTTCGACTCAGGATTGTTTGTTGGGGGCCTTGGCCAGAGGCAGAAACCACCGAGGTTGAGTGGAGGGACCAAGATGGACACGCAGGGAGGTGCGTTTTGTGTTGGAGGCGGGGAGGGTTGCCCAAGGGCAGCATCCATCCGAGTTCAGGGCGGGCACGCAGCTGTGGGCTCAGGCGCGTGTGTCGCGGGAGTCCAAGAAGGGCAAGCTCTAGACTGCTTCTTCCGTGCGCCGAGCCCGATGTGTTTCTCGGGGCCTTGAAGCACGCCAAGCCCCCGAGGCGGGTTCAGTGCCCGGAGTGAACTGCGGGATCAGGGCTTTGTCCCGGCGAGGGACCAAGGGCGGGACACAGCGAAGTGGGCGGGAAGGGAGCGAGCTGGAGGCTCCCGGTGGTGTCTTTGCCAGGTGCTTGAACGAAGGCAGGAGCCAGCCTGCTTCAGTGCAGGCATCGGGCGGTGGGCTCAGGAGTGTTTGTCAGGGTCTTGCCCACGGACAGGAAGGAGCCAGCCTGGTTCAGTGCAGGCCCGGGGCGGTGGGCTCAGGAGTGTTTGTCGTCGCCGGGCCGTGGGCGGGACCCAGCCTCCTTCAGGGCAGGCACAGAGATGGGGGCTCAGGAGTCTGTGCTGGGCGAATCAAACAAAGGCCAGACCTAGACCAGTTCAGGACAGGGACCGAGATGCAGCTTCAGGAGTATTTCCTGGGGGTAGGATCCCGGACAGGTTCAGCGCGGGGACCAAGATGCGGGCTCAGCAGTGTTCCCCGGGTGATTGAACGAGGGCACGGCCCATCCTGTCTCTGTGCAGGGACCGAGATGCGCCCTCAGGAGGGTTTCTCGAGGTCTGACCGTGGGCAGCACGCACACGGCTTCAGGGCAGAGAGCGAGAGGTGGCCTCAGGAGGTCGTGTTGAGGTTGCTCCCAAGGGCAGGACCTCGACTGGTTCAGCGCAGCGCCCGAGGGGTAGGCACAGGCGCATTTGCCGGTGTCTTCAGCAAGTGCTACCCGCAGCCGCGACCGGTGCAGGGAAGGAGATGTTGGCTCGGCGGCGTTGGACGGCGCCGTGCACCAGGGGAGGCCCCAGGCGAGGTGCGTGCCGTGGCCGCGAGGCAAGCTCAGGAGGGTCTGTCGGGGGACTGACGCCGAGCGGGACCTAGCCTCGTCCCGTGCAGGGACCGAGGGGTTGGCTCCGGAGTGCTTGTTAGGGTCCGGAAGACGCGCCGGGCACCGGCCAGTTGAGGGGAGCGACCGACGCCGGCTCAGGAGTGTTTGCCGGGGGTCGGTCCAAGGGCAGGACCTAGCCTGATTGAGGGCAGGGAACCCGATGTGGGCTCAGGAATGCTTCTCGGGGCTTGATCGTGGGAAGGACCCAGCCTGCTTCGGGGCAGGGCCTGAGACGCGCGCTCAGGATTATGTTCCCGGGACTCGACTATGCAAAGTCCCAGGAACGCCCGCGTGACTGCAGGGGCCGAGAGGTGGGGTCGGGAGACTGTGCTAGGGGCCCGCACAAGGGCAGGACCTCGACTGGTTACGTTCAGTGACCGAGACGGGGCTCAGGAGTTTACACGGGCGCCTCAGAAAGGGCGGGACCCAGCCTGCTTTTATGCAGCGCTTGAGGTGAGGGCGCAGCAGTGTTTCCCGGGGGGTTGAACAAGGGGAGGACTCACCGTCGTTCGGGGACAGGGAGCCAATTTCGACTCAGGGTTGTTTGTTGGGGGCCTTGGCCAGAGGCAGAAACCACCGAGGTTGAGTGGAGGGACCAAGATGGACACGCAGGGAGGTGCGTTTTGTGTTGGAGGCGGGGAGGGTTGCCCAAGGGCAGCATCCATCCGAGTTCAGGGCGGGCACGCAGCTGTGGGCTCAGGCGCGTGTGTCGCGGGAGTCCAAGAAGGGCAAGCTCTAGACTGCTTCTTCCGTGCGCCGAGCCCGATGTGTTTCTCGGGGCCTTGAAGCACGCCAAGCCCCCGAGGCGGGTTCAGTGCCGGGAGTGAACTGCGGGATCAGGGCTTTGTCCCGGCGAGGGACCAAGGGCGGGACACAGCGAAGTGGGCGGGTAGGGAGCGAGCTGGAGGCTCCCGGTGGTGTCTTTGCCAGGTGCTTGAACGAAGGCAGGAGCCAGCCTGCTTCAGTGCAGGCATCGGGCGGTGGGCTCAGGAGTGTTTGTCAGGGTCTTGCCCACGGACAGGAAGGAGCCAGCCTGGTTCAGTGCAGGCCCGGGGCGGTGGGCTCAGGAGTGTTTGTCGTCGCCGGGCCGTGGGCGGGACCCAGCCTCCTTCAGGGCAGGCACAGAGATGGGGGCTCAGGAGTCTGTGCTGGGCGAATCAAACAAAGGCCAGACCTAGACCAGTTCAGGACAGGGACCGAGATGCAGCTTCAGGAGTATTTCCTGGGGGTAGGATCCCGGACAGGTTCAGCGCGGGGACCAAGATGCGGGCTCAGCAGTGTTCCCCGGGTGATTGAACGAGGGCACGGCCCATCCTGTCTCTGTGCAGGGACCGAGATGCGCCCTCAGGAGGGTTTCTCGAGGTCTGACCGTGGGCAGCACGCACACGGCTTCAGGGCAGAGAGCGAGAGGTGGCCTCAGGAGGTCGTGTTGAGGTTGCTCCCAAGGGCAGGACCTCGACTGGTTCAGCGCAGCGCCCGAGGGGTAGGCACAGGCGCATTTGCCGGTGTCTTCAGCAAGTGCTACCCGCAGCCGCGACCGGTGCAGGGAAGGAGATGTTGGCTCGGCGGCGTTGGACGGCGCCGTGCACCAGGGGAGGCCCCAGGCGAGGTGCGTGCCGTGGCCGCGAGGCAAGCTCAGGAGGGTCTGTCGGGGGACTGACGCCGAGCGGGACCTAGCCTCGTCCCGTGCAGGGACCGAGGGGTTGGCTCCGGAGTGCTTGTTAGGGTCCGGAAGACGCGCCGGGCACCGGCCAGTTGAGGGGAGCGACCGACGCCGGCTCAGGAGTGTTTGCCGGGGGTCGGTCCAAGGGCAGGACCTAGCCTGATTGAGGGCAGGGAACCCGATGTGGGCTCAGGAATGCTTCTCGGGGCTTGATCGTGGGAAGGACCCAGCCTGCTTCGGGGCAGGGCCTGAGACGCGCGCTCAGGATTATGTTCCCGGGACTCGACTATGCAAAGTCCCAGGAACGCCCGCGTGACTGCAGGGGCCGAGAGGTGGGGTCGGGAGACTGTGCTAGGGGCCCGCACAAGGGCAGGACCTCGACTGGTTACGTTCAGTGACCGAGACGGGGCTCAGGAGTTTACACGGGCGCCTCAGAAAGGGCGGGACCCAGCCTGCTTTTATGCAGCGCTTGAGGTGAGGGCGCAGCAGTGTTTCCCGGGGGGTTGAACAAGGGGAGGACTCACCGTCGTTCGGGGACAGGGAGCCAATTTCGACTCAGGATTGTTTGTTGGGGGCCTTGGCCAGAGGCAGAAACCACCGAGGTTGAGTGGAGGGACCAAGATGGACACGCAGGGAGGTGCGTTTTGTGTTGGAGGCGGGGAGGGTTGCCCAAGGGCAGCATCCATCCGAGTTCAGGGCGGGCACGCAGCTGTGGGCTCAGGCGCGTGTGTCGCGGGAGTCCAAGAAGGGCAAGCTCTAGACTGCTTCTTCCGTGCGCCGAGCCCGATGTGTTTCTCGGGGCCTTGAAGCACGCCAAGCCCCCGAGGCGGGTTCAGTGCCCGGAGTGAACTGCGGGATCAGGGCTTTGTCCCGGCGAGGGACCAAGGGCGGGACACAGCGAAGTGGGCGGGAAGGGAGCGAGCTGGAGGCTCCCGGTGGTGTCTTTGCCAGGTGCTTGAACGAAGGCAGGAGCCAGCCTGCTTCAGTGCAGGCATCGGGCGGTGGGCTCAGGAGTGTTTGTCAGGGTCTTGCCCACGGACAGGAAGGAGCCAGCCTGGTTCAGTGCAGGCCCGGGGCGGTGGGCTCAGGAGTGTTTGTCGTCGCCGGGCCGTGGGCGGGACCCAGCCTCCTTCAGGGCAGGCACAGAGATGGGGGCTCAGGAGTCTGTGCTGGGCGAATCAAACAAAGGCCAGACCTAGACCAGTTCAGGACAGGGACCGAGATGCAGCTTCAGGAGTATTTCCTGGGGGTAGGATCCCGGACAGGTTCAGCGCGGGGACCAAGATGCGGGCTCAGCAGTGTTCCCCGGGTGATTGAACGAGGGCACGGCCCATCCTGTCTCTGTGCAGGGACCGAGATGCGCCCTCAGGAGGGTTTCTCGAGGTCTGACCGTGGGCAGCACGCACACGGCTTCAGGGCAGAGAGCGAGAGGTGGCCTCAGGAGGTCGTGTTGAGGTTGCTCCCAAGGGCAGGACCTCGACTGGTTCAGCGCAGCGCCCGAGGGGTAGGCACAGGCGCATTTGCCGGTGTCTTCAGCAAGTGCTACCCGCAGCCGCGACCGGTGCAGGGAAGGAGATGTTGGCTCGGCGGCGTTGGACGGCGCCGTGCACCAGGGGAGGCCCCAGGCGAGGTGCGTGCCGTGGCCGCGAGGCAAGCTCAGGAGGGTCTGTCGGGGGACTGACGCCGAGCGGGACCTAGCCTCGTCCCGTGCAGGGACCGAGGGGTTGGCTCCGGAGTGCTTGTTAGGGTCCGGAAGACGCGCCGGGCACCGGCCAGTTGAGGGGAGCGACCGACGCCGGCTCAGGAGTGTTTGCCGGGGGTCGGTCCAAGGGCAGGACCTAGCCTGATTGAGGGCAGGGAACCCGATGTGGGCTCAGGAATGCTTCTCGGGGCTTGATCGTGGGAAGGACCCAGCCTGCTTCGGGGCAGGGCCTGAGACGCGCGCTCAGGATTATGTTCCCGGGACTCGACTATGCAAAGTCCCAGGAACGCCCGCGTGACTGCAGGGGCCGAGAGGTGGGGTCGGGAGACTGTGCTAGGGGCCCGCACTAGGGCAGGACCTCGACTGGTTACGTTCAGTGACCGAGACGGGGCTCAGGAGTTTACACGGGCGCCTCAGAAAGGGCGGGACCCAGCCTGCTTTTATGCAGCGCTTGAGGTGAGGGCGCAGCAGTGTTTCCCGGGGGGTTGAACAAGGGGAGGACTCACCGTCGTTCGGGGACAGGGAGCCAATTTCGACTCAGGGTTGTTTGTTGGGGGCCTTGGCCAGAGGCAGAAACCACCGAGGTTGAGTGGAGGGACCAAGATGGACACGCAGGGAGGTGCGTTTTGTGTTGGAGGCGGGGAGGGTTGCCCAAGGGCAGCATCCATCCGAGTTCAGGGCGGGCACGCAGCTGTGGGCTCAGGCGCGTGTGTCGCGGGAGTCCAAGAAGGGCAAGCTCTAGACTGCTTCTTCCGTGCGCCGAGCCCGATGTGTTTCTCGGGGCCTTGAAGCACGCCAAGCCCCCGAGGCGGGTTCAGTGCCGGGAGTGAACTGCGGGATCAGGGCTTTGTCCCGGCGAGGGACCAAGGGCGGGACACAGCGAAGTGGGCGGGAAGGGAGCGAGCTGGAGGCTCCCGGTGGTGTCTTTGCCAGGTGCTTGAACGAAGGCAGGAGCCAGCCTGCTTCAGTGCAGGCATCGGGCGGTGGGCTCAGGAGTGTTTGTCAGGGTCTTGCCCACGGACAGGAAGGAGCCAGCCTGGTTCAGTGCAGGCCCAGGGCGGTGGGCTCAGGAGTGTTTGTCGTCGCCGGGCCGTGGGCGGGACCCAGCCTCCTTCAGGGCAGGCACAGAGATGGGGGCTCAGGAGTCTGTGCTGGGCGAATCAAACAAAGGCCAGACCTAGACCAGTTCAGGACAGGGACCGAGATGCAGCTTCAGGAGTATTTCCTGGGGGTAGGATCCCGGACAGGTTCAGCGCGGGGACCAAGATGCGGGCTCAGCAGTGTTCCCCGGGTGATTGAACGAGGGCACGGCCCATCCTGTCTCTGTGCAGGGACCGAGATGCGCCCTCAGGAGGGTTTCTCGAGGTCTGACCGTGGGCAGCACGCACACGGCTTCAGGGCAGAGAGCGAGAGGTGGCCTCAGGAGGTCGTGTTGAGGTTGCTCCCAAGGGCAGGACCTCGACTGGTTCAGCGCAGCGCCCGAGGGGTAGGCACAGGCGCATTTGCCGGTGTCTTCAGCAAGTGCTACCCGCAGCCGCGACCGGTGCAGGGAAGGAGATGTTGGCTCGGCGGCGTTGGACGGCGCCGTGCACCAGGGGAGGCCCCAGGCGAGGTGCGTGCCGTGGCCGCGAGGCAAGCTCAGGAGGGTCTGTCGGGGGACTGACGCCGAGCGGGACCTAGCCTCGTCCCGTGCAGGGACCGAGGGGTTGGCTCCGGAGTGCTTGTTAGGGTCCGGAAGACGTGCCGGGCACCGGCCAGTTGAGGGGAGCGACCGACGCCGGCTCAGGAGTGTTTGCCGGGGGTCGGTCCAAGGGCAGGACCTAGCCTGATTGAGGGCAGGGAACCCGATGTGGGCTCAGGAATGCTTCTCGGGGCTTGATCGTGGGAAGGACCCAGCCTGCTTCGGGGCAGGGCCTGAGACGCGCGCTCAGGATTATGTTCCCGGGACTCGACTATGCAAAGTCCCAGGAACGCCCGCGTGACTGCAGGGGCCGAGAGGTGGGGTCGGGAGACTGTGCTAGGGGCCCGCACAAGGGCAGGACCTCGACTGGTTACGTTCAGTGACCGAGACGGGGCTCAGGAGTTTACACGGGCGCCTCAGAAAGGGCGGGACCCAGCCTGCTTTTATGCAGCGCTTGAGGTGAGGGCGCAGCAGTGTTTCCCGGGGGGTTGAACAAGGGGAGGACTCACCGTCGTTCGGGGACAGGGAGCCAATTTCGACTCAGGATTGTTTGTTGGGGGCCTTGGCCAGAGGCAGAAACCACCGAGGTTGAGTGGAGGGACCAAGATGGACACGCAGGGAGGTGCGTTTTGTGTTGGAGGCGGGGAGGGTTGCCCAAGGGCAGCATCCATCCGAGTTCAGGGCGGGCACGCAGCTGTGGGCTCAGGCGCGTGTGTCGCGGGAGTCCAAGAAGGGCAAGCTCTAGACTGCTTCTTCCGTGCGCCGAGCCCGATGTGTTTCTCGGGGCCTTGAAGCACGCCAAGCCCCCGAGGCGGGTTCAGTGCCCGGAGTGAACTGCGGGATCAGGGCTTTGTCCCGGCGAGGGACCAAGGGCGGGACACAGCGAAGTGGGCGGGAAGGGAGCGAGCTGGAGGCTCCCGGTGGTGTCTTTGCCAGGTGCTTGAACGAAGGCAGGAGCCAGCCTGCTTCAGTGCAGGCATCGGGCGGTGGGCTCAGGAGTGTTTGTCAGGGTCTTGCCCACGGACAGGAAGGAGCCAGCCTGGTTCAGTGCAGGCCCGGGGCGGTGGGCTCAGGAGTGTTTGTCGTCGCCGGGCCGTGGGCGGGACCCAGCCTCCTTCAGGGCAGGCACAGAGATGGGGGCTCAGGAGTCTGTGCTGGGCGAATCAAACAAAGGCCAGACCTAGACCAGTTCAGGACAGGGACCGAGATGCAGCTTCAGGAGTATTTCCTGGGGGTAGGATCCCGGACAGGTTCAGCGCGGGGACCAAGATGCGGGCTCAGCAGTGTTCCCCGGGTGATTGAACGAGGGCACGGCCCATCCTGTCTCTGTGCAGGGACCGAGATGCGCCCTCAGGAGGGTTTCTCGAGGTCTGACCGTGGGCAGCACGCACACGGCTTCAGGGCAGAGAGCGAGAGGTGGCCTCAGGAGGTCGTGTTGAGGTTGCTCCCAAGGGCAGGACCTCGACTGGTTCAGCGCAGCGCCCGAGGGGTAGGCACAGGCGCATTTGCCGGTGTCTTCAGCAAGTGCTACCCGCAGCCGCGACCGGTGCAGGGAAGGAGATGTTGGCTCGGCGGCGTTGGACGGCGCCGTGCACCAGGGGAGGCCCCAGGCGAGGTGCGTGCCGTGGCCGCGAGGCAAGCTCAGGAGGGTCTGTCGGGGGACTGACGCCGAGCGGGACCTAGCCTCGTCCCGTGCAGGGACCGAGGGGTTGGCTCCGGAGTGCTTGTTAGGGTCCGGAAGACGCGCCGGGCACCGGCCAGTTGAGGGGAGCGACCGACGCCGGCTCAGGAGTGTTTGCCGGGGGTCGGTCCAAGGGCAGGACCTAGCCTGATTGAGGGCAGGGAACCCGATGTGGGCTCAGGAATGCTTCTCGGGGCTTGATCGTGGGAAGGACCCAGCCTGCTTCGGGGCAGGGCCTGAGACGCGCGCTCAGGATTATGTTCCCGGGACTCGACTATGCAAAGTCCCAGGAACGCCCGCGTGACTGCAGGGGCCGAGAGGTGGGGTCGGGAGACTGTGCTAGGGGCCCGCACTAGGGCAGGACCTCGACTGGTTACGTTCAGTGACCGAGACGGGGCTCAGGAGTTTACACGGGCGCCTCAGAAAGGGCGGGACCCAGCCTGCTTTTATGCAGCGCTTGAGGTGAGGGCGCAGCAGTGTTTCCCGGGGGGTTGAACAAGGGGAGGACTCGCCGTCGTTCGGGGACAGGGAGCCAATTTCGACTCAGGGTTGTTTGTTGGGGGCCTTGGCCAGAGGCAGAAACCACCGAGGTTGAGTGGAGGGACCAAGATGGACACGCAGGGAGGTGCGTTTTGTGTTGGAGGCGGGGAGGGTTGCCCAAGGGCAGCATCCATCCGAGTTCAGGGCGGGCACGCAGCTGTGGGCTCAGGCGCGTGTGTCGCGGGAGTCCAAGAAGGGCAAGCTCTAGACTGCTTCTTCCGTGCGCCGAGCCCGATGTGTTTCTCGGGGCCTTGAAGCACGCCAAGCCCCCGAGGCGGGTTCAGTGCCGGGAGTGAACTGCGGGATCAGGGCTTTGTCCCGGCGAGGGACCAAGGGCGGGACACAGCGAAGTGGGCGGGAAGGGAGCGAGCTGGAGGCTCCCGGTGGTGTCTTTGCCAGGTGCTTGAACGAAGGCAGGAGCCAGCCTGCTTCAGTGCAGGCATCGGGCGGTGGGCTCAGGAGTGTTTGTCAGGGTCTTGCCCACGGACAGGAAGGAGCCAGCCTGGTTCAGTGCAGGCCCGGGGCGGTGGGCTCAGGAGTGTTTGTCGTCGCCGGGCCGTGGGCGGGACCCAGCCTCCTTCAGGGCAGGCACAGAGATGGGGGCTCAGGAGTCTGTGCTGGGCGAATCAAACAAAGGCCAGACCTAGACCAGTTCAGGACAGGGACCGAGATGCAGCTTCAGGAGTATTTCCTGGGGGTAGGATCCCGGACAGGTTCAGCGCGGGGACCAAGATGCGGGCTCAGCAGTGTTCCCCGGGTGATTGAACGAGGGCACGGCCCATCCTGTCTCTGTGCAGGGACCGAGATGCGCCCTCAGGAGGGTTTCTCGAGGTCTGACCGTGGGCAGCACGCACACGGCTTCAGGGCAGAGAGCGAGAGGTGGCCTCAGGAGGTCGTGTTGAGGTTGCTCCCAAGGGCAGGACCTCGACTGGTTCAGCGCAGCGCCCGAGGGGTAGGCACAGGCGCATTTGCCGGTGTCTTCAGCAAGTGCTACCCGCAGCCGCGACCGGTGCAGGGAAGGAGATGTTGGCTCGGGGGCGTTGGACGGCGCCGTGCACCAGGGGAGGCGCCAGGCGAGGTGCGTGCCGTGGCCGCGAGGCAAGCTCAGGAGGGTCTGTCGGGGGACTGACGCCGAGCGGGACCTAGCCTCGTCCCGTGCAGGGACCGAGGGGTTGGCTCCGGAGTGCTTGTTAGGGTCCGGAAGACGCGCCGGGCACCGGCCAGTTGAGGGGAGCGACCGACGCCGGCTCAGGAGTGTTTGCCGGGGGTCGGTCCAAGGGCAGGACCTAGCCTGATTGAGGGCAGGGAACCCGATGTGGGCTCAGGAATGCTTCTCGGGGCTTGATCGTGGGAAGGACCCAGCCTGCTTCGGGGCAGGGCCTGAGACGCGCGCTCAGGATTATGTTCCCGGGACTCGACTATGCAAAGTCCCAGGAACGCCCGCGTGACTGCAGGGGCCGAGAGGTGGGGTCGGGAGACTGTGCTAGGGGCCCGCACTAGGGCAGGACCTCGACTGGTTACGTTCAGTGACCGAGACGGGGCTCAGGAGTTTACACGGGCGCCTCAGAAAGGGCGGGACCCAGCCTGCTTTTATGCAGCGCTTGAGGTGAGGGCGCAGCAGTGTTTCCCGGGGGGTTGAACAAGGGGAGGACTCGCCGTCGTTCGGGGACAGGGAGCCAATTTCGACTCAGGGTTGTTTGTTGGGGGCCTTGGCCAGAGGCAGAAACCACCGAGGTTGAGTGGAGGGACCAAGATGGACACGCAGGGAGGTGCGTTTTGTGTTGGAGGCGGGGAGGGTTGCCCAAGGGCAGCATCCATCCGAGTTCAGGGCGGGCACGCAGCTGTGGGCTCAGGCGCGTGTGTCGCGGGAGTCCAAGAAGGGCAAGCTCTAGACTGCTTCTTCCGTGTGCCGAGCCCGATGTGTTTCTCGGGGTCTTGAAGCACGCCAAGCCCCCGAGGCGGGTTCAGTGCCCGGAGTGAACTGCGGGATCAGGGCTTTGTCCCGGCGAGGGACCAAGGGCGGGACACAGCGAAGTGGGCGGGAAGGGAGCGAGCTGGAGGCTCCCGGTGGTGTCTTTGCCAGGTGCTTGAACGAAGGCAGGAGCCAGCCTGCTTCAGTGCAGGCATCGGGCGGTGGGCTCAGGAGTGTTTGTCAGGGTCTTGCCCACGGACAGGAAGGAGCCAGCCTGGTTCAGTGCAGGCCCGGGGCGGTGGGCTCAGGAGTGTTTGTCGTCGCCGGGCCGTGGGCGGGACCCAGCCTCCTTCAGGGCAGGCACAGAGATGGGGGCTCAGGAGTCTGTGCTGGGCGAATCAAACAAAGGCCAGACCTAGACCAGTTCAGGACAGGGACCGAGATGCAGCTTCAGGAGTATTTCCTGGGGGTAGGATCCCGGACAGGTTCAGCGCGGGGACCAAGATGCGGGCTCAGCAGTGTTCCCCGGGTGATTGAACGAGGGCACGGCCCATCCTGTCTCTGTGCAGGGACCGAGATGCGCCCTCAGGAGGGTTTCTCGAGGTCTGACCGTGGGCAGCACGCACACGGCTTCAGGGCAGAGAGCGAGAGGTGGCCTCAGGAGGTCGTGTTGAGGTTGCTCCCAAGGGCAGGACCTCGACTGGTTCAGCGCAGCGCCCGAGGGGTAGGCACAGGCGCATTTGCCGGTGTCTTCAGCAAGTGCTACCCGCAGCCGCGACCGGTGCAGGGAAGGAGATGTTGGCTCGGCGGCGTTGGACGGCGCCGTGCACCAGGGGAGGCCCCAGGCGAGGTGCGTGCCGTGGCCGCGAGGCAAGCTCAGGAGGGTCTGTCGGGGGACTGACGCCGAGCGGGACCTAGCCTCGTCCCGTGCAGGGACCGAGGGGTTGGCTCCGGAGTGCTTGTTAGGGTCCGGAAGACGCGCCGGGCACCGGCCAGTTGAGGGGAGCGACCGACGCCGGCTCAGGAGTGTTTGCCGGGGGTCGGTCCAAGGGCAGGACCTAGCCTGATTGAGGGCAGGGAACCCGATGTGGGCTCAGGAATGCTTCTCGGGGCTTGATCGTGGGAAGGACCCAGCCTGCTTCGGGGCAGGGCCTGAGACGCGCGCTCAGGATTATGTTCCCGGGACTCGACTATGCAAAGTCCCAGGAACGCCCGCGTGACTGCAGGGGCCGAGAGGTGGGGTCGGGAGACTGTGCTAGGGGCCCGCACTAGGGCAGGACCTCGACTGGTTACGTTCAGTGACCGAGACGGGGCTCAGGAGTTTACACGGGCGCCTCAGAAAGGGCGGGACCCAGCCTGCTTTTATGCAGCGCTTGAGGTGAGGGCGCAGCAGTGTTTCCCGGGGGGTTGAACAAGGGGAGGACTCACCGTCGTTCGGGGACAGGGAGCCAATTTCGACTCAGGGTTGTTTGTTGGGGGCCTTGGCCAGAGGCAGAAACCACCGAGGTTGAGTGGAGGGACCAAGATGGACACGCAGGGAGGTGCGTTTTGTGTTGGAGGCGGGGAGGGTTGCCCAAGGGCAGCATCCATCCGAGTTCAGGGCGGGCACGCAGCTGTGGGCTCAGGCGCGTGTGTCGCGGGAGTCCAAGAAGGGCAAGCTCTAGACTGCTTCTTCCGTGTGCCGAGCCCGATGTGTTTCTCGGGGTCTTGAAGCACGCCAAACCCCCGAGGCGGGTTCAGTGCCCGGAGTGAACTGCGGGATCAGGGCTTTGTCCCGGCGAGGGACCAAGGGCGGGACACAGCGAAGTGGGCGGGAAGGGAGCGAGCTGGAGGCTCCCGGTGGTGTCTTTGCCAGGTGCTTGAACGAAGGCAGGAGCCAGCCTGCTTCAGTGCAGGCATCGGGCGGTGGGCTCAGGAGTGTTTGTCAGGGTCTTGCCCACGGACAGGAAGGAGCCAGCCTGGTTCAGTGCAGGCCCGGGGCGGTGGGCTCAGGAGTGTTTGTCGTCGCCGGGCCGTGGGCGGGACCCAGCCTCCTTCAGGGCAGGCACAGAGATGGGGGCTCAGGAGTCTGTGCTGGGCGAATCAAACAAAGGCCAGACCTAGACCAGTTCAGGACAGGGACCGAGATGCAGCTTCAGGAGTATTTCCTGGGGGTAGGATCCCGGACAGGTTCAGCGCGGGGACCAAGATGCGGGCTCAGCAGTGTTCCCCGGGTGATTGAACGAGGGCACGGCCCATCCTGTCTCTGTGCAGGGACCGAGATGCGCCCTCAGGAGGGTTTCTCGAGGTCTGACCGTGGGCAGCACGCACACGGCTTCAGGGCAGAGAGCGAGAGGTGGCCTCAGGAGGTCGTGTTGAGGTTGCTCCCAAGGGCAGGACCTCGACTGGTTCAGCGCAGCGCCCGAGGGGTAGGCACAGGCGCATTTGCCGGTGTCTTCAGCAAGTGCTACCCGCAGCCGCGACCGGTGCAGGGAAGGAGATGTTGGCTCGGCGGCGTTGGACGGCGCCGTGCACCAGGGGAGGCCCCAGGCGAGGTGCGTGCCGTGGCCGCGAGGCAAGCTCAGGAGGGTCTGTCGGGGGACTGACGCCGAGCGGGACCTAGCCTCGTCCCGTGCAGGGACCGAGGGGTTGGCTCCGGAGTGCTTGTTAGGGTCCGGAAGACGCGCCGGGCACCGGCCAGTTGAGGGGAGCGACCGACGCCGGCTCAGGAGTGTTTGCCGGGGGTCGGTCCAAGGGCAGGACCTAGCCTGATTGAGGGCAGGGAACCCGATGTGGGCTCAGGAATGCTTCTCGGGGCTTGATCGTGGGAAGGACCCAGCCTGCTTCGGGGCAGGGCCTGAGACGCGCGCTCAGGATTATGTTCCCGGGACTCGACTATGCAAAGTCCCAGGAACGCCCGCGTGACTGCAGGGGCCGAGAGGTGGGGTCGGGAGACTGTGCTAGGGGCCCGCACTAGGGCAGGACCTCGACTGGTTACGTTCAGTGACCGAGACGGGGCTCAGGAGTTTACACGGGCGCCTCAGAAAGGGCGGGACCCAGCCTGCTTTTATGCAGCGCTTGAGGTGAGGGCGCAGCAGTGTTTCCCGGGGGGTTGAACAAGGGGAGGACTCACCGTCGTTCGGGGACAGGGAGCCAATTTCGACTCAGGGTTGTTTGTTGGGGGCCTTGGCCAGAGGCAGAAACCACCGAGGTTGAGTGGAGGGACCAAGATGGACACGCAGGGAGGTGCGTTTTGTGTTGGAGGCGGGGAGGGTTGCCCAAGGGCAGCATCCATCCGAGTTCAGGGCGGGCACGCAGCTGTGGGCTCAGGCGCGTGTGTCGCGGTAGTCCAAGAAGGGCAAGCTCTAGACTGCTTCTTCCGTGCGCCGAGCCCGATGTGTTTCTCGGGGCCTTGAAGCACGCCAAGCCCCCGAGGCGGGTTCAGTGCCCGGAGTGAACTGCGGGATCAGGGCTTTGTCCCGGCGAGGGACCAAGGGCGGGACACAGCGAAGTGGGCGGGAAGGGAGCGAGCTGGAGGCTCCCGGTGGTGTCTTTGCCAGGTGCTTGAACGAAGGCAGGAGCCAGCCTGCTTCAGTGCAGGCATCGGGCGGTGGGCTCAGGAGTGTTTGTCAGGGTCTTGCCCACGGACAGGAAGGAGCCAGCCTGGTTCAGTGCAGGCCCGGGGCGGTGGGCTCAGGAGTGTTTGTCGTCGCCGGGCCGTGGGCGGGACCCAGCCTCCTTCAGGGCAGGCACAGAGATGGGGGCTCAGGAGTCTGTGCTGGGCGAATCAAACAAAGGCCAGACCTAGACCAGTTCAGGACAGGGACCGAGATGCAGCTTCAGGAGTATTTCCTGGGGGTAGGATCCCGGACAGGTTCAGCGCGGGGACCAAGATGCGGGCTCAGCAGTGTTCCCCGGGTGATTGAACGAGGGCACGGCCCATCCTGTCTCTGTGCAGGGACCGAGATGCGCCCTCAGGAGGGTTTCTCGAGGTCTGACCGTGGGCAGCACGCACACGGCTTCAGGGCAGAGAGAGAGAGGTGGCCTCAGGAGGTCGTGTTGAGGTTGCTCCCAAGGGCAGGACCTCGACTGGTTCAGCGCAGCGCCCGAGGGGTAGGCACAGGCGCATTTGCCGGTGTCTTCAGCAAGTGCTACCCGCAGCCGCGACCGGTGCAGGGAAGGAGATGTTGGCTCGGCGGCGTTGGACGGCGCCGTGCACCAGGGGAGGCCCCAGGCGAGGTGCGTGCCGTGGCCGCGAGGCAAGCTCAGGAGGGTCTGTCGGGGGACTGACGCCGAGCGGGACCTAGCCTCGTCCCGTGCAGGGACCGAGGGGTTGGCTCCGGAGTGCTTGTTAGGGTCCGGAAGACGCGCCGGGCACCGGCCAGTTGAGGGGAGCGACCGACGCCGGCTCAGGAGTGTTTGCCGGGGGTCGGTCCAAGGGCAGGACCTAGCCTGATTGAGGGCAGGGAACCCGATGTGGGCTCAGGAATGCTTCTCGGGGCTTGATCGTGGGAAGGACCCAGCCTGCTTCGGGGCAGGGCCTGAGACGCGCGCTCAGGATTATGTTCCCGGGACTCGACTATGCAAAGTCCCAGGAACGCCCGCGTGACTGCAGGGGCCGAGAGGTGGGGTCGGGAGACTGTGCTAGGGGCCCGCACAAGGGCAGGACCTCGACTGGTTACGTTCAGTGACCGAGACGGGGCTCAGGAGTTTACACGGGCGCCTCAGAAAGGGCGGGACCCAGCCTGCTTTTATGCAGCGCTTGAGGTGAGGGCGCAGCAGTGTTTCCCGGGGGGTTGAACAAGGGGAGGACTCACCGTCGTTCGGGGACAGGGAGCCAATTTCGACTCAGGGTTGTTTGTTGGGGGCCTTGGCCAGAGGCAGAAACCACCGAGGTTGAGTGGAGGGACCAAGATGGACACGCAGGGAGGTGCGTTTTGTGTTGGAGGCGGGGAGGGTTGCCCAAGGGCAGCATCCATCCGAGTTCAGGGCGGGCACGCAGCTGTGGGCTCAGGCGCGTGTGTCGCGGGAGTCCAAGAAGGGCAAGCTCTAGACTGCTTCTTCCGTGCGCCGAGCCCGATGTGTTTCTCGGGGTCTTGAAGCACGCCAAGCCCCCGAGGCGGGTTCAGTGCCCGGAGTGAACTGCGGGATCAGGGCTTTGTCCCGGCGAGGGACCAAGGGCGGGACACAGCGAAGTGGGCGGGTAGGGAGCGAGCTGGAGGCTCCCGGTGGTGTCTTTGCCAGGTGCTTGAACGAAGGCAGGAGCCAGCCTGCTTCAGTGCAGGCATCGGGCGGTGGGCTCAGGAGTGTTTGTCAGGGTCTTGCCCACGGACAGGAAGGAGCCAGCCTGGTTCAGTGCAGGCCCGGGGCGGTGGGCTCAGGAGTGTTTGTCGTCGCCGGGCCGTGGGCGGGACCCAGCCTCCTTCAGGGCAGGCACAGAGATGGGGGCTCAGGAGTCTGTGCTGGGCGAATCAAACAAAGGCCAGACCTAGACCAGTTCAGGACAGGGACCGAGATGCAGCTTCAGGAGTATTTCCTGGGGGTAGGATCCCGGACAGGTTCAGCGCGGGGACCAAGATGCGGGCTCAGCAGTGTTCCCCGGGTGATTGAACGCGGGCACGGCCCATCCTGTCTCTGTGCAGGGACCGAGATGCGCCCTCAGGAGGGTTTCTCGAGGTCTGACCGTGGGCAGCACGCACACGGCTTCAGGGCAGAGAGCGAGAGGTGGCCTCAGGAGGACGTGTTGAGGTTGCTCCCAAGGGCAGGACCTCGACTGGTTCAGCGCAGCGCCCGAGGGGTAGGCACAGGCGCATTTGCCGGTGTCTTCAGCAAGTGCTTCCCGCAGCCGCGACCGGTGCAGGGAAGGAGATGTTGGCTCGGGGGCGTTGGACGGCGCCGTGCACCAGGGGAGGCGCCAGGCGAGGTGCGTGCCGTGGCCGCGAGGCAAGCTCAGGAGGGTCTGTCGGGGGACTGACGCCGAGCGGGACCTAGCCTCGTCCCGTGCAGGGACCGAGGGGTTGGCTCCGGAGTGCTTGTTAGGGTCCGGAAGACGCGCCGGGCACCGGCCAGTTGAGGGGAGCGACCGACGCCGGCTCAGGAGTGTTTGCCGGGGGTCGGTCCAAGGGCAGGACCTAGCCTGATTGAGGGCAGGGAACCCGATGTGGGCTCAGGAATGCTTCTCGGGGCCTGATCGTGGGAAGGACCCAGCCTGCTTCGGGGCAGGGCCTGAGACGCGCGCTCAGGATTATGTTCCCGGGACTCGACTATGCAAAGTCCCAGGAACGCCCGCGTGACTGCAGGGGCCGAGAGGTGGGGTCGGGAGACTGTGCTAGGGGCCCGCACTAGGGCAGGACCTCGACTGGTTACGTTCAGTGACCGAGACGGGGCTCAGGAGTTTACACGGGCGCCTCAGAAAGGGCGGGACCCAGCCTGCTTTTATGCAGCGCTTGAGGTGAGGGCGCAGCAGTGTTTCCCGGGGGGTTGAACAAGGGGAGGACTCGCCGTCGTTCGGGGACAGGGAGCCAATTTCGACTCAGGGTTGTTTGTTGGGGGCCTTGGCCAGAGGCAGAAACCACCGAGGTTGAGTGGAGGGACCAAGATGGACACGCAGGGAGGTGCGTTTTGTGTTGGAGGCGGGGAGGGTTGCCCAAGGGCAGCATCCATCCGAGTTCAGGGCGGGCACGCAGCTGTGGGCTCAGGCGCGTGTGTCGCGGGAGTCCAAGAAGGGCAAGCTCTAGACTGCTTCTTCCGTGTGCCGAGCCCGATGTGTTTCTCGGGGTCTTGAAGCACGCCAAGCCCCCGAGGCGGGTTCAGTGCCCGGAGTGAACTGCGGGATCAGGGCTTTGTCCCGGCGAGGGACCAAGGGCGGGACACAGCGAAGTGGGCGGGAAGGGAGCGAGCTGGAGGCTCCCGGTGGTGTCTTTGCCAGGTGCTTGAACGAAGGCAGGAGCCAGCCTGCTTCAGTGCAGGCATCGGGCGGTGGGCTCAGGAGTGTTTGTCAGGGTCTTGCCCACGGACAGGAAGGAGCCAGCCTGGTTCAGTGCAGGCCCGGGGCGGTGGGCTCAGGAGTGTTTGTCGTCGCCGGGCCGTGGGCGGGACCCAGCCTCCTTCAGGGCAGGCACAGAGATGGGGGCTCAGGAGTCTGTGCTGGGCGAATCAAACAAAGGCCAGACCTAGACCAGTTCAGGACAGGGACCGAGATGCAGCTTCAGGAGTATTTCCTGGGGGTAGGATCCCGGACAGGTTCAGCGCGGGGACCAAGATGCGGGCTCAGCAGTGTTCCCCGGGTGATTGAACGAGGGCACGGCCCATCCTGTCTCTGTGCAGGGACCGAGATGCGCCCTCAGGAGGGTTTCTCGAGGTCTGACCCTGGGCAGCACGCACACGGCTTCAGGGCAGAGAGCGAGAGGTGGCCTCAGGAGGTCGTGTTGAGGTTGCTCCCAAGGGCAGGACCTCGACTGGTTCAGCGCAGCGCCCGAGGGGTAGGCACAGGCGCATTTGCCGGTGTCTTCAGCAAGTGCTACCCGCAGCCGCGACCGGTGCAGGGAAGGAGATGTTGGCTCGGCGGCGTTGGACGGCGCCGTGCACCAGGGGAGGCCCCAGGCGAGGTGCGTGCCGTGGCCGCGAGGCAAGCTCAGGAGGGTCTGTCGGGGGACTGACGCCGAGCGGGACCTAGCCTCGTCCCGTGCAGGGACCGAGGGGTTGGCTCCGGAGTGCTTGTTAGGGTCCGGAAGACGCGCCGGGCACCGGCCAGTTGAGGGGAGCGACCGACGCCGGCTCAGGAGTGTTTGCCGGGGGTCGGTCCAAGGGCAGGACCTAGCCTGATTGAGGGCAGGGAACCCGATGTGGGCTCAGGAATGCTTCTCGGGGCTTGATCGTGGGAAGGACCCAGCCTGCTTCGGGGCAGGGCCTGAGACGCGCGCTCAGGATTATGTTCCCGGGACTCGACTATGCAAAGTCCCAGGAACGCCCGCGTGACTGCAGGGGCCGAGAGGTGGGGTCGGGAGACTGTGCTAGGGGCCCGCACAAGGGCAGGACCTCGACTGGTTACGTTCAGTGACCGAGACGGGGCTCAGGAGTTTACACGGGCGCCTCAGAAAGGGCGGGACCCAGCCTGCTTTTATGCAGCGCTTGAGGTGAGGGCGCAGCAGTGTTTCCCGGGGGGTTGAACAAGGGGAGGACTCACCGTCGTTCGGGGACAGGGAGCCAATTTCGACTCAGGATTGTTTGTTGGGGGCCTTGGCCAGAGGCAGCAACCACCGAGGTTGAGTGGAGGGACCAAGATGGACACGCAGGGAGGTGCGTTTTGTGTTGGAGGCGGGGAGGGTTGCCCAAGGGCAGCATCCATCCGAGTTCAGGGCGGGCACGCAGCTGTGGGCTCAGGCGCGTGTGTCGCGGGAGTCCAAGAAGGGCAAGCTCTAGACTGCTTCTTCCGTGCGCCGAGCCCGATGTGTTTCTCGGGGTCTTGAAGCACGCCAAGCCCCCGAGGCGGGTTCAGTGCCCGGAGTGAACTGCGGGATCAGGGCTTTGTCCCGGCGAGGGACCAAGGGCGGGACACAGCGAAGTGGGCGGGTAGGGAGCGAGCTGGAGGCTCCCGGTGGTGTCTTTGCCAGGTGCTTGAACGAAGGCAGGAGCCAGCCTGCTTCAGTGCAGGCATCGGGCGGTGGGCTCAGGAGTGTTTGTCAGGGTCTTGCCCACGGACAGGAAGGAGCCAGCCTGGTTCAGTGCAGGCCCGGGGCGGTGGGCTCAGGAGTGTTTGTCGTCGCCGGGCCGTGGGCGGGACCCAGCCTCCTTCAGGGCAGGCACAGAGATGGGGGCTCAGGAGTCTGTGCTGGGCGAATCAAACAAAGGCCAGACCTAGACCAGTTCAGGACAGGGACCGAGATGCAGCTTCAGGAGTATTTCCTGGGGGTAGGATCCCGGACAGGTTCAGCGCGGGGACCAAGATGCGGGCTCAGCAGTGTTCCCCGGGTGATTGAACGCGGGCACGGCCCATCCTGTCTCTGTGCAGGGACCGAGATGCGCCCTCAGGAGGGTTTCTCGAGGTCTGACCGTGGGCAGCACGCACACGGCTTCAGGGCAGAGAGCGAGAGGTGGCCTCAAGAGGACGTGTTGAGGTTGCTTCCAAGGGCAGGACCTCGACTGGTTCAGCGCAGCGCCCGAGGGGTAGGCACAGGCGCATTTGCCGGTGTCTTCAGCAAGTGCTTCCCGCAGCCGCGACCGGTGCAGGGAAGGAGATGTTGGCTCGGGGGCGTTGGACGGCGCCGTGCACCAGGGGAGGCACCAGGCGAGGTGCGTGCCGTGGCCGCGAGGCAAGCTCAGGAGGGTCTGTCGGGGGACTGACGCCGAGCGGGACCTAGCCTCGTCCCGTGCAGGGACCGAGGGGTTGGCTCCGGAGTGCTTGTTAGGGTCCGGAAGACGCGCCGGGCACCGGCCAGTTGAGGGGAGCGACCGACGCCGGCTCAGGAGTGTTTGCCGGGGGTCGGTCCAAGGGCAGGACCTAGCCTGATTGAGGGCAGGGAACCCGATGTGGGCTCAGGAATGCTTCTCGGGGCTTGATCGTGGGAAGGATCCAGCCTGCTTCGGGGCAGGGCCTGAGACGCGCGCTCAGGATTATGTTCCCGGGACTCGACTATGCAAAGTCCCAGGAACGCCCGCGTGACTGCAGGGGCCGAGAGGTGGGGTCGGGAGACTGTGCTAGGGGCCCGCACTAGGGCAGGACCTCGACTGGTTACGTTCAGTGACCGAGACGGGGCTCAGGAGTTTACACGGGCGCCTCAGAAAGGGCGGGACCCAGCCTGCTTTTATGCAGCGCTTGAGGTGAGGGCGCAGCAGTGTTTCCCGGGGGGTTGAACAAGGGGAGGACTCGCCGTCGTTCGGGGACAGGGAGCCAATTTCGACTCAGGGTTGTTTGTTGGGGGCCTTGGCCAGAGGCAGAAACCACCGAGGTTGAGTGGAGGGACCAAGATGGACACGCAGGGAGGTGCGTTTTGTGTTGGAGGCGGGGAGGGTTGCCCAAGGGCAGCATCCATCCGAGTTCAGGGCGGGCACGCAGCTGTGGGCTCAGGCGCGTGTGTCGCGGGAGTCCAAGAAGGGCAAGCTCTAGACTGCTTCTTCCGTGTGCCGAGCCCGATGTGTTTCTCGGGGTCTTGAAGCACGCCAAGCCCCCGAGGCGGGTTCAGTGCCCGGAGTGAACTGCGGGATCAGGGCTTTGTCCCGGCGAGGGACCAAGGGCGGGACACAGCGAAGTGGGCGGGAAGGGAGCGAGCTGGAGGCTCCCGGTGGTGTCTTTGCCAGGTGCTTGAACGAAGGCAGGAGCCAGCCTGCTTCAGTGCAGGCATCGGGCGGTGGGCTCAGGAGTGTTTGTCAGGGTCTTGCCCACGGACAGGAAGGAGCCAGCCTGGTTCAGTGCAGGCCCGGGGCGGTGGGCTCAGGAGTGTTTGTCGTCGCCGGGCCGTGGGCGGGACCCAGCCTCCTTCAGGGCAGGCACAGAGATGGGGGCTCAGGAGTCTGTGCTGGGCGAATCAAACAAAGGCCAGACCTAGACCAGTTCAGGACAGGGACCGAGATGCAGCTTCAGGAGTATTTCCTGGGGGTAGGATCCCGGACAGGTTCAGCGCGGGGACCAAGATGCGGGCTCAGCAGTGTTCCCCGGGTGATTGAACGAGGGCACGGCCCATCCTGTCTCTGTGCAGGGACCGAGATGCGCCCTCAGGAGGGTTTCTCGAGGTCTGACCGTGGGCAGCACGCACACGGCTTCAGGGCAGAGAGCGAGAGGTGGCCTCAGGAGGTCGTGTTGAGATTGCTCCCAAGGGCAGGACCTCGACTGGTTCAGCGCAGCGCCCGAGGGGTAGGCACAGGCGCATTTGCCGGTGTCTTCAGCAAGTGCTACCCGCAGCCGCGACCGGTGCAGGGAAGGAGATGTTGGCTCGGCGGCGTTGGACGGCGCCGTGCACCAGGGGAGGCCCCAGGCGAGGTGCGTGCCGTGGCCGCGAGGCAAGCTCAGGAGGGTCTGTCGGGGGACTGACGCCGAGCGGGACCTAGCCTCGTCCCGTGCAGGGACCGAGGGGTTGGCTCCGGAGTGCTTGTTAGGGTCCGGAAGACGCGCCGGGCACCGGCCAGTTGAGGGGAGCGACCGACGCCGGCTCAGGAGTGTTTGCCGGGGGTCGGTCCAAGGGCAGGACCTAGCCTGATTGAGGGCAGGGAACCCGATGTGGGCTCAGGAATGCTTCTCGGGGCTTGATCGTGGGAAGGACCCAGCCTGCTTCGGGGCAGGGCCTGAGACGCGCGCTCAGGATTATGTTCCCGGGACTCGACTATGCAAAGTCCCAGGAACGCCCGCGTGACTGCAGGGGCCGAGAGGTGGGGTCGGGAGACTGTGCTAGGGGCCCGCACAAGGGCAGGACCTCGACTGGTTACGTTCAGTGACCGAGACGGGGCTCAGGAGTTTACACGGGCGCCTCAGAAAGGGCGGGACCCAGCCTGCTTTTATGCAGCGCTTGAGGTGAGGGCGCAGCAGTGTTTCCCGGGGGGTTGAACAAGGGGAGGACTCACCGTCGTTCGGGGACAGGGAGCCAATTTCGACTCAGGATTGTTTGTTGGGGGCCTTGGCCAGAGGCAGCAACCACCGAGGTTGAGTGGAGGGACCAAGATGGACACGCAGGGAGGTGCGTTTTGTGTTGGAGGCGGGGAGGGTTGCCCAAGGGCAGCATCCATCCGAGTTCAGGGCGGGCACGCAGCTGTGGGCTCAGGCGCGTGTGTCGCGGGAGTCCAAGAAGGGCAGGCTCTAGACTGCTTCTTCCGTGCGCCGAGCCCGATGTGTTTCTCGGGGTCTTGAAGCACGCCAAGCCCCCGAGGCGGGTTCAGTGCCCGGAGTGAACTGCGGGATCAGGGCTTTGTCCCGGCGAGGGACCAAGGGCGGGACACAGCGAAGTGGGCGGGTAGGGAGCGAGCTGGAGGCTCCCGGTGGTGTCTTTGCCAGGTGCTTGAACGAAGGCAGGAGCCAGCCTGCTTCAGTGCAGGCATCGGGCGGTGGGCTCAGGAGTGTTTGTCAGGGTCTTGCCCACGGACAGGAAGGAGCCAGCCTGGTTCAGTGCAGGCCCGGGGCGGTGGGCTCAGGAGTGTTTGTCGTCGCCGGGCCGTGGGCGGGACCCAGCCTCCTTCAGGGCAGGCACAGAGATGGGGGCTCAGGAGTCTGTGCTGGGCGAATCAAACAAAGGCCAGACCTAGACCAGTTCAGGACAGGGACCGAGTTGCAGCTTCAGGAGTATTTCCTGGGGGTAGGATCCCGGACAGGTTCAGCGCGGGGACCAAGATGCGGGCTCAGCAGTGTTCCCCGGGTGATTGAACGCGGGCACGGCCCATCCTGTCTCTGTGCAGGGACCGAGATGCGCCCTCAGGAGGGTTTCTCGAGGTCTGACCGTGGGCAGCACGCACACGGCTTCAGGGCAGAGAGCGAGAGGTGGCCTCAGGAGGACGTGTTGAGGTTGCTTCCAAGGGCAGGACCTCGACTGGTTCAGCGCAGCGCCCGAGGGGTAGGCACAGGCGCATTTGCCGGTGTCTTCAGCAAGTGCTTCCCGCAGCCGCGACCGGTGCAGGGAAGGAGATGTTGGCTCGGGGGCGTTGGACGGCGCCGTGCACCAGGGGAGGCGCCAGGCGAGGTGCGTGCCGTGGCCGCGAGGCAAGCTCAGGAGGGTCTGTCGGGGGACTGACGCCGAGCGGGACCTAGCCTCGTCCCGTGCAGGGACCGAGGGGTTGGCTCCGGAGTGCTTGTTAGGGTCCGGAAGACGCGCCGGGCACCGGCCAGTTGAGGGGAGCGACCGACGCCGGCTCAGGAGTGTTTGCCGGGGGTCGGTCCAAGGGCAGGACCTAGCCTGATTGAGGGCAGGGAACCCGATGTGGGCTCAGGAATGCTTCTCGGGGCTTGATCGTGGGAAGGACCCAGCCTGCTTCGGGGCAGGGCCTGAGACGCGCGCTCAGGATTATGTTCCCGGGACTCGACTATGCAAAGTCCCAGGAACGCCCGCGTGACCGCAGGGGCCGAGAGGTGGGGTCGGGAGACTGTGCTAGGGGCCCGCACTAGGGCAGGACCTCGACTGGTTACGTTCAGTGACCGAGACGGGGCTCAGGAGTTTACACGGGCGCCTCAGAAAGGGCGGGACCCAGCCTGCTTTTATGCAGCGCTTGAGGTGAGGGCGCAGCAGTGTTTCCCGGGGGGTTGAACAAGGGGAGGACTCACCGTCGTTCGGGGACAGGGAGCCAATTTCGACTCAGGGTTGTTTGTTGGGGGCCTTGGCCAGAGGCAGAAACCACCGAGGTTGAGTGGAGGGACCAAGATGGACACGCAGGGAGGTGCGTTTTGTGTTGGAGGCGGGGAGGGTTGCCCAAGGGCAGCATCCATCCGAGTTCAGGGCGGGCACGCAGCTGTGGGCTCAGGCGCGTGTGTCGCGGGAGTCCAAGAAGGGCAAGCTCTAGACTGCTTCTTCCGTGTGCCGAGCCCGATGTGTTTCTCGGGGTCTTGAAGCACGCCAAGCCCCCGAGGCGGGTTCAGTGCCCGGAGTGAACTGCGGGATCAGGGCTTTGTCCCGGCGAGGGACCAAGGGCGGGACACAGCGAAGTGGGCGGGAAGGGAGCGAGCTGGAGGCTCCCGGTGGTGTCTTTGCCAGGTGCTTGAACGAAGGCAGGAGCCAGCCTGCTTCAGTGCAGGCATCGGGCGGTGGGCTCAGGAGTGTTTGTCAGGGTCTTGCCCACGGACAGGAAGGAGCCAGCCTGGTTCAGTGCAGGCCCGGGGCGGTGGGCTCAGGAGTGTTTGTCGTCGCCGGGCCGTGGGCGGGACCCAGCCTCCTTCAGGGCAGGCACAGAGATGGGGGCTCAGGAGTCTGTGCTGGGCGAATCAAACAAAGGCCAGACCTAGACCAGTTCAGGACAGGGACCGAGATGCAGCTTCAGGAGTATTTCCTGGGGGTAGGATCCCGGACAGGTTCAGCGCGGGGACCAAGATGTGGGCTCAGCAGTGTTCCCCGGGTGATTGAACGAGGGCACGGCCCATCCTGTCTCTGTGCAGGGACCGAGATGGGCCCTCAGGAGGGTTTCTCGAGGTCTGACCCTGGGCAGCACGCACACGGCTTCAGGGCAGAGAGCGAGAGGTGGCCTCAGGAGGTCGTGTTGAGGTTGCTCCCAAGGGCAGGACCTCGACTGGTTCAGCGCAGCGCCCGAGGGGTAGGCACAGGCGCATTTGCCGGTGTCTTCAGCAAGTGCTACCCGCAGCCGCGACCGGTGCAGGGAAGGAGATGTTGGCTCGGCGGCGTTGGACGGCGCCGTGCACCAGGGGAGGCCCCAGGCGAGGTGCGTGCCGTGGCCGCGAGGCAAGCTCAGGAGGGTCTGTCGGGGGACTGACGCCGAGCGGGACCTAGCCTCGTCCCGTGCAGGGACCGAGGGGTTGGCTCCGGAGTGCTTGTTAGGGTCCGGAAGACGCGCCGGGCACCGGCCAGTTGAGGGGAGCGACCGACGCCGGCTCAGGAGTGTTTGCCGGGGGTCGGTCCAAGGGCAGGACCTAGCCTGATTGAGGGCAGGGAACCCGATGTGGGCTCAGGAATGCTTCTCGGGGCTTGATCGTGGGAAGGACCCAGCCTGCTTCGGGGCAGGGCCTGAGACGCGCGCTCAGGATTATGTTCCCGGGACTCGACTATGCAAAGTCCCAGGAACGCCCGCGTGACCGCAGGGGCCGAGAGGTGGGGTCGGGAGACTGTGCTAGGGGCCCGCACAAGGGCAGGACCTCGACTGGTTACGTTCAGTGACCGAGACGGGGCTCAGGAGTTTACACGGGCGCCTCAGAAAGGGCGGGACCCAGCCTGCTTTTATGCAGCGCTTGAGGTGAGGGCGCAGCAGTGTTTCCCGGGGGGTTGAACAAGGGGAGGACTCGCCGTCGTTCGGGGACAGGGAGCCAATTTCGACTCAGGATTGTTTGTTGGGGGCCTTGGCCAGAGGCAGAAACCACCGAGGTTGAGTGGAGGGACCAAGATGGACACGCAGGGAGGTGCGTTTTGTGTTGGAGGCGGGGAGGGTTGCCCAAGGGCAGCATCCATCCGAGTTCAGGGCGGGCACGCAGCTGTGGGCTCAGGCGCGTGTGTCGCGGGAGTCCAAGAAGGGCAGGCTCTAGACTGCTTCTTCCGTGCGCCGAGCCCGATGTGTTTCTCGGGGTCTTGAAGCACGCCAAGCCCCCGAGGCGGGTTCAGTGCCCGGAGTGAACTGCGGGATCAGGGCTTTGTCCCGGCGAGGGACCAAGGGCGGGACACAGCGAAGTGGGCGGGAAGGGAGCGAGCTGGAGGCTCCCGGTGGTGTCTTTGCCAGGTGCTTGAACGAAGGCAGGAGCCAGCCTGCTTCAGTGCAGGCATCGGGCGGTGGGCTCAGGAGTGTTTGTCAGGGTCTTGCCCACGGACAGGAAGGAGCCAGCCTGGTTCAGTGCAGGCCCGGGGCGGTGGGCTCAGGAGTGTTTGTCGTCGCCGGGCCGTGGGCGGGACCCAGCCTCCTTCAGGGCAGGCACAGAGATGGGGGCTCAGGAGTCTGTGCTGGGCGAAACAAACAAAGGCCAGACCTAGACCAGTTCAGGACAGGGACCGAGATGCAGCTTCAGGAGTATTTCCTGGGGGTAGGATCCCGGACAGGTTCAGCGCGGGGACCAAGATGCGGGCTCAGCAGTGTTTCCCGGGTGATTGAACGAGGGCACGGCCCATCCTGTCTCTGTGCAGGGACCGAGATGCGCCCTCAGGAGGGTTTCTCGAGGTCTGACCGTGGGCAGCACGCACACGGCTTCAGGGCAGAGAGCGAGAGGTGGCCTCAGGAGGTCGTGTTGAGGTTGCTCCCAAGGGCAGGACCTCGACTGGTTCAGCGCAGCGCCCGAGGGGTAGGCACAGGCGCATTTGCCGGTGTCTTCAGCAAGTGCTACCCGCAGCCGCGACCGGTGCAGGGAAGGAGATGTTGGCTCGGCGGCGTTGGACGGCGCCGTGCACCAGGGGAGGCCCCAGGCGAGGTGCGTGCCGTGGCCGCGAGGCAAGCTCAGGAGGGTCTGTCGGGGGACTGACGCCGAGCGGGACCTAGCCTCGTCCCGTGCAGGGACCGAGGGGTTGGCTCCGGAGTGCTTGTTAGGGTCCGGAAGACGCGCCGGGCACCGGCCAGTTGAGGGGAGCGACCGACGCCGGCTCAGGAGTGTTTGCCGGGGGTCGGTCCAAGGGCAGGACCTAGCCTGATTGAGGGCAGGGAACCCGATGTGGGCTCAGGAATGCTTCTCGGGGCTTGATCGTGGGAAGGACCCAGCCTGCTTCGGGGCAGGGCCTGAGACGCGCGCTCAGGATTATGTTCCCGGGACTCGACTATGCAAAGTCCCAGGAACGCCCGCGTGACTGCAGGGGCCGAGAGGTGGGGTCGGGAGACTGTGCTAGGGGCCCGCACTAGGGCAGGACCTCGACTGGTTACGTTCAGTGACCGAGACGGGGCTCAGGAGTTTACACGGGCGCCTCAGAAAGGGCGGGACCCAGCCTGCTTTTATGCAGCGCTTGAGGTGAGGGCGCAGCAGTGTTTCCCGGGGGGTTGAACAAGGGGAGGACTCACCGTCGTTCGGGGACAGGGAGCCAATTTCGACTCAGGATTGTTTGTTGGGGGCCTTGGCCAGAGGCAGAAACCACCGAGGTTGAGTGGAGGGACCAAGATGGACACGCAGGGAGGTGCGTTTTGTGTTGGAGGCGGGGAGGGTTGCCCAAGGGCAGCATCCATCCGAGTTCAGGGCGGGCACGCAGCTGTGGGCTCAGGCGCGTGTGTCGCGGGAGTCCAAGAAGGGCAAGCTCTAGACTGCTTCTTCCGTGCGCCGAGCCCGATGTGTTTCTCGGGGCCTTGAAGCACGCCAAGCCCCCGAGGCGGGTTCAGTGCCCGGAGTGAACTGCGGGATCAGGGCTTTGTCCCGGCGAGGGACCAAGGGCGGGACACAGCGAAGTGGGCGGGAAGGGAGCGAGCTGGAGGCTCCCGGTGGTGTCTTTGCCAGGTGCTTGAACGAAGGCAGGAGCCAGCCTGCTTCAGTGCAGGCATCGGGCGGTGGGCTCAGGAGTGTTTGTCAGGGTCTTGCCCACGGACAGGAAGGAGCCAGCCTGGTTCAGTGCAGGCCCGGGGCGGTGGGCTCAGGAGTGTTTGTCGTCGCCGGGCCGTGGGCGGGACCCAGCCTCCTTCAGGGCAGGCACAGAGATGGGGGCTCAGGAGTCTGTGCTGGGCGAATCAAACAAAGGCCAGACCTAGACCAGTTCAGGACAGGGACCGAGATGCAGCTTCAGGAGTATTTCCTGGGGGTAGGATCCCGGACAGGTTCAGCGCGGGGACCAAGATGCGGGCTCAGCAGTGTTCCCCGGGTGATTGAACGAGGGCACGGCCCATCCTGTCTCTGTGCAGGGACCGAGATGCGCCCTCAGGAGGGTTTCTCGAGGTCTGACCGTGGGCAGCACGCACACGGCTTCAGGGCAGAGAGCGAGAGGTGGCCTCAGGAGGTCGTGTTGAGGTTGCTCCCAAGGGCAGGACCTCGACTGGTTCAGCGCAGCGCCCGAGGGGTAGGCACAGGCGCATTTGCCGGTGTCTTCAGCAAGTGCTACCCGCAGCCGCGACCGGTGCAGGGAAGGAGATGTTGGCTCGGCGGCGTTGGACGGCGCCGTGCACCAGGGGAGGCCCCAGGCGAGGTGCGTGCCGTGGCCGCGAGGCAAGCTCAGGAGGGTCTGTCGGGGGACTGACGCCGAGCGGGACCTAGCCTCGTCCCGTGCAGGGACCGAGGGGTTGGCTCCGGAGTGCTTGTTAGGGTCCGGAAGACGCGCCGGGCACCGGCCAGTTGAGGGGAGCGACCGACGCCGGCTCAGGAGTGTTTGCCGGGGGTCGGTCCAAGGGCAGGACCTAGCCTGATTGAGGGCAGGGAACCCGATGTGGGCTCAGGAATGCTTCTCGGGGCTTGATCGTGGGAAGGACCCAGCCTGCTTCGGGGCAGGGCCTGAGACGCGCGCTCAGGATTATGTTCCCGGGACTCGACTATGCAAAGTCCCAGGAACGCCCGCGTGACTGCAGGGGCCGAGAGGTGGGGTCGGGAGACTGTGCTAGGGGCCCGCACTAGGGCAGGACCTCGACTGGTTACGTTCAGTGACCGAGACGGGGCTCAGGAGTTTACACGGGCGCCTCAGAAAGGGCGGGACCCAGCCTGCTTTTATGCAGCGCTTGAGGTGAGGGCGCAGCAGTGTTTCCCGGGGGGTTGAACAAGGGGAGGACTCACCGTCGTTCGGGGACAGGGAGCCAATTTCGACTCAGGATTGTTTGTTGGGGGCCTTGGCCAGAGGCAGAAACCACCGAGGTTGAGTGGAGGGACCAAGATGGACACGCAGGGAGGTGCGTTTTGTGTTGGAGGCGGGGAGGGTTGCACAAGGGCAGCATCCATCCGAGTTCAGGGCGGGCACGCAGCTGTGGGCTCAGGCGCGTGTGTCGCGGGAGTCCAAGAAGGGCAAGCTCTAGACTGCTTCTTCCGTGCGCCGAGCCCGATGTGTTTCTCGGGGTCTTGAAGCACGCCAAGCCCCCGAGGCGGGTTCAGTGCCCGGAGTGAACTGCGGGATCAGGGCTTTGTCCCGGCGAGGGACCAAGGGCGGGACACAGCGAAGTGGGCGGGTAGGGAGCGAGCTGGAGGCTCCCGGTGGTGTCTTTGCCAGGTGCTTGAACGAAGGCAGGAGCCAGCCTGCTTCAGTGCAGGCATCGGGCGGTGGGCTCAGGAGTGTTTGTCAGGGTCTTGCCCACGGACAGGAAGGAGCCAGCCTGGTTCAGTGCAGGCCCGGGGCGGTGGGCTCAGGAGTGTTTGTCGTCGCCGGGCCGTGGGCGGGACCCAGCCTCCTTCAGGGCAGGCACAGAGATGGGGGCTCAGGAGTCTGTGCTGGGCGAATCAAACAAAGGCCAGACCTAGACCAGTTCAGGACAGGGACCGAGATGCAGCTTCAGGAGTATTTCCTGGGGGTAGGATCCCGGACAGGTTCAGCGCGGGGACCAAGATGCGGGCTCAGCAGTGTTCCCCGGGTGATTGAACGCGGGCACGGCCCATCCTGTCTCTGTGCAGGGACCGAGATGCGCCCTCAGGAGGGTTTCTCGAGGTCTGACCGTGGGCAGCACGCACACGGCTTCAGGGCAGAGAGCGAGAGGTGGCCTCAGGAGGACGTGTTGAGGTTGCTTCCAAGGGCAGGACCTCGACTGGTTCAGCGCAGCGCCCGAGGGGTAGGCACAGGCGCATTTGCCGGTGTCTTCAGCAAGTGCTTCCCGCAGCCGCGACCGGTGCAGGGAAGGAGATGTTGGCTCGGGGGCGTTGGACGGCGCCGTGCACCAGGGGAGGCGCCAGGCGAGGTGCGTGCCGTGGCCGCGAGGCAAGCTCAGGAGGGTCTGTCGGGGGACTGACGCCGAGCGGGACCTAGCCTCGTCCCGTGCAGGGACCGAGGGGTTGGCTCCGGAGTGCTTGTTAGGGTCCGGAAGACGCGCCGGGCACCGGCCAGTTGAGGGGAGCGACCGACGCCGGCTCAGGAGTGTTTGCCGGGGGTCGGTCCAAGGGCAGGACCTAGCCTGATTGAGGGCAGGGAACCCGATGTGGGCTCAGGAATGCTTCTCGGGGCTTGATCGTGGGAAGGACCCAGCCTGCTTCGGGGCAGGGCCTGAGACGCGCGCTCAGGATTATGTTCCCGGGACTCGACTATGCAAAGTCCCAGGAACGCCCGCGTGACTGCAGGGGCCGAGAGGTGGGGTCGGGAGACTGTGCTAGGGGCCCGCACTAGGGCAGGACCTCGACTGGTTACGTTCAGTGACCGAGACGGGGCTCAGGAGTTTACACGGGCGCCTCAGAAAGGGCGGGACCCAGCCTGCTTTTATGCAGCGCTTGAGGTGAGGGCGCAGCAGTGTTTCCCGGGGGGTTGAACAAGGGGAGGACTCACCGTCGTTCGGGGACAGGGAGCCAATTTCGACTCAGGGTTGTTTGTTGGGGGCCTTGGCCAGAGGCAGAAACCACCGAGGTTGAGTGGAGGGACCAAGATGGACACGCAGGGAGGTGCGTTTTGTGTTGGAGGCGGGGAGGGTTGCCCAAGGGCAGCATCCATCCGAGTTCAGGGCGGGCACGCAGCTGTGGGCTCAGGCGCGTGTGTCGCGGGAGTCCAAGAAGGGCAAGCTCTAGACTGCTTCTTCCGTGTGCCGAGCCCGATGTGTTTCTCGGGGCCTTGAAGCACGCCAAGCCCCCGAGGCGGGTTCAGTGCCCGGAGTGAACTGCGGGATCAGGGCTTTGTCCCGGCGAGGGACCAAGGGCGGGACACAGCGAAGTGGGCGGGAAGGGAGCGAGCTGGAGGCTCCCGGTGGTGTCTTTGCCAGGTGCTTGAACGAAGGCAGGAGCCAGCCTGCTTCAGTGCAGGCATCGGGCGGTGGGCTCAGGAGTGTTTGTCAGGGTCTTGCCCACGGACAGGAAGGAGCCAGCCTGGTTCAGTGCAGGCCCGGGGCGGTGGGCTCAGGAGTGTTTGTCGTCGCCGGGCCGTGGGCGGGACCCAGCCTCCTTCAGGGCAGGCACAGAGATGGGGGCTCAGGAGTCTGTGCTGGGCGAATCAAACAAAGGCCAGACCTAGACCAGTTCAGGACAGGGACCGAGATGCAGCTTCAGGAGTATTTCCTGGGGGTAGGATCCCGGACAGGTTCAGCGCGGGGACCAAGATGCGGGCTCAGCAGTGTTCCCCGGGTGATTGAACGAGGGCACGGCCCATCCTGTCTCTGTGCAGGGACCGAGATGCGCCCTCAGGAGGGTTTCTCGAGGTCTGACCCTGGGCAGCACGCACACGGCTTCAGGGCAGAGAGCGAGAGGTGGCCTCAGGAGGTCGTGTTGAGGTTGCTCCCAAGGGCAGGACCTCGACTGGTTCAGCGCAGCGCCCGAGGGGTAGGCACAGGCGCATTTGCCGGTGTCTTCAGCAAGTGCTACCCGCAGCCGCGACCGGTGCAGGGAAGGAGATGTTGGCTCGGCGGCGTTGGACGGCGCCGTGCACCAGGGGAGGCCCCAGGCGAGGTGCGTGCCGTGGCCGCGAGGCAAGCTCAGGAGGGTCTGTCGGGGGACTGACGCCGAGCGGGACCTAGCCTCGTCCCGTGCAGGGACCGAGGGGTTGGCTCCGGAGTGCTTGTTAGGGTCCGGAAGACGCGCCGGGCACCGGCCAGTTGAGGGGAGCGACCGACGCCGGCTCAGGAGTGTTTGCCGGGGGTCGGTCCAAGGGCAGGACCTAGCCTGATTGAGGGCAGGGAACCCGATGTGGGCTCAGGAATGCTTCTCGGGGCTTGATCGTGGGAAGGACCCAGCCTGCTTCGGGGCAGGGCCTGAGACGCGCGCTCAGGATTATGTTCCCGGGACTCGACTATGCAAAGTCCCAGGAACGCCCGCGTGACTGCAGGGGCCGAGAGGTGGGGTCGGGAGACTGTGCTAGGGGCCCGCACAAGGGCAGGACCTCGACTGGTTACGTTCAGTGACCGAGACGGGGCTCAGGAGTTTACACGGGCGCCTCAGAAAGGGCGGGACCCAGCCTGCTTTTATGCAGCGCTTGAGGTGAGGGCGCAGCAGTGTTTCCCGGGGGGTTGAACAAGGGGAGGACTCACCGTCGTTCGGGGACAGGGAGCCAATTTCGACTCAGGATTGTTTGTTGGGGGCCTTGGCCAGAGGCAGAAACCACCGAGGTTGAGTGGAGGGACCAAGATGGACACGCAGGGAGGTGCGTTTTGTGTTGGAGGCGGGGAGGGTTGCCCAAGGGCAGCATCCATCCGAGTTCAGGGCGGGCACGCAGCTGTGGGCTCAGGCGCGTGTGTCGCGGGAGTCCAAGAAGGGCAGGCTCTAGACTGCTTCTTCCGTGCGCCGAGCCCGATGTGTTTCTCGGGGCCTTGAAGCACGCCAAGCCCCCGAGGCGGGTTCAGTGCCCGGAGTGAACTGCGGGATCAGGGCTTTGTCCCGGCGAGGGACCAAGGGCGGGACACAGCGAAGTGGGCGGGAAGGGAGCGAGCTGGAGGCTCCCGGTGGTGTCTTTGCCAGGTGCTTGAACGAAGGCAGGAGCCAGCCTGCTTCAGTGCAGGCATCGGGCGGTGGGCTCAGGAGTGTTTGTCAGGGTCTTGCCCACGGACAGGAAGGAGCCAGCCTGGTTCAGTGCAGGCCCGGGGCGGTGGGCTCAGGAGTGTTTGTCGTCGCCGGGCCGTGGGCGGGACCCAGCCTCCTTCAGGGCAGGCACAGAGATGGGGGCTCAGGAGTCTGTGCTGGGCGAATCAAACAAAGGCCAGACCTAGACCAGTTCAGGACAGGGACCGAGATGCAGCTTCAGGAGTATTTCCTGGGGGTAGGATCCCGGACAGGTTCAGCGCGGGGACCAAGATGCGGGCTCAGCAGTGTTCCCCGGGTGATTGAACGAGGGCACGGCCCATCCTGTCTCTGTGCAGGGACCGAGATGCGCCCTCAGGAGGGTTTCTCGAGGTCTGACCCTGGGCAGCACGCACACGGCTTCAGGGCAGAGAGCGAGAGGTGGCCTCAGGAGGTCGTGTTGAGGTTGCTCCCAAGGGCAGGACCTCGACTGGTTCAGCGCAGCGCCCGAGGGGTAGGCACAGGCGCATTTGCCGGTGTCTTCAGCAAGTGCTACCCGCAGCCGCGACCGGTGCAGGGAAGGAGATGTTGGCTCGGCGGCGTTGGACGGCGCCGTGCACCAGGGGAGGCCCCAGGCGAGGTGCGTGCCGTGGCCGCGAGGCAAGCTCAGGAGGGTCTGTCGGGGGACTGACGCCGAGCGGGACCTAGCCTCGTCCCGTGCAGGGACCGAGGGGTTGGCTCCGGAGTGCTTGTTAGGGTCCGGAAGACGCGCCGGGCACCGGCCAGTTGAGGGGAGCGACCGACGCCGGCTCAGGAGTGTTTGCCGGGGGTCGGTCCAAGGGCAGGACCTAGCCTGATTGAGGGCAGGGAACCCGATGTGGGCTCAGGAATGCTTCTCGGGGCTTGATCGTGGGAAGGACCCAGCCTGCTTCGGGGCAGGGCCTGAGACGCGCGCTCAGGATTATGTTCCCGGGACTCGACTATGCAAAGTCCCAGGAACGCCCGCGTGACTGCAGGGGCCGAGAGGTGGGGTCGGGAGACTGTGCTAGGGGCCCGCACTAGGGCAGGACCTCGACTGGTTACGTTCAGTGACCGAGACGGGGCTCAGGAGTTTACACGGGCGCCTCAGAAAGGGCGGGACCCAGCCTGCTTTTATGCAGCGCTTGAGGTGAGGGCGCAGCAGTGTTTCCCGGGGGGTTGAACAAGGGGAGGACTCACCGTCGTTCGGGGACAGGGAGCCAATTTCGACTCAGGATTGTTTGTTGGGGGCCTTGGCCAGAGGCAGAAACCACCGAGGTTGAGTGGAGGGACCAAGATGGACACGCAGGGAGGTGCGTTTTGTGTTGGAGGCGGGGAGGGTTGCCCAAGGGCAGCATCCATCCGAGTTCAGGGCGGGCACGCAGCTGTGGGCTCAGGCGCGTGTGTCGCGGGAGTCCAAGAAGGGCAAGCTCTAGACTGCTTCTTCCGTGCGCCGAGCCCGATGTGTTTCTCGGGGCCTTGAAGCACGCCAAGCCCCCGAGGCGGGTTCAGTGCCCGGAGTGAACTGCGGGATCAGGGCTTTGTCCCGGCGAGGGACCAAGGGCGGGACACAGCGAAGTGGGCGGGAAGGGAGCGAGCTGGAGGCTCCCGGTGGTGTCTTTGCCAGGTGCTTGAACGAAGGCAGGAGCCAGCCTGCTTCAGTGCAGGCATCGGGCGGTGGGCTCAGGAGTGTTTGTCAGGGTCTTGCCCACGGACAGGAAGGAGCCAGCCTGGTTCAGTGCAGGCCCGGGGCGGTGGGCTCAGGAGTGTTTGTCGTCGCCGGGCCGTGGGCGGGACCCAGCCTCCTTCAGGGCAGGCACAGAGATGGGGGCTCAGGAGTCTGTGCTGGGCGAATCAAACAAAGGCCAGACCTAGACCAGTTCAGGACAGGGACCGAGATGCAGCTTCAGGAGTATTTCCTGGGGGTAGGATCCCGGACAGGTTCAGCGCGGGGACCAAGATGCGGGCTCAGCAGTGTTCCCCGGGTGATTGAACGCGGGCACGGCCCATCCTGTCTCTGTGCAGGGACCGAGATGCGCCCTCAGGAGGGTTTCTCGAGGTCTGACCGTGGGCAGCACGCACACGGCTTCAGGGCAGAGAGCGAGAGGTGGCCTCAGGAGGACGTGTTGAGGTTGCTTCCAAGGGCAGGACCTCGACTGGTTCAGCGCAGCGCCCGAGTGGTAGGCACAGGCGCATTTGCCGGTGTCTTCAGCAAGTGCTTCCCGCAGCCGCGACCGGTGCAGGGAAGGAGATGTTGGCTCGGGGGCGTTGGACGGCGCCGTGCACCAGGGGAGGCCCCAGGCGAGGTGCGTGCCGTGGCCGCGAGGCAAGCTCAGGAGGGTCTGTCGGGGGACTGACGCCGAGCGGGACCTAGCCTCGTCCCGTGCAGGGACCGAGGGGTTGGCTCCGGAGTGCTTGTTAGGGTCCGGAAGACGCGCCGGGCACCGGCCAGTTGAGGGGAGCGACCGACGCCGGCTCAGGAGTGTTTGCCGGGGGTCGGTCCAAGGGCAGGACCTAGCCTGTTTGAGGGCAGGGAACCCGATGTGGGCTCAGGAATGCTTCTCGGGGCTTGATCGTGGGAAGGACCCAGCCTGCTTCGGGGCAGGGCCTGAGACGCGCGCTCAGGATTATGTTCCCGGGACTCGACTATGCAAAGTCCCAGGAACGCCCGCGTGACTGCAGGGGCCGAGAGGTGGGGTCGGGAGACTGTGCTAGGGGCCCGCACTAGGGCAGGACCTCGACTGGTTACGTTCAGTGACCGAGACGGGGCTCAGGAGTTTACACGGGCGCCTCAGAAAGGGCGGGACCCAGCCTGCTTTTATGCAGCGCTTGAGGTGAGGGCGCAGCAGTGTTTCCCGGGGGGTTGAACAAGGGGAGGACTCACCGTCGTTCGGGGACAGGGAGCCAATTTCGACTCAGGGTTGTTTGTTGGGGGCCTTGGCCAGAGGCAGAAACCACCGAGGTTGAGTGGAGGGACCAAGATGGACACGCAGGGAGGTGCGTTTTGTGTTGGAGGCGGGGAGGGTTGCCCAAGGGCAGCATCCATCCGAGTTCAGGGCGGGCACGCAGCTGTGGGCTCAGGCGCGTGTGTCGCGGGAGTCCAAGAAGGGCAAGCTCTAGACTGCTTCTTCCGTGTGCCGAGCCCGATGTGTTTCTCGGGGTCTTGAAGCACGCCAAACCCCCGAGGCGGGTTCAGTGCCCGGAGTGAACTGCGGGATCAGGGCTTTGTCCCGGCGAGGGACCAAGGGCGGGACACAGCGAAGTGGGCGGGAAGGGAGCGAGCTGGAGGCTCCCGGTGGTGTCTTTGCCAGGTGCTTGAACGAAGGCAGGAGCCAGCCTGCTTCAGTGCAGGCATCGGGCGGTGGGCTCAGGAGTGTTTGTCAGGGTCTTGCCCACGGACAGGAAGGAGCCAGCCTGGTTCAGTGCAGGCCCGGGGCGGTGGGCTCAGGAGTGTTTGTCGTCGCCGGGCCGTGGGCGGGACCCAGCCTCCTTCAGGGCAGGCACAGAGATGGGGGCTCAGGAGTCTGTGCTGGGCGAATCAAACAAAGGCCAGACCTAGACCAGTTCAGGACAGGGACCGAGATGCAGCTTCAGGAGTATTTCCTGGGGGTAGGATCCCGGACAGGTTCAGCGCGGGGACCAAGATGCGGGCTCAGCAGTGTTCCCCGGGTGATTGAACGAGGGCACGGCCCATCCTGTCTCTGTGCAGGGACCGAGATGCGCCCTCAGGAGGGTTTCTCGAGGTCTGACCGTGGGCAGCACGCACACGGCTTCAGGGCAGAGAGCGAGAGGTGGCCTCAGGAGGTCGTGTTGAGGTTGCTCCCAAGGGCAGGACCTCGACTGGTTCAGCGCAGCGCCCGAGGGGTAGGCACAGGCGCATTTGCCGGTGTCTTCAGCAAGTGCTACCCGCAGCCGCGACCGGTGCAGGGAAGGAGATGTTGGCTCGGCGGCGTTGGACGGCGCCGTGCACCAGGGGAGGCCCCAGGCGAGGTGCGTGCCGTGGCCGCGAGGCAAGCTCAGGAGGGTCTGTCGGGGGACTGACGCCGAGCGGGACCTAGCCTCGTCCCGTGCAGGGACCGAGGGGTTGGCTCCGGAGTGCTTGTTAGGGTCCGGAAGACGCGCCGGGCACCGGCCAGTTGAGGGGAGCGACCGACGCCGGCTCAGGAGTGTTTGCCGGGGGTCGGTCCAAGGGCAGGACCTAGCCTGATTGAGGGCAGGGAACCCGATGTGGGCTCAGGAATGCTTCTCGGGGCTTGATCGTGGGAAGGACCCAGCCTGCTTCGGGGCAGGGCCTGAGACGCGCGCTCAGGATTATGTTCCCGGGACTCGACTATGCAAAGTCCCAGGAACGCCCGCGTGACTGCAGGGGCCGAGAGGTGGGGTCGGGAGACTGTGCTAGGGGCCCGCACTAGGGCAGGACCTCGACTGGTTACGTTCAGTGACCGAGACGGGGCTCAGGAGTTTACACGGGCGCCTCAGAAAGGGCGGGACCCAGCCTGCTTTTATGCAGCGCTTGAGGTGAGGGCGCAGCAGTGTTTCCCGGGGGGTTGAACAAGGGGAGGACTCACCGTCGTTCGGGGACAGGGAGCCAATTTCGACTCAGGGTTGTTTGTTGGGGGCCTTGGCCAGAGGCAGAAACCACCGAGGTTGAGTGGAGGGACCAAGATGGACACGCAGGGAGGTGCGTTTTGTGTTGGAGGCGGGGAGGGTTGCCCAAGGGCAGCATCCATCCGAGTTCAGGGCGGGCACGCAGCTGTGGGCTCAGGCGCGTGTGTCGCGGGAGTCCAAGAAGGGCAAGCTCTAGACTGCTTCTTCCGTGCGCCGAGCCCGATGTGTTTCTCGGGGCCTTGAAGCACGCCAAGCCCCCGAGGCGGGTTCAGTGCCCGGAGTGAACTGCGGGATCAGGGCTTTGTCCCGGCGAGGGACCAAGGGCGGGACACAGCGAAGTGGGCGGGAAGGGAGCGAGCTGGAGGCTCCCGGTGGTGTCTTTGCCAGGTGCTTGAACGAAGGCAGGAGCCAGCCTGCTTCAGTGCAGGCATCGGGCGGTGGGCTCAGGAGTGTTTGTCAGGGTCTTGCCCACGGACAGGAAGGAGCCAGCCTGGTTCAGTGCAGGCCCGGGGCGGTGGGCTCAGGAGTGTTTGTCGTCGCCGGGCCGTGGGCGGGACCCAGCCTCCTTCAGGGCAGGCACAGAGATGGGGGCTCAGGAGTCTGTGCTGGGCGAATCAAACAAAGGCCAGACCTAGACCAGTTCAGGACAGGGACCGAGATGCAGCTTCAGGAGTATTTCCTGGGGGTAGGATCCCGGACAGGTTCAGCGCGGGGACCAAGATGCGGGCTCAGCAGTGTTCCCCGGGTGATTGAACGAGGGCACGGCCCATCCTGTCTCTGTGCAGGGACCGAGATGCGCCCTCAGGAGGGTTTCTCGAGGTCTGACCGTGGGCAGCACGCACACGGCTTCAGGGCAGAGAGCGAGAGGTGGCCTCAGGAGGTCGTGTTGAGGTTGCTCCCAAGGGCAGGACCTCGACTGGTTCAGCGCAGCGCCCGAGGGGTAGGCACAGGCGCATTTGCCGGTGTCTTCAGCAAGTGCTACCCGCAGCCGCGACCGGTGCAGGGAAGGAGATGTTGGCTCGGCGGCGTTGGACGGCGCCGTGCACCAGGGGAGGCCCCAGGCGAGGTGCGTGCCGTGGCCGCGAGGCAAGCTCAGGAGGGTCTGTCGGGGGACTGACGCCGAGCGGGACCTAGCCTCGTCCCGTGCAGGGACCGAGGGGTTGGCTCCGGAGTGCTTGTTAGGGTCCGGAAGACGCGCCGGGCACCGGCCAGTTGAGGGGAGCGACCGACGCCGGCTCAGGAGTGTTTGCCGGGGGTCGGTCCAAGGGCAGGACCTAGCCTGATTGAGGGCAGGGAACCCGATGTGGGCTCAGGAATGCTTCTCGGGGCTTGATCGTGGGAAGGACCCAGCCTGCTTCGGGGCAGGGCCTGAGACGCGCGCTCAGGATTATGTTCCCGGGACTCGACTATGCAAAGTCCCAGGAACGCCCGCGTGACTGCAGGGGCCGAGAGGTGGGGTCGGGAGACTGTGCTAGGGGCCCGCACAAGGGCAGGACCTCGACTGGTTACGTTCAGTGACCGAGACGGGGCTCAGGAGTTTACACGGGCGCCTCAGAAAGGGCGGGACCCAGCCTGCTTTTATGCAGCGCTTGAGGTGAGGGCGCAGCAGTGTTTCCCGGGGGGTTGAACAAGGGGAGGACTCACCGTCGTTCGGGGACAGGGAGCCAATTTCGACTCAGGATTGTTTGTTGGGGGCCTTGGCCAGAGGCAGAAACCACCGAGGTTGAGTGGAGGGACCAAGATGGACACGCAGGGAGGTGCGTTTTGTGTTGGAGGCGGGGAGGGTTGCCCAAGGGCAGCATCCATCCGAGTTCAGGGCGGGCACGCAGCTGTGGGCTCAGGCGCGTGTGTCGCGGGAGTCCAAGAAGGGCAAGCTCTAGACTGCTTCTTCCGTGCGCCGAGCCCGATGTGTTTCTCGGGGTCTTGAAGCACGCCAAGCCCCCGAGGCGGGTTCAGTGCCCGGAGTGAACTGCGGGATCAGGGCTTTGTCCCGGCGAGGGACCAAGGGCGGGACACAGCGAAGTGGGCGGGTAGGGAGCGAGCTGGAGGCTCCCGGTGGTGTCTTTGCCAGGTGCTTGAACGAAGGCAGGAGCCAGCCTGCTTCAGTGCAGGCATCGGGCGGTGGGCTCAGGAGTGTTTGTCAGGGTCTTGCCCACGGACAGGAAGGAGCCAGCCTGGTTCAGTGCAGGCCCGGGGCGGTGGGCTCAGGAGTGTTTGTCGTCGCCGGGCCGTGGGCGGGACCCAGCCTCCTTCAGGGCAGGCACAGAGATGGGGGCTCAGGAGTCTGTGCTGGGCGAATCAAACAAAGGCCAGACCTAGACCAGTTCAGGACAGGGACCGAGATGCAGCTTCAGGAGTATTTCCTGGGGGTAGGATCCCGGACAGGTTCAGCGCGGGGACCAAGATGCGGGCTCAGCAGTGTTCCCCGGGTGATTGAACGCGGGCACGGCCCATCCTGTCTCTGTGCAGGGACCGAGATGCGCCCTCAGGAGGGTTTCTCGAGGTCTGACCGTGGGCAGCACGCACACGGCTTCAGGGCAGAGAGCGAGAGGTGGCCTCAGGAGGACGTGTTGAGGTTGCTTCCAAGGGCAGGACCTCGACTGGTTCAGCGCAGCGCCCGAGGGGTAGGCACAGGCGCATTTGCCGGTGTCTTCAGCAAGTGCTTCCCGCAGCCGCGACCGGTGCAGGGAAGGAGATGTTGGCTCGGGGGCGTTGGACGGCGCCGTGCACCAGGGGAGGCGCCAGGCGAGGTGCGTGCCGTGGCCGCGAGGCAAGCTCAGGAGGGTCTGTCGGGGGACTGACGCCGAGCGGGACCTAGCCTCGTCCCGTGCAGGGACCGAGGGGTTGGCTCCGGAGTGCTTGTTAGGGTCCGGAAGACGCGCCGGGCACCGGCCAGTTGAGGGGAGCGACCGACGCCGGCTCAGGAGTGTTTGCCGGGGGTCGGTCCAAGGGCAGGACCTAGCCTGATTGAGGGCAGGGAACCCGATGTGGGCTCAGGAATGCTTCTCGGGGCCTGATCGTGGGAAGGACCCAGCCTGCTTCGGGGCAGGGCCTGAGACGCGCGCTCAGGATTATGTTCCCGGGACTCGACTATGCAAAGTCCCAGGAACGCCCGCGTGACTGCAGGGGCCGAGAGGTGGGGTCGGGAGACTGTGCTAGGGGCCCGCACTAGGGCAGGACCTCGACTGGTTACGTTCAGTGACCGAGACGGGGCTCAGGAATTTACACGGGCGCCTCAGAAAGGGCGGGACCCAGCCTGCTTTTATGCAGCGCTTGAGGTGAGGGCGCAGCAGTGTTTCCCGGGGGGTTGAACAAGGGGAGGACTCGCCGTCGTTCGGGGACAGGGAGCCAATTTCGACTCAGGGTTGTTTGTTGGGGGCCTTGGCCAGAGGCAGAAACCACCGAGGTTGAGTGGAGGGACCAAGATGGACACGCAGGGAGGTGCGTTTTGTGTTGGAGGCGGGGAGGGTTGCCCAAGGGCAGCATCCATCCGAGTTCAGGGCGGGCACGCAGCTGTGGGCTCAGGCGCGTGTGTCGCGGGAGTCCAAGAAGGGCAAGCTCTAGACTGCTTCTTCCGTGTGCCGAGCCCGATGTGTTTCTCGGGGTCTTGAAGCACGCCAAGCCCCCGAGGCGGGTTCAGTGCCCGGAGTGAACTGCGGGATCAGGGCTTTGTCCCGGCGAGGGACCAAGGGCGGGACACAGCGAAGTGGGCGGGAAGGGAGCGAGCTGGAGGCTCCCGGTGGTGTCTTTGCCAGGTGCTTGAACGAAGGCAGGAGCCAGCCTGCTTCAGTGCAGGCATCGGGCGGTGGGCTCAGGAGTGTTTGTCAGGGTCTTGCCCACGGACAGGAAGGAGCCAGCCTGGTTCAGTGCAGGCCCGGGGCGGTGGGCTCAGGAGTGTTTGTCGTCGCCGGGCCGTGGGCGGGACCCAGCCTCCTTCAGGGCAGGCACAGAGATGGGGGCTCAGGAGTCTGTGCTGGGCGAATCAAACAAAGGCCAGACCTAGACCAGTTCAGGACAGGGACCGAGATGCAGCTTCAGGAGTATTTCCTGGGGGTAGGATCCCGGACAGGTTCAGCGCGGGGACCAAGATGCGGGCTCAGCAGTGTTCCCCGGGTGATTGAACGAGGGCACGGCCCATCCTGTCTCTGTGCAGGGACCGAGATGCGCCCTCAGGAGGGTTTCTCGAGGTCTGACCCTGGGCAGCACGCACACGGCTTCAGGGCAGAGAGCGAGAGGTGGCCTCAGGAGGTCGTGTTGAGGTTGCTCCCAAGGGCAGGACCTCGACTGGTTCAGCGCAGCGCCCGAGGGGTAGGCACAGGCGCATTTGCCGGTGTCTTCAGCAAGTGCTACCCGCAGCCGCGACCGGTGCAGGGAAGGAGATGTTGGCTCGGCGGCGTTGGACGGCGCCGTGCACCAGGGGAGGCCCCAGGCGAGGTGCGTGCCGTGGCCGCGAGGCAAGCTCAGGAGGGTCTGTCGGGGGACTGACGCCGAGCGGGACCTAGCCTCGTCCCGTGCAGGGACCGAGGGGTTGGCTCCGGAGTGCTTGTTAGGGTCCGGAAGACGCGCCGGGCACCGGCCAGTTGAGGGGAGCGACCGACGCCGGCTCAGGAGTGTTTGCCGGGGGTCGGTCCAAGGGCAGGACCTAGCCTGATTGAGGGCAGGGAACCCGATGTGGGCTCAGGAATGCTTCTCGGGGCTTGATCGTGGGAAGGACCCAGCCTGCTTCGGGGCAGGGCCTGAGACGCGCGCTCAGGATTATGTTCCCGGGACTCGACTATGCAAAGTCCCAGGAACGCCCGCGTGACTGCAGGGGCCGAGAGGTGGGGTCGGGAGACTGTGCTAGGGGCCCGCACAAGGGCAGGACCTCGACTGGTTACGTTCAGTGACCGAGACGGGGCTCAGGAGTTTACACGGGCGCCTCAGAAAGGGCGGGACCCAGCCTGCTTTTATGCAGCGCTTGAGGTGAGGGCGCAGCAGTGTTTCCCGGGGGGTTGAACAAGGGGAGGACTCACCGTCGTTCGGGGACAGGGAGCCAATTTCGACTCAGGATTGTTTGTTGGGGGCCTTGGCCAGAGGCAGCAACCACCGAGGTTGAGTGGAGGGACCAAGATGGACACGCAGGGAGGTGCGTTTTGTGTTGGAGGCGGGGAGGGTTGCCCAAGGGCAGCATCCATCCGAGTTCAGGGCGGGCACGCAGCTGTGGGCTCAGGCGCGTGTGTCGCGGGAGTCCAAGAAGGGCAAGCTCTAGACTGCTTCTTCCGTGCGCCGAGCCCGATGTGTTTCTCGGGGTCTTGAAGCACGCCAAGCCCCCGAGGCGGGTTCAGTGCCCGGAGTGAACTGCGGGATCAGGGCTTTGTCCCGGCGAGGGACCAAGGGCGGGACACAGCGAAGTGGGCGGGTAGGGAGCGAGCTGGAGGCTCCCGGTGGTGTCTTTGCCAGGTGCTTGAACGAAGGCAGGAGCCAGCCTGCTTCAGTGCAGGCATCGGGCGGTGGGCTCAGGAGTGTTTGTCAGGGTCTTGCCCACGGACAGGAAGGAGCCAGCCTGGTTCAGTGCAGGCCCGGGGCGGTGGGCTCAGGAGTGTTTGTCGTCGCCGGGCCGTGGGCGGGACCCAGCCTCCTTCAGGGCAGGCACAGAGATGGGGGCTCAGGAGTCTGTGCTGGGCGAATCAAACAAAGGCCAGACCTAGACCAGTTCAGGACAGGGACCGAGATGCAGCTTCAGGAGTATTTCCTGGGGGTAGGATCCCGGACAGGTTCAGCGCGGGGACCAAGATGCGGGCTCAGCAGTGTTCCCCGGGTGATTGAACGCGGGCACGGCCCATCCTGTCTCTGTGCAGGGACCGAGATGCGCCCTCAGGAGGGTTTCTCGAGGTCTGACCGTGGGCAGCACGCACACGGCTTCAGGGCAGAGAGCGAGAGGTGGCCTCAAGAGGACGTGTTGAGGTTGCTTCCAAGGGCAGGACCTCGACTGGTTCAGCGCAGCGCCCGAGGGGTAGGCACAGGCGCATTTGCCGGTGTCTTCAGCAAGTGCTTCCCGCAGCCGCGACCGGTGCAGGGAAGGAGATGTTGGCTCGGGGGCGTTGGACGGCGCCGTGCACCAGGGGAGGCACCAGGCGAGGTGCGTGCCGTGGCCGCGAGGCAAGCTCAGGAGGGTCTGTCGGGGGACTGACGCCGAGCGGGACCTAGCCTCGTCCCATGCAGGGACCGAGGGGTTGGCTCCGGAGTGCTTGTTAGGGTCCGGAAGACGCGCCGGGCACCGGCCAGTTGAGGGGAGCGACCGACGCCGGCTCAGGAGTGTTTGCCGGGGGTCGGTCCAAGGGCAGGACCTAGCCTGATTGAGGGCAGGGAACCCGATGTGGGCTCAGGAATGCTTCTCGGGGCTTGATCGTGGGAAGGATCCAGCCTGCTTCGGGGCAGGGCCTGAGACGCGCGCTCAGGATTATGTTCCCGGGACTCGACTATGCAAAGTCCCAGGAACGCCCGCGTGACTGCAGGGGCCGAGAGGTGGGGTCGGGAGACTGTGCTAGGGGCCCGCACTAGGGCAGGACCTCGACTGGTTACGTTCAGTGACCGAGACGGGGCTCAGGAGTTTACACGGGCGCCTCAGAAAGGGCGGGACCCAGCCTGCTTTTATGCAGCGCTTGAGGTGAGGGCGCAGCAGTGTTTCCCGGGGGGTTGAACAAGGGGAGGACTCGCCGTCGTTCGGGGACAGGGAGCCAATTTCGACTCAGGGTTGTTTGTTGGGGGCCTTGGCCAGAGGCAGAAACCACCGAGGTTGAGTGGAGGGACCAAGATGGACACGCAGGGAGGTGCGTTTTGTGTTGGAGGCGGGGAGGGTTGCCCAAGGGCAGCATCCATCCGAGTTCAGGGCGGGCACGCAGCTGTGGGCTCAGGCGCGTGTGTCGCGGGAGTCCAAGAAGGGCAAGCTCTAGACTGCTTCTTCCGTGTGCCGAGCCCGATGTGTTTCTCGGGGTCTTGAAGCACGCCAAGCCCCCGAGGCGGGTTCAGTGCCCGGAGTGAACTGCGGGATCAGGGCTTTGTCCCGGCGAGGGACCAAGGGCGGGACACAGCGAAGTGGGCGGGAAGGGAGCGAGCTGGAGGCTCCCGGTGGTGTCTTTGCCAGGTGCTTGAACGAAGGCAGGAGCCAGCCTGCTTCAGTGCAGGCATCGGGCGGTGGGCTCAGGAGTGTTTGTCAGGGTCTTGCCCACGGACAGGAAGGAGCCATCCTGGTTCAGTGCAGGCCCGGGGCGGTGGGCTCAGGAGTGTTTGTCGTCGCCGGGCCGTGGGCGGGACCCAGCCTCCTTCAGGGCAGGCACAGAGATGGGGGCTCAGGAGTCTGTGCTGGGCGAATCAAACAAAGGCCAGACCTAGACCAGTTCAGGACAGGGACCGAGATGCAGCTTCAGGAGTATTTCCTGGGGGTAGGATCCCGGACAGGTTCAGCGCGGGGACCAAGATGCGGGCTCAGCAGTGTTCCCCGGGTGATTGAACGAGGGCACGGCCCATCCTGTCTCTGTGCAGGGACCGAGATGCGCCCTCAGGAGGGTTTCTCGAGGTCTGACCGTGGGCAGCACGCACACGGCTTCAGGGCAGAGAGCGAGAGGTGGCCTCAGGAGGTCGTGTTGAGGTTGCTCCCAAGGGCAGGACCTCGACTGGTTCAGCGCAGCGCCCGAGGGGTAGGCACAGGCGCATTTGCCGGTGTCTTCAGCAAGTGCTACCCGCAGCCGCGACCGGTGCAGGGAAGGAGATGTTGGCTCGGCGGCGTTGGACGGCGCCGTGCACCAGGGGAGGCCCCAGGCGAGGTGCGTGCCGTGGCCGCGAGGCAAGCTCAGGAGGGTCTGTCGGGGGACTGACGCCGAGCGGGACCTAGCCTCGTCCCGTGCAGGGACCGAGGGGTTGGCTCCGGAGTGCTTGTTAGGGTCCGGAAGACGCGCCGGGCACCGGCCAGTTGAGGGGAGCGACCGACGCCGGCTCAGGAGTGTTTGCCGGGGGTCGGTCCAAGGGCAGGACCTAGCCTGATTGAGGGCAGGGAACCCGATGTGGGCTCAGGAATGCTTCTCGGGGCTTGATCGTGGGAAGGACCCAGCCTGCTTCGGGGCAGGGCCTGAGACGCGCGCTCAGGATTATGTTCCCGGGACTCGACTATGCAAAGTCCCAGGAACGCCCGCGTGACTGCAGGGGCCGAGAGGTGGGGTCGGGAGACTGTGCTAGGGGCCCGCACAAGGGCAGGACCTCGACTGGTTACGTTCAGTGACCGAGACGGGGCTCAGGAGTTTACACGGGCGCCTCAGAAAGGGCGGGACCCAGCCTGCTTTTATGCAGCGCTTGAGGTGAGGGCGCAGCAGTGTTTCCCGGGGGGTTGAACAAGGGGAGGACTCACCGTCGTTCGGGGACAGGGAGCCAATTTCGACTCAGGATTGTTTGTTGGGGGCCTTGGCCAGAGGCAGCAACCACCGAGGTTGAGTGGAGGGACCAAGATGGACACGCAGGGAGGTGCGTTTTGTGTTGGAGGCGGGGAGGGTTGCCCAAGGGCAGCATCCATCCGAGTTCAGGGCGGGCACGCAGCTGTGGGCTCAGGCGCGTGTGTCGCGGGAGTCCAAGAAGGGCAGGCTCTAGACTGCTTCTTCCGTGCGCCGAGCCCGATGTGTTTCTCGGGGTCTTGAAGCACGCCAAGCCCCCGAGGCGGGTTCAGTGCCCGGAGTGAACTGCGGGATCAGGGCTTTGTCCCGGCGAGGGACCAAGGGCGGGACACAGCGAAGTGGGCGGGTAGGGAGCGAGCTGGAGGCTCCCGGTGGTGTCTTTGCCAGGTGCTTGAACGAAGGCAGGAGCCAGCCTGCTTCAGTGCAGGCATCGGGCGGTGGGCTCAGGAGTGTTTGTCAGGGTCTTGCCCACGGACAGGAAGGAGCCAGCCTGGTTCAGTGCAGGCCCGGGGCGGTGGGCTCAGGAGTGTTTGTCGTCGCCGGGCCGTGGGCGGGACCCAGCCTCCTTCAGGGCAGGCACAGAGATGGGGGCTCAGGAGTCTGTGCTGGGCGAATCAAACAAAGGCCAGACCTAGACCAGTTCAGGACAGGGACCGAGATGCAGCTTCAGGAGTATTTCCTGGGGGTAGGATCCCGGACAGGTTCAGCGCGGGGACCAAGATGCGGGCTCAGCAGTGTTCCCCGGGTGATTGAACGCGGGCACGGCCCATCCTGTCTCTGTGCAGGGACCGAGATGCGCCCTCAGGAGGGTTTCTCGAGGTCTGACCGTGGGCAGCACGCACACGGCTTCAGGGCAGAGAGCGAGAGGTGGCCTCAGGAGGACGTGTTGAGGTTGCTTCCAAGGGCAGGACCTCGACTGGTTCAGCGCAGCGCCCGAGGGGTAGGCACAGGCGCATTTGCCGGTGTCTTCAGCAAGTGCTTCCCGCAGCCGCGACCGGTGCAGGGAAGGAGATGTTGGCTCGGGGGCGTTGGACGGCGCCGTGCACCAGGGGAGGCGCCAGGCGAGGTGCGTGCCGTGGCCGCGAGGCAAGCTCAGGAGGGTCTGTCGGGGGACTGACGCCGAGCGGGACCTAGCCTCGTCCCGTGCAGGGACCGAGGGGTTGGCTCCGGAGTGCTTGTTAGGGTCCGGAAGACGCGCCGGGCACCGGCCAGTTGAGGGGAGCGACCGACGCCGGCTCAGGAGTGTTTGCCGGGGGTCGGTCCAAGGGCAGGACCTAGCCTGATTGAGGGCAGGGAACCCGATGTGGGCTCAGGAATGCTTCTCGGGGCTTGATCGTGGGAAGGACCCAGCCTGCTTCGGGGCAGGGCCTGAGACGCGCGCTCAGGATTATGTTCCCGGGACTCGACTATGCAAAGTCCCAGGAACGCCCGCGTGACCGCAGGGGCCGAGAGGTGGGGTCGGGAGACTGTGCTAGGGGCCCGCACTAGGGCAGGACCTCGACTGGTTACGTTCAGTGACCGAGACGGGGCTCAGGAGTTTACACGGGCGCCTCAGAAAGGGCGGGACCCAGCCTGCTTTTATGCAGCGCTTGAGGTGAGGGCGCAGCAGTGTTTCCCGGGGGGTTGAACAAGGGGAGGACTCACCGTCGTTCGGGGACAGGGAGCCAATTTCGACTCAGGGTTGTTTGTTGGGGGCCTTGGCCAGAGGCAGAAACCACCGAGGTTGAGTGGAGGGACCAAGATGGACACGCAGGGAGGTGCGTTTTGTGTTGGAGGCGGGGAGGGTTGCCCAAGGGCAGCATCCATCCGAGTTCAGGGCGGGCACGCAGCTGTGGGCTCAGGCGCGTGTGTCGCGGGAGTCCAAGAAGGGCAAGCTCTAGACTGCTTCTTCCGTGTGCCGAGCCCGATGTGTTTCTCGGGGTCTTGAAGCACGCCAAACCCCCGAGGCGGGTTCAGTGCCCGGAGTGAACTGCGGGATCAGGGCTTTGTCCCGGCGAGGGACCAAGGGCGGGACACAGCGAAGTGGGCGGGAAGGGAGCGAGCTGGAGGCTCCCGGTGGTGTCTTTGCCAGGTGCTTGAACGAAGGCAGGAGCCAGCCTGCTTCAGTGCAGGCATCGGGCGGTGGGCTCAGGAGTGTTTGTCAGGGTCTTGCCCACGGACAGGAAGGAGCCAGCCTGGTTCAGTGCAGGCCCGGGGCGGTGGGCTCAGGAGTGTTTGTCGTCGCCGGGCCGTGGGCGGGACCCAGCCTCCTTCAGGGCAGGCACAGAGATGGGGGCTCAGGAGTCTGTGCTGGGCGAATCAAACAAAGGCCAGACCTAGACCAGTTCAGGACAGGGACCGAGATGCAGCTTCAGGAGTATTTCCTGGGGGTAGGATCCCGGACAGGTTCAGCGCGGGGACCAAGATGCGGGCTCAGCAGTGTTCCCCGGGTGATTGAACGAGGGCACGGCCCATCCTGTCTCTGTGCAGGGACCGAGATGCGCCCTCAGGAGGGTTTCTCGAGGTCTGACCGTGGGCAGCACGCACACGGCTTCAGGGCAGAGAGCGAGAGGTGGCCTCAGGAGGTCGTGTTGAGGTTGCTCCCAAGGGCAGGACCTCGACTGGTTCAGCGCAGCGCCCGAGGGGTAGGCACAGGCGCATTTGCCGGTGTCTTCAGCAAGTGCTACCCGCAGCCGCGACCGGTGCAGGGAAGGAGATGTTGGCTCGGCGGCGTTGGACGGCGCCGTGCACCAGGGGAGGCCCCAGGCGAGGTGCGTGCCGTGGCCGCGAGGCAAGCTCAGGAGGGTCTGTCGGGGGACTGACGCCGAGCGGGACCTAGCCTCGTCCCGTGCAGGGACCGAGGGGTTGGCTCCGGAGTGCTTGTTAGGGTCCGGAAGACGCGCCGGGCACCGGCCAGTTGAGGGGAGCGACCGACGCCGGCTCAGGAGTGTTTGCCGGGGGTCGGTCCAAGGGCAGGACCTAGCCTGATTGAGGGCAGGGAACCCGATGTGGGCTCAGGAATGCTTCTCGGGGCTTGATCGTGGGAAGGACCCAGCCTGCTTCGGGGCAGGGCCTGAGACGCGCGCTCAGGATTATGTTCCCGGGACTCGACTATGCAAAGTCCCAGGAACGCCCGCGTGACTGCAGGGGCCGAGAGGTGGGGTCGGGAGACTGTGCTAGGGGCCCGCACTAGGGCAGGACCTCGACTGGTTACGTTCAGTGACCGAGACGGGGCTCAGGAGTTTACACGGGCGCCTCAGAAAGGGCGGGACCCAGCCTGCTTTTATGCAGCGCTTGAGGTGAGGGCGCAGCAGTGTTTCCCGGGGGGTTGAACAAGGGGAGGACTCACCGTCGTTCGGGGACAGGGAGCCAATTTCGACTCAGGGTTGTTTGTTGGGGGCCTTGGCCAGAGGCAGAAACCACCGAGGTTGAGTGGAGGGACCAAGATGGACACGCAGGGAGGTGCGTTTTGTGTTGGAGGCGGGGAGGGTTGCCCAAGGGCAGCATCCATCCGAGTTCAGGGCGGGCACGCAGCTGTGGGCTCAGGCGCGTGTGTCGCGGGAGTCCAAGAAGGGCAAGCTCTAGACTGCTTCTTCCGTGCGCCGAGCCCGATGTGTTTCTCGGGGCCTTGAAGCACGCCAAGCCCCCGAGGCGGGTTCAGTGCCCGGAGTGAACTGCGGGATCAGGGCTTTGTCCCGGCGAGGGACCAAGGGCGGGACACAGCGAAGTGGGCGGGAAGGGAGCGAGCTGGAGGCTCCCGGTGGTGTCTTTGCCAGGTGCTTGAACGAAGGCAGGAGCCAGCCTGCTTCAGTGCAGGCATCGGGCGGTGGGCTCAGGAGTGTTTGTCAGGGTCTTGCCCACGGACAGGAAGGAGCCAGCCTGGTTCAGTGCAGGCCCGGGGCGGTGGGCTCAGGAGTGTTTGTCGTCGCCGGGCCGTGGGCGGGACCCAGCCTCCTTCAGGGCAGGCACAGAGATGGGGGCTCAGGAGTCTGTGCTGGGCGAATCAAACAAAGGCCAGACCTAGACCAGTTCAGGACAGGGACCGAGATGCAGCTTCAGGAGTATTTCCTGGGGGTAGGATCCCGGACAGGTTCAGCGCGGGGACCAAGATGCGGGCTCAGCAGTGTTCCCCGGGTGATTGAACGAGGGCACGGCCCATCCTGTCTCTGTGCAGGGACCGAGATGCGCCCTCAGGAGGGTTTCTCGAGGTCTGACCGTGGGCAGCACGCACACGGCTTCAGGGCAGAGAGCGAGAGGTGGCCTCAGGAGGTCGTGTTGAGGTTGCTCCCAAGGGCAGGACCTCGACTGGTTCAGCGCAGCGCCCGAGGGGTAGGCACAGGCGCATTTGCCGGTGTCTTCAGCAAGTGCTACCCGCAGCCGCGACCGGTGCAGGGAAGGAGATGTTGGCTCGGCGGCGTTGGACGGCGCCGTGCACCAGGGGAGGCCCCAGGCGAGGTGCGTGCCGTGGCCGCGAGGCAAGCTCAGGAGGGTCTGTCGGGGGACTGACGCCGAGCGGGACCTAGCCTCGTCCCGTGCAGGGACCGAGGGGTTGGCTCCGGAGTGCTTGTTAGGGTCCGGAAGACGCGCCGGGCACCGGCCAGTTGAGGGGAGCGACCGACGCCGGCTCAGGAGTGTTTGCCGGGGGTCGGTCCAAGGGCAGGACCTAGCCTGATTGAGGGCAGGGAACCCGATGTGGGCTCAGGAATGCTTCTCGGGGCTTGATCGTGGGAAGGACCCAGCCTGCTTCGGGGCAGGGCCTGAGACGCGCGCTCAGGATTATGTTCCCGGGACTCGACTATGCAAAGTCCCAGGAACGCCCGCGTGACTGCAGGGGCCGAGAGGTGGGGTCGGGAGACTGTGCTAGGGGCCCGCACAAGGGCAGGACCTCGACTGGTTACGTTCAGTGACCGAGACGGGGCTCAGGAGTTTACACGGGCGCCTCAGAAAGGGCGGGACCCAGCCTGCTTTTATGCAGCGCTTGAGGTGAGGGCGCAGCAGTGTTTCCCGGGGGGTTGAACAAGGGGAGGACTCACCGTCGTTCGGGGACAGGGAGCCAATTTCGACTCAGGATTGTTTGTTGGGGGCCTTGGCCAGAGGCAGAAACCACCGAGGTTGAGTGGAGGGACCAAGATGGACACGCAGGGAGGTGCGTTTTGTGTTGGAGGCGGGGAGGGTTGCCCAAGGGCAGCATCCATCCGAGTTCAGGGCGGGCACGCAGCTGTGGGCTCAGGCGCGTGTGTCGCGGGAGTCCAAGAAGGGCAAGCTCTAGACTGCTTCTTCCGTGCGCCGAGCCCGATGTGTTTCTCGGGGTCTTGAAGCACGCCAAGCCCCCGAGGCGGGTTCAGTGCCCGGAGTGAACTGCGGGATCAGGGCTTTGTCCCGGCGAGGGACCAAGGGCGGGACACAGCGAAGTGGGCGGGTAGGGAGCGAGCTGGAGGCTCCCGGTGGTGTCTTTGCCAGGTGCTTGAACGAAGGCAGGAGCCAGCCTGCTTCAGTGCAGGCATCGGGCGGTGGGCTCAGGAGTGTTTGTCAGGGTCTTGCCCACGGACAGGAAGGAGCCAGCCTGGTTCAGTGCAGGCCCGGGGCGGTGGGCTCAGGAGTGTTTGTCGTCGCCGGGCCGTGGGCGGGACCCAGCCTCCTTCAGGGCAGGCACAGAGATGGGGGCTCAGGAGTCTGTGCTGGGCGAATCAAACAAAGGCCAGACCTAGACCAGTTCAGGACAGGGACCGAGATGCAGCTTCAGGAGTATTTCCTGGGGGTAGGATCCCGGACAGGTTCAGCGCGGGGACCAAGATGCGGGCTCAGCAGTGTTCCCCGGGTGATTGAACGCGGGCACGGCCCATCCTGTCTCTGTGCAGGGACCGAGATGCGCCCTCAGGAGGGTTTCTCGAGGTCTGACCGTGGGCAGCACGCACACGGCTTCAGGGCAGAGAGCGAGAGGTGGCCTCAGGAGGACGTGTTGAGGTTGCTTCCAAGGGCAGGACCTCGACTGGTTCAGCGCAGCGCCCGAGGGGTAGGCACAGGCGCATTTGCCGGTGTCTTCAGCAAGTGCTTCCCGCAGCCGCGACCGGTGCAGGGAAGGAGATGTTGGCTCGGGGGCGTTGGACGGCGCCGTGCACCAGGGGAGGCGCCAGGCGAGGTGCGTGCCGTGGCCGCGAGGCAAGCTCAGGAGGGTCTGTCGGGGGACTGACGCCGAGCGGGACCTAGCCTCGTCCCGTGCAGGGACCGAGGGGTTGGCTCCGGAGTGCTTGTTAGGGTCCGGAAGACGCGCCGGGCACCGGCCAGTTGAGGGGAGCGACCGACGCCGGCTCAGGAGTGTTTGCCGGGGGTCGGTCCAAGGGCAGGACCTAGCCTGATTGAGGGCAGGGAACCCGATGTGGGCTCAGGAATGCTTCTCGGGGCCTGATCGTGGGAAGGACCCAGCCTGCTTCGGGGCAGGGCCTGAGACGCGCGCTCAGGATTATGTTCCCGGGACTCGACTATGCAAAGTCCCAGGAACGCCCGCGTGACTGCAGGGGCCGAGAGGTGGGGTCGGGAGACTGTGCTAGGGGCCCGCACTAGGGCAGGACCTCGACTGGTTACGTTCAGTGACCGAGACGGGGCTCAGGAGTTTACACGGGCGCCTCAGAAAGGGCGGGACCCAGCCTGCTTTTATGCAGCGCTTGAGGTGAGGGCGCAGCAGTGTTTCCCGGGGGGTTGAACAAGGGGAGGACTCGCCGTCGTTCGGGGACAGGGAGCCAATTTCGACTCAGGGTTGTTTGTTGGGGGCCTTGGCCAGAGGCAGAAACCACCGAGGTTGAGTGGAGGGACCAAGATGGACACGCAGGGAGGTGCGTTTTGTGTTGGAGGCGGGGAGGGTTGCCCAAGGGCAGCATCCATCCGAGTTCAGGGCGGGCACGCAGCTGTGGGCTCAGGCGCGTGTGTCGCGGGAGTCCAAGAAGGGCAAGCTCTAGACTGCTTCTTCCGTGTGCCGAGCCCGATGTGTTTCTCGGGGTCTTGAAGCACGCCAAGCCCCCGAGGCGGGTTCAGTGCCCGGAGTGAACTGCGGGATCAGGGCTTTGTCCCGGCGAGGGACCAAGGGCGGGACACAGCGAAGTGGGCGGGAAGGGAGCGAGCTGGAGGCTCCCGGTGGTGTCTTTGCCAGGTGCTTGAACGAAGGCAGGAGCCAGCCTGCTTCAGTGCAGGCATCGGGCGGTGGGCTCAGGAGTGTTTGTCAGGGTCTTGCCCACGGACAGGAAGGAGCCAGCCTGGTTCAGTGCAGGCCCGGGGCGGTGGGCTCAGGAGTGTTTGTCGTCGCCGGGCCGTGGGCGGGACCCAGCCTCCTTCAGGGCAGGCACAGAGATGGGGGCTCAGGAGTCTGTGCTGGGCGAATCAAACAAAGGCCAGACCTAGACCAGTTCAGGACAGGGACCGAGATGCAGCTTCAGGAGTATTTCCTGGGGGTAGGATCCCGGACAGGTTCAGCGCGGGGACCAAGATGCGGGCTCAGCAGTGTTCCCCGGGTGATTGAACGAGGGCACGGCCCATCCTGTCTCTGTGCAGGGACCGAGATGCGCCCTCAGGAGGGTTTCTCGAGGTCTGACCCTGGGCAGCACGCACACGGCTTCAGGGCAGAGAGCGAGAGGTGGCCTCAGGAGGTCGTGTTGAGGTTGCTCCCAAGGGCAGGACCTCGACTGGTTCAGCGCAGCGCCCGAGGGGTAGGCACAGGCGCATTTGCCGGTGTCTTCAGCAAGTGCTACCCGCAGCCGCGACCGGTGCAGGGAAGGAGATGTTGGCTCGGCGGCGTTGGACGGCGCCGTGCACCAGGGGAGGCCCCAGGCGAGGTGCGTGCCGTGGCCGCGAGGCAAGCTCAGGAGGGTCTGTCGGGGGACTGACGCCGAGCGGGACCTAGCCTCGTCCCGTGCAGGGACCGAGGGGTTGGCTCCGGAGTGCTTGTTAGGGTCCGGAAGACGCGCCGGGCACCGGCCAGTTGAGGGGAGCGACCGACGCCGGCTCAGGAGTGTTTGCCGGGGGTCGGTCCAAGGGCAGGACCTAGCCTGATTGAGGGCAGGGAACCCGATGTGGGCTCAGGAATGCTTCTCGGGGCTTGATCGTGGGAAGGACCCAGCCTGCTTCGGGGCAGGGCCTGAGACGCGCGCTCAGGATTATGTTCCCGGGACTCGACTATGCAAAGTCCCAGGAACGCCCGCGTGACTGCAGGGGCCGAGAGGTGGGGTCGGGAGACTGTGCTAGGGGCCCGCACAAGGGCAGGACCTCGACTGGTTACGTTCAGTGACCGAGACGGGGCTCAGGAGTTTACACGGGCGCCTCAGAAAGGGCGGGACCCAGCCTGCTTTTATGCAGCGCTTGAGGTGAGGGCGCAGCAGTGTTTCCCGGGGGGTTGAACAAGGGGAGGTCTCACCGTCGTTCGGGGACAGGGAGCCAATTTCGACTCAGGATTGTTTGTTGGGGGCCTTGGCCAGAGGCAGCAACCACCGAGGTTGAGTGGAGGGACCAAGATGGACACGCAGGGAGGTGCGTTTTGTGTTGGAGGCGGGGAGGGTTGCCCAAGGGCAGCATCCATCCGAGTTCAGGGCGGGCACGCAGCTGTGGGCTCAGGCGCGTGTGTCGCGGGAGTCCAAGAAGGGCAAGCTCTAGACTGCTTCTTCCGTGCGCCGAGCCCGATGTGTTTCTCGGGGTCTTGAAGCACGCCAAGCCCCCGAGGCGGGTTCAGTGCCCGGAGTGAACTGCGGGATCAGGGCTTTGTCCCGGCGAGGGACCAAGGGCGGGACACAGCGAAGTGGGCGGGTAGGGAGCGAGCTGGAGGCTCCCGGTGGTGTCTTTGCCAGGTGCTTGAACGAAGGCAGGAGCCAGCCTGCTTCAGTGCAGGCATCGGGCGGTGGGCTCAGGAGTGTTTGTCAGGGTCTTGCCCACGGACAGGAAGGAGCCAGCCTGGTTCAGTGCAGGCCCGGGGCGGTGGGCTCAGGAGTGTTTGTCGTCGCCGGGCCGTGGGCGGGACCCAGCCTCCTTCAGGGCAGGCACAGAGATGGGGGCTCAGGAGTCTGTGCTGGGCGAATCAAACAAAGGCCAGACCTAGACCAGTTCAGGACAGGGACCGAGATGCAGCTTCAGGAGTATTTCCTGGGGGTAGGATCCCGGACAGGTTCAGCGCGGGGACCAAGATGCGGGCTCAGCAGTGTTCCCCGGGTGATTGAACGCGGGCACGGCCCATCCTGTCTCTGTGCAGGGACCGAGATGCGCCCTCAGGAGGGTTTCTCGAGGTCTGACCGTGGGCAGCACGCACACGGCTTCAGGGCAGAGAGCGAGAGGTGGCCTCAAGAGGACGTGTTGAGGTTGCTTCCAAGGGCAGGACCTCGACTGGTTCAGCGCAGCGCCCGAGCGGTAGGCACAGGCGCATTTGCCGGTGTCTTCAGCAAGTGCTTCCCGCAGCCGCGACCGGTGCAGGGAAGGAGATGTTGGCTCGGGGGCGTTGGACGGCGCCGTGCACCAGGGGAGGCACCAGGCGAGGTGCGTGCCGTGGCCGCGAGGCAAGCTCAGGAGGGTCTGTCGGGGGACTGACGCCGAGCGGGACCTAGCCTCGTCCCGTGCAGGGACCGAGGGGTTGGCTCCGGAGTGCTTGTTAGGGTCCGGAAGACGCGCCGGGCACCGGCCAGTTGAGGGGAGCGACCGACGCCGGCTCAGGAGTGTTTGCCGGGGGTCGGTCCAAGGGCAGGACCTAGCCTGATTGAGGGCAGGGAACCCGATGTGGGCTCAGGAATGCTTCTCGGGGCTTGATCGTGGGAAGGACCCAGCCTGCTTCGGGGCAGGGCCTGAGACGCGCGCTCAGGATTATGTTCCCGGGACTCGACTATGCAAAGTCCCAGGAACGCCCGCGTGACTGCAGGGGCCGAGAGGTGGGGTCGGGAGACTGTGCTAGGGGCCCGCACTAGGGCAGGACCTCGACTGGTTACGTTCAGTGACCGAGACGGGGCTCAGGAGTTTACACGGGCGCCTCAGAAAGGGCGGGACCCAGCCTGCTTTTATGCAGCGCTTGAGGTGAGGGCGCAGCAGTGTTTCCCGGGGGGTTGAACAAGGGGAGGACTCGCCGTCGTTCGGGGACAGGGAGCCAATTTCGACTCAGGGTTGTTTGTTGGGGGCCTTGGCCAGAGGCAGAAACCACCGAGGTTGAGTGGAGGGACCAAGATGGACACGCAGGGAGGTGCGTTTTGTGTTGGAGGCGGGGAGGGTTGCCCAAGGGCAGCATCCATCCGAGTTCAGGGCGGGCACGCAGCTGTGGGCTCAGGCGCGTGTGTCGCGGGAGTCCAAGAAGGGCAAGCTCTAGACTGCTTCTTCCGTGTGCCGAGCCCGATGTGTTTCTCGGGGTCTTGAAGCACGCCAAGCCCCCGAGGCGGGTTCAGTGCCCGGAGTGAACTGCGGGATCAGGGCTTTGTCCCGGCGAGGGACCAAGGGCGGGACACAGCGAAGTGGGCGGGAAGGGAGCGAGCTGGAGGCTCCCGGTGGTGTCTTTGCCAGGTGCTTGAACGAAGGCAGGAGCCAGCCTGCTTCAGTGCAGGCATCGGGCGGTGGGCTCAGGAGTGTTTGTCAGGGTCTTGCCCACGGACAGGAAGGAGCCAGCCTGGTTCAGTGCAGGCCCGGGGCGGTGGGCTCAGGAGTGTTTGTCGTCGCCGGGCCGTGGGCGGGACCCAGCCTCCTTCAGGGCAGGCACAGAGATGGGGGCTCAGGAGTCTGTGCTGGGCGAATCAAACAAAGGCCAGACCTAGACCAGTTCAGGACAGGGACCGAGATGCAGCTTCAGGAGTATTTCCTGGGGGTAGGATCCCGGACAGGTTCAGCGCGGGGACCAAGATGCGGGCTCAGCAGTGTTCCCCGGGTGATTGAACGAGGGCACGGCCCATCCTGTCTCTGTGCAGGGACCGAGATGCGCCCTCAGGAGGGTTTCTCGAGGTCTGACCGTGGGCAGCACGCACACGGCTTCAGGGCAGAGAGCGAGAGGTGGCCTCAGGAGGTCGTGTTGAGGTTGCTCCCAAGGGCAGGACCTCGACTGGTTCAGCGCAGCGCCCGAGGGGTAGGCACAGGCGCATTTGCCGGTGTCTTCAGCAAGTGCTACCCGCAGCCGCGACCGGTGCAGGGAAGGAGATGTTGGCTCGGCGGCGTTGGACGGCGCCGTGCACCAGGGGAGGCCCCAGGCGAGGTGCGTGCCGTGGCCGCGAGGCAAGCTCAGGAGGGTCTGTCGGGGGACTGACGCCGAGCGGGACCTAGCCTCGTCCCGTGCAGGGACCGAGGGGTTGGCTCCGGAGTGCTTGTTAGGGTCCGGAAGACGCGCCGGGCACCGGCCAGTTGAGGGGAGCGACCGACGCCGGCTCAGGAGTGTTTGCCGGGGGTCGGTCCAAGGGCAGGACCTAGCCTGATTGAGGGCAGGGAACCCGATGTGGGCTCAGGAATGCTTCTCGGGGCTTGATCGTGGGAAGGACCCAGCCTGCTTCGGGGCAGGGCCTGAGACGCGCGCTCAGGATTATGTTCCCGGGACTCGACTATGCAAAGTCCCAGGAACGCCCGCGTGACTGCAGGGGCCGAGAGGTGGGGTCGGGAGACTGTGCTAGGGGCCCGCACAAGGGCAGGACCTCGACTGGTTACGTTCAGTGACCGAGACGGGGCTCAGGAGTTTACACGGGCGCCTCAGAAAGGGCGGGACCCAGCCTGCTTTTATGCAGCGCTTGAGGTGAGGGCGCAGCAGTGTTTCCCGGGGGGTTGAACAAGGGGAGGACTCACCGTCGTTCGGGGACAGGGAGCCAATTTCGACTCAGGATTGTTTGTTGGGGGCCTTGGCCAGAGGCAGCAACCACCGAGGTTGAGTGGAGGGACCAAGATGGACACGCAGGGAGGTGCGTTTTGTGTTGGAGGCGGGGAGGGTTGCCCAAGGGCAGCATCCATCCGAGTTCAGGGCGGGCACGCAGCTGTGGGCTCAGGCGCGTGTGTCGCGGGAGTCCAAGAAGGGCAGGCTCTAGACTGCTTCTTCCGTGCGCCGAGCCCGATGTGTTTCTCGGGGTCTTGAAGCACGCCAAGCCCCCGAGGCGGGTTCAGTGCCCGGAGTGAACTGCGGGATCAGGGCTTTGTCCCGGCGAGGGACCAAGGGCGGGACACAGCGAAGTGGGCGGGTAGGGAGCGAGCTGGAGGCTCCCGGTGGTGTCTTTGCCAGGTGCTTGAACGAAGGCAGGAGCCAGCCTGCTTCAGTGCAGGCATCGGGCGGTGGGCTCAGGAGTGTTTGTCAGGGTCTTGCCCACGGACAGGAAGGAGCCAGCCTGGTTCAGTGCAGGCCCGGGGCGGTGGGCTCAGGAGTGTTTGTCGTCGCCGGGCCGTGGGCGGGACCCAGCCTCCTTCAGGGCAGGCACAGAGATGGGGGCTCAGGAGTCTGTGCTGGGCGAATCAAACAAAGGCCAGACCTAGACCAGTTCAGGACAGGGACCGAGATGCAGCTTCAGGAGTATTTCCTGGGGGTAGGATCCCGGACAGGTTCAGCGCGGGGACCAAGATGCGGGCTCAGCAGTGTTCCCCGGGTGATTGAACGCGGGCACGGCCCATCCTGTCTCTGTGCAGGGACCGAGATGCGCCCTCAGGAGGGTTTCTCGAGGTCTGACCGTGGGCAGCACGCACACGGCTTCAGGGCAGAGAGCGAGAGGTGGCCTCAGGAGGACGTGTTGAGGTTGCTTCCAAGGGCAGGACCTCGACTGGTTCAGCGCAGCGCCCGAGGGGTAGGCACAGGCGCATTTGCCGGTGTCTTCAGCAAGTGCTTCCCGCAGCCGCGACCGGTGCAGGGAAGGAGATGTTGGCTCGGGGGCGTTGGACGGCGCCGTGCACCAGGGGAGGCGCCAGGCGAGGTGCGTGCCGTGGCCGCGAGGCAAGCTCAGGAGGGTCTGTCGGGGGACTGACGCCGAGCGGGACCTAGCCTCGTCCCGTGCAGGGACCGAGGGGTTGGCTCCGGAGTGCTTGTTAGGGTCCGGAAGACGCGCCGGGCACCGGCCAGTTGAGGGGAGCGACCGACGCCGGCTCAGGAGTGTTTGCCGGGGGTCGGTCCAAGGGCAGGACCTAGCCTGATTGAGGGCAGGGAACCCGATGTGGGCTCAGGAATGCTTCTCGGGGCTTGATCGTGGGAAGGACCCAGCCTGCTTCGGGGCAGGGCCTGAGACGCGCGCTCAGGATTATGTTCCCGGGACTCGACTATGCAAAGTCCCAGGAACGCCCGCGTGACTGCAGGGGCCGAGAGGTGGGGTCGGGAGACTGTGCTAGGGGCCCGCACAAGGGCAGGACCTCGACTGGTTACGTTCAGTGACCGAGACGGGGCTCAGGAGTTTACACGGGCGCCTCAGAAAGGGCGGGACCCAGCCTGCTTTTATGCAGCGCTTGAGGTGAGGGCGCAGCAGTGTTTCCCGGGGGGTTGAACAAGGGGAGGACTCACCGTCGTTCGGGGACAGGGAGCCAATTTCGACTCAGGATTGTTTGTTGGGGGCCTTGGCCAGAGGCAGAAACCACCGAGGTTGAGTGGAGGGACCAAGATGGACACGCAGGGAGGTGCGTTTTGTGTTGGAGGCGGGGAGGGTTGCCCAAGGGCAGCATCCATCCGAGTTCAGGGCGGGCACGCAGCTGTGGGCTCAGGCGCGTGTGTCGCGGGAGTCCAAGAAGGGCAAGCTCTAGACTGCTTCTTCAGTGCGCCGAGCCCGATGTGTTTCTCGGGGCCTTGAAGCACGCCAAGCCCCCGAGGCGGGTTCAGTGCCCGGAGTGAACTGCGGGATCAGGGCTTTGTCCCGGCGAGGGACCAAGGGCGGGACACAGCGAAGTGGGCGGGAAGGGAGCGAGCTGGAGGCTCCCGGTGGTGTCTTTGCCAGGTGCTTGAACGAAGGCAGGAGCCAGCCTGCTTCAGTGCAGGCATCGGGCGGTGGGCTCAGGAGTGTTTGTCAGGGTCTTGCCCACGGACAGGAAGGAGCCAGCCTGGTTCAGTGCAGGCCCGGGGCGGTGGGCTCAGGAGTGTTTGTCGTCGCCGGGCCGTGGGCGGGACCCAGCCTCCTTCAGGGCAGGCACAGAGATGGGGGCTCAGGAGTCTGTGCTGGGCGAATCAAACAAAGGCCAGACCTAGACCAGTTCAGGACAGGGACCGAGATGCAGCTTCAGGAGTATTTCCTGGGGGTAGGATCCCGGACAGGTTCAGCGCGGGGACCAAGATGCGGGCTCAGCAGTGTTCCCCGGGTGATTGAACGAGGGCACGGCCCATCCTGTCTCTGTGCAGGGACCGAGATGCGCCCTCAGGAGGGTTTCTCGAGGTCTGACCGTGGGCAGCACGCACACGGCTTCAGGGCAGAGAGCGAGAGGTGGCCTCAGGAGGTCGTGTTGAGGTTGCTCCCAAGGGCAGGACCTCGACTGGTTCAGCGCAGCGCCCGAGGGGTAGGCACAGGCGCATTTGCCGGTGTCTTCAGCAAGTGCTACCCGCAGCCGCGACCGGTGCAGGGAAGGAGATGTTGGCTCGGCGGCGTTGGACGGCGCCGTGCACCAGGGGAGGCCCCAGGCGAGGTGCGTGCCGTGGCCGCGAGGCAAGCTCAGGAGGGTCTGTCGGGGGACTGACGCCGAGCGGGACCTAGCCTCGTCCCGTGCAGGGACCGAGGGGTTGGCTCCGGAGTGCTTGTTAGGGTCCGGAAGACGCGCCGGGCACCGGCCAGTTGAGGGGAGCGACCGACGCCGGCTCAGGAGTGTTTGCCGGGGGTCGGTCCAAGGGCAGGACCTAGCCTGATTGAGGGCAGGGAACCCGATGTGGGCTCAGGAATGCTTCTCGGGGCTTGATCGTGGGAAGGACCCAGCCTGCTTCGGGGCAGGGCCTGAGACGCGCGCTCAGGATTATGTTCCCGGGACTCGACTATGCAAAGTCCCAGGAACGCCCGCGTGACCGCAGGGGCCGAGAGGTGGGGTCGGGAGACTGTGCTAGGGGCCCGCACAAGGGCAGGACCTCGACTGGTTACGTTCAGTGACCGAGACGGGGCTCAGGAGTTTACACGGGCGCCTCAGAAAGGGCGGGACCCAGCCTGCTTTTATGCAGCGCTTGAGGTGAGGGCACAGCAGTGTTTCCCGGGGGGTTGAACAAGGGGAGGACTCACCGTCGTTCGGGGACAGGGAGCCAATTTCGACTCAGGATTGTTTGTTGGGGGCCTTGGCCAGAGGCAGAAACCACCGAGGTTGAGTGGAGGGACCAAGATGGACACGCAGGGAGGTGCGTTTTGTGTTGGAGGCGGGGAGGGTTGCCCAAGGGCAGCATCCATCCGAGTTCAGGGCGGGCACGCAGCTGTGGGCTCAGGCGCGTGTGTCGCGGGAGTCCAAGAAGGGCAAGCTCTAGACTGCTTCTTCCGTGTGCCGAGCCCGATGTGTTTCTCGGGGTCTTGAAGCACGCCAAGCCCCCGAGGCGGGTTCAGTGCCCGGAGTGAACTGCGGGATCAGGGCTTTGTCCCGGCGAGGGACCAAGGGCGGGACACAGCGAAGTGGGCGGGAAGGGAGCGAGCTGGAGGCTCCCGGTGGTGTCTTTGCCAGGTGCTTGAACGAAGGCAGGAGCCAGCCTGCTTCAGTGCAGGCATCGGGCGGTGGGCTCAGGAGTGTTTGTCAGGGTCTTGCCCACGGACAGGAAGGAGCCAGCCTGGTTCAGTGCAGGCCCGGGGCGGTGGGCTCAGGAGTGTTTGTCGTCGCCGGGCCGTGGGCGGGACCCAGCCTCCTTCAGGGCAGGCACAGAGATGGGGGCTCAGGAGTCTGTGCTGGGCGAATCAAACAAAGGCCAGACCTAGACCAGTTCAGGACAGGGACCGAGATGCAGCTTCAGGAGTATTTCCTGGGGGTAGGATCCCGGACAGGTTCAGCGCGGGGACCAAGATGCGGGCTCAGCAGTGTTCCCCGGGTGATTGAACGAGGGCACGGCCCATCCTGTCTCTGTGCAGGGACCGAGATGCGCCCTCAGGAGGGTTTCTCGAGGTCTGACCGTGGGCAGCACGCACACGGCTTCAGGGCAGAGAGCGAGAGGTGGCCTCAGGAGGTCGTGTTGAGGTTGCTCCCAAGGGCAGGACCTCGACTGGTTCAGCGCAGCGCCCGAGGGGTAGGCACAGGCGCATTTGCCGGTGTCTTCAGCAAGTGCTACCCGCAGCCGCGACCGGTGCAGGGAAGGAGATGTTGGCTCGGCGGCGTTGGACGGCGCCGTGCACCAGGGGAGGCCCCAGGCGAGGTGCGTGCCGTGGCCGCGAGGCAAGCTCAGGAGGGTCTGTCGGGGGACTGACGCCGAGCGGGACCTAGCCTCGTCCCGTGCAGGGACCGAGGGGTTGGCTCCGGAGTGCTTGTTAGGGTCCGGAAGACGCGCCGGGCACCGGCCAGTTGAGGGGAGCGACCGACGCCGGCTCAGGAGTGTTTGCCGGGGGTCGGTCCAAGGGCAGGACCTAGCCTGATTGAGGGCAGGGAACCCGATGTGGGCTCAGGAATGCTTCTCGGGGCTTGATCGTGGGAAGGACCCAGCCTGCTTCGGGGCAGGGCCTGAGACGCGCGCTCAGGATTATGTTCCCGGGACTCGACTATGCAAAGTCCCAGGAACGCCCGCGTGACTGCAGGGGCCGAGAGGTGGGGTCGGGAGACTGTGCTAGGGGCCCGCACAAGGGCAGGACCTCGACTGGTTACGTTCAGTGACCGAGACGGGGCTCAGGAGTTTACACGGGCGCCTCAGAAAGGGCGGGACCCAGCCTGCTTTTATGCAGCGCTTGAGGTGAGGGCGCAGCAGTGTTTCCCGGGGGGTTGAACAAGGGGAGGACTCACCGTCGTTCGGGGACAGGGAGCCAATTTCGACTCAGGATTGTTTGTTGGGGGCCTTGGCCAGAGGCAGCAACCACCGAGGTTGAGTGGAGGGACCAAGATGGACACGCAGGGAGGTGCGTTTTGTGTTGGAGGCGGGGAGGGTTGCCCAAGGGCAGCATCCATCCGAGTTCAGGGCGGGCACGCAGCTGTGGGCTCAGGCGCGTGTGTCGCGGGAGTCCAAGAAGGGCAAGCTCTAGACTGCTTCTTCCGTGCGCCGAGCCCGATGTGTTTCTCGGGGTCTTGAAGCACGCCAAGCCCCCGAGGCGGGTTCAGTGCCCGGAGTGAACTGCGGGATCAGGGCTTTGTCCCGGCGAGGGACCAAGGGCGGGACACAGCGAAGTGGGCGGGTAGGGAGCGAGCTGGAGGCTCCCGGTGGTGTCTTTGCCAGGTGCTTGAACGAAGGCAGGAGCCAGCCTGCTTCAGTGCAGGCATCGGGCGGTGGGCTCAGGAGTGTTTGTCAGGGTCTTGCCCACGGACAGGAAGGAGCCAGCCTGGTTCAGTGCAGGCCCGGGGCGGTGGGCTCAGGAGTGTTTGTCGTCGCCGGGCCGTGGGCGGGACCCAGCCTCCTTCAGGGCAGGCACAGAGATGGGGGCTCAGGAGTCTGTGCTGGGCGAATCAAACAAAGGCCAGACCTAGACCAGTTCAGGACAGGGACCGAGATGCAGCTTCAGGAGTATTTCCTGGGGGTAGGATCCCGGACAGGTTCAGCGCGGGGACCAAGATGCGGGCTCAGCAGTGTTCCCCGGGTGATTGAACGCGGGCACGGCCCATCCTGTCTCTGTGCAGGGACCGAGATGCGCCCTCAGGAGGGTTTCTCGAGGTCTGACCGTGGGCAGCACGCACACGGCTTCAGGGCAGAGAGCGAGAGGTGGCCTCAGGAGGACGTGTTGAGGTTGCTTCCAAGGGCAGGACCTCGACTGGTTCAGCGCAGCGCCCGAGGGGTAGGCACAGGCGCATTTGCCGGTGTCTTCAGCAAGTGCTTCCCGCAGCCGCGACCGGTGCAGGGAAGGAGATGTTGGCTCGGGGGCGTTGGACGGCGCCGTTCACCAGGGGAGGCGCCAGGCGAGGTGCGTGCCGTGGCCGCGAGGCAAGCTCAGGAGGGTCTGTCGGGGGACTGACGCCGAGCGGGACCTAGCCTCGTCCCGTGCAGGGACCGAGGGGTTGGCTCCGGAGTGCTTGTTAGGGTCCGGAAGACGCGCCGGGCACCGGCCAGTTGAGGGGAGCGACCGACGCCGGCTCAGGAGTGTTTGCCGGGGGTCGGTCCAAGGGCAGGACCTAGCCTGATTGAGGGCAGGGCACCCGATGTGGGCTCAGGAATGCTTCTCGGGGCTTGATCGTGGGAAGGACCCAGCCTGCTTCGGGGCAGGGCCTGAGACGCGCGCTCAGGATTATGTTCCCTGGACTCGACTATGCAAAGTCCCAGGAACGCCCGCGTGACCGCAGGGGCCGAGAGGTGGGGTCGGGAGACTGTGCTAGGGGCCCGCACTAGGGCAGGACCTCGACTGGTTACGTTCAGTGACCGAGACGGGGCTCAGGAGTTTACACGGGCGCCTCAGAAAGGGCGGGACCCAGCCTGCTTTTATGCAGCGCTTGAGGTGAGGGCGCAGCAGTGTTTCCCGGGGGGTTGAACAAGGGGAGGACTCGCCGTCGTTCGGGGACAGGGAGCCAATTTCGACTCAGGGTTGTTTGTTGGGGGCCTTGGCCAGAGGCAGAAACCACCGAGGTTGAGTGGAGGGACCAAGATGGACACGCAGGGAGGTGCGTTTTGTGTTGGAGGCGGGGAGGGTTGCCCAAGGGCAGCATCCATCCGAGTTCAGGGCGGGCACGCAGCTGTGGGCTCAGGCGCGTGTGTCGCGGGAGTCCAAGAAGGGCAAGCTCTAGACTGCTTCTTCCGTGTGCCGAGCCCGATGTGTTTCTCGGGGTCTTGAAGCACGCCAAGCCCCCGAGGCGGGTTCAGTGCCCGGAGTGAACTGCGGGATCAGGGCTTTGTCCCGGCGAGGGACCAAGGGCGGGACACAGCGAAGTGGGCGGGAAGGGAGCGAGCTGGAGGCTCCCGGTGGTGTCTTTGCCAGGTGCTTGAACGAAGGCAGGAGCCAGCCTGCTTCAGTGCAGGCATCGGGCGGTGGGCTCAGGAGTGTTTGTCAGGGTCTTGCCCACGGACAGGAAGGAGCCAGCCTGGTTCAGTGCAGGCCCGGGGCGGTGGGCTCAGGAGTGTTTGTCGTCGCCGGGCCGTGGGCGGGACCCAGCCTCCTTCAGGGCAGGCACAGAGATGGGGGCTCAGGAGTCTGTGCTGGGCGAATCAAACAAAGGCCAGACCTAGACCAGTTCAGGACAGGGACCGAGATGCAGCTTCAGGAGTATTTCCTGGGGGTAGGATCCCGGACAGGTTCAGCGCGGGGACCAAGATGCGGGCTCAGCAGTGTTCCCCGGGTGATTGAACGAGGGCACGGCCCATCCTGTCTCTGTGCAGGGACCGAGATGCGCCCTCAGGAGGGTTTCTCGAGGTCTGACCGTGGGCAGCACGCACACGGCTTCAGGGCAGAGAGCGAGAGGTGGCCTCAGGAGGTCGTGTTGAGGTTGCTCCCAAGGGCAGGACCTCGACTGGTTCAGCGCAGCGCCCGAGGGGTAGGCACAGGCGCATTTGCCGGTGTCTTCAGCAAGTGCTACCCGCAGCCGCGACCGGTGCAGGGAAGGAGATGTTGGCTCGGCGGCGTTGGACGGCGCCGTGCACCAGGGGAGGCCCCAGGCGAGGTGCGTGCCGTGGCCGCGAGGCAAGCTCAGGAGGGTCTGTCGGGGGACTGACGCCGAGCGGGACCTAGCCTCGTCCCGTGCAGGGACCGAGGGGTTGGCTCCGGAGTGCTTGTTAGGGTCCGGAAGACGCGCCGGGCACCGGCCAGTTGAGGGGAGCGACCGACGCCGGCTCAGGAGTGTTTGCCGGGGGTCGGTCCAAGGGCAGGACCTAGCCTGATTGAGGGCAGGGAACCCGATGTGGGCTCAGGAATGCTTCTCGGGGCTTGATCGTGGGAAGGACCCAGCCTGCTTCGGGGCAGGGCCTGAGACGCGCGCTCAGGATTATGTTCCCGGGACTCGACTATGCAAAGTCCCAGGAACGCCCGCGTGACTGCAGGGGCCGAGAGGTGGGGTCGGGAGACTGTGCTAGGGGCCCGCACAAGGGCAGGACCTCGACTGGTTACGTTCAGTGACCGAGACGGGGCTCAGGAGTTTACACGGGCGCCTCAGAAAGGGCGGGACCCAGCCTGCTTTTATGCAGCGCTTGAGGTGAGGGCGCAGCAGTGTTTCCCGGGGGGTTGAACAAGGGGAGGACTCACCGTCGTTCGGGGACAGGGAGCCAATTTCGACTCAGGATTGTTTGTTGGGGGCCTTGGCCAGAGGCAGAAACCACCGAGGTTGAGTGGAGGGACCAAGATGGACACGCAGGGAGGTGCGTTTTGTGTTGGAGGCGGGGAGGGTTGCCCAAGGGCAGCATCCATCCGAGTTCAGGGCGGGCACGCAGCTGTGGGCTCAGGCGCGTGTGTCGCGGGAGTCCAAGAAGGGCAAGCTCTAGACTGCTTCTTCAGTGCGCCGAGCCCGATGTGTTTCTCGGGGCCTTGAAGCACGCCAAGCCCCCGAGGCGGGTTCAGTGCCCGGAGTGAACTGCGGGATCAGGGCTTTGTCCCGGCGAGGGACCAAGGGCGGGACACAGCGAAGTGGGCGGGAAGGGAGCGAGCTGGAGGCTCCCGGTGGTGTCTTTGCCAGGTGCTTGAACGAAGGCAGGAGCCAGCCTGCTTCAGTGCAGGCATCGGGCGGTGGGCTCAGGAGTGTTTGTCAGGGTCTTGCCCACGGACAGGAAGGAGCCAGCCTGGTTCAGTGCAGGCCCGGGGCGGTGGGCTCAGGAGTGTTTGTCGTCGCCGGGCCGTGGGCGGGACCCAGCCTCCTTCAGGGCAGGCACAGAGATGGGGGCTCAGGAGTCTGTGCTGGGCGAATCAAACAAAGGCCAGACCTAGACCAGTTCAGGACAGGGACCGAGATGCAGCTTCAGGAGTATTTCCTGGGGGTAGGATCCCGGACAGGTTCAGCGCGGGGACCAAGATGCGGGCTCAGCAGTGTTCCCCGGGTGATTGAACGAGGGCACGGCCCATCCTGTCTCTGTGCAGGGACCGAGATGCGCCCTCAGGAGGGTTTCTCGAGGTCTGACCGTGGGCAGCACGCACACGGCTTCAGGGCAGAGAGCGAGAGGTGGCCTCAGGAGGTCGTGTTGAGGTTGCTCCCAAGGGCAGGACCTCGACTGGTTCAGCGCAGCGCCCGAGGGGTAGGCACAGGCGCATTTGCCGGTGTCTTCAGCAAGTGCTACCCGCAGCCGCGACCGGTGCAGGGAAGGAGATGTTGGCTCGGCGGCGTTGGACGGCGCCGTGCACCAGGGGAGGCCCCAGGCGAGGTGCGTGCCGTGGCCGCGAGGCAAGCTCAGGAGGGTCTGTCGGGGGACTGACGCCGAGCGGGACCTAGCCTCGTCCCGTGCAGGGACCGAGGGGTTGGCTCCGGAGTGCTTGTTAGGGTCCGGAAGACGCGCCGGGCACCGGCCAGTTGAGGGGAGCGACCGACGCCGGCTCAGGAGTGTTTGCCGGGGGTCGGTCCAAGGGCAGGACCTAGCCTGATTGAGGGCAGGGAACCCGATGTGGGCTCAGGAATGCTTCTCGGGGCTTGATCGTGGGAAGGACCCAGCCTGCTTCGGGGCAGGGCCTGAGACGCGCGCTCAGGATTATGTTCCCGGGACTCGACTATGCAAAGTCCCAGGAACGCCCGCGTGACTGCAGGGGCCGAGAGGTGGGGTCGGGAGACTGTGCTAGGGGCCCGCACTAGGGCAGGACCTCGACTGGTTACGTTCAGTGACCGAGACGGGGCTCAGGAGTTTACACGGGCGCCTCAGAAAGGGCGGGACCCAGCCTGCTTTTATGCAGCGCTTGAGGTGAGGGCGCAGCAGTGTTTCCCGGGGGGTTGAACAAGGGGAGGACTCACCGTCGTTCGGGGACAGGGAGCCAATTTCGACTCAGGATTGTTTGTTGGGGGCCTTGGCCAGAGGCAGAAACCACCGAGGTTGAGTGGAGGGACCAAGATGGACACGCAGGGAGGTGCGTTTTGTGTTGGAGGCGGGGAGGGTTGCCCAAGGGCAGCATCCATCCGAGTTCAGGGCGGGCACGCAGCTGTGGGCTCAGGCGCGTGTGTCGCGGGAGTCCAAGAAGGGCAAGCTCTAGACTGCTTCTTCCGTGCGCCGAGCCCGATGTGTTTCTCGGGGCCTTGAAGCACGCCAAGCCCCCGAGGCGGGTTCAGTGCCCGGAGTGAACTGCGGGATCAGGGCTTTGTCCCGGCGAGGGACCAAGGGCGGGACACAGCGAAGTGGGCGGGAAGGGAGCGAGCTGGAGGCTCCCGGTGGTGTCTTTGCCAGGTGCTTGAACGAAGGCAGGAGCCAGCCTGCTTCAGTGCAGGCATCGGGCGGTGGGCTCAGGAGTGTTTGTCAGGGTCTTGCCCACGGACAGGAAGGAGCCAGCCTGGTTCAGTGCAGGCCCGGGGCGGTGGGCTCAGGAGTGTTTGTCGTCGCCGGGCCGTGGGCGGGACCCAGCCTCCTTCAGGGCAGGCACAGAGATGGGGGCTCAGGAGTCTGTGCTGGGCGAATCAAACAAAGGCCAGACCTAGACCAGTTCAGGACAGGGACCGAGATGCAGCTTCAGGAGTATTTCCTGGGGGTAGGATCCCGGACAGGTTCAGCGCGGGGACCAAGATGCGGGCTCAGCAGTGTTCCCCGGGTGATTGAACGAGGGCACGGCCCATCCTGTCTCTGTGCAGGGACCGAGATGCGCCCTCAGGAGGGTTTCTCGAGGTCTGACCGTGGGCAGCACGCACACGGCTTCAGGGCAGAGAGCGAGAGGTGGCCTCAGGAGGTCGTGTTGAGGTTGCTCCCAAGGGCAGGACCTCGACTGGTTCAGCGCAGCGCCCGAGGGGTAGGCACAGGCGCATTTGCCGGTGTCTTCAGCAAGTGCTACCCGCAGCCGCGACCGGTGCAGGGAAGGAGATGTTGGCTCGGCGGCGTTGGACGGCGCCGTGCACCAGGGGAGGCCCCAGGCGAGGTGCGTGCCGTGGCCGCGAGGCAAGCTCAGGAGGGTCTGTCGGGGGACTGACGCCGAGCGGGACCTAGCCTCGTCCCGTGCAGGGACCGAGGGGTTGGCTCCGGAGTGCTTGTTAGGGTCCGGAAGACGCGCCGGGCACCGGCCAGTTGAGGGGAGCGACCGACGCCGGCTCAGGAGTGTTTGCCGGGGGTCGGTCCAAGGGCAGGACCTAGCCTGATTGAGGGCAGGGAACCCGATGTGGGCTCAGGAATGCTTCTCGGGGCTTGATCGTGGGAAGGACCCAGCCTGCTTCGGGGCAGGGCCTGAGACGCGCGCTCAGGATTATGTTCCCGGGACTCGACTATGCAAAGTCCCAGGAACGCCCGCGTGACTGCAGGGGCCGAGAGGTGGGGTCGGGAGACTGTGCTAGGGGCCCGCACAAGGGCAGGACCTCGACTGGTTACGTTCAGTGACCGAGACGGGGCTCAGGAGTTTACACGGGCGCCTCAGAAAGGGCGGGACCCAGCCTGCTTTTATGCAGCGCTTGAGGTGAGGGCGCAGCAGTGTTTCCCGGGGGGTTGAACAAGGGGAGGACTCACCGTCGTTCGGGGACAGGGAGCCAATTTCGACTCAGGATTGTTTGTTGGGGGCCTTGGCCAGAGGCAGAAACCACCGAGGTTGAGTGGAGGGACCAAGATGGACACGCAGGGAGGTGCGTTTTGTGTTGGAGGCGGGGAGGGTTGCCCAAGGGCAGCATCCATCCGAGTTCAGGGCGGGCACGCAGCTGTGGGCTCAGGCGCGTGTGTCGCGGGAGTCCAAGAAGGGCAAGCTCTAGACTGCTTCTTCAGTGCGCCGAGCCCGATGTGTTTCTCGGGGCCTTGAAGCACGCCAAGCCCCCGAGGCGGGTTCAGTGCCCGGAGTGAACTGCGGGATCAGGGCTTTGTCCCGGCGAGGGACCAAGGGCGGGACACAGCGAAGTGGGCGGGAAGGGAGCGAGCTGGAGGCTCCCGGTGGTGTCTTTGCCAGGTGCTTGAACGAAGGCAGGAGCCAGCCTGCTTCAGTGCAGGCATCGGGCGGTGGGCTCAGGAGTGTTTGTCAGGGTCTTGCCCACGGACAGGAAGGAGCCAGCCTGGTTCAGTGCAGGCCCGGGGCGGTGGGCTCAGGAGTGTTTGTCGTCGCCGGGCCGTGGGCGGGACCCAGCCTCCTTCAGGGCAGGCACAGAGATGGGGGCTCAGGAGTCTGTGCTGGGCGAATCAAACAAAGGCCAGACCTAGACCAGTTCAGGACAGGGACCGAGATGCAGCTTCAGGAGTATTTCCTGGGGGTAGGATCCCGGACAGGTTCAGCGCGGGGACCAAGATGCGGGCTCAGCAGTGTTCCCCGGGTGATTGAACGAGGGCACGGCCCATCCTGTCTCTGTGCAGGGACCGAGATGCGCCCTCAGGAGGGTTTCTCGAGGTCTGACCGTGGGCAGCACGCACACGGCTTCAGGGCAGAGAGCGAGAGGTGGCCTCAGGAGGTCGTGTTGAGGTTGCTCCCAAGGGCAGGACCTCGACTGGTTCAGCGCAGCGCCCGAGGGGTAGGCACAGGCGCATTTGCCGGTGTCTTCAGCAAGTGCTACCCGCAGCCGCGACCGGTGCAGGGAAGGAGATGTTGGCTCGGCGGCGTTGGACGGCGCCGTGCACCAGGGGAGGCCCCAGGCGAGGTGCGTGCCGTGGCCGCGAGGCAAGCTCAGGAGGGTCTGTCGGGGGACTGACGCCGAGCGGGACCTAGCCTCGTCCCGTGCAGGGACCGAGGGGTTGGCTCCGGAGTGCTTGTTAGGGTCCGGAAGACGCGCCGGGCACCGGCCAGTTGAGGGGAGCGACCGACGCCGGCTCAGGAGTGTTTGCCGGGGGTCGGTCCAAGGGCAGGACCTAGCCTGATTGAGGGTAGGGAACCCGATGTGGGCTCAGGAATGCTTCTCGGGGCTTGATCGTGGGAAGGACCCAGCCTGCTTCGGGGCAGGGCCTGAGACGCGCGCTCAGGATTATGTTCCCGGGACTCGACTATGCAAAGTCCCAGGAACGCCCGCGTGACTGCAGGGGCCGAGAGGTGGGGTCGGGAGACTGTGCTAGGGGCCCGCACTAGGGCAGGACCTCGACTGGTTACGTTCAGTGACCGAGACGGGGCTCAGGAGTTTACACGGGCGCCTCAGAAAGGGCGGGACCCAGCCTGCTTTTATGCAGCGCTTGAGGTGAGGGCGCAGCAGTGTTTCCCGGGGGGTTGAACAAGGGGAGGACTCACCGTCGTTCGGGGACAGGGAGCCAATTTCGACTCAGGATTGTTTGTTGGGGGCCTTGGCCAGAGGCAGAAACCACCGAGGTTGAGTGGAGGGACCAAGATGGACACGCAGGGAGGTGCGTTTTGTGTTGGAGGCGGGGAGGGTTGCCCAAGGGCAGCATCCATCCGAGTTCAGGGCGGGCACGCAGCTGTGGGCTCAGGCGCGTGTGTCGCGGGAGTCCAAGAAGGGCAAGCTCTAGACTGCTTCTTCCGTGCGCCGAGCCCGATGTGTTTCTCGGGGCCTTGAAGCACGCCAAGCCCCCGAGGCGGGTTCAGTGCCCGGAGTGAACTGCGGGATCAGGGCTTTGTCCCGGCGAGGGACCAAGGGCGGGACACAGCGAAGTGGGCGGGAAGGGAGCGAGCTGGAGGCTCCCGGTGGTGTCTTTGCCAGGTGCTTGAACGAAGGCAGGAGCCAGCCTGCTTCAGTGCAGGCATCGGGCGGTGGGCTCAGGAGTGTTTGTCAGGGTCTTGCCCACGGACAGGAAGGAGCCAGCCTGGTTCAGTGCAGGCCCGGGGCGGTGGGCTCAGGAGTGTTTGTCGTCGCCGGGCCGTGGGCGGGACCCAGCCTCCTTCAGGGCAGGCACAGAGATGGGGGCTCAGGAGTCTGTGCTGGGCGAATCAAACAAAGGCCAGACCTAGACCAGTTCAGGACAGGGACCGAGATGCAGCTTCAGGAGTATTTCCTGGGGGTAGGATCCCGGACAGGTTCAGCGCGGGGACCAAGATGCGGGCTCAGCAGTGTTCCCCGGGTGATTGAACGAGGGCACGGCCCATCCTGTCTCTGTGCAGGGACCGAGATGCGCCCTCAGGAGGGTTTCTCGAGGTCTGACCGTGGGCAGCACGCACACGGCTTCAGGGCAGAGAGCGAGAGGTGGCCTCAGGAGGTCGTGTTGAGGTTGCTCCCAAGGGCAGGACCTCGACTGGTTCAGCGCAGCGCCCGAGGGGTAGGCACAGGCGCATTTGCCGGTGTCTTCAGCAAGTGCTACCCGCAGCCGCGACCGGTGCAGGGAAGGAGATGTTGGCTCGGCGGCGTTGGACGGCGCCGTGCACCAGGGGAGGCCCCAGGCGAGGTGCGTGCCGTGGCCGCGAGGCAAGCTCAGGAGGGTCTGTCGGGGGACTGACGCCGAGCGGGACCTAGCCTCGTCCCGTGCAGGGACCGAGGGGTTGGCTCCGGAGTGCTTGTTAGGGTCCGGAAGACGCGCCGGGCACCGGCCAGTTGAGGGGAGCGACCGACGCCGGCTCAGGAGTGTTTGCCGGGGGTCGGTCCAAGGGCAGGACCTAGCCTGATTGAGGGCAGGGAACCCGATGTGGGCTCAGGAATGCTTCTCGGGGCTTGATCGTGGGAAGGACCCAGCCTGCTTCGGGGCAGGGCCTGAGACGCGCGCTCAGGATTATGTTCCCGGGACTCGACTATGCAAAGTCCCAGGAACGCCCGCGTGACTGCAGGGGCCGAGAGGTGGGGTCGGGAGACTGTGCTAGGGGCCCGCACTAGGGCAGGACCTCGACTGGTTACGTTCAGTGACCGAGACGGGGCTCAGGAGTTTACACGGGCGCCTCAGAAAGGGCGGGACCCAGCCTGCTTTTATGCAGCGCTTGAGGTGAGGGCGCAGCAGTGTTTCCCGGGGGGTTGAACAAGGGGAGGACTCACCGTCGTTCGGGGACAGGGAGCCAATTTCGACTCAGGATTGTTTGTTGGGGGCCTTGGCCAGAGGCAGAAACCACCGAGGTTGAGTGGAGGGACCAAGATGGACACGCAGGGAGGTGCGTTTTGTGTTGGAGGCGGGGAGGGTTGCCCAAGGGCAGCATCCATCCGAGTTCAGGGCGGGCACGCAGCTGTGGGCTCAGGCGCGTGTGTCGCGGGAGTCCAAGAAGGGCAAGCTCTAGACTGCTTCTTCCGTGCGCCGAGCCCGATGTGTTTCTCGGGGTCTTGAAGCACGCCAAGCCCCCGAGGCGGGTTCAGTGCCCGGAGTGAACTGCGGGATCAGGGCTTTGTCCCGGCGAGGGACCAAGGGCGGGACACAGCGAAGTGGGCGGGAAGGGAGCGAGCTGGAGGCTCCCGGTGGTGTCTTTGCCAGGTGCTTGAACGAAGGCAGGAGCCAGCCTGCTTCAGTGCAGGCATCGGGCGGTGGGCTCAGGAGTGTTTGTCAGGGTCTTGCCCACGGACAGGAAGGAGCCAGCCTGGTTCAGTGCAGGCCCGGGGCGGTGGGCTCAGGAGTGTTTGTCGTCGCCGGGCCGTGGGCGGGACCCAGCCTCCTTCAGGGCAGGCACAGAGATGGGGGCTCAGGAGTCTGTGCTGGGCGAATCAAACAAAGGCCAGACCTAGACCAGTTCAGGACAGGGACCGAGATGCAGCTTCAGGAGTATTTCCTGGGGGTAGGATCCCGGACAGGTTCAGCGCGGGGACCAAGATGCGGGCTCAGCAGTGTTCCCCGGGTGATTGAACGAGGGCACGGCCCATCCTGTCTCTGTGCAGGGACCGAGATGCGCCCTCAGGAGGGTTTCTCGAGGTCTGACCGTGGGCAGCACGCACACGGCTTCAGGGCAGAGAGCGAGAGGTGGCCTCAGGAGGTCGTGTTGAGGTTGCTCCCAAGGGCAGGACCTCGACTGGTTCAGCGCAGCGCCCGAGGGGTAGGCACAGGCGCATTTGCCGGTGTCTTCAGCAAGTGCTACCCGCAGCCGCGACCGGTGCAGGGAAGGAGATGTTGGCTCGGCGGCGTTGGACGGCGCCGTGCACCAGGGGAGGCCCCAGGCGAGGTGCGTGCCGTGGCCGCGAGGCAAGCTCAGGAGGGTCTGTCGGGGGACTGACGCCGAGCGGGACCTAGCCTCGTCCCGTGCAGGGACCGAGGGGTTGGCTCCGGAGTGCTTGTTAGGGTCCGGAAGACGCGCCGGGCACCGGCCAGTTGAGGGGAGCGACCGACGCCGGCTCAGGAGTGTTTGCCGGGGGTCGGTCCAAGGGCAGGACCTAGCCTGATTGAGGGCAGGGCACCCGATGTGGGCTCAGGAATGCTTCTCGGGGCTTGATCGTGGGAAGGACCCAGCCTGCTTCGGGGCAGGGCCTGAGACGCGCGCTCAGGATTATGTTCCCTGGACTCGACTATGCAAAGTCCCAGGAACGCCCGCGTGACTGCAGGGGCCGAGAGGTGGGGTCGGGAGACTGTGCTAGGGGCCCGCACTAGGGCAGGACCTCGACTGGTTACGTTCAGTGACCGAGACGGGGCTCAGGAGTTTACACGGGCGCCTCAGAAAGGGCGGGACCCAGCCTGCTTTTATGCAGCGCTTGAGGTGAGGGCGCAGCAGTGTTTCCCGGGGGGTTGAACAAGGGGAGGACTCACCGTCGTTCGGGGACAGGGAGCCAATTTCGACTCAGGATTGTTTGTTGGGGGCCTTGGCCAGAGGCAGAAACCACCGAGGTTGAGTGGAGGGACCAAGATGGACACGCAGGGAGGTGCGTTTTGTGTTGGAGGCGGGGAGGGTTGCCCAAGGGCAGCATCCATCCGAGTTCAGGGCGGGCACGCAGCTGTGGGCTCAGGCGCGTGTGTCGCGGGAGTCCAAGAAGGGCAAGCTCTAGACTGCTTCTTCCGTGCGCCGAGCCCGATGTGTTTCTCGGGGCCTTGAAGCACGCCAAGCCCCCGAGGCGGGTTCAGTGCCCGGAGTGAACTGCGGGATCAGGGCTTTGTCCCGGCGAGGGACCAAGGGCGGGACACAGCGAAGTGGGCGGGAAGGGAGCGAGCTGGAGGCTCCCGGTGGTGTCTTTGCCAGGTGCTTGAACGAAGGCAGGAGCCAGCCTGCTTCAGTGCAGGCATCGGGCGGTGGGCTCAGGAGTGTTTGTCAGGGTCTTGCCCACGGACAGGAAGGAGCCAGCCTGGTTCAGTGCAGGCCCGGGGCGGTGGGCTCAGGAGTGTTTGTCGTCGCCGGGCCGTGGGCGGGACCCAGCCTCCTTCAGGGCAGGCACAGAGATGGGGGCTCAGGAGTCTGTGCTGGGCGAATCAAACAAAGGCCAGACCTAGACCAGTTCAGGACAGGGACCGAGATGCAGCTTCAGGAGTATTTCCTGGGGGTAGGATCCCGGACAGGTTCAGCGCGGGGACCAAGATGCGGGCTCAGCAGTGTTCCCCGGGTGATTGAACGAGGGCACGGCCCATCCTGTCTCTGTGCAGGGACCGAGATGCGCCCTCAGGAGGGTTTCTCGAGGTCTGACCGTGGGCAGCACGCACACGGCTTCAGGGCAGAGAGCGAGAGGTGGCCTCAGGAGGTCGTGTTGAGGTTGCTCCCAAGGGCAGGACCTCGACTGGTTCAGCGCAGCGCCCGAGGGGTAGGCACAGGCGCATTTGCCGGTGTCTTCAGCAAGTGCTTCCCGCAGCCGCGACCGGTGCAGGGAAGGAGGTGTTGGCTCGGCGGCGTTGGACGGCGCCGTGCACCAGGGGAGGCCCCAGGCGAGGTGCGTGCCGTGGCCGCGAGGCAAGCTCAGGAGGGTCTGTCGGGGGACTGACGCCGAGCGGGACCTAGCCTCGTCCCGTGCAGGGACCGAGGGGTTGGCTCCGGAGTGCTTGTTAGGGCCCGGAAGACGCGCCGGGCACCGGCCAGTTGAGGGGAGCGACCGACGCCGGCGCAGGAGTGTTTGCCGGGGGTCGGTCCAAGGGCAGGACCTAGCCTGATTGAGGGCAGGGAACCCGATGTGGGCTCAGGAATGCTTCTCGGGGCTTGATCGTGGGAAGGACCCAGCCTGCTTCGGGGCAGGGCCTGAGACGCGCGCTCAGGATTATGTTCCCGGGACTCGACTATGCAAAGTCCCAGGAACGCCCGCGTGACCGCAGGGGCCGAGAGGTGGGGTCGGGAGACTGTGCTAGGGGCCCGCACAAGGGCAGGACCTCGACTGGTTACATTCAGTGACCGAGACGGGGCTCAGGAGTTTACACGGGCGCCTCAGAAAGGGCGGGACCCAGCCTGCTTTTATGCAGCGCTTGAGGTGAGGGCGCAGCAGTGTTTCCCGAGGGTTTGAACAAGGGGAGGACTCACCGTCGTTCGGGGACAGGGAGCCAATTTCGACTCAGGATTGTTTGTTGGGGGCCTTGGCCAGAGGCAGCAACCACCGAGGTTGAGTGGAGGGACCAAGATGGACGCGCAGGGAGGAGCGTTTTGTGTTGGAGGGGGGGAGGGTTGCCCAAGGGCAGCATCCATCCGAGTTCAGGGCGGGCACGCAGCTGTGGGCTCAGGCGCGTGTGTCGCGGGAGTCCAAGAAGGGCAGGCTCTAGACTGCTTCTTCCGTGCGCCGAGCCCGATGTGTTTCTCGGGGTCTTGAAGCACGCCAAGCCCCCGAGGCGGGTTCAGTGCCGGGAGTGAACTGCGGGATCAGGGCTTTGTCCCGGCGAGGGACCAAGGGCGGGACACAGCGAAGTGGGCGGGTAGGGAGCGAGCTGGAGGCTCCCGGTGGTGTCTTTGCCAGGTGCTTGAACGAAGGCAGGAGCCAGCCTGCTTCAGTGCAGGCATCGGGCGGTGGGCTCAGGAGTGTTTGTCAGGGTCTTGCCCACGGACAGGAAGGAGCCAGCCTGGTTCAGTGCAGGCCCGGGGCGGTGGGCTCAGGAGTGTTTGTCGTCGCCGGGCCGTGGGCGGGACCCAGCCTCCTTCAGGGCAGGCACAGAGATGGGGGCTCAGGAGTCTGTGCTGGGCGAATCAAACAAAGGCCAGACCTAGACCAGTTCAGGACAGGGACCGAGATGCAGCTTCAGGAGTATTTCCTGGGGGTAGGATCCCGGACAGGTTCAGCGCGGGGACCAAGATGCGGGCTCAGCAGTGTTCCCCGGGTGATTGAACGAGGGCACGGCCCATCCTGTCTCTGTGCAGGGACCGAGATGCGCCCTCAGGAGGGTTTCTCGAGGTCTGACCGTGGGCAGCACGCACACGGCTTCAGGGCAGAGAGCGAGAGGTGGCCTCAGGAGGACGTGTTGAGGTTGCTCCCAAGGGCAGGACCTCGACTGGTTCAGCGCAGCGCCCGAGGGGTAGGCACAGGCGCATTTGCCGGTGTCTTCAGCAAGTGCTTCCCGCAGCCGCGACCGGTGCAGGGAAGGAGGTGTTGGCTCGGCGGCGTTGGACGGCGCCGTGCACCAGGGGAGGCCCCAGGCGAGGTGCGTGCCGTGGCCGCGAGGCAAGCTCAGGAGGGTCTGTCGGGGGACTGACGCCGAGCGGGACCTAGCCTCGTCCCGTGCAGGGACCGAGGGGTTGGCTCCGGAGTGTTTGTTAGGGCCCGGAAGACGCGCCGGGCACCGGCCAGTTGAGGGGAGCGACCGACGCTGGCTCAGGAGTGTTTGCCGGGGGTCGGTCCAAGGGCAGGACCTAGCCTGATTGAGGGCAGGGAACCCGATGTGGGCTCAGGAATGCTTCTCGGGGCTTGATCGTGGGAAGGACCCAGCCTGCTTCGGGGCAGGGCCTGAGACGCGCGCTCAGGATTATGTTCCCGGGACTCGACTATGCAAAGTCCCAGGAACGCCCGCGTGACCGCAGGGGCCGAGAGGTGGGGTCGGGAGACTGTGCTAGGGGCCCGCACAAGGGCAGGACCTCGACTGGTTACGTTCAGTGACCGAGACGGGGCTCAGGAGTTTACACGGGCGCCTCAGAAAGGGCGGGACCCAGCCTGCTTTTATGCAGCGCTTGAGGTGAGGGCGCAGCAGTGTTTCCCGAGGGTTTGAACAAGGGGAGGACTCACCGTCGTTCGGGGACAGGGAGCCAATTTCGACTCAGGATTGTTTGTTGGGGGCCTTGGCCAGAGGCAGCAACCACCGAGGTTGAGTGGAGGGACCAAGATGGACGCGCAGGGAGGAGCGTTTTGTGTTGGAGGGGGGGAGGGTTGCCCAAGGGCAGCATCCATCCGAGTTCAGGGCGGGCACGCAGCTGTGGGCTCAGGCGCGTGTGTCGCGGGAGTCCAAGAAGGGCAGGCTCTAGACTGCTTCTTCCGTGCGCCGAGCCCGATGTGTTTCTCGGGGTCTTGAAGCATGCCAAGCCCCCGAGGCGGGTTCAGTGCCGGGAGTGAACTGCGGGATCAGGGCTTTGTCCCGGCGAGGGACCAAGGGCGGGACACAGCGAAGTGGGCGGGTAGGGAGCGAGCTGGAGGCTCCCGGTGGTGTCTTTGCCAGGTGCTTGAACGAAGGCAGGAGCCAGCCTGCTTCAGTGCAGGCATCGGGCGGTGGGCTCAGGAGTGTTTGTCAGGGTCTTGCCCACGGACAGGAAGGAGCCAGCCTGGTTCAGTGCAGGCCCGGGGCGGTGGGCTCAGGAGTGTTTGTCGTCGCCGGGCCGTGGGCGGGACCCAGCCTCCTTCAGGGCAGGCACAGAGATGGGGGCTCAGGAGTCTGTGCTGGGCGAATCAAACAAAGGCCAGACCTAGACCAGTTCAGGACAGGGACCGAGATGCAGCTTCAGGAGTATTTCCTGGGGGTAGGATCCCGGACAGGTTCAGCGCGGGGACCAAGATGCGGGCTCAGCAGTGTTCCCCGGGTGATTGAACGAGGGCACGGCCCATCCTGTCTCTGTGCAGGGACCGAGATGCGCCCTCAGGAGGGTTTCTCGAGGTCTGACCGTGGGCAGCACGCACACGGCTTCAGGGCAGAGAGCGAGAGGTGGCCTCAGGAGGACGTGTTGAGGTTGCTCCCAAGGGCAGGACCTCGACTGGTTCAGCGCAGCGCCCGAGGGGTAGGCACAGGCGCATTTGCCGGTGTCTTCAGCAAGTGCTTCCCGCAGCCGCGACCGGTGCAGGGAAGGAGGTGTTGGCTCGGCGGCGTTGGACGGCGCCGTGCACCAGGGGAGGCCCCAGGCGAGGTGCGTGCCGTGGCCGCGAGGCAAGCTCAGGAGGGTCTGTCGGGGGACTGACGCCGAGCGGGACCTAGCCTCGTCCCGTGCAGGGACCGAGGGGTTGGCTCCGGAGTGTTTGTTAGGGCCCGGAAGACGCGCCGGGCACCGGCCAGTTGAGGGGAGCGACCGACGCCGGCGCAGGAGTGTTTGCCGGGGGTCGGTCCAAGGGCAGGACCTAGCCTGATTGAGGGCAGGGAACCCGATGTGGGCTCAGGAATGCTTCTCGGGGCTTGATCGTGGGAAGGACCCAGCCTGCTTCGGGGCAGGGCCTGAGACGCGCGCTCAGGATTATGTTCCCGGGACTCGACTATGCAAAGTCCCAGGAACGCCCGCGTGACCGCAGGGGCCGAGAGGTGGGGTCGGGAGACTGTGCTAGGGGCCCGCACAAGGGCAGGACCTCGACTGGTTACGTTCAGTGACCGAGACGGGGCTCAGGAGTTTACACGGGCGCCTCAGAAAGGGCGGGACCCAGCCTGCTTTTATGCAGCGCTTGAGGTGAGGGCGCAGCAGTGTTTCCCGAGGGTTTGAACAAGGGGAGGACTCACCGTCGTTCGGGGACAGGGAGCCAATTTCGACTCAGGATTGTTTGTTGGGGGCCTTGGCCAGAGGCAGCAACCACCGAGGTTGAGTGGAGGGACCAAGATGGACGCGCAGGGAGGTGCGTTTTGTGTTGGAGGGGGGGAGGGTTGCCCAAGGGCAGCATCCATCCGAGTTCAGGGCGGGCACGCAGCTGTGGGCTCAGGCGCGTGTGTCGCGGGAGTCCAAGAAGGGCAGGCTCTAGACTGCTTCTTCCGTGCGCCGAGCCCGATGTGTTTCTCGGGGTCTTGAAGCACGCCAAGCCCCCGAGGCGGGTTCAGTGCCGGGAGTGAACTGCGGGATCAGGGCTTTGTCCCGGCGAGGGACCAAGGGCGGGACACAGCGAAGTGGGCGGGTAGGGAGCGAGCTGGAGGCTCCCGGTGGTGTCTTTGCCAGGTGCTTGAACGAAGGCAGGAGCCAGCCTGCTTCAGTGCAGGCATCGGGCGGTGGGCTCAGGAGTGTTTGTCAGGGTCTTGCCCACGGACAGGAAGGAGCCAGCCTGGTTCAGTGCAGGCCCGGGGCGGTGGGCTCAGGAGTGTTTGTCGTCGCCGGGCCGTGGGCGGGACCCAGCCTCCTTCAGGGCAGGCACAGAGATGGGGGCTCAGGAGTCTGTGCTGGGCGAATCAAACAAAGGCCAGACCTAGACCAGTTCAGGACAGGGACCGAGATGCAGCTTCAGGAGTATTTCCTGGGGGTAGGATCCCGGACAGGTTCAGCGCGGGGACCAAGATGCGGGCTCAGCAGTGTTCCCCGGGTGATTGAACGAGGGCACGGCCCATCCTGTCTCTGTGCAGGGACCGAGATGCGCCCTCAGGAGGGTTTCTCGAGGTCTGACCGTGGGCAGCACGCACACGGCTTCAGGGCAGAGAGCGAGAGGTGGCCTCAGGAGGACGTGTTGAGGTTGCTCCCAAGGGCAGGACCTCGACTGGTTCAGCGCAGCGCCCGAGGGGTAGGCACAGGCGCATTTGCCGGTGTCTTCAGCAAGTGCTTCCCGCAGCCGCGACCGGTGCAGGGAAGGAGGTGTTGGCTCGGCGGCGTTGGACGGCGCCGTGCACCAGGGGAGGCCCCAGGCGAGGTGCGTGCCGTGGCCGCGAGGCAAGCTCAGGAGGGTCTGTCGGGGGACTGACGCCGAGCGGGACCTAGCCTCGTCCCGTGCAGGGACCGAGGGGTTGGCTCCGGAGTGTTTGTTAGGGCCCGGAAGACGCGCCGGGCACCGGCCAGTTGAGGGGAGCGACCGACGCCGGCGCAGGAGTGTTTGCCGGGGGTCGGTCCAAGGGCAGGACCTAGCCTGATTGAGGGCAGGGAACCCGATGTGGGCTCAGGAATGCTTCTCGGGGCTTGATCGTGGGAAGGACCCAGCCTGCTTCGGGGCAGGGCCTGAGACGCGCGCTCAGGATTATGTTCCCGGGACTCGACTATGCAAAGTCCCAGGAACGCCCGCGTGACCGCAGGGGCCGAGAGGTGGGGTCGGGAGACTGTGCTAGGGGCCCGCACAAGGGCAGGACCTCGACTGGTTACGTTCAGTGACCGAGACGGGGCTCAGGAGTTTACACGGGCGCCTCAGAAAGGGCGGGACCCAGCCTGCTTTTATGCAGCGCTTGAGGTGAGGGCGCAGCAGTGTTTCCCGAGGGTTTGAACAAGGGGAGGACTCACCGTCGTTCGGGGACAGGGAGCCAATTTCGACTCAGGATTGTTTGTTGGGGGCCTTGGCCAGAGGCAGCAACCACCGAGGTTGAGTGGAGGGACCAAGATGGACGCGCAGGGAGGAGCGTTTTGTGTTGGAGGGGGGGAGGGTTGCCCAAGGGCAGCATCCATCCGAGTTCAGGGCGGGCACGCAGCTGTGGGCTCAGGCGCGTGTGTCGCGGGAGTCCAAGAAGGGCAGGCTCTAGACTGCTTCTTCCGTGCGCCGAGCCCGATGTGTTTCTCGGGGTCTTGAAGCACGCCAAGCCCCCGAGGCGGGTTCAGTGCCGGGAGTGAACTGCGGGATCAGGGCTTTGTCCCGGCGAGGGACCAAGGGCGGGACACAGCGAAGTGGGCGGGTAGGGAGCGAGCTGGAGGCTCCCGGTGGTGTCTTTGCCAGGTGCTTGAACGAAGGCAGGAGCCAGCCTGCTTCAGTGCAGGCATCGGGCGGTGGGCTCAGGAGTGTTTGTCAGGGTCTTGCCCACGGACAGGAAGGAGCCAGCCTGGTTCAGTGCAGGCCCGGGGCGGTGGGCTCAGGAGTGCTTGTCGTCGCCGGGCCGTGGGCGGGACCCAGCCTCCTTCAGGGCAGGCACAGAGATGGGGGCTCAGGAGTCTGTGCTGGGCGAATCAAACAAAGGCCAGACCTAGACCAGTTCAGGACAGGGACCGAGATGCAGCTTCAGGAGTATTTCCTGGGGGTAGGATCCCGGACAGGTTCAGCGCGGGGACCAAGATGCGGGCTCAGCAGTGTTCCCCGGGTGATTGAACGAGGGCACGGCCCATCCTGTCTCTGTGCAGGGACCGAGATGCGCCCTCAGGAGGGTTTCTCGAGGTCTGACCGTGGGCAGCACGCACACGGCTTCAGGGCAGAGAGCGAGAGGTGGCCTCAGGAGGACGTGTTGAGGTTGCTCCCAAGGGCAGGACCTCGACTGGTTCAGCGCAGCGCCCGAGGGGTAGGCACAGGCGCATTTGCCGGTGTCTTCAGCAAGTGCTTCCCGCAGCCGCGACCGGTGCAGGGAAGGAGGTGTTGGCTCGGCGGCGTTGGACGGCGCCGTGCACCAGGGGAGGCCCCAGGCGAGGTGCGTGCCGTGGCCGCGAGGCAAGCTCAGGAGGGTCTGTCGGGGGACTGACGCCGAGCGGGACCTAGCCTCGTCCCGTGCAGGGACCGAGGGGTTGGCTCCGGAGTGTTTGTTAGGGCCCGGAAGACGCGCCGGGCACCGGCCAGTTGAGGGGAGCGACCGACGCCGGCGCAGGAGTGTTTGCCGGGGGTCGGTCCAAGGGCAGGACCTAGCCTGATTGAGGGCAGGGAACCCGATGTGGGCTCAGGAATGCTTCTCGGGGCTTGATCGTGGGAAGGACCCAGCCTGCTTCGGGGCAGGGCCTGAGACGCGCGCTCAGGATTATGTTCCCGGGACTCGACTATGCAAAGTCCCAGGAACGCCCGCGTGACCGCAGGGGCCGAGAGGTGGGGTCGGGAGACTGTGCTAGGGGCCCGCACAAGGGCAGGACCTCGACTGGTTACGTTCAGTGACCGAGACGGGGCTCAGGAGTTTACACGGGCGCCTCAGAAAGGGCGGGACCCAGCCTGCTTTTATGCAGCGCTTGAGGTGAGGGCGCAGCAGTGTTTCCCGAGGGTTTGAACAAGGGGAGGACTCACCGTCGTTCGGGGACAGGGAGCCAATTTCGACTCAGGATTGTTTGTTGGGGGCCTTGGCCAGAGGCAGCAACCACCGAGGTTGAGTGGAGGGACCAAGATGGACGCGCAGGGAGGTGCGTTTTGTGTTGGAGGGGGGGAGGGTTGCCCAAGGGCAGCATCCATCCGAGTTCAGGGCGGGCACGCAGCTGTGGGCTCAGGCGCGTGTGTCGCGGGAGTCCAAGAAGGGCAGGCTCTAGACTGCTTCTTCCGTGCGCCGAGCCCGATGTGTTTCTCGGGGTCTTGAAGCACGCCAAGCCCCCGAGGCGGGTTCAGTGCCGGGAGTGAACTGCGGGATCAGGGCTTTGTCCCGGCGAGGGACCAAGGGCGGGACACAGCGAAGTGGGCGGGTAGGGAGCGAGCTGGAGGCTCCCGGTGGTGTCTTTGCCAGGTGCTTGAACGAAGGCAGGAGCCAGCCTGCTTCAGTGCAGGCATCGGGCGGTGGGCTCAGGAGTGTTTGTCAGGGTCTTGCCCACGGACAGGAAGGAGCCAGCCTGGTTCAGTGCAGGCCCGGGGCGGTGGGCTCAGGAGTGTTTGTCGTCGCCGGGCCGTGGGCGGGACCCAGCCTCCTTCAGGGCAGGCACAGAGATGGGGGCTCAGGAGTCTGTGCTGGGCGAATCAAACAAAGGCCAGACCTAGACCAGTTCAGGACAGGGACCGAGATGCAGCTTCAGGAGTATTTCCTGGGGGTAGGATCCCGGACAGGTTCAGCGCGGGGACCAAGATGCGGGCTCAGCAGTGTTCCCCGGGTGATTGAACGAGGGCACGGCCCATCCTGTCTCTGTGCAGGGACCGAGATGCGCCCTCAGGAGGGTTTCTCGAGGTCTGACCGTGGGCAGCACGCACACGGCTTCAGGGCAGAGAGCGAGAGGTGGCCTCAGGAGGACGTGTTGAGGTTGCTCCCAAGGGCAGGACCTCGACTGGTTCAGCGCAGCGCCCGAGGGGTAGGCACAGGCGCATTTGCCGGTGTCTTCAGCAAGTGCTTCCCGCAGCCGCGACCGGTGCAGGGAAGGAGGTGTTGGCTCGGCGGCGTTGGACGGCGCCGTGCACCAGGGGAGGCCCCAGGCGAGGTGCGTGCCGTGGCCGCGAGGCAAGCTCAGGAGGGTCTGTCGGGGGACTGACGCCGAGCGGGACCTAGCCTCGTCCCGTGCAGGGACCGAGGGGTTGGCTCCGGAGTGTTTGTTAGGGCCCGGAAGACGCGCCGGGCACCGGCCAGTTGAGGGGAGCGACCGACGCCGGCGCAGGAGTGTTTGCCGGGGGTCGGTCCAAGGGCAGGACCTAGCCTGATTGAGGGCAGGGAACCCGATGTGGGCTCAGGAATGCTTCTCGGGGCTTGATCGTGGGAAGGACCCAGCCTGCTTCGGGGCAGGGCCTGAGACGCGCGCTCAGGATTATGTTCCCGGGACTCGACTATGCAAAGTCCCAGGAACGCCCGCGTGACCGCAGGGGCCGAGAGGTGGGGTCGGGAGACTGTGCTAGGGGCCCGCACAAGGGCAGGACCTCGACTGGTTACGTTCAGTGACCGAGACGGGGCTCAGGAGTTTACACGGGCGCCTCAGAAAGGGCGGGACCCAGCCTGCTTTTATGCAGCGCTTGAGGTGAGGGCGCAGCAGTGTTTCCCGAGGGTTTGAACAAGGGGAGGACTCACCGTCGTTCGGGGACAGGGAGCCAATTTCGACTCAGGATTGTTTGTTGGGGGCCTTGGCCAGAGGCAGCAACCACCGAGGTTGAGTGGAGGGACCAAGATGGACGCGCAGGGAGGAGCGTTTTGTGTTGGAGGGGGGGAGGGTTGCCCAAGGGCAGCATCCATCCGAGTTCAGGGCGGGCACGCAGCTGTGGGCTCAGGCGCGTGTGTCGCGGGAGTCCAAGAAGGGCAGGCTCTAGACTGCTTCTTCCGTGCGCCGAGCCCGATGTGTTTCTCGGGGTCTTGAAGCACGCCAAGCCCCCGAGGCGGGTTCAGTGCCGGGAGTGAACTGCGGGATCAGGGCTTTGTCCCGGCGAGGGACCAAGGGCGGGACACAGCGAAGTGGGCGGGTAGGGAGCGAGCTGGAGGCTCCCGGTGGTGTCTTTGCCAGGTGCTTGAACGAAGGCAGGAGCCAGCCTGCTTCAGTGCAGGCATCGGGCGGTGGGCTCAGGAGTGTTTGTCAGGGTCTTGCCCACGGACAGGAAGGAGCCAGCCTGGTTCAGTGCAGGCCCGGGGCGGTGGGCTCAGGAGTGTTTGTCGTCGCCGGGCCGTGGGCGGGACCCAGCCTCCTTCAGGGCAGGCACAGAGATGGGGGCTCAGGAGTCTGTGCTGGGCGAATCAAACAAAGGCCAGACCTAGACCAGTTCAGGACAGGGACCGAGATGCAGCTTCAGGAGTATTTCCTGGGGGTAGGATCCCGGACAGGTTCAGCGCGGGGACCAAGATGCGGGCTCAGCAGTGTTCCCCGGGTGATTGAACGAGGGCACGGCCCATCCTGTCTCTGTGCAGGGACCGAGATGCGCCCTCAGGAGGGTTTCTCGAGGTCTGACCGTGGGCAGCACGCACACGGCTTCAGGGCAGAGAGCGAGAGGTGGCCTCAGGAGGACGTGTTGAGGTTGCTCCCAAGGGCAGGACCTCGACTGGTTCAGCGCAGCGCCCGAGGGGTAGGCACAGGCGCATTTGCCGGTGTCTTCAGCAAGTGCTTCCCGCAGCCGCGACCGGTGCAGGGAAGGAGGTGTTGGCTCGGCGGCGTTGGACGGCGCCGTGCACCAGGGGAGGCCCCAGGCGAGGTGCGTGCCGTGGCCGCGAGGCAAGCTCAGGAGGGTCTGTCGGGGGACTGACGCCGAGCGGGACCTAGCCTCGTCCCGTGCAGGGACCGAGGGGTTGGCTCCGGAGTGTTTGTTAGGGCCCGGAAGACGCGCCGGGCACCGGCCAGTTGAGGGGAGCGACCGACGCCGGCGCAGGAGTGTTTGCCGGGGGTCGGTCCAAGGGCAGGACCTAGCCTGATTGAGGGCAGGGAACCCGATGTGGGCTCAGGAATGCTTCTCGGGGCTTGATCGTGGGAAGGACCCAGCCTGCTTCGGGGCAGGGCCTGAGACGCGCGCTCAGGATTATGTTCCCGGGACTCGACTATGCAAAGTCCCAGGAACGCCCGCGTGACCGCAGGGGCCGAGAGGTGGGGTCGGGAGACTGTGCTAGGGGCCCGCACAAGGGCAGGACCTCGACTGGTTACGTTCAGTGACCGAGACGGGGCTCAGGAGTTTACACGGGCGCCTCAGAAAGGGCGGGACCCAGCCTGCTTTTATGCAGCGCTTGAGGTGAGGGCGCAGCAGTGTTTCCCGAGGGTTTGAACAAGGGGAGGACTCACCGTCGTTCGGGGACAGGGAGCCAATTTCGACTCAGGATTGTTTGTTGGGGGCCTTGGCCAGAGGCAGCAACCACCGAGGTTGAGTGGAGGGACCAAGATGGACGCGCAGGGAGGAGCGTTTTGTGTTGGAGGGGGGGAGGGTTGCCCAAGGGCAGCATCCATCCGAGTTCAGGGCGGGCACGCAGCTGTGGGCTCAGGCGCGTGTGTCGCGGGAGTCCAAGAAGGGCAGGCTCTAGACTGCTTCTTCCGTGCGCCGAGCCCGATGTGTTTCTCGGGGTCTTGAAGCACGCCAAGCCCCCGAGGCGGGTTCAGTGCCGGGAGTGAACTGCGGGATCAGGGCTTTGTCCCGGCGAGGGACCAAGGGCGGGACACAGCGAAGTGGGCGGGTAGGGAGCGAGCTGGAGGCTCCCGGTGGTGTCTTTGCCAGGTGCTTGAACGAAGGCAGGAGCCAGCCTGCTTCAGTGCAGGCATCGGGCGGTGGGCTCAGGAGTGTTTGTCAGGGTCTTGCCCACGGACAGGAAGGAGCCAGCCTGGTTCAGTGCAGGCCCGGGGCGGTGGGCTCAGGAGTGTTTGTCGTCGCCGGGCCGTGGGCGGGACCCAGCCTCCTTCAGGGCAGGCACAGAGATGGGGGCTCAGGAGTCTGTGCTGGGCGAATCAAACAAAGGCCAGACCTAGACCAGTTCAGGACAGGGACCGAGATGCAGCTTCAGGAGTATTTCCTGGGGGTAGGATCCCGGACAGGTTCAGCGCGGGGACCAAGATGCGGGCTCAGCAGTGTTCCCCGGGTGATTGAACGAGGGCACGGCCCATCCTGTCTCTGTGCAGGGACCGAGATGCGCCCTCAGGAGGGTTTCTCGAGGTCTGACCGTGGGCAGCACGCACACGGCTTCAGGGCAGAGAGCGAGAGGTGGCCTCAGGAGGACGTGTTGAGGTTGCTCCCAAGGGCAGGACCTCGACTGGTTCAGCGCAGCGCCCGAGTGGTAGGCACAGGCGCATTTGCCGGTGTCTTCAGCAAGTGCTTCCCGCAGCCGCGACCGGTGCAGGGAAGGAGGTGTTGGCTCGGCGGCGTTGGACGGCGCCGTGCACCAGGGGAGGCCCCAGGCGAGGTGCGTGCCGTGGCCGCGAGGCAAGCTCAGGAGGGTCTGTCGGGGGACTGACGCCGAGCGGGACCTAGCCTCGTCCCGTGCAGGGACCGAGGGGTTGGCTCCGGAGTGTTTGTTAGGGCCCGGAAGACGCGCCGGGCACCGGCCAGTTGAGGGGAGCGACCGACGCCGGCGCAGGAGTGTTTGCCGGGGGTCGGTCCAAGGGCAGGACCTAGCCTGATTGAGGGCAGGGAACCCGATGTGGGCTCAGGAATGCTTCTCGGGGCTTGATCGTGGGAAGGACCCAGCCTGCTTCGGGGCAGGGCCTGAGACGCGCGCTCAGGATTATGTTCCCGGGACTCGACTATGCAAAGTCCCAGGAACGCCCGCGTGACCGCAGGGGCCGAGAGGTGGGGTCGGGAGACTGTGCTAGGGGCCCGCACAAGGGCAGGACCTCGACTGGTTACGTTCAGTGACCGAGACGGGGCTCAGGAGTTTACACGGGCGCCTCAGAAAGGGCGGGACCCAGCCTGCTTTTATGCAGCGCTTGAGGTGAGGGCGCAGCAGTGTTTCCCGAGGGTTTGAACAAGGGGAGGACTCACCGTCGTTCGGGGACAGGGAGCCAATTTCGACTCAGGATTGTTTGTTGGGGGCCTTGGCCAGAGGCAGCAACCACCGAGGTTGAGTGGAGGGACCAAGATGGACGCGCAGGGAGGAGCGTTTTGTGTTGGAGGGGGGGAGGGTTGCCCAAGGGCAGCATCCATCCGAGTTCAGGGCGGGCACGCAGCTGTGGGCTCAGGCGCGTGTGTCGCGGGAGTCCAAGAAGGGCAGGCTCTAGACTGCTTCTTCCGTGCGCCGAGCCCGATGTGTTTCTCGGGGTCTTGAAGCACGCCAAGCCCCCGAGGCGGGTTCAGTGCCGGGAGTGAACTGCGGGATCAGGGCTTTGTCCCGGCGAGGGACCAAGGGCGGGACACAGCGAAGTGGGCGGGTAGGGAGCGAGCTGGAGGCTCCCGGTGGTGTCTTTGCCAGGTGCTTGAACGAAGGCAGGAGCCAGCCTGCTTCAGTGCAGGCATCGGGCGGTGGGCTCAGGAGTGTTTGTCAGGGTCTTGCCCACGGACAGGAAGGAGCCAGCCTGGTTCAGTGCAGGCCCGGGGCGGTGGGCTCAGGAGTGTTTGTCGTCGCCGGGCCGTGGGCGGGACCCAGCCTCCTTCAGGGCAGGCACAGAGATGGGGGCTCAGGAGTCTGTGCTGGGCGAATCAAACAAAGGCCAGACCTAGACCAGTTCAGGACAGGGACCGAGATGCAGCTTCAGGAGTATTTCCTGGGGGTAGGATCCCGGACAGGTTCAGCGCGGGGACCAAGATGCGGGCTCAGCAGTGTTCCCCGGGTGATTGAACGAGGGCACGGCCCATCCTGTCTCTGTGCAGGGACCGAGATGCGCCCTCAGGAGGGTTTCTCGAGGTCTGACCGTGGGCAGCACGCACACGGCTTCAGGGCAGAGAGCGAGAGGTGGCCTCAGGAGGTCGTGTTGAGGTTGCTCCCAAGGGCAGGACCTCGACTGGTTCAGCGCAGCGCCCGAGGGGTAGGCACAGGCGCATTTGCCGGTGTCTTCAGCAAGTGCTACCCGCAGCCGCGACCGGTGCAGGGAAGGAGATGTTGGCTCGGCGGCGTTGGACGGCGCCGTGCACCAGGGGAGGCCCCAGGCGAGGTGCGTGCCGTGGCCGCGAGGCAAGCTCAGGAGGGTCTGTCGGGGGACTGACGCCGAGCGGGACCTAGCCTCGTCCCGTGCAGGGACCGAGGGGTTGGCTCCGGAGTGCTTGTTAGGGTCCGGAAGACGCGCCGGGCACCGGCCAGTTGAGGGGAGCGACCGACGCCGGCTCAGGAGTGTTTGCCGGGGGTCGGTCCAAGGGCAGGACCTAGCCTGATTGAGGGCAGGGAACCCGATGTGGGCTCAGGAATGCTTCTCGGGGCTTGATCGTGGGAAGGACCCAGCCTGCTTCGGGGCAGGGCCTGAGACGCGCGCTCAGGATTATGTTCCCGGGACTCGACTATGCAAAGTCCCAGGAACGCCCGCGTGACTGCAGGGGCCGAGAGGTGGGGTCGGGAGACTGTGCTAGGGGCCCGCACTAGGGCAGGACCTCGACTGGTTACGTTCAGTGACCGAGACGGGGCTCAGGAGTTTACACGGGCGCCTCAGAAAGGGCGGGACCCAGCCTGCTTTTATGCAGCGCTTGAGGTGAGGGCGCAGCAGTGTTTCCCGGGGGGTTGAACAAGGGGAGGACTCACCGTCGTTCGGGGACAGGGAGCCAATTTCGACTCAGGATTGTTTGTTGGGGGCCTTGGCCAGAGGCAGAAACCACCGAGGTTGAGTGGAGGGACCAAGATGGACACGCAGGGAGGTGCGTTTTGTGTTGGAGGCGGGGAGGGTTGCCCAAGGGCAGCATCCATCCGAGTTCAGGGCGGGCACGCAGCTGTGGGCTCAGGCGCGTGTGTCGCGGGAGTCCAAGAAGGGCAAGCTCTAGACTGCTTCTTCCGTGCGCCGAGCCCGATGTGTTTCTCGGGGCCTTGAAGCACGCCAAGCCCCCGAGGCGGGTTCAGTGCCCGGAGTGAACTGCGGGATCAGGGCTTTGTCCCGGCGAGGGACCAAGGGCGGGACACAGCGAAGTGGGCGGGAAGGGAGCGAGCTGGAGGCTCCCGGTGGTGTCTTTGCCAGGTGCTTGAACGAAGGCAGGAGCCAGCCTGCTTCAGTGCAGGCATCGGGCGGTGGGCTCAGGAGTGTTTGTCAGGGTCTTGCCCACGGACAGGAAGGAGCCAGCCTGGTTCAGTGCAGGCCCGGGGCGGTGGGCTCAGGAGTGTTTGTCGTCGCCGGGCCGTGGGCGGGACCCAGCCTCCTTCAGGGCAGGCACAGAGATGGGGGCTCAGGAGTCTGTGCTGGGCGAATCAAACAAAGGCCAGACCTAGACCAGTTCAGGACAGGGACCGAGATGCAGCTTCAGGAGTATTTCCTGGGGGTAGGATCCCGGACAGGTTCAGCGCGGGGACCAAGATGCGGGCTCAGCAGTGTTCCCCGGGTGATTGAACGAGGGCACGGCCCATCCTGTCTCTGTGCAGGGACCGAGATGCGCCCTCAGGAGGGTTTCTCGAGGTCTGACCGTGGGCAGCACGCACACGGCTTCAGGGCAGAGAGCGAGAGGTGGCCTCAGGAGGTCGTGTTGAGGTTGCTCCCAAGGGCAGGACCTCGACTGGTTCAGCGCAGCGCCCGAGGGGTAGGCACAGGCGCATTTGCCGGTGTCTTCAGCAAGTGCTTCCCGCAGCCGCGACCGGTGCAGGGAAGGAGGTGTTGGCTCGGCGGCGTTGGACGGCGCCGTGCACCAGGGGAGGCCCCAGGCGAGGTGCGTGCCGTGGCCGCGAGGCAAGCTCAGGAGGGTCTGTCGGGGGACTGACGCCGAGCGGGACCTAGCCTCGTCCCGTGCAGGGACCGAGGGGTTGGCTCCGGAGTGCTTGTTAGGGCCCGGAAGACGCGCCGGGCACCGGCCAGTTGAGGGGAGCGACCGACGCCGGCGCAGGAGTGTTTGCCGGGGGTCGGTCCAAGGGCAGGACCTAGCCTGATTGAGGGCAGGGAACCCGATGTGGGCTCAGGAATGCTTCTCGGGGCTTGATCGTGGGAAGGACCCAGCCTGCTTCGGGGCAGGGCCTGAGACGCGCGCTCAGGATTATGTTCCCGGGACTCGACTATGCAAAGTCCCAGGAACGCCCGCGTGACCGCAGGGGCCGAGAGGTGGGGTCGGGAGACTGTGCTAGGGGCCCGCACAAGGGCAGGACCTCGACTGGTTACGTTCAGTGACCGAGACGGGGCTCAGGAGTTTACACGGGCGCCTCAGAAAGGGCGGGACCCAGCCTGCTTTTATGCAGCGCTTGAGGTGAGGGCGCAGCAGTGTTTCCCGAGGGTTTGAACAAGGGGAGGACTCACCGTCGTTCGGGGACAGGGAGCCAATTTCGACTCAGGATTGTTTGTTGGGGGCCTTGGCCAGAGGCAGCAACCACCGAGGTTGAGTGGAGGGACCAAGATGGACGCGCAGGGAGGAGCGTTTTGTGTTGGAGGGGGGGAGGGTTGCCCAAGGGCAGCATCCATCCGAGTTCAGGGCGGGCACGCAGCTGTGGGCTCAGGCGCGTGTGTCGCGGGAGTCCAAGAAGGGCAGGCTCTAGACTGCTTCTTCCGTGCGCCGAGCCCGATGTGTTTCTCGGGGTCTTGAAGCACGCCAAGCCCCCGAGGCGGGTTCAGTGCCGGGAGTGAACTGCGGGATCAGGGCTTTGTCCCGGCGAGGGACCAAGGGCGGGACACAGCGAAGTGGGCGGGTAGGGAGCGAGCTGGAGGCTCCCGGTGGTGTCTTTGCCAGGTGCTTGAACGAAGGCAGGAGCCAGCCTGCTTCAGTGCAGGCATCGGGCGGTGGGCTCAGGAGTGTTTGTCAGGGTCTTGCCCACGGACAGGAAGGAGCCAGCCTGGTTCAGTGCAGGCCCGGGGCGGTGGGCTCAGGAGTGTTTGTCGTCGCCGGGCCGTGGGCGGGACCCAGCCTCCTTCAGGGCAGGCACAGAGATGGGGGCTCAGGAGTCTGTGCTGGGCGAATCAAACAAAGGCCAGACCTAGACCAGTTCAGGACAGGGACCGAGATGCAGCTTCAGGAGTATTTCCTGGGGGTAGGATCCCGGACAGGTTCAGCGCGGGGACCAAGATGCGGGCTCAGCAGTGTTCCCCGGGTGATTGAACGAGGGCACGGCCCATCCTGTCTCTGTGCAGGGACCGAGATGCGCCCTCAGGAGGGTTTCTCGAGGTCTGACCGTGGGCAGCACGCACACGGCTTCAGGGCAGAGAGCGAGAGGTGGCCTCAGGAGGACGTGTTGAGGTTGCTCCCAAGGGCAGGACCTCGACTGGTTCAGCGCAGCGCCCGAGGGGTAGGCACAGGCGCATTTGCCGGTGTCTTCAGCAAGTGCTTCCCGCAGCCGCGACCGGTGCAGGGAAGGAGGTGTTGGCTCGGCGGCGTTGGACGGCGCCGTGCACCAGGGGAGGCCCCAGGCGAGGTGCGTGCCGTGGCCGCGAGGCAAGCTCAGGAGGGTCTGTCGGGGGACTGACGCCGAGCGGGACCTAGCCTCGTCCCGTGCAGGGACCGAGGGGTTGGCTCCGGAGTGTTTGTTAGGGCCCGGAAGACGCGCCGGGCACCGGCCAGTTGAGGGGAGCGACCGACGCTGGCTCAGGAGTGTTTGCCGGGGGTCGGTCCAAGGGCAGGACCTAGCCTGATTGAGGGCAGGGAACCCGATGTGGGCTCAGGAATGCTTCTCGGGGCTTGATCGTGGGAAGGACCCAGCCTGCTTCGGGGCAGGGCCTGAGACGCGCGCTCAGGATTATGTTCCCGGGACTCGACTATGCAAAGTCCCAGGAACGCCCGCGTGACCGCAGGGGCCGAGAGGTGGGGTCGGGAGACTGTGCTAGGGGCCCGCACAAGGGCAGGACCTCGACTGGTTACGTTCAGTGACCGAGACGGGGCTCAGGAGTTTACACGGGCGCCTCAGAAAGGGCGGGACCCAGCCTGCTTTTATGCAGCGCTTGAGGTGAGGGCGCAGCAGTGTTTCCCGAGGGTTTGAACAAGGGGAGGACTCACCGTCGTTCGGGGACAGGGAGCCAATTTCGACTCAGGATTGTTTGTTGGGGGCCTTGGCCAGAGGCAGCAACCACCGAGGTTGAGTGGAGGGACCAAGATGGACGCGCAGGGAGGAGCGTTTTGTGTTGGAGGGGGGGAGGGTTGCCCAAGGGCAGCATCCATCCGAGTTCAGGGCGGGCACGCAGCTGTGGGCTCAGGCGCGTGTGTCGCGGGAGTCCAAGAAGGGCAGGCTCTAGACTGCTTCTTCCGTGCGCCGAGCCCGATGTGTTTCTCGGGGTCTTGAAGCATGCCAAGCCCCCGAGGCGGGTTCAGTGCCGGGAGTGAACTGCGGGATCAGGGCTTTGTCCCGGCGAGGGACCAAGGGCGGGACACAGCGAAGTGGGCGGGTAGGGAGCGAGCTGGAGGCTCCCGGTGGTGTCTTTGCCAGGTGCTTGAACGAAGGCAGGAGCCAGCCTGCTTCAGTGCAGGCATCGGGCGGTGGGCTCAGGAGTGTTTGTCAGGGTCTTGCCCACGGACAGGAAGGAGCCAGCCTGGTTCAGTGCAGGCCCGGGGCGGTGGGCTCAGGAGTGTTTGTCGTCGCCGGGCCGTGGGCGGGACCCAGCCTCCTTCAGGGCAGGCACAGAGATGGGGGCTCAGGAGTCTGTGCTGGGCGAATCAAACAAAGGCCAGACCTAGACCAGTTCAGGACAGGGACCGAGATGCAGCTTCAGGAGTATTTCCTGGGGGTAGGATCCCGGACAGGTTCAGCGCGGGGACCAAGATGCGGGCTCAGCAGTGTTCCCCGGGTGATTGAACGAGGGCACGGCCCATCCTGTCTCTGTGCAGGGACCGAGATGCGCCCTCAGGAGGGTTTCTCGAGGTCTGACCGTGGGCAGCACGCACACGGCTTCAGGGCAGAGAGCGAGAGGTGGCCTCAGGAGGACGTGTTGAGGTTGCTCCCAAGGGCAGGACCTCGACTGGTTCAGCGCAGCGCCCGAGGGGTAGGCACAGGCGCATTTGCCGGTGTCTTCAGCAAGTGCTTCCCGCAGCCGCGACCGGTGCAGGGAAGGAGGTGTTGGCTCGGCGGCGTTGGACGGCGCCGTGCACCAGGGGAGGCCCCAGGCGAGGTGCGTGCCGTGGCCGCGAGGCAAGCTCAGGAGGGTCTGTCGGGGGACTGACGCCGAGCGGGACCTAGCCTCGTCCCGTGCAGGGACCGAGGGGTTGGCTCCGGAGTGTTTGTTAGGGCCCGGAAGACGCGCCGGGCACCGGCCAGTTGAGGGGAGCGACCGACGCCGGCGCAGGAGTGTTTGCCGGGGGTCGGTCCAAGGGCAGGACCTAGCCTGATTGAGGGCAGGGAACCCGATGTGGGCTCAGGAATGCTTCTCGGGGCTTGATCGTGGGAAGGACCCAGCCTGCTTCGGGGCAGGGCCTGAGACGCGCGCTCAGGATTATGTTCCCGGGACTCGACTATGCAAAGTCCCAGGAACGCCCGCGTGACCGCAGGGGCCGAGAGGTGGGGTCGGGAGACTGTGCTAGGGGCCCGCACAAGGGCAGGACCTCGACTGGTTACGTTCAGTGACCGAGACGGGGCTCAGGAGTTTACACGGGCGCCTCAGAAAGGGCGGGACCCAGCCTGCTTTTATGCAGCGCTTGAGGTGAGGGCGCAGCAGTGTTTCCCGAGGGTTTGAACAAGGGGAGGACTCACCGTCGTTCGGGGACAGGGAGCCAATTTCGACTCAGGATTGTTTGTTGGGGGCCTTGGCCAGAGGCAGCAACCACCGAGGTTGAGTGGAGGGACCAAGATGGACGCGCAGGGAGGTGCGTTTTGTGTTGGAGGGGGGGAGGGTTGCCCAAGGGCAGCATCCATCCGAGTTCAGGGCGGGCACGCAGCTGTGGGCTCAGGCGCGTGTGTCGCGGGAGTCCAAGAAGGGCAGGCTCTAGACTGCTTCTTCCGTGCGCCGAGCCCGATGTGTTTCTCGGGGTCTTGAAGCACGCCAAGCCCCCGAGGCGGGTTCAGTGCCGGGAGTGAACTGCGGGATCAGGGCTTTGTCCCGGCGAGGGACCAAGGGCGGGACACAGCGAAGTGGGCGGGTAGGGAGCGAGCTGGAGGCTCCCGGTGGTGTCTTTGCCAGGTGCTTGAACGAAGGCAGGAGCCAGCCTGCTTCAGTGCAGGCATCGGGCGGTGGGCTCAGGAGTGTTTGTCAGGGTCTTGCCCACGGACAGGAAGGAGCCAGCCTGGTTCAGTGCAGGCCCGGGGCGGTGGGCTCAGGAGTGTTTGTCGTCGCCGGGCCGTGGGCGGGACCCAGCCTCCTTCAGGGCAGGCACAGAGATGGGGGCTCAGGAGTCTGTGCTGGGCGAATCAAACAAAGGCCAGACCTAGACCAGTTCAGGACAGGGACCGAGATGCAGCTTCAGGAGTATTTCCTGGGGGTAGGATCCCGGACAGGTTCAGCGCGGGGACCAAGATGCGGGCTCAGCAGTGTTCCCCGGGTGATTGAACGAGGGCACGGCCCATCCTGTCTCTGTGCAGGGACCGAGATGCGCCCTCAGGAGGGTTTCTCGAGGTCTGACCGTGGGCAGCACGCACACGGCTTCAGGGCAGAGAGCGAGAGGTGGCCTCAGGAGGACGTGTTGAGGTTGCTCCCAAGGGCAGGACCTCGACTGGTTCAGCGCAGCGCCCGAGGGGTAGGCACAGGCGCATTTGCCGGTGTCTTCAGCAAGTGCTTCCCGCAGCCGCGACCGGTGCAGGGAAGGAGGTGTTGGCTCGGCGGCGTTGGACGGCGCCGTGCACCAGGGGAGGCCCCAGGCGAGGTGCGTGCCGTGGCCGCGAGGCAAGCTCAGGAGGGTCTGTCGGGGGACTGACGCCGAGCGGGACCTAGCCTCGTCCCGTGCAGGGACCGAGGGGTTGGCTCCGGAGTGTTTGTTAGGGCCCGGAAGACGCGCCGGGCACCGGCCAGTTGAGGGGAGCGACCGACGCCGGCGCAGGAGTGTTTGCCGGGGGTCGGTCCAAGGGCAGGACCTAGCCTGATTGAGGGCAGGGAACCCGATGTGGGCTCAGGAATGCTTCTCGGGGCTTGATCGTGGGAAGGACCCAGCCTGCTTCGGGGCAGGGCCTGAGACGCGCGCTCAGGATTATGTTCCCGGGACTCGACTATGCAAAGTCCCAGGAACGCCCGCGTGACCGCAGGGGCCGAGAGGTGGGGTCGGGAGACTGTGCTAGGGGCCCGCACAAGGGCAGGACCTCGACTGGTTACGTTCAGTGACCGAGACGGGGCTCAGGAGTTTACACGGGCGCCTCAGAAAGGGCGGGACCCAGCCTGCTTTTATGCAGCGCTTGAGGTGAGGGCGCAGCAGTGTTTCCCGAGGGTTTGAACAAGGGGAGGACTCACCGTCATTCGGGGACAGGGAGCCAATTTCGACTCAGGATTGTTTGTTGGGGGCCTTGGCCAGAGGCAGCAACCACCGAGGTTGAGTGGAGGGACCAAGATGGACGCGCAGGGAGGAGCGTTTTGTGTTGGAGGGGGGGAGGGTTGCCCAAGGGCAGCATCCATCCGAGTTCAGGGCGGGCACGCAGCTGTGGGCTCAGGCGCGTGTGTCGCGGGAGTCCAAGAAGGGCAGGCTCTAGACTGCTTCTTCCGTGCGCCGAGCCCGATGTGTTTCTCGGGGTCTTGAAGCACGCCAAGCCCCCGAGGCGGGTTCAGTGCCGGGAGTGAACTGCGGGATCAGGGCTTTGTCCCGGCGAGGGACCAAGGGCGGGACACAGCGAAGTGGGCGGGTAGGGAGCGAGCTGGAGGCTCCCGGTGGTGTCTTTGCCAGGTGCTTGAACGAAGGCAGGAGCCAGCCTGCTTCAGTGCAGGCATCGGGCGGTGGGCTCAGGAGTGTTTGTCAGGGTCTTGCCCACGGACAGGAAGGAGCCAGCCTGGTTCAGTGCAGGCCCGGGGCGGTGGGCTCAGGAGTGTTTGTCGTCGCCGGGCCGTGGGCGGGACCCAGCCTCCTTCAGGGCAGGCACAGAGATGGGGGCTCAGGAGTCTGTGCTGGGCGAATCAAACAAAGGCCAGACCTAGACCAGTTCAGGACAGGGACCGAGATGCAGCTTCAGGAGTATTTCCTGGGGGTAGGATCCCGGACAGGTTCAGCGCGGGGACCAAGATGCGGGCTCAGCAGTGTTCCCCGGGTGATTGAACGAGGGCACGGCCCATCCTGTCTCTGTGCAGGGACCGAGATGCGCCCTCAGGAGGGTTTCTCGAGGTCTGACCGTGGGCAGCACGCACACGGCTTCAGGGCAGAGAGCGAGAGGTGGCCTCAGGAGGACGTGTTGAGGTTGCTCCCAAGGGCAGGACCTCGACTGGTTCAGCGCAGCGCCCGAGGGGTAGGCACAGGCGCATTTGCCGGTGTCTTCAGCAAGTGCTTCCCGCAGCCGCGACCGGTGCAGGGAAGGAGGTGTTGGCTCGGCGGCGTTGGACGGCGCCGTGCACCAGGGGAGGCCCCAGGCGAGGTGCGTGCCGTGGCCGCGAGGCAAGCTCAGGAGGGTCTGTCGGGGGACTGACGCCGAGCGGGACCTAGCCTCGTCCCGTGCAGGGACCGAGGGGTTGGCTCCGGAGTGTTTGTTAGGGCCCGGAAGACGCGCCGGGCACCGGCCAGTTGAGGGGAGCGACCGACGCCGGCGCAGGAGTGTTTGCCGGGGGTCGGTCCAAGGGCAGGACCTAGCCTGATTGAGGGCAGGGAACCCGATGTGGGCTCAGGAATGCTTCTCGGGGCTTGATCGTGGGAAGGACCCAGCCTGCTTCGGGGCAGGGCCTGAGACGCGCGCTCAGGATTATGTTCCCGGGACTCGACTATGCAAAGTCCCAGGAACGCCCGCGTGACCGCAGGGGCCGAGAGGTGGGGTCGGGAGACTGTGCTAGGGGCCCGCACAAGGGCAGGACCTCGACTGGTTACGTTCAGTGACCGAGACGGGGCTCAGGAGTTTACACGGGCGCCTCAGAAAGGGCGGGACCCAGCCTGCTTTTATGCAGCGCTTGAGGTGAGGGCGCAGCAGTGTTTCCCGAGGGTTTGAACAAGGGGAGGACTCACCGTCGTTCGGGGACAGGGAGCCAATTTCGACTCAGGATTGTTTGTTGGGGGCCTTGGCCAGAGGCAGCAACCACCGAGGTTGAGTGGAGGGACCAAGATGGACGCGCAGGGAGGTGCGTTTTGTGTTGGAGGGGGGGAGGGTTGCCCAAGGGCAGCATCCATCCGAGTTCAGGGCGGGCACGCAGCTGTGGGCTCAGGCGCGTGTGTCGCGGGAGTCCAAGAAGGGCAGGCTCTAGACTGCTTCTTCCGTGCGCCGAGCCCGATGTGTTTCTCGGGGTCTTGAAGCACGCCAAGCCCCCGAGGCGGGTTCAGTGCCGGGAGTGAACTGCGGGATCAGGGCTTTGTCCCGGCGAGGGACCAAGGGCGGGACACAGCGAAGTGGGCGGGTAGGGAGCGAGCTGGAGGCTCCCGGTGGTGTCTTTGCCAGGTGCTTGAACGAAGGCAGGAGCCAGCCTGCTTCAGTGCAGGCATCGGGCGGTGGGCTCAGGAGTGTTTGTCAGGGTCTTGCCCACGGACAGGAAGGAGCCAGCCTGGTTCAGTGCAGGCCCGGGGCGGTGGGCTCAGGAGTGTTTGTCGTCGCCGGGCCGTGGGCGGGACCCAGCCTCCTTCAGGGCAGGCACAGAGATGGGGGCTCAGGAGTCTGTGCTGGGCGAATCAAACAAAGGCCAGACCTAGACCAGTTCAGGACAGGGACCGAGATGCAGCTTCAGGAGTATTTCCTGGGGGTAGGATCCCGGACAGGTTCAGCGCGGGGACCAAGATGCGGGCTCAGCAGTGTTCCCCGGGTGATTGAACGAGGGCACGGCCCATCCTGTCTCTGTGCAGGGACCGAGATGCGCCCTCAGGAGGGTTTCTCGAGGTCTGACCGTGGGCAGCACGCACACGGCTTCAGGGCAGAGAGCGAGAGGTGGCCTCAGGAGGACGTGTTGAGGTTGCTCCCAAGGGCAGGACCTCGACTGGTTCAGCGCAGCGCCCGAGGGGTAGGCACAGGCGCATTTGCCGGTGTCTTCAGCAAGTGCTTCCCGCAGCCGCGACCGGTGCAGGGAAGGAGGTGTTGGCTCGGCGGCGTTGGACGGCGCCGTGCACCAGGGGAGGCCCCAGGCGAGGTGCGTGCCGTGGCCGCGAGGCAAGCTCAGGAGGGTCTGTCGGGGGACTGACGCCGAGCGGGACCTAGCCTCGTCCCGTGCAGGGACCGAGGGGTTGGCTCCGGAGTGTTTGTTAGGGCCCGGAAGACGCGCCGGGCACCGGCCAGTTGAGGGGAGCGACCGACGCCGGCGCAGGAGTGTTTGCCGGGGGTCGGTCCAAGGGCAGGACCTAGCCTGATTGAGGGCAGGGAACCCGATGTGGGCTCAGGAATGCTTCTCGGGGCTTGATCGTGGGAAGGACCCAGCCTGCTTCGGGGCAGGGCCTGAGACGCGCGCTCAGGATTATGTTCCCGGGACTCGACTATGCAAAGTCCCAGGAACGCCCGCGTGACCGCAGGGGCCGAGAGGTGGGGTCGGGAGACTGTGCTAGGGGCCCGCACAAGGGCAGGACCTCGACTGGTTACGTTCAGTGACCGAGACGGGGCTCAGGAGTTTACACGGGCGCCTCAGAAAGGGCGGGACCCAGCCTGCTTTTATGCAGCGCTTGAGGTGAGGGCGCAGCAGTGTTTCCCGAGGGTTTGAACAAGGGGAGGACTCACCGTCGTTCGGGGACAGGGAGCCAATTTCGACTCAGGATTGTTTGTTGGGGGCCTTGGCCAGAGGCAGCAACCACCGAGGTTGAGTGGAGGGACCAAGATGGACGCGCAGGGAGGAGCGTTTTGTGTTGGAGGGGGGGAGGGTTGCCCAAGGGCAGCATCCATCCGAGTTCAGGGCGGGCACGCAGCTGTGGGCTCAGGCGCGTGTGTCGCGGGAGTCCAAGAAGGGCAGGCTCTAGACTGCTTCTTCCGTGCGCCGAGCCCGATGTGTTTCTCGGGGTCTTGAAGCACGCCAAGCCCCCGAGGCGGGTTCAGTGCCGGGAGTGAACTGCGGGATCAGGGCTTTGTCCCGGCGAGGGACCAAGGGCGGGACACAGCGAAGTGGGCGGGTAGGGAGCGAGCTGGAGGCTCCCGGTGGTGTCTTTGCCAGGTGCTTGAACGAAGGCAGGAGCCAGCCTGCTTCAGTGCAGGCATCGGGCGGTGGGCTCAGGAGTGTTTGTCAGGGTCTTGCCCACGGACAGGAAGGAGCCAGCCTGGTTCAGTGCAGGCCCGGGGCGGTGGGCTCAGGAGTGTTTGTCGTCGCCGGGCCGTGGGCGGGACCCAGCCTCCTTCAGGGCAGGCACAGAGATGGGGGCTCAGGAGTCTGTGCTGGGCGAATCAAACAAAGGCCAGACCTAGACCAGTTCAGGACAGGGACCGAGATGCAGCTTCAGGAGTATTTCCTGGGGGTAGGATCCCGGACAGGTTCAGCGCGGGGACCAAGATGCGGGCTCAGCAGTGTTCCCCGGGTGATTGAACGAGGGCACGGCCCATCCTGTCTCTGTGCAGGGACCGAGATGCGCCCTCAGGAGGGTTTCTCGAGGTCTGACCGTGGGCAGCACGCACACGGCTTCAGGGCAGAGAGCGAGAGGTGGCCTCAGGAGGACGTGTTGAGGTTGCTCCCAAGGGCAGGACCTCGACTGGTTCAGCGCAGCGCCCGAGGGGTAGGCACAGGCGCATTTGCCGGTGTCTTCAGCAAGTGCTTCCCGCAGCCGCGACCGGTGCAGGGAAGGAGGTGTTGGCTCGGCGGCGTTGGACGGCGCCGTGCACCAGGGGAGGCCCCAGGCGAGGTGCGTGCCGTGGCCGCGAGGCAAGCTCAGGAGGGTCTGTCGGGGGACTGACGCCGAGCGGGACCTAGCCTCGTCCCGTGCAGGGACCGAGGGGTTGGCTCCGGAGTGTTTGTTAGGGCCCGGAAGACGCGCCGGGCACCGGCCAGTTGAGGGGAGCGACCGACGCCGGCGCAGGAGTGTTTGCCGGGGGTCGGTCCAAGGGCAGGACCTAGCCTGATTGAGGGCAGGGAACCCGATGTGGGCTCAGGAATGCTTCTCGGGGCTTGATCGTGGGAAGGACCCAGCCTGCTTCGGGGCAGGGCCTGAGACGCGCGCTCAGGATTATGTTCCCGGGACTCGACTATGCAAAGTCCCAGGAACGCCCGCGTGACCGCAGGGGCCGAGAGGTGGGGTCGGGAGACTGTGCTAGGGGCCCGCACAAGGGCAGGACCTCGACTGGTTACGTTCAGTGACCGAGACGGGGCTCAGGAGTTTACACGGGCGCCTCAGAAAGGGCGGGACCCAGCCTGCTTTTATGCAGCGCTTGAGGTGAGGGCGCAGCAGTGTTTCCCGAGGGTTTGAACAAGGGGAGGACTCACCGTCGTTCGGGGACAGGGAGCCAATTTCGACTCAGGATTGTTTGTTGGGGGCCTTGGCCAGAGGCAGCAACCACCGAGGTTGAGTGGAGGGACCAAGATGGACGCGCAGGGAGGTGCGTTTTGTGTTGGAGGGGGGGAGGGTTGCCCAAGGGCAGCATCCATCCGAGTTCAGGGCGGGCACGCAGCTGTGGGCTCAGGCGCGTGTGTCGCGGGAGTCCAAGAAGGGCAGGCTCTAGACTGCTTCTTCCGTGCGCCGAGCCCGATGTGTTTCTCGGGGTCTTGAAGCACGCCAAGCCCCCGAGGCGGGTTCAGTGCCGGGAGTGAACTGCGGGATCAGGGCTTTGTCCCGGCGAGGGACCAAGGGCGGGACACAGCGAAGTGGGCGGGTAGGGAGCGAGCTGGAGGCTCCCGGTGGTGTCTTTGCCAGGTGCTTGAACGAAGGCAGGAGCCAGCCTGCTTCAGTGCAGGCATCGGGCGGTGGGCTCAGGAGTGTTTGTCAGGGTCTTGCCCACGGACAGGAAGGAGCCAGCCTGGTTCAGTGCAGGCCCGGGGCGGTGGGCTCAGGAGTGTTTGTCGTCGCCGGGCCGTGGGCGGGACCCAGCCTCCTTCAGGGCAGGCACAGAGATGGGGGCTCAGGAGTCTGTGCTGGGCGAATCAAACAAAGGCCAGACCTAGACCAGTTCAGGACAGGGACCGAGATGCAGCTTCAGGAGTATTTCCTGGGGGTAGGATCCCGGACAGGTTCAGCGCGGGGACCAAGATGCGGGCTCAGCAGTGTTCCCCGGGTGATTGAACGAGGGCACGGCCCATCCTGTCTCTGTGCAGGGACCGAGATGCGCCCTCAGGAGGGTTTCTCGAGGTCTGACCGTGGGCAGCACGCACACGGCTTCAGGGCAGAGAGCGAGAGGTGGCCTCAGGAGGTCGTGTTGAGGTTGCTCCCAAGGGCAGGACCTCGACTGGTTCAGCGCAGCGCCCGAGGGGTAGGCACAGGCGCATTTGCCGGTGTCTTCAGCAAGTGCTACCCGCAGCCGCGACCGGTGCAGGGAAGGAGATGTTGGCTCGGCGGCGTTGGACGGCGCCGTGCACCAGGGGAGGCCCCAGGCGAGGTGCGTGCCGTGGCCGCGAGGCAAGCTCAGGAGGGTCTGTCGGGGGACTGACGCCGAGCGGGACCTAGCCTCGTCCCGTGCAGGGACCGAGGGGTTGGCTCCGGAGTGCTTGTTAGGGTCCGGAAGACGCGCCGGGCACCGGCCAGTTGAGGGGAGCGACCGACGCCGGCTCAGGAGTGTTTGCCGGGGGTCGGTCCAAGGGCAGGACCTAGCCTGATTGAGGGCAGGGAACCCGATGTGGGCTCAGGAATGCTTCTCGGGGCTTGATCGTGGGAAGGACCCAGCCTGCTTCGGGGCAGGGCCTGAGACGCGCGCTCAGGATTATGTTCCCGGGACTCGACTATGCAAAGTCCCAGGAACGCCCGCGTGACCGCAGGGGCCGAGAGGTGGGGTCGGGAGACTGTGCTAGGGGCCCGCACTAGGGCAGGACCTCGACTGGTTACGTTCAGTGACCGAGACGGGGCTCAGGAGTTTACACGGGCGCCTCAGAAAGGGCGGGACCCAGCCTGCTTTTATGCAGCGCTTGAGGTGAGGGCGCAGCAGTGTTTCCCGGGGGGTTGAACAAGGGGAGGACTCACCGTCGTTCGGGGACAGGGAGCCAATTTCGACTCAGGATTGTTTGTTGGGGGCCTTGGCCAGAGGCAGAAACCACCGAGGTTGAGTGGAGGGACCAAGATGGACACGCAGGGAGGTGCGTTTTGTGTTGGAGGCGGGGAGGGTTGCCCAAGGGCAGCATCCATCCGAGTTCAGGGCGGGCACGCAGCTGTGGGCTCAGGCGCGTGTGTCGCGGGAGTCCAAGAAGGGCAAGCTCTAGACTGCTTCTTCCGTGCGCCGAGCCCGATGTGTTTCTCGGGGCCTTGAAGCACGCCAAGCCCCCGAGGCGGGTTCAGTGCCCGGAGTGAACTGCGGGATCAGGGCTTTGTCCCGGCGAGGGACCAAGGGCGGGACACAGCGAAGTGGGCGGGAAGGGAGCGAGCTGGAGGCTCCCGGTGGTGTCTTTGCCAGGTGCTTGAACGAAGGCAGGAGCCAGCCTGCTTCAGTGCAGGCATCGGGCGGTGGGCTCAGGAGTGTTTGTCAGGGTCTTGCCCACGGACAGGAAGGAGCCAGCCTGGTTCAGTGCAGGCCCGGGGCGGTGGGCTCAGGAGTGTTTGTCGTCGCCGGGCCGTGGGCGGGACCCAGCCTCCTTCAGGGCAGGCACAGAGATGGGGGCTCAGGAGTCTGTGCTGGGCGAATCAAACAAAGGCCAGACCTAGACCAGTTCAGGACAGGGACCGAGATGCAGCTTCAGGAGTATTTCCTGGGGGTAGGATCCCGGACAGGTTCAGCGCGGGGACCAAGATGCGGGCTCAGCAGTGTTCCCCGGGTGATTGAACGAGGGCACGGCCCATCCTGTCTCTGTGCAGGGACCGAGATGCGCCCTCAGGAGGGTTTCTCGAGGTCTGACCGTGGGCAGCACGCACACGGCTTCAGGGCAGAGAGCGAGAGGTGGCCTCAGGAGGTCGTGTTGAGGTTGCTCCCAAGGGCAGGACCTCGACTGGTTCAGCGCAGCGCCCGAGGGGTAGGCACAGGCGCATTTGCCGGTGTCTTCAGCAAGTGCTTCCCGCAGCCGCGACCGGTGCAGGGAAGGAGGTGTTGGCTCGGCGGCGTTGGACGGCGCCGTGCACCAGGGGAGGCCCCAGGCGAGGTGCGTGCCGTGGCCGCGAGGCAAGCTCAGGAGGGTCTGTCGGGGGACTGACGCCGAGCGGGACCTAGCCTCGTCCCGTGCAGGGACCGAGGGGTTGGCTCCGGAGTGCTTGTTAGGGCCCGGAAGACGCGCCGGGCACCGGCCAGTTGAGGGGAGCGACCGACGCCGGCGCAGGAGTGTTTGCCGGGGGTCGGTCCAAGGGCAGGACCTAGCCTGATTGAGGGCAGGGAACCCGATGTGGGCTCAGGAATGCTTCTCGGGGCTTGATCGTGGGAAGGACCCAGCCTGCTTCGGGGCAGGGCCTGAGACGCGCGCTCAGGATTATGTTCCCGGGACTCGACTATGCAAAGTCCCAGGAACGCCCGCGTGACCGCAGGGGCCGAGAGGTGGGGTCGGGAGACTGTGCTAGGGGCCCGCACAAGGGCAGGACCTCGACTGGTTACGTTCAGTGACCGAGACGGGGCTCAGGAGTTTACACGGGCGCCTCAGAAAGGGCGGGACCCAGCCTGCTTTTATGCAGCGCTTGAGGTGAGGGCGCAGCAGTGTTTCCCGAGGGTTTGAACAAGGGGAGGACTCACCGTCGTTCGGGGACAGGGAGCCAATTTCGACTCAGGATTGTTTGTTGGGGGCCTTGGCCAGAGGCAGCAACCACCGAGGTTGAGTGGAGGGACCAAGATGGACGCGCAGGGAGGAGCGTTTTGTGTTGGAGGGGGGGAGGGTTGCCCAAGGGCAGCATCCATCCGAGTTCAGGGCGGGCACGCAGCTGTGGGCTCAGGCGCGTGTGTCGCGGGAGTCCAAGAAGGGCAGGCTCTAGACTGCTTCTTCCGTGCGCCGAGCCCGATGTGTTTCTCGGGGTCTTGAAGCACGCCAAGCCCCCGAGGCGGGTTCAGTGCCGGGAGTGAACTGCGGGATCAGGGCTTTGTCCCGGCGAGGGACCAAGGGCGGGACACAGCGAAGTGGGCGGGTAGGGAGCGAGCTGGAGGCTCCCGGTGGTGTCTTTGCCAGGTGCTTGAACGAAGGCAGGAGCCAGCCTGCTTCAGTGCAGGCATCGGGCGGTGGGCTCAGGAGTGTTTGTCAGGGTCTTGCCCACGGACAGGAAGGAGCCAGCCTGGTTCAGTGCAGGCCCGGGGCGGTGGGCTCAGGAGTGTTTGTCGTCGCCGGGCCGTGGGCGGGACCCAGCCTCCTTCAGGGCAGGCACAGAGATGGGGGCTCAGGAGTCTGTGCTGGGCGAATCAAACAAAGGCCAGACCTAGACCAGTTCAGGACAGGGACCGAGATGCAGCTTCAGGAGTATTTCCTGGGGGTAGGATCCCGGACAGGTTCAGCGCGGGGACCAAGATGCGGGCTCAGCAGTGTTCCCCGGGTGATTGAACGAGGGCACGGCCCATCCTGTCTCTGTGCAGGGACCGAGATGCGCCCTCAGGAGGGTTTCTCGAGGTCTGACCGTGGGCAGCACGCACACGGCTTCAGGGCAGAGAGCGAGAGGTGGCCTCAGGAGGACGTGTTGAGGTTGCTCCCAAGGGCAGGACCTCGACTGGTTCAGCGCAGCGCCCGAGGGGTAGGCACAGGCGCATTTGCCGGTGTCTTCAGCAAGTGCTTCCCGCAGCCGCGACCGGTGCAGGGAAGGAGGTGTTGGCTCGGCGGCGTTGGACGGCGCCGTGCACCAGGGGAGGCCCCAGGCGAGGTGCGTGCCGTGGCCGCGAGGCAAGCTCAGGAGGGTCTGTCGGGGGACTGACGCCGAGCGGGACCTAGCCTCGTCCCGTGCAGGGACCGAGGGGTTGGCTCCGGAGTGTTTGTTAGGGCCCGGAAGACGCGCCGGGCACCGGCCAGTTGAGGGGAGCGACCGACGCTGGCTCAGGAGTGTTTGCCGGGGGTCGGTCCAAGGGCAGGACCTAGCCTGATTGAGGGCAGGGAACCCGATGTGGGCTCAGGAATGCTTCTCGGGGCTTGATCGTGGGAAGGACCCAGCCTGCTTCGGGGCAGGGCCTGAGACGCGCGCTCAGGATTATGTTCCCGGGACTCGACTATGCAAAGTCCCAGGAACGCCCGCGTGACCGCAGGGGCCGAGAGGTGGGGTCGGGAGACTGTGCTAGGGGCCCGCACAAGGGCAGGACCTCGACTGGTTACGTTCAGTGACCGAGACGGGGCTCAGGAGTTTACACGGGCGCCTCAGAAAGGGCGGGACCCAGCCTGCTTTTATGCAGCGCTTGAGGTGAGGGCGCAGCAGTGTTTCCCGAGGGTTTGAACAAGGGGAGGACTCACCGTCGTTCGGGGACAGGGAGCCAATTTCGACTCAGGATTGTTTGTTGGGGGCCTTGGCCAGAGGCAGCAACCACCGAGGTTGAGTGGAGGGACCAAGATGGACGCGCAGGGAGGAGCGTTTTGTGTTGGAGGGGGGGAGGGTTGCCCAAGGGCAGCATCCATCCGAGTTCAGGGCGGGCACGCAGCTGTGGGCTCAGGCGCGTGTGTCGCGGGAGTCCAAGAAGGGCAGGCTCTAGACTGCTTCTTCCGTGCGCCGAGCCCGATGTGTTTCTCGGGGTCTTGAAGCATGCCAAGCCCCCGAGGCGGGTTCAGTGCCGGGAGTGAACTGCGGGATCAGGGCTTTGTCCCGGCGAGGGACCAAGGGCGGGACACAGCGAAGTGGGCGGGTAGGGAGCGAGCTGGAGGCTCCCGGTGGTGTCTTTGCCAGGTGCTTGAACGAAGGCAGGAGCCAGCCTGCTTCAGTGCAGGCATCGGGCGGTGGGCTCAGGAGTGTTTGTCAGGGTCTTGCCCACGGACAGGAAGGAGCCAGCCTGGTTCAGTGCAGGCCCGGGGCGGTGGGCTCAGGAGTGTTTGTCGTCGCCGGGCCGTGGGCGGGACCCAGCCTCCTTCAGGGCAGGCACAGAGATGGGGGCTCAGGAGTCTGTGCTGGGCGAATCAAACAAAGGCCAGACCTAGACCAGTTCAGGACAGGGACCGAGATGCAGCTTCAGGAGTATTTCCTGGGGGTAGGATCCCGGACAGGTTCAGCGCGGGGACCAAGATGCGGGCTCAGCAGTGTTCCCCGGGTGATTGAACGAGGGCACGGCCCATCCTGTCTCTGTGCAGGGACCGAGATGCGCCCTCAGGAGGGTTTCTCGAGGTCTGACCGTGGGCAGCACGCACACGGCTTCAGGGCAGAGAGCGAGAGGTGGCCTCAGGAGGACGTGTTGAGGTTGCTCCCAAGGGCAGGACCTCGACTGGTTCAGCGCAGCGCCCGAGGGGTAGGCACAGGCGCATTTGCCGGTGTCTTCAGCAAGTGCTTCCCGCAGCCGCGACCGGTGCAGGGAAGGAGGTGTTGGCTCGGCGGCGTTGGACGGCGCCGTGCACCAGGGGAGGCCCCAGGCGAGGTGCGTGCCGTGGCCGCGAGGCAAGCTCAGGAGGGTCTGTCGGGGGACTGACGCCGAGCGGGACCTAGCCTCGTCCCGTGCAGGGACCGAGGGGTTGGCTCCGGAGTGTTTGTTAGGGCCCGGAAGACGCGCCGGGCACCGGCCAGTTGAGGGGAGCGACCGACGCCGGCGCAGGAGTGTTTGCCGGGGGTCGGTCCAAGGGCAGGACCTAGCCTGATTGAGGGCAGGGAACCCGATGTGGGCTCAGGAATGCTTCTCGGGGCTTGATCGTGGGAAGGACCCAGCCTGCTTCGGGGCAGGGCCTGAGACGCGCGCTCAGGATTATGTTCCCGGGACTCGACTATGCAAAGTCCCAGGAACGCCCGCGTGACCGCAGGGGCCGAGAGGTGGGGTCGGGAGACTGTGCTAGGGGCCCGCACAAGGGCAGGACCTCGACTGGTTACGTTCAGTGACCGAGACGGGGCTCAGGAGTTTACACGGGCGCCTCAGAAAGGGCGGGACCCAGCCTGCTTTTATGCAGCGCTTGAGGTGAGGGCGCAGCAGTGTTTCCCGAGGGTTTGAACAAGGGGAGGACTCACCGTCGTTCGGGGACAGGGAGCCAATTTCGACTCAGGATTGTTTGTTGGGGGCCTTGGCCAGAGGCAGCAACCACCGAGGTTGAGTGGAGGGACCAAGATGGACGCGCAGGGAGGAGCGTTTTGTGTTGGAGGGGGGGAGGGTTGCCCAAGGGCAGCATCCATCCGAGTTCAGGGCGGGCACGCAGCTGTGGGCTCAGGCGCGTGTGTCGCGGGAGTCCAAGAAGGGCAGGCTCTAGACTGCTTCTTCCGTGCGCCGAGCCCGATGTGTTTCTCGGGGTCTTGAAGCACGCCAAGCCCCCGAGGCGGGTTCAGTGCCGGGAGTGAACTGCGGGATCAGGGCTTTGTCCCGGCGAGGGACCAAGGGCGGGACACAGCGAAGTGGGCGGGTAGGGAGCGAGCTGGAGGCTCCCGGTGGTGTCTTTGCCAGGTGCTTGAACGAAGGCAGGAGCCAGCCTGCTTCAGTGCAGGCATCGGGCGGTGGGCTCAGGAGTGTTTGTCAGGGTCTTGCCCACGGACAGGAAGGAGCCAGCCTGGTTCAGTGCAGGCCCGGGGCGGTGGGCTCAGGAGTGTTTGTCGTCGCCGGGCCGTGGGCGGGACCCAGCCTCCTTCAGGGCAGGCACAGAGATGGGGGCTCAGGAGTCTGTGCTGGGCGAATCAAACAAAGGCCAGACCTAGACCAGTTCAGGACAGGGACCGAGATGCAGCTTCAGGAGTATTTCCTGGGGGTAGGATCCCGGACAGGTTCAGCGCGGGGACCAAGATGCGGGCTCAGCAGTGTTCCCCGGGTGATTGAACGAGGGCACGGCCCATCCTGTCTCTGTGCAGGGACCGAGATGCGCCCTCAGGAGGGTTTCTCGAGGTCTGACCGTGGGCAGCACGCACACGGCTTCAGGGCAGAGAGCGAGAGGTGGCCTCAGGAGGACGTGTTGAGGTTGCTCCCAAGGGCAGGACCTCGACTGGTTCAGCGCAGCGCCCGAGGGGTAGGCACAGGCGCATTTGCCGGTGTCTTCAGCAAGTGCTTCCCGCAGCCGCGACCGGTGCAGGGAAGGAGGTGTTGGCTCGGCGGCGTTGGACGGCGCCGTGCACCAGGGGAGGCCCCAGGCGAGGTGCGTGCCGTGGCCGCGAGGCAAGCTCAGGAGGGTCTGTCGGGGGACTGACGCCGAGCGGGACCTAGCCTCGTCCCGTGCAGGGACCGAGGGGTTGGCTCCGGAGTGTTTGTTAGGGCCCGGAAGACGCGCCGGGCACCGGCCAGTTGAGGGGAGCGACCGACGCCGGCGCAGGAGTGTTTGCCGGGGGTCGGTCCAAGGGCAGGACCTAGCCTGATTGAGGGCAGGGAACCCGATGTGGGCTCAGGAATGCTTCTCGGGGCTTGATCGTGGGAAGGACCCAGCCTGCTTCGGGGCAGGGCCTGAGACGCGCGCTCAGGATTATGTTCCCGGGACTCGACTATGCAAAGTCCCAGGAACGCCCGCGTGACCGCAGGGGCCGAGAGGTGGGGTCGGGAGACTGTGCTAGGGGCCCGCACAAGGGCAGGACCTCGACTGGTTACGTTCAGTGACCGAGACGGGGCTCAGGAGTTTACACGGGCGCCTCAGAAAGGGCGGGACCCAGCCTGCTTTTATGCAGCGCTTGAGGTGAGGGCGCAGCAGTGTTTCCCGAGGGTTTGAACAAGGGGAGGACTCACCGTCGTTCGGGGACAGGGAGCCAATTTCGACTCAGGATTGTTTGTTGGGGGCCTTGGCCAGAGGCAGCAACCACCGAGGTTGAGTGGAGGGACCAAGATGGACGCGCAGGGAGGAGCGTTTTGTGTTGGAGGGGGGGAGGGTTGCCCAAGGGCAGCATCCATCCGAGTTCAGGGCGGGCACGCAGCTGTGGGCTCAGGCGCGTGTGTCGCGGGAGTCCAAGAAGGGCAGGCTCTAGACTGCTTCTTCCGTGCGCCGAGCCCGATGTGTTTCTCGGGGTCTTGAAGCACGCCAAGCCCCCGAGGCGGGTTCAGTGCCGGGAGTGAACTGCGGGATCAGGGCTTTGTCCCGGCGAGGGACCAAGGGCGGGACACAGCGAAGTGGGCGGGTAGGGAGCGAGCTGGAGGCTCCCGGTGGTGTCTTTGCCAGGTGCTTGAACGAAGGCAGGAGCCAGCCTGCTTCAGTGCAGGCATCGGGCGGTGGGCTCAGGAGTGTTTGTCAGGGTCTTGCCCACGGACAGGAAGGAGCCAGCCTGGTTCAGTGCAGGCCCGGGGCGGTGGGCTCAGGAGTGTTTGTCGTCGCCGGGCCGTGGGCGGGACCCAGCCTCCTTCAGGGCAGGCACAGAGATGGGGGCTCAGGAGTCTGTGCTGGGCGAATCAAACAAAGGCCAGACCTAGACCAGTTCAGGACAGGGACCGAGATGCAGCTTCAGGAGTATTTCCTGGGGGTAGGATCCCGGACAGGTTCAGCGCGGGGACCAAGATGCGGGCTCAGCAGTGTTCCCCGGGTGATTGAACGAGGGCACGGCCCATCCTGTCTCTGTGCAGGGACCGAGATGCGCCCTCAGGAGGGTTTCTCGAGGTCTGACCGTGGGCAGCACGCACACGGCTTCAGGGCAGAGAGCGAGAGGTGGCCTCAGGAGGACGTGTTGAGGTTGCTCCCAAGGGCAGGACCTCGACTGGTTCAGCGCAGCGCCCGAGGGGTAGGCACAGGCGCATTTGCCGGTGTCTTCAGCAAGTGCTTCCCGCAGCCGCGACCGGTGCAGGGAAGGAGGTGTTGGCTCGGCGGCGTTGGACGGCGCCGTGCACCAGGGGAGGCCCCAGGCGAGGTGCGTGCCGTGGCCGCGAGGCAAGCTCAGGAGGGTCTGTCGGGGGACTGACGCCGAGCGGGACCTAGCCTCGTCCCGTGCAGGGACCGAGGGGTTGGCTCCGGAGTGTTTGTTAGGGCCCGGAAGACGCGCCGGGCACCGGCCAGTTGAGGGGAGCGACCGACGCCGGCGCAGGAGTGTTTGCCGGGGGTCGGTCCAAGGGCAGGACCTAGCCTGATTGAGGGCAGGGAACCCGATGTGGGCTCAGGAATGCTTCTCGGGGCTTGATCGTGGGAAGGACCCAGCCTGCTTCGGGGCAGGGCCTGAGACGCGCGCTCAGGATTATGTTCCCGGGACTCGACTATGCAAAGTCCCAGGAACGCCCGCGTGACCGCAGGGGCCGAGAGGTGGGGTCGGGAGACTGTGCTAGGGGCCCGCACAAGGGCAGGACCTCGACTGGTTACGTTCAGTGACCGAGACGGGGCTCAGGAGTTTACACGGGCGCCTCAGAAAGGGCGGGACCCAGCCTGCTTTTATGCAGCGCTTGAGGTGAGGGCGCAGCAGTGTTTCCCGAGGGTTTGAACAAGGGGAGGACTCACCGTCGTTCGGGGACAGGGAGCCAATTTCGACTCAGGATTGTTTGTTGGGGGCCTTGGCCAGAGGCAGCAACCACCGAGGTTGAGTGGAGGGACCAAGATGGACGCGCAGGGAGGTGCGTTTTGTGTTGGAGGGGGGGAGGGTTGCCCAAGGGCAGCATCCATCCGAGTTCAGGGCGGGCACGCAGCTGTGGGCTCAGGCGCGTGTGTCGCGGGAGTCCAAGAAGGGCAGGCTCTAGACTGCTTCTTCCGTGCGCCGAGCCCGATGTGTTTCTCGGGGTCTTGAAGCACGCCAAGCCCCCGAGGCGGGTTCAGTGCCGGGAGTGAACTGCGGGATCAGGGCTTTGTCCCGGCGAGGGACCAAGGGCGGGACACAGCGAAGTGGGCGGGTAGGGAGCGAGCTGGAGGCTCCCGGTGGTGTCTTTGCCAGGTGCTTGAACGAAGGCAGGAGCCAGCCTGCTTCAGTGCAGGCATCGGGCGGTGGGCTCAGGAGTGTTTGTCAGGGTCTTGCCCACGGACAGGAAGGAGCCAGCCTGGTTCAGTGCAGGCCCGGGGCGGTGGGCTCAGGAGTGTTTGTCGTCGCCGGGCCGTGGGCGGGACCCAGCCTCCTTCAGGGCAGGCACAGAGATGGGGGCTCAGGAGTCTGTGCTGGGCGAATCAAACAAAGGCCAGACCTAGACCAGTTCAGGACAGGGACCGAGATGCAGCTTCAGGAGTATTTCCTGGGGGTAGGATCCCGGACAGGTTCAGCGCGGGGACCAAGATGCGGGCTCAGCAGTGTTCCCCGGGTGATTGAACGAGGGCACGGCCCATCCTGTCTCTGTGCAGGGACCGAGATGCGCCCTCAGGAGGGTTTCTCGAGGTCTGACCGTGGGCAGCACGCACACGGCTTCAGGGCAGAGAGCGAGAGGTGGCCTCAGGAGGACGTGTTGAGGTTGCTCCCAAGGGCAGGACCTCGACTGGTTCAGCGCAGCGCCCGAGGGGTAGGCACAGGCGCATTTGCCGGTGTCTTCAGCAAGTGCTTCCCGCAGCCGCGACCGGTGCAGGGAAGGAGGTGTTGGCTCGGCGGCGTTGGACGGCGCCGTGCACCAGGGGAGGCCCCAGGCGAGGTGCGTGCCGTGGCCGCGAGGCAAGCTCAGGAGGGTCTGTCGGGGGACTGACGCCGAGCGGGACCTAGCCTCGTCCCGTGCAGGGACCGAGGGGTTGGCTCCGGAGTGTTTGTTAGGGCCCGGAAGACGCGCCGGGCACCGGCCAGTTGAGGGGAGCGACCGACGCCGGCGCAGGAGTGTTTGCCGGGGGTCGGTCCAAGGGCAGGACCTAGCCTGATTGAGGGCAGGGAACCCGATGTGGGCTCAGGAATGCTTCTCGGGGCTTGATCGTGGGAAGGACCCAGCCTGCTTCGGGGCAGGGCCTGAGACGCGCGCTCAGGATTATGTTCCCGGGACTCGACTATGCAAAGTCCCAGGAACGCCCGCGTGACCGCAGGGGCCGAGAGGTGGGGTCGGGAGACTGTGCTAGGGGCCCGCACAAGGGCAGGACCTCGACTGGTTACGTTCAGTGACCGAGACGGGGCTCAGGAGTTTACACGGGCGCCTCAGAAAGGGCGGGACCCAGCCTGCTTTTATGCAGCGCTTGAGGTGAGGGCGCAGCAGTGTTTCCCGAGGGTTTGAACAAGGGGAGGACTCACCGTCGTTCGGGGACAGGGAGCCAATTTCGACTCAGGATTGTTTGTTGGGGGCCTTGGCCAGAGGCAGCAACCACCGAGGTTGAGTGGAGGGACCAAGATGGACGCGCAGGGAGGAGCGTTTTGTGTTGGAGGGGGGGAGGGTTGCCCAAGGGCAGCATCCATCCGAGTTCAGGGCGGGCACGCAGCTGTGGGCTCAGGCGCGTGTGTCGCGGGAGTCCAAGAAGGGCAGGCTCTAGACTGCTTCTTCCGTGCGCCGAGCCCGATGTGTTTCTCGGGGTCTTGAAGCACGCCAAGCCCCCGAGGCGGGTTCAGTGCCGGGAGTGAACTGCGGGATCAGGGCTTTGTCCCGGCGAGGGACCAAGGGCGGGACACAGCGAAGTGGGCGGGTAGGGAGCGAGCTGGAGGCTCCCGGTGGTGTCTTTGCCAGGTGCTTGAACGAAGGCAGGAGCCAGCCTGCTTCAGTGCAGGCATCGGGCGGTGGGCTCAGGAGTGTTTGTCAGGGTCTTGCCCACGGACAGGAAGGAGCCAGCCTGGTTCAGTGCAGGCCCGGGGCGGTGGGCTCAGGAGTGTTTGTCGTCGCCGGGCCGTGGGCGGGACCCAGCCTCCTTCAGGGCAGGCACAGAGATGGGGGCTCAGGAGTCTGTGCTGGGCGAATCAAACAAAGGCCAGACCTAGACCAGTTCAGGACAGGGACCGAGATGCAGCTTCAGGAGTATTTCCTGGGGGTAGGATCCCGGACAGGTTCAGCGCGGGGACCAAGATGCGGGCTCAGCAGTGTTCCCCGGGTGATTGAACGAGGGCACGGCCCATCCTGTCTCTGTGCAGGGACCGAGATGCGCCCTCAGGAGGGTTTCTCGAGGTCTGACCGTGGGCAGCACGCACACGGCTTCAGGGCAGAGAGCGAGAGGTGGCCTCAGGAGGACGTGTTGAGGTTGCTCCCAAGGGCAGGACCTCGACTGGTTCAGCGCAGCGCCCGAGGGGTAGGCACAGGCGCATTTGCCGGTGTCTTCAGCAAGTGCTTCCCGCAGCCGCGACCGGTGCAGGGAAGGAGGTGTTGGCTCGGCGGCGTTGGACGGCGCCGTGCACCAGGGGAGGCCCCAGGCGAGGTGCGTGCCGTGGCCGCGAGGCAAGCTCAGGAGGGTCTGTCGGGGGACTGACGCCGAGCGGGACCTAGCCTCGTCCCGTGCAGGGACCGAGGGGTTGGCTCCGGAGTGTTTGTTAGGGCCCGGAAGACGCGCCGGGCACCGGCCAGTTGAGGGGAGCGACCGACGCCGGCGCAGGAGTGTTTGCCGGGGGTCGGTCCAAGGGCAGGACCTAGCCTGATTGAGGGCAGGGAACCCGATGTGGGCTCAGGAATGCTTCTCGGGGCTTGATCGTGGGAAGGACCCAGCCTGCTTCGGGGCAGGGCCTGAGACGCGCGCTCAGGATTATGTTCCCGGGACTCGACTATGCAAAGTCCCAGGAACGCCCGCGTGACCGCAGGGGCCGAGAGGTGGGGTCGGGAGACTGTGCTAGGGGCCCGCACAAGGGCAGGACCTCGACTGGTTACGTTCAGTGACCGAGACGGGGCTCAGGAGTTTACACGGGCGCCTCAGAAAGGGCGGGACCCAGCCTGCTTTTATGCAGCGCTTGAGGTGAGGGCGCAGCAGTGTTTCCCGAGGGTTTGAACAAGGGGAGGACTCACCGTCGTTCGGGGACAGGGAGCCAATTTCGACTCAGGATTGTTTGTTGGGGGCCTTGGCCAGAGGCAGCAACCACCGAGGTTGAGTGGAGGGACCAAGATGGACGCGCAGGGAGGTGCGTTTTGTGTTGGAGGGGGGGAGGGTTGCCCAAGGGCAGCATCCATCCGAGTTCAGGGCGGGCACGCAGCTGTGGGCTCAGGCGCGTGTGTCGCGGGAGTCCAAGAAGGGCAGGCTCTAGACTGCTTCTTCCGTGCGCCGAGCCCGATGTGTTTCTCGGGGTCTTGAAGCACGCCAAGCCCCCGAGGCGGGTTCAGTGCCGGGAGTGAACTGCGGGATCAGGGCTTTGTCCCGGCGAGGGACCAAGGGCGGGACACAGCGAAGTGGGCGGGTAGGGAGCGAGCTGGAGGCTCCCGGTGGTGTCTTTGCCAGGTGCTTGAACGAAGGCAGGAGCCAGCCTGCTTCAGTGCAGGCATCGGGCGGTGGGCTCAGGAGTGTTTGTCAGGGTCTTGCCCACGGACAGGAAGGAGCCAGCCTGGTTCAGTGCAGGCCCGGGGCGGGGGGCTCAGGAGTGTTTGTCGTCGCCGGGCCGTGGGCGGGACCCAGCCTCCTTCAGGGCAGGCACAGAGATGGGGGCTCAGGAGTCTGTGCTGGGCGAATCAAACAAAGGCCAGACCTAGACCAGTTCAGGACAGGGACCGAGATGCAGCTTCAGGAGTATTTCCTGGGGGTAGGATCCCGGACAGGTTCAGCGCGGGGACCAAGATGCGGGCTCAGCAGTGTTCCCCGGGTGATTGAACGAGGGCACGGCCCATCCTGTCTCTGTGCAGGGACCGAGATGCGCCCTCAGGAGGGTTTCTCGAGGTCTGAGCGTGGGCAGCACGCACACGGCTTCAGGGCAGAGAGCGAGAGGTGGCCTCAGGAGGACGTGTTGAGGTTGCTCCCAAGGGCAGGACCTCGACTGGTTCAGCGCAGCGCCCGAGGGGTAGGCACAGGCGCATTTGCCGGTGTCTTCAGCAAGTGCTTCCCGCAGCCGCGACCGGTGCAGGGAAGGAGGTGTTGGCTCGGCGGCGTTGGACGGCGCCGTGCACCAGGGGAGGCCCCAGGCGAGGTGCGTGCCGTGGCCGCGAGGCAAGCTCAGGAGGGTCTGTCGGGGGACTGACGCCGAGCGGGACCTAGCCTCGTCCCGTGCAGGGACCGAGGGGTTGGCTCCGGAGTGTTTGTTAGGGCCCGGAAGACGCGCCGGGCACCGGCCAGTTGAGGGGAGCGACCGACGCCGGCGCAGGAGTGTTTGCCGGGGGTCGGTCCAAGGGCAGGACCTAGCCTGATTGAGGGCAGGGAACCCGATGTGGGCTCAGGAATGCTTCTCGGGGCTTGATCGTGGGAAGGACCCAGCCTGCTTCGGGGCAGGGCCTGAGACGCGCGCTCAGGATTATGTTCCCGGGACTCGACTATGCAAAGTCCCAGGAACGCCCGCGTGACCGCAGGGGCCGAGAGGTGGGGTCGGGAGACTGTGCTAGGGGCCCGCACAAGGGCAGGACCTCGACTGGTTACGTTCAGTGACCGAGACGGGGCTCAGGAGTTTACACGGGCGCCTCAGAAAGGGCGGGACCCAGCCTGCTTTTATGCAGCGCTTGAGGTGAGGGCGCAGCAGTGTTTCCCGAGGGTTTGAACAAGGGGAGGACTCACCGTCGTTCGGGGACAGGGAGCCAATTTCGACTCAGGATTGTTTGTTGGGGGCCTTGGCCAGAGGCAGCAACCACCGAGGTTGAGTGGAGGGACCAAGATGGACGCGCAGGGAGGAGCGTTTTGTGTTGGAGGGGGGGAGGGTTGCCCAAGGGCAGCATCCATCCGAGTTCAGGGCGGGCACGCAGCTGTGGGCTCAGGCGCGTGTGTCGCGGGAGTCCAAGAAGGGCAGGCTCTAGACTGCTTCTTCCGTGCGCCGAGCCCGATGTGTTTCTCGGGGTCTTGAAGCACGCCAAGCCCCCGAGGCGGGTTCAGTGCCGGGAGTGAACTGCGGGATCAGGGCTTTGTCCCGGCGAGGGACCAAGGGCGGGACACAGCGAAGTGGGCGGGTAGGGAGCGAGCTGGAGGCTCCCGGTGGTGTCTTTGCCAGGTGCTTGAACGAAGGCAGGAGCCAGCCTGCTTCAGTGCAGGCATCGGGCGGTGGGCTCAGGAGTGTTTGTCAGGGTCTTGCCCACGGACAGGAAGGAGCCAGCCTGGTTCAGTGCAGGCCCGGGGCGGTGGGCTCAGGAGTGTTTGTCGTCGCCGGGCCGTGGGCGGGACCCAGCCTCCTTCAGGGCAGGCACAGAGATGGGGGCTCAGGAGTCTGTGCTGGGCGAATCAAACAAAGGCCAGACCTAGACCAGTTCAGGACAGGGACCGAGATGCAGCTTCAGGAGTATTTCCTGGGGGTAGGATCCCGGACAGGTTCAGCGCGGGGACCAAGATGCGGGCTCAGCAGTGTTCCCCGGGTGATTGAACGAGGGCACGGCCCATCCTGTCTCTGTGCAGGGACCGAGATGCGCCCTCAGGAGGGTTTCTCGAGGTCTGACCGTGGGCAGCACGCACACGGCTTCAGGGCAGAGAGCGAGAGGTGGCCTCAGGAGGACGTGTTGAGGTTGCTCCCAAGGGCAGGACCTCGACTGGTTCAGCGCAGCGCCCGAGGGGTAGGCACAGGCGCATTTGCCGGTGTCTTCAGCAAGTGCTTCCCGCAGCCGCGACCGGTGCAGGGAAGGAGGTGTTGGCTCGGCGGCGTTGGACGGCGCCGTGCACCAGGGGAGGCCCCAGGCGAGGTGCGTGCCGTGGCCGCGAGGCAAGCTCAGGAGGGTCTGTCGGGGGACTGACGCCGAGCGGGACCTAGCCTCGTCCCGTGCAGGGACCGAGGGGTTGGCTCCGGAGTGTTTGTTAGGGCCCGGAAGACGCGCCGGGCACCGGCCAGTTGAGGGGAGCGACCGACGCCGGCGCAGGAGTGTTTGCCGGGGGTCGGTCCAAGGGCAGGACCTAGCCTGATTGAGGGCAGGGAACCCGATGTGGGCTCAGGAATGCTTCTCGGGGCTTGATCGTGGGAAGGACCCAGCCTGCTTCGGGGCAGGGCCTGAGACGCGCGCTCAGGATTATGTTCCCGGGACTCGACTATGCAAAGTCCCAGGAACGCCCGCGTGACCGCAGGGGCCGAGAGGTGGGGTCGGGAGACTGTGCTAGGGGCCCGCACAAGGGCAGGACCTCGACTGGTTACGTTCAGTGACCGAGACGGGGCTCAGGAGTTTACACGGGCGCCTCAGAAAGGGCGGGACCCAGCCTGCTTTTATGCAGCGCTTGAGGTGAGGGCGCAGCAGTGTTTCCCGAGGGTTTGAACAAGGGGAGGACTCACCGTCGTTCGGGGACAGGGAGCCAATTTCGACTCAGGATTGTTTGTTGGGGGCCTTGGCCAGAGGCAGCAACCACCGAGGTTGAGTGGAGGGACCAAGATGGACGCGCAGGGAGGTGCGTTTTGTGTTGGAGGGGGGGAGGGTTGCCCAAGGGCAGCATCCATCCGAGTTCAGGGCGGGCACGCAGCTGTGGGCTCAGGCGCGTGTGTCGCGGGAGTCCAAGAAGGGCAGGCTCTAGACTGCTTCTTCCGTGCGCCGAGCCCGATGTGTTTCTCGGGGTCTTGAAGCACGCCAAGCCCCCGAGGCGGGTTCAGTGCCGGGAGTGAACTGCGGGATCAGGGCTTTGTCCCGGCGAGGGACCAAGGGCGGGACACAGCGAAGTGGGCGGGTAGGGAGCGAGCTGGAGGCTCCCGGTGGTGTCTTTGCCAGGTGCTTGAACGAAGGCAGGAGCCAGCCTGCTTCAGTGCAGGCATCGGGCGGTGGGCTCAGGAGTGTTTGTCAGGGTCTTGCCCACGGACAGGAAGGAGCCAGCCTGGTTCAGTGCAGGCCCGGGGCGGTGGGCTCAGGAGTGTTTGTCGTCGCCGGGCCGTGGGCGGGACCCAGCCTCCTTCAGGGCAGGCACAGAGATGGGGGCTCAGGAGTCTGTGCTGGGCGAATCAAACAAAGGCCAGACCTAGACCAGTTCAGGACAGGGACCGAGATGCAGCTTCAGGAGTATTTCCTGGGGGTAGGATCCCGGACAGGTTCAGCGCGGGGACCAAGATGCGGGCTCAGCAGTGTTCCCCGGGTGATTGAACGAGGGCACGGCCCATCCTGTCTCTGTGCAGGGACCGAGATGCGCCCTCAGGAGGGTTTCTCGAGGTCTGACCGTGGGCAGCACGCACACGGCTTCAGGGCAGAGAGCGAGAGGTGGCCTCAGGAGGACGTGTTGAGGTTGCTCCCAAGGGCAGGACCTCGACTGGTTCAGCGCAGCGCCCGAGGGGTAGGCACAGGCGCATTTGCCGGTGTCTTCAGCAAGTGCTTCCCGCAGCCGCGACCGGTGCAGGGAAGGAGGTGTTGGCTCGGCGGCGTTGGACGGCGCCGTGCACCAGGGGAGGCCCCAGGCGAGGTGCGTGCCGTGGCCGCGAGGCAAGCTCAGGAGGGTCTGTCGGGGGACTGACGCCGAGCGGGACCTAGCCTCGTCCCGTGCAGGGACCGAGGGGTTGGCTCCGGAGTGTTTGTTAGGGCCCGGAAGACGCGCCGGGCACCGGCCAGTTGAGGGGAGCGACCGACGCCGGCGCAGGAGTGTTTGCCGGGGGTCGGTCCAAGGGCAGGACCTAGCCTGATTGAGGGCAGGGAACCCGATGTGGGCTCAGGAATGCTTCTCGGGGCTTGATCGTGGGAAGGACCCAGCCTGCTTCGGGGCAGGGCCTGAGACGCGCGCTCAGGATTATGTTCCCGGGACTCGACTATGCAAAGTCCCAGGAACGCCCGCGTGACCGCAGGGGCCGAGAGGTGGGGTCGGGAGACTGTGCTAGGGGCCCGCACAAGGGCAGGACCTCGACTGGTTACGTTCAGTGACCGAGACGGGGCTCAGGAGTTTACACGGGCGCCTCAGAAAGGGCGGGACCCAGCCTGCTTTTATGCAGCGCTTGAGGTGAGGGCGCAGCAGTGTTTCCCGAGGGTTTGAACAAGGGGAGGACTCACCGTCGTTCGGGGACAGGGAGCCAATTTCGACTCAGGATTGTTTGTTGGGGGCCTTGGCCAGAGGCAGCAACCACCGAGGTTGAGTGGAGGGACCAAGATGGACGCGCAGGGAGGTGCGTTTTGTGTTGGAGGGGGGGAGGGTTGCCCAAGGGCAGCATCCATCCGAGTTCAGGGCGGGCACGCAGCTGTGGGCTCAGGCGCGTGTGTCGCGGGAGTCCAAGAAGGGCAGGCTCTAGACTGCTTCTTCCGTGCGCCGAGCCCGATGTGTTTCTCGGGGTCTTGAAGCACGCCAAGCCCCCGAGGCGGGTTCAGTGCCGGGAGTGAACTGCGGGATCAGGGCTTTGTCCCGGCGAGGGACCAAGGGCGGGACACAGCGAAGTGGGCGGGTAGGGAGCGAGCTGGAGGCTCCCGGTGGTGTCTTTGCCAGGTGCTTGAACGAAGGCAGGAGCCAGCCTGCTTCAGTGCAGGCATCGGGCGGTGGGCTCAGGAGTGTTTGTCAGGGTCTTGCCCACGGACAGGAAGGAGCCAGCCTGGTTCAGTGCAGGCCCGGGGCGGGGGGCTCAGGAGTGTTTGTCGTCGCCGGGCCGTGGGCGGGACCCAGCCTCCTTCAGGGCAGGCACAGAGATGGGGGCTCAGGAGTCTGTGCTGGGCGAATCAAACAAAGGCCAGACCTAGACCAGTTCAGGACAGGGACCGAGATGCAGCTTCAGGAGTATTTCCTGGGGGTAGGATCCCGGACAGGTTCAGCGCGGGGACCAAGATGCGGGCTCAGCAGTGTTCCCCGGGTGATTGAACGAGGGCACGGCCCATCCTGTCTCTGTGCAGGGACCGAGATGCGCCCTCAGGAGGGTTTCTCGAGGTCTGACCGTGGGCAGCACGCACACGGCTTCAGGGCAGAGAGCGAGAGGTGGCCTCAGGAGGACGTGTTGAGGTTGCTCCCAAGGGCAGGACCTCGACTGGTTCAGCGCAGCGCCCGAGGGGTAGGCACAGGCGCATTTGCCGGTGTCTTCAGCAAGTGCTTCCCGCAGCCGCGACCGGTGCAGGGAAGGAGGTGTTGGCTCGGCGGCGTTGGACGGCGCCGTGCACCAGGGGAGGCCCCAGGCGAGGTGCGTGCCGTGGCCGCGAGGCAAGCTCAGGAGGGTCTGTCGGGGGACTGACGCCGAGCGGGACCTAGCCTCGTCCCGTGCAGGGACCGAGGGGTTGGCTCCGGAGTGCTTGTTAGGGTCCGGAAGACGCGCCGGGCACCGGCCAGTTGAGGGGAGCGACCGACGCCGGCGCAGGAGTGTTTGCCGGGGGTCGGTCCAAGGGCAGGACCTAGCCTGATTGAGGGCAGGGAACCCGATGTGGGCTCAGGAATGCTTCTCGGGGCTTGATCGTGGGAAGGACCCAGCCTGCTTCGGGGCAGGGCCTGAGACGCGCGCTCAGGATTATGTTCCCGGGACTCGACTATGCAAAGTCCCAGGAACGCCCGCGTGACCGCAGGGGCCGAGAGGTGGGGTCGGGAGACTGTGCTAGGGGCCCGCACAAGGGCAGGACCTCGACTGGTTACGTTCAGTGACCGAGACGGGGCTCAGGAGTTTACACGGGCGCCTCAGAAAGGGCGGGACCCAGCCTGCTTTTATGCAGCGCTTGAGGTGAGGGCGCAGCAGTGTTTCCCGAGGGTTTGAACAAGGGGAGGACTCACCGTCGTTCGGGGACAGGGAGCCAATTTCGACTCAGGATTGTTTGTTGGGGGCCTTGGCCAGAGGCAGCAACCACCGAGGTTGAGTGGAGGGACCAAGATGGACGCGCAGGGAGGAGCGTTTTGTGTTGGAGGGGGGGAGGGTTGCCCAAGGGCAGCATCCATCCGAGTTCAGGGCGGGCACGCAGCTGTGGGCTCAGGCGCGTGTGTCGCGGGAGTCCAAGAAGGGCAGGCTCTAGACTGCTTCTTCCGTGCGCCGAGCCCGATGTGTTTCTCGGGGTCTTGAAGCACGCCAAGCCCCCGAGGCGGGTTCAGTGCCGGGAGTGAACTGCGGGATCAGGGCTTTGTCCCGGCGAGGGACCAAGGGCGGGACACAGCGAAGTGGGCGGGTAGGGAGCGAGCTGGAGGCTCCCGGTGGTGTCTTTGCCAGGTGCTTGAACGAAGGCAGGAGCCAGCCTGCTTCAGTGCAGGCATCGGGCGGTGGGCTCAGGAGTGTTTGTCAGGGTCTTGCCCACGGACAGGAAGGAGCCAGCCTGGTTCAGTGCAGGCCCGGGGCGGGGGGCTCAGGAGTGTTTGTCGTCGCCGGGCCGTGGGCGGGACCCAGCCTCCTTCAGGGCAGGCACAGAGATGGGGGCTCAGGAGTCTGTGCTGGGCGAATCAAACAAAGGCCAGACCTAGACCAGTTCAGGACAGGGACCGAGATGCAGCTTCAGGAGTATTTCCTGGGGGTAGGATCCCGGACAGGTTCAGCGCGGGGACCAAGATGCGGGCTCAGCAGTGTTCCCCGGGTGATTGAACGAGGGCACGGCCCATCCTGTCTCTGTGCAGGGACCGAGATGCGCCCTCAGGAGGGTTTCTCGAGGTCTGACCGTGGGCAGCACGCACACGGCTTCAGGGCAGAGAGCGAGAGGTGGCCTCAGGAGGACGTGTTGAGGTTGCTCCCAAGGGCAGGACCTCGACTGGTTCAGCGCAGCGCCCGAGGGGTAGGCACAGGCGCATTTGCCGGTGTCTTCAGCAAGTGCTTCCCGCAGCCGCGACCGGTGCAGGGAAGGAGGTGTTGGCTCGGCGGCGTTGGACGGCGCCGTGCACCAGGGGAGGCCCCAGGCGAGGTGCGTGCCGTGGCCGCGAGGCAAGCTCAGGAGGGTCTGTCGGGGGACTGACGCCGAGCGGGACCTAGCCTCGTCCCGTGCAGGGACCGAGGGGTTGGCTCCGGAGTGTTTGTTAGGGCCCGGAAGACGCGCCGGGCACCGGCCAGTTGAGGGGAGCGACCGACGCCGGCGCAGGAGTGTTTGCCGGGGGTCGGTCCAAGGGCAGGACCTAGCCTGATTGAGGGCAGGGAACCCGATGTGGGCTCAGGAATGCTTCTCGGGGCTTGATCGTGGGAAGGACCCAGCCTGCTTCGGGGCAGGGCCTGAGACGCGCGCTCAGGATTATGTTCCCGGGACTCGACTATGCAAAGTCCCAGGAACGCCCGCGTGACCGCAGGGGCCGAGAGGTGGGGTCGGGAGACTGTGCTAGGGGCCCGCACAAGGGCAGGACCTCGACTGGTTACGTTCAGTGACCGAGACGGGGCTCAGGAGTTTACACGGGCGCCTCAGAAAGGGCGGGACCCAGCCTGCTTTTATGCAGCGCTTGAGGTGAGGGCGCAGCAGTGTTTCCCGAGGGTTTGAACAAGGGGAGGACTCACCGTCGTTCGGGGACAGGGAGCCAATTTCGACTCAGGATTGTTTGTTGGGGGCCTTGGCCAGAGGCAGCAACCACCGAGGTTGAGTGGAGGGACCAAGATGGACGCGCAGGGAGGTGCGTTTTGTGTTGGAGGGGGGGAGGGTTGCCCAAGGGCAGCATCCATCCGAGTTCAGGGCGGGCACGCAGCTGTGGGCTCAGGCGCGTGTGTCGCGGGAGTCCAAGAAGGGCAGGCTCTAGACTGCTTCTTCCGTGCGCCGAGCCCGATGTGTTTCTCGGGGTCTTGAAGCACGCCAAGCCCCCGAGGCGGGTTCAGTGCCGGGAGTGAACTGCGGGATCAGGGCTTTGTCCCGGCGAGGGACCAAGGGCGGGACACAGCGAAGTGGGCGGGTAGGGAGCGAGCTGGAGGCTCCCGGTGGTGTCTTTGCCAGGTGCTTGAACGAAGGCAGGAGCCAGCCTGCTTCAGTGCAGGCATCGGGCGGTGGGCTCAGGAGTGTTTGTCAGGGTCTTGCCCACGGACAGGAAGGAGCCAGCCTGGTTCAGTGCAGGCCCGGGGCGGGGGGCTCAGGAGTGTTTGTCGTCGCCGGGCCGTGGGCGGGACCCAGCCTCCTTCAGGGCAGGCACAGAGATGGGGGCTCAGGAGTCTGTGCTGGGCGAATCAAACAAAGGCCAGACCTAGACCAGTTCAGGACAGGGACCGAGATGCAGCTTCAGGAGTATTTCCTGGGGGTAGGATCCCGGACAGGTTCAGCGCGGGGACCAAGATGCGGGCTCAGCAGTGTTCCCCGGGTGATTGAACGAGGGCACGGCCCATCCTGTCTCTGTGCAGGGACCGAGATGCGCCCTCAGGAGGGTTTCTCGAGGTCTGACCGTGGGCAGCACGCACACGGCTTCAGGGCAGAGAGCGAGAGGTGGCCTCAGGAGGACGTGTTGAGGTTGCTCCCAAGGGCAGGACCTCGACTGGTTCAGCGCAGCGCCCGAGGGGTAGGCACAGGCGCATTTGCCGGTGTCTTCAGCAAGTGCTTCCCGCAGCCGCGACCGGTGCAGGGAAGGAGGTGTTGGCTCGGCGGCGTTGGACGGCGCCGTGCACCAGGGGAGGCCCCAGGCGAGGTGCGTGCCGTGGCCGCGAGGCAAGCTCAGGAGGGTCTGTCGGGGGACTGACGCCGAGCGGGACCTAGCCTCGTCCCGTGCAGGGACCGAGGGGTTGGCTCCGGAGTGTTTGTTAGGGCCCGGAAGACGCGCCGGGCACCGGCCAGTTGAGGGGAGCGACCGACGCCGGCGCAGGAGTGTTTGCCGGGGGTCGGTCCAAGGGCAGGACCTAGCCTGATTGAGGGCAGGGAACCCGATGTGGGCTCAGGAATGCTTCTCGGGGCTTGATCGTGGGAAGGACCCAGCCTGCTTCGGGGCAGGGCCTGAGACGCGCGCTCAGGATTATGTTCCCGGGACTCGACTATGCAAAGTCCCAGGAACGCCCGCGTGACCGCAGGGGCCGAGAGGTGGGGTCGGGAGACTGTGCTAGGGGCCCGCACAAGGGCAGGACCTCGACTGGTTACGTTCAGTGACCGAGACGGGGCTCAGGAGTTTACACGGGCGCCTCAGAAAGGGCGGGACCCAGCCTGCTTTTATGCAGCGCTTGAGGTGAGGGCGCAGCAGTGTTTCCCGAGGGTTTGAACAAGGGGAGGACTCACCGTCGTTCGGGGACAGGGAGCCAATTTCGACTCAGGATTGTTTGTTGGGGGCCTTGGCCAGAGGCAGCAACCACCGAGGTTGAGTGGAGGGACCAAGATGGACGCGCAGGGAGGAGCGTTTTGTGTTGGAGGGGGGGAGGGTTGCCCAAGGGCAGCATCCATCCGAGTTCAGGGCGGGCACGCAGCTGTGGGCTCAGGCGCGTGTGTCGCGGGAGTCCAAGAAGGGCAGGCTCTAGACTGCTTCTTCCGTGCGCCGAGCCCGATGTGTTTCTCGGGGTCTTGAAGCACGCCAAGCCCCCGAGGCGGGTTCAGTGCCGGGAGTGAACTGCGGGATCAGGGCTTTGTCCCGGCGAGGGACCAAGGGCGGGACACAGCGAAGTGGGCGGGTAGGGAGCGAGCTGGAGGCTCCCGGTGGTGTCTTTGCCAGGTGCTTGAACGAAGGCAGGAGCCAGCCTGCTTCAGTGCAGGCATCGGGCGGTGGGCTCAGGAGTGTTTGTCAGGGTCTTGCCCACGGACAGGAAGGAGCCAGCCTGGTTCAGTGCAGGCCCGGGGCGGGGGGCTCAGGAGTGTTTGTCGTCGCCGGGCCGTGGGCGGGACCCAGCCTCCTTCAGGGCAGGCACAGAGATGGGGGCTCAGGAGTCTGTGCTGGGCGAATCAAACAAAGGCCAGACCTAGACCAGTTCAGGACAGGGACCGAGATGCAGCTTCAGGAGTATTTCCTGGGGGTAGGATCCCGGACAGGTTCAGCGCGGGGACCAAGATGCGGGCTCAGCAGTGTTCCCCGGGTGATTGAACGAGGGCACGGCCCATCCTGTCTCTGTGCAGGGACCGAGATGCGCCCTCAGGAGGGTTTCTCGAGGTCTGACCGTGGGCAGCACGCACACGGCTTCAGGGCAGAGAGCGAGAGGTGGCCTCAGGAGGACGTGTTGAGGTTGCTCCCAAGGGCAGGACCTCGACTGGTTCAGCGCAGCGCCCGAGGGGTAGGCACAGGCGCATTTGCCGGTGTCTTCAGCAAGTGCTTCCCGCAGCCGCGACCGGTGCAGGGAAGGAGGTGTTGGCTCGGCGGCGTTGGACGGCGCCGTGCACCAGGGGAGGCCCCAGGCGAGGTGCGTGCCGTGGCCGCGAGGCAAGCTCAGGAGGGTCTGTCGGGGGACTGACGCCGAGCGGGACCTAGCCTCGTCCCGTGCAGGGACCGAGGGGTTGGCTCCGGAGTGTTTGTTAGGGCCCGGAAGACGCGCCGGGCACCGGCCAGTTGAGGGGAGTGACCGACGCCGGCGCAGGAGTGTTTGCCGGGGGTCGGTCCAAGGGCAGGACCTAGCCTGATTGAGGGCAGGGAACCCGATGTGGGCTCAGGAATGCTTCTCGGGGCTTGATCGTGGGAAGGACCCAGCCTGCTTCGGGGCAGGGCCTGAGACGCGCGCTCAGGATTATGTTCCCGGGACTCGACTATGCAAAGTCCCAGGAACGCCCGCGTGACCGCAGGGGCCGAGAGGTGGGGTCGGGAGACTGTGCTAGGGGCCCGCACAAGGGCAGGACCTCGACTGGTTACGTTCAGTGACCGAGACGGGGCTCAGGAGTTTACACGGGCGCCTCAGAAAGGGCGGGACCCAGCCTGCTTTTATGCAGCGCTTGAGGTGAGGGCGCAGCAGTGTTTCCCGAGGGTTTGAACAAGGGGAGGACTCACCGTCGTTCGGGGACAGGGAGCCAATTTCGACTCAGGATTGTTTGTTGGGGGCCTTGGCCAGAGGCAGCAACCACCGAGGTTGAGTGGAGGGACCAAGATGGACGCGCAGGGAGGAGCGTTTTGTGTTGGAGGGGGGGAGGGTTGCCCAAGGGCAGCATCCATCCGAGTTCAGGGCGGGCACGCAGCTGTGGGCTCAGGCGCGTGTGTCGCGGGAGTCCAAGAAGGGCAGGCTCTAGACTGCTTCTTCCGTGCGCCGAGCCCGATGTGTTTCTCGGGGTCTTGAAGCACGCCAAGCCCCCGAGGCGGGTTCAGTGCCGGGAGTGAACTGCGGGATCAGGGCTTTGTCCCGGCGAGGGACCAAGGGCGGGACACAGCGAAGTGGGCGGGTAGGGAGCGAGCTGGAGGCTCCCGGTGGTGTCTTTGCCAGGTGCTTGAACGAAGGCAGGAGCCAGCCTGCTTCAGTGCAGGCATCGGGCGGTGGGCTCAGGAGTGTTTGTCAGGGTCTTGCCCACGGACAGGAAGGAGCCAGCCTGGTTCAGTGCAGGCCCGGGGCGGGGGGCTCAGGAGTGTTTGTCGTCGCCGGGCCGTGGGCGGGACCCAGCCTCCTTCAGGGCAGGCACAGAGATGGGGGCTCAGGAGTCTGTGCTGGGCGAATCAAACAAAGGCCAGACCTAGACCAGTTCAGGACAGGGACCGAGATGCAGCTTCAGGAGTATTTCCTGGGGGTAGGATCCCGGACAGGTTCAGCGCGGGGACCAAGATGCGGGCTCAGCAGTGTTCCCCGGGTGATTGAACGAGGGCACGGCCCATCCTGTCTCTGTGCAGGGACCGAGATGCGCCCTCAGGAGGGTTTCTCGAGGTCTGACCGTGGGCAGCACGCACACGGCTTCAGGGCAGAGAGCGAGAGGTGGCCTCAGGAGGACGTGTTGAGGTTGCTCCCAAGGGCAGGACCTCGACTGGTTCAGCGCAGCGCCCGAGGGGTAGGCACAGGCGCATTTGCCGGTGTCTTCAGCAAGTGCTTCCCGCAGCCGCGACCGGTGCAGGGAAGGAGGTGTTGGCTCGGCGGCGTTGGACGGCGCCGTGCACCAGGGGAGGCCCCAGGCGAGGTGCGTGCCGTGGCCGCGAGGCAAGCTCAGGAGGGTCTGTCGGGGGACTGACGCCGAGCGGGACCTAGCCTCGTCCCGTGCAGGGACCGAGGGGTTGGCTCCGGAGTGTTTGTTAGGGCCCGGAAGACGCGCCGGGCACCGGCCAGTTGAGGGGAGCGACCGACGCCGGCGCAGGAGTGTTTGCCGGGGGTCGGTCCAAGGGCAGGACCTAGCCTGATTGAGGGCAGGGAACCCGATGTGGGCTCAGGAATGCTTCTCGGGGCTTGATCGTGGGAAGGACCCAGCCTGCTTCGGGGCAGGGCCTGAGACGCGCGCTCAGGATTATGTTCCCGGGACTCGACTATGCAAAGTCCCAGGAACGCCCGCGTGACCGCAGGGGCCGAGAGGTGGGGTCGGGAGACTGTGCTAGGGGCCCGCACAAGGGCAGGACCTCGACTGGTTACGTTCAGTGACCGAGACGGGGCTCAGGAGTTTACACGGGCGCCTCAGAAAGGGCGGGACCCAGCCTGCTTTTATGCAGCGCTTGAGGTGAGGGCGCAGCAGTGTTTCCCGAGGGTTTGAACAAGGGGAGGACTCACCGTCGTTCGGGGACAGGGAGCCAATTTCGACTCAGGATTGTTTGTTGGGGGCCTTGGCCAGAGGCAGCAACCACCGAGGTTGAGTGGAGGGACCAAGATGGACGCGCAGGGAGGTGCGTTTTGTGTTGGAGGGGGGGAGGGTTGCCCAAGGGCAGCATCCATCCGAGTTCAGGGCGGGCACGCAGCTGTGGGCTCAGGCGCGTGTGTCGCGGGAGTCCAAGAAGGGCAGGCTCTAGACTGCTTCTTCCGTGCGCCGAGCCCGATGTGTTTCTCGGGGTCTTGAAGCACGCCAAGCCCCCGAGGCGGGTTCAGTGCCGGGAGTGAACTGCGGGATCAGGGCTTTGTCCCGGCGAGGGACCAAGGGCGGGACACAGCGAAGTGGGCGGGTAGGGAGCGAGCTGGAGGCTCCCGGTGGTGTCTTTGCCAGGTGCTTGAACGAAGGCAGGAGCCAGCCTGCTTCAGTGCAGGCATCGGGCGGTGGGCTCAGGAGTGTTTGTCAGGGTCTTGCCCACGGACAGGAAGGAGCCAGCCTGGTTCAGTGCAGGCCCGGGGCGGGGGGCTCAGGAGTGTTTGTCGTCGCCGGGCCGTGGGCGGGACCCAGCCTCCTTCAGGGCAGGCACAGAGATGGGGGCTCAGGAGTCTGTGCTGGGCGAATCAAACAAAGGCCAGACCTAGACCAGTTCAGGACAGGGACCGAGATGCAGCTTCAGGAGTATTTCCTGGGGGTAGGATCCCGGACAGGTTCAGCGCGGGGACCAAGATGCGGGCTCAGCAGTGTTCCCCGGGTGATTGAACGAGGGCACGGCCCATCCTGTCTCTGTGCAGGGACCGAGATGCGCCCTCAGGAGGGTTTCTCGAGGTCTGACCGTGGGCAGCACGCACACGGCTTCAGGGCAGAGAGCGAGAGGTGGCCTCAGGAGGACGTGTTGAGGTTGCTCCCAAGGGCAGGACCTCGACTGGTTCAGCGCAGCGCCCGAGGGGTAGGCACAGGCGCATTTGCCGGTGTCTTCAGCAAGTGCTTCCCGCAGCCGCGACCGGTGCAGGGAAGGAGGTGTTGGCTCGGCGGCGTTGGACGGCGCCGTGCACCAGGGGAGGCCCCAGGCGAGGTGCGTGCCGTGGCCGCGAGGCAAGCTCAGGAGGGTCTGTCGGGGGACTGACGCCGAGCGGGACCTAGCCTCGTCCCGTGCAGGGACCGAGGGGTTGGCTCCGGAGTGTTTGTTAGGGCCCGGAAGACGCGCCGGGCACCGGCCAGTTGAGGGGAGCGACCGACGCCGGCGCAGGAGTGTTTGCCGGGGGTCGGTCCAAGGGCAGGACCTAGCCTGATTGAGGGCAGGGAACCCGATGTGGGCTCAGGAATGCTTCTCGGGGCTTGATCGTGGGAAGGACCCAGCCTGCTTCGGGGCAGGGCCTGAGACGCGCGCTCAGGATTATGTTCCCGGGACTCGACTATGCAAAGTCCCAGGAACGCCCGCGTGACCGCAGGGGCCGAGAGGTGGGGTCGGGAGACTGTGCTAGGGGCCCGCACAAGGGCAGGACCTCGACTGGTTACGTTCAGTGACCGAGACGGGGCTCAGGAGTTTACACGGGCGCCTCAGAAAGGGCGGGACCCAGCCTGCTTTTATGCAGCGCTTGAGGTGAGGGCGCAGCAGTGTTTCCCGAGGGTTTGAACAAGGGGAGGACTCACCGTCGTTCGGGGACAGGGAGCCAATTTCGACTCAGGATTGTTTGTTGGGGGCCTTGGCCAGAGGCAGCAACCACCGAGGTTGAGTGGAGGGACCAAGATGGACGCGCAGGGAGGAGCGTTTTGTGTTGGAGGGGGGGAGGGTTGCCCAAGGGCAGCATCCATCCGAGTTCAGGGCGGGCACGCAGCTGTGGGCTCAGGCGCGTGTGTCGCGGGAGTCCAAGAAGGGCAGGCTCTAGACTGCTTCTTCCGTGCGCCGAGCCCGATGTGTTTCTCGGGGTCTTGAAGCACGCCAAGCCCCCGAGGCGGGTTCAGTGCCGGGAGTGAACTGCGGGATCAGGGCTTTGTCCCGGCGAGGGACCAAGGGCGGGACACAGCGAAGTGGGCGGGTAGGGAGCGAGCTGGAGGCTCCCGGTGGTGTCTTTGCCAGGTGCTTGAACGAAGGCAGGAGCCAGCCTGCTTCAGTGCAGGCATCGGGCGGTGGGCTCAGGAGTGTTTGTCAGGGTCTTGCCCACGGACAGGAAGGAGCCAGCCTGGTTCAGTGCAGGCCCGGGGCGGGGGGCTCAGGAGTGTTTGTCGTCGCCGGGCCGTGGGCGGGACCCAGCCTCCTTCAGGGCAGGCACAGAGATGGGGGCTCAGGAGTCTGTGCTGGGCGAATCAAACAAAGGCCAGACCTAGACCAGTTCAGGACAGGGACCGAGATGCAGCTTCAGGAGTATTTCCTGGGGGTAGGATCCCGGACAGGTTCAGCGCGGGGACCAAGATGCGGGCTCAGCAGTGTTCCCCGGGTGATTGAACGAGGGCACGGCCCATCCTGTCTCTGTGCAGGGACCGAGATGCGCCCTCAGGAGGGTTTCTCGAGGTCTGACCGTGGGCAGCACGCACACGGCTTCAGGGCAGAGAGCGAGAGGTGGCCTCAGGAGGACGTGTTGAGGTTGCTCCCAAGGGCAGGACCTCGACTGGTTCAGCGCAGCGCCCGAGGGGTAGGCACAGGCGCATTTGCCGGTGTCTTCAGCAAGTGCTTCCCGCAGCCGCGACCGGTGCAGGGAAGGAGGTGTTGGCTCGGCGGCGTTGGACGGCACCGTGCACCAGGGGAGGCCCCAGGCGAGGTGCGTGCCGTGGCCGCGAGGCAAGCTCAGGAGGGTCTGTCGGGGGATTGACGCCGAGCGGGACCTAGCCTCGTCCCGTGCAGGGACCGAGGGGTTGGCTCCGGAGTGTTTGTTAGGGCCCGGAAGACGCGCCGGGCACCGGCCAGTTGAGGGGAGCGACCGACGCCGGCGCAGGAGTGTTTGCCGGGGGTCGGTCCAAGGGCAGGACCTAGCCTGATTGAGGGCAGGGAACCCGATGTGGGCTCAGGAATGCTTCTCGGGGCTTGATCGTGGGAAGGACCCAGCCTGCTTCGGGGCAGGGCCTGAGACGCGCGCTCAGGATTATGTTCCCGGGACTCGACTATGCAAAGTCCCAGGAACGCCCGCGTGACCGCAGGGGCCGAGAGGTGGGGTCGGGAGACTGTGCTAGGGGCCCGCACAAGGGCAGGACCTCGACTGGTTACGTTCAGTGACCGAGACGGGGCTCAGGAGTTTACACGGGCGCCTCAGAAAGGGCGGGACCCAGCCTGCTTTTATGCAGCGCTTGAGGTGAGGGCGCAGCAGTGTTTCCCGAGGGTTTGAACAAGGGGAGGACTCACCGTCGTTCGGGGACAGGGAGCCAATTTCGACTCAGGATTGTTTGTTGGGGGCCTTGGCCAGAGGCAGCAACCACCGAGGTTGAGTGGAGGGACCAAGATGGACGCGCAGGGAGGAGCGTTTTGTGTTGGAGGGGGGGAGGGTTGCCCAAGGGCAGCATCCATCCGAGTTCAGGGCGGGCACGCAGCTGTGGGCTCAGGCGCGTGTGTCGCGGGAGTCCAAGAAGGGCAGGCTCTAGACTGCTTCTTCCGTGCGCCGAGCCCGATGTGTTTCTCGGGGTCTTGAAGCACGCCAAGCCCCCGAGGCGGGTTCAGTGCCGGGAGTGAACTGCGGGATCAGGGCTTTGTCCCGGCGAGGGACCAAGGGCGGGACACAGCGAAGTGGGCGGGTAGGGAGCGAGCTGGAGGCTCCCGGTGGTGTCTTTGCCAGGTGCTTGAACGAAGGCAGGAGCCAGCCTGCTTCAGTGCAGGCATCGGGCGGTGGGCTCAGGAGTGTTTGTCAGGGTCTTGCCCACGGACAGGAAGGAGCCAGCCTGGTTCAGTGCAGGCCCGGGGCGGGGGGCTCAGGAGTGTTTGTCGTCGCCGGGCCGTGGGCGGGACCCAGCCTCCTTCAGGGCAGGCACAGAGATGGGGGCTCAGGAGTCTGTGCTGGGCGAATCAAACAAAGGCCAGACCTAGACCAGTTCAGGACAGGGACCGAGATGCAGCTTCAGGAGTATTTCCTGGGGGTAGGATCCCGGACAGGTTCAGCGCGGGGACCAAGATGCGGGCTCAGCAGTGTTCCCCGGGTGATTGAACGAGGGCACGGCCCATCCTGTCTCTGTGCAGGGACCGAGATGCGCCCTCAGGAGGGTTTCTCGAGGTCTGACCGTGGGCAGCACGCACACGGCTTCAGGGCAGAGAGCGAGAGGTGGCCTCAGGAGGACGTGTTGAGGTTGCTCCCAAGGGCAGGACCTCGACTGGTTCAGCGCAGCGCCCGAGGGGTAGGCACAGGCGCATTTGCCGGTGTCTTCAGCAAGTGCTTCCCGCAGCCGCGACCGGTGCAGGGAAGGAGGTGTTGGCTCGGCGGCGTTGGACGGCGCCGTGCACCAGGGGAGGCCCCAGGCGAGGTGCGTGCCGTGGCCGCGAGGCAAGCTCAGGAGGGTCTGTCGGGGGACTGACGCCGAGCGGGACCTAGCCTCGTCCCGTGCAGGGACCGAGGGGTTGGCTCCGGAGTGTTTGTTAGGGCCCGGAAGACGCGCCGGGCACCGGCCAGTTGAGGGGAGCGACCGACGCCGGCGCAGGAGTGTTTGCCGGGGGTCGGTCCAAGGGCAGGACCTAGCCTGATTGAGGGCAGGGAACCCGATGTGGGCTCAGGAATGCTTCTCGGGGCTTGATCGTGGGAAGGACCCAGCCTGCTTCGGGGCAGGGCCTGAGACGCGCGCTCAGGATTATGTTCCCGGGACTCGACTATGCAAAGTCCCAGGAACGCCCGCGTGACCGCAGGGGCCGAGAGGTGGGGTCGGGAGACTGTGCTAGGGGCCCGCACAAGGGCAGGACCTCGACTGGTTACGTTCAGTGACCGAGACGGGGCTCAGGAGTTTACACGGGCGCCTCAGAAAGGGCGGGACCCAGCCTGCTTTTATGCAGCGCTTGAGGTGAGGGCGCAGCAGTGTTTCCCGAGGGTTTGAACAAGGGGAGGACTCACCGTCGTTCGGGGACAGGGAGCCAATTTCGACTCAGGATTGTTTGTTGGGGGCCTTGGCCAGAGGCAGCAACCACCGAGGTTGAGTGGAGGGACCAAGATGGACGCGCAGGGAGGAGCGTTTTGTGTTGGAGGGGGGGAGGGTTGCCCAAGGGCAGCATCCATCCGAGTTCAGGGCGGGCACGCAGCTGTGGGCTCAGGCGCGTGTGTCGCGGGAGTCCAAGAAGGGCAGGCTCTAGACTGCTTCTTCCGTGCGCCGAGCCCGATGTGTTTCTCGGGGTCTTGAAGCACGCCAAGCCCCCGAGGCGGGTTCAGTGCCGGGAGTGAACTGCGGGATCAGGGCTTTGTCCCGGCGAGGGACCAAGGGCGGGACACAGCGAAGTGGGCGGGTAGGGAGCGAGCTGGAGGCTCCCGGTGGTGTCTTTGCCAGGTGCTTGAACGAAGGCAGGAGCCAGCCTGCTTCAGTGCAGGCATCGGGCGGTGGGCTCAGGAGTGTTTGTCAGGGTCTTGCCCACGGACAGGAAGGAGCCAGCCTGGTTCAGTGCAGGCCCGGGGCGGGGGGCTCAGGAGTGTTTGTCGTCGCCGGGCCGTGGGCGGGACCCAGCCTCCTTCAGGGCAGGCACAGAGATGGGGGCTCAGGAGTCTGTGCTGGGCGAATCAAACAAAGGCCAGACCTAGACCAGTTCAGGACAGGGACCGAGATGCAGCTTCAGGAGTATTTCCTGGGGGTAGGATCCCGGACAGGTTCAGCGCGGGGACCAAGATGCGGGCTCAGCAGTGTTCCCCGGGTGATTGAACGAGGGCACGGCCCATCCTGTCTCTGTGCAGGGACCGAGATGCGCCCTCAGGAGGGTTTCTCGAGGTCTGACCGTGGGCAGCACGCACACGGCTTCAGGGCAGAGAGCGAGAGGTGGCCTCAGGAGGACGTGTTGAGGTTGCTCCCAAGGGCAGGACCTCGACTGGTTCAGCGCAGCGCCCGAGGGGTAGGCACAGGCGCATTTGCCGGTGTCTTCAGCAAGTGCTTCCCGCAGCCGCGACCGGTGCAGGGAAGGAGGTGTTGGCTCGGCGGCGTTGGACGGCGCCGTGCACCAGGGGAGGCCCCAGGCGAGGTGCGTGCCGTGGCCGCGAGGCAAGCTCAGGAGGGTCTGTCGGGGGACTGACGCCGAGCGGGACCTAGCCTCGTCCCGTGCAGGGACCGAGGGGTTGGCTCCGGAGTGTTTGTTAGGGCCCGGAAGACGCGCCGGGCACCGGCCAGTTGAGGGGAGCGACCGACGCCGGCGCAGGAGTGTTTGCCGGGGGTCGGTCCAAGGGCAGGACCTAGCCTGATTGAGGGCAGGGAACCCGATGTGGGCTCAGGAATGCTTCTCGGGGCTTGATCGTGGGAAGGACCCAGCCTGCTTCGGGGCAGGGCCTGAGACGCGCGCTCAGGATTATGTTCCCGGGACTCGACTATGCAAAGTCCCAGGAACGCCCGCGTGACCGCAGGGGCCGAGAGGTGGGGTCGGGAGACTGTGCTAGGGGCCCGCACAAGGGCAGGACCTCGACTGGTTACGTTCAGTGACCGAGACGGGGCTCAGGAGTTTACACGGGCGCCTCAGAAAGGGCGGGACCCAGCCTGCTTTTATGCAGCGCTTGAGGTGAGGGCGCAGCAGTGTTTCCCGAGGGTTTGAACAAGGGGAGGACTCACCGTCGTTCGGGGACAGGGAGCCAATTTCGACTCAGGATTGTTTGTTGGGGGCCTTGGCCAGAGGCAGCAACCACCGAGGTTGAGTGGAGGGACCAAGATGGACGCGCAGGGAGGTGCGTTTTGTGTTGGAGGGGGGGAGGGTTGCCCAAGGGCAGCATCCATCCGAGTTCAGGGCGGGCACGCAGCTGTGGGCTCAGGCGCGTGTGTCGCGGGAGTCCAAGAAGGGCAGGCTCTAGACTGCTTCTTCCGTGCGCCGAGCCCGATGTGTTTCTCGGGGTCTTGAAGCACGCCAAGCCCCCGAGGCGGGTTCAGTGCCGGGAGTGAACTGCGGGATCAGGGCTTTGTCCCGGCGAGGGACCAAGGGCGGGACACAGCGAAGTGGGCGGGTAGGGAGCGAGCTGGAGGCTCCCGGTGGTGTCTTTGCCAGGTGCTTGAACGAAGGCAGGAGCCAGCCTGCTTCAGTGCAGGCATCGGGCGGTGGGCTCAGGAGTGTTTGTCAGGGTCTTGCCCACGGACAGGAAGGAGCCAGCCTGGTTCAGTGCAGGCCCGGGGCGGGGGGCTCAGGAGTGTTTGTTGTCGCCGGGCCGTGGGCGGGACCCAGCCTCCTTCAGGGCAGGCACAGAGATGGGGGCTCAGGAGTCTGTGCTGGGCGAATCAAACAAAGGCCAGACCTAGACCAGTTCAGGACAGGGACCGAGATGCAGCTTCAGGAGTATTTCCTGGGGGTAGGATCCCGGACAGGTTCAGCGCGGGGACCAAGATGCGGGCTCAGCAGTGTTCCCCGGGTGATTGAACGAGGGCACGGCCCATCCTGTCTCTGTGCAGGGACCGAGATGCGCCCTCAGGAGGGTTTCTCGAGGTCTGACCGTGGGCAGCACGCACACGGCTTCAGGGCAGAGAGCGAGAGGTGGCCTCAGGAGGACGTGTTGAGGTTGCTCCCAAGGGCAGGACCTCGACTGGTTCAGCGCAGCGCCCGAGGGGTAGGCACAGGCGCATTTGCCGGTGTCTTCAGCAAGTGCTTCCCGCAGCCGCGACCGGTGCAGGGAAGGAGGTGTTGGCTCGGCGGCGTTGGACGGCGCCGTGCACCAGGGGAGGCCCCAGGCGAGGTGCGTGCCGTGGCCGCGAGGCAAGCTCAGGAGGGTCTGTCGGGGGACTGACGCCGAGCGGGACCTAGCCTCGTCCCGTGCAGGGACCGAGGGGTTGGCTCCGGAGTGTTTGTTAGGGCCCGGAAGACGCGCCGGGCACCGGCCAGTTGAGGGGAGCGACCGACGCCGGCGCAGGAGTGTTTGCCGGGGGTCGGTCCAAGGGCAGGACCTAGCCTGATTGAGGGCAGGGAACCCGATGTGGGCTCAGGAATGCTTCTCGGGGCTTGATCGTGGGAAGGACCCAGCCTGCTTCGGGGCAGGGCCTGAGACGCGCGCTCAGGATTATGTTCCCGGGACTCGACTATGCAAAGTCCCAGGAACGCCCGCGTGACCGCAGGGGCCGAGAGGTGGGGTCGGGAGACTGTGCTAGGGGCCCGCACAAGGGCAGGACCTCGACTGGTTACGTTCAGTGACCGAGACGGGGCTCAGGAGTTTACACGGGCGCCTCAGAAAGGGCGGGACCCAGCCTGCTTTTATGCAGCGCTTGAGGTGAGGGCGCAGCAGTGTTTCCCGAGGGTTTGAACAAGGGGAGGACTCACCGTCGTTCGGGGACAGGGAGCCAATTTCGACTCAGGATTGTTTGTTGGGGGCCTTGGCCAGAGGCAGCAACCACCGAGGTTGAGTGGAGGGACCAAGATGGACGCGCAGGGAGGTGCGTTTTGTGTTGGAGGGGGGGAGGGTTGCCCAAGGGCAGCATCCATCCGAGTTCAGGGCGGGCACGCAGCTGTGGGCTCAGGCGCGTGTGTCGCGGGAGTCCAAGAAGGGCAGGCTCTAGACTGCTTCTTCCGTGCGCCGAGCCCGATGTGTTTCTCGGGGTCTTGAAGCACGCCAAGCCCCCGAGGCGGGTTCAGTGCCGGGAGTGAACTGCGGGATCAGGGCTTTGTCCCGGCGAGGGACCAAGGGCGGGACACAGCGAAGTGGGCGGGTAGGGAGCGAGCTGGAGGCTCCCGGTGGTGTCTTTGCCAGGTGCTTGAACGAAGGCAGGAGCCAGCCTGCTTCAGTGCAGGCATCGGGCGGTGGGCTCAGGAGTGTTTGTCAGGGTCTTGCCCACGGACAGGAAGGAGCCAGCCTGGTTCAGTGCAGGCCCGGGGCGGGGGGCTCAGGAGTGTTTGTCGTCGCCGGGCCGTGGGCGGGACCCAGCCTCCTTCAGGGCAGGCACAGAGATGGGGGCTCAGGAGTCTGTGCTGGGCGAATCAAACAAAGGCCAGACCTAGACCAGTTCAGGACAGGGACCGAGATGCAGCTTCAGGAGTATTTCCTGGGGGTAGGATCCCGGACAGGTTCAGCGCGGGGACCAAGATGCGGGCTCAGCAGTGTTCCCCGGGTGATTGAACGAGGGCACGGCCCATCCTGTCTCTGTGCAGGGACCGAGATGCGCCCTCAGGAGGGTTTCTCGAGGTCTGACCGTGGGCAGCACGCACACGGCTTCAGGGCAGAGAGCGAGAGGTGGCCTCAGGAGGACGTGTTGAGGTTGCTCCCAAGGGCAGGACCTCGACTGGTTCAGCGCAGCGCCCGAGGGGTAGGCACAGGCGCATTTGCCGGTGTCTTCAGCAAGTGCTTCCCGCAGCCGCGACCGGTGCAGGGAAGGAGGTGTTGGCTCGGCGGCGTTGGACGGCGCCGTGCACCAGGGGAGGCCCCAGGCGAGGTGCGTGCCGTGGCCGCGAGGCAAGCTCAGGAGGGTCTGTCGGGGGACTGACGCCGAGCGGGACCTAGCCTCGTCCCGTGCAGGGACCGAGGGGTTGGCTCCGGAGTGTTTGTTAGGGCCCGGAAGACGCGCCGGGCACCGGCCAGTTGAGGGGAGCGACCGACGCCGGCGCAGGAGTGTTTGCCGGGGGTCGGTCCAAGGGCAGGACCTAGCCTGATTGAGGGCAGGGAACCCGATGTGGGCTCAGGAATGCTTCTCGGGGCTTGATCGTGGGAAGGACCCAGCCTGCTTCGGGGCAGGGCCTGAGACGCGCGCTCAGGATTATGTTCCCGGGACTCGACTATGCAAAGTCCCAGGAACGCCCGCGTGACCGCAGGGGCCGAGAGGTGGGGTCGGGAGACTGTGCTAGGGGCCCGCACAAGGGCAGGACCTCGACTGGTTACGTTCAGTGACCGAGACGGGGCTCAGGAGTTTACACGGGCGCCTCAGAAAGGGCGGGACCCAGCCTGCTTTTATGCAGCGCTTGAGGTGAGGGCGCAGCAGTGTTTCCCGAGGGTTTGAACAAGGGGAGGACTCACCGTCGTTCGGGGACAGGGAGCCAATTTCGACTCAGGATTGTTTGTTGGGGGCCTTGGCCAGAGGCAGCAACCACCGAGGTTGAGTGGAGGGACCAAGATGGACGCGCAGGGAGGAGCGTTTTGTGTTGGAGGGGGGGAGGGTTGCCCAAGGGCAGCATCCATCCGAGTTCAGGGCGGGCACGCAGCTGTGGGCTCAGGCGCGTGTGTCGCGGGAGTCCAAGAAGGGCAGGCTCTAGACTGCTTCTTCCGTGCGCCGAGCCCGATGTGTTTCTCGGGGTCTTGAAGCACGCCAAGCCCCCGAGGCGGGTTCAGTGCCGGGAGTGAACTGCGGGATCAGGGCTTTGTCCCGGCGAGGGACCAAGGGCGGGACACAGCGAAGTGGGCGGGTAGGGAGCGAGCTGGAGGCTCCCGGTGGTGTCTTTGCCAGGTGCTTGAACGAAGGCAGGAGCCAGCCTGCTTCAGTGCAGGCATCGGGCGGTGGGCTCAGGAGTGTTTGTCAGGGTCTTGCCCACGGACAGGAAGGAGCCAGCCTGGTTCAGTGCAGGCCCGGGGCGGGGGGCTCAGGAGTGTTTGTCGTCGCCGGGCCGTGGGCGGGACCCAGCCTCCTTCAGGGCAGGCACAGAGATGGGGGCTCAGGAGTCTGTGCTGGGCGAATCAAACAAAGGCCAGACCTAGACCAGTTCAGGACAGGGACCGAGATGCAGCTTCAGGAGTATTTCCTGGGGGTAGGATCCCGGACAGGTTCAGCGCGGGGACCAAGATGCGGGCTCAGCAGTGTTCCCCGGGTGATTGAACGAGGGCACGGCCCATCCTGTCTCTGTGCAGGGACCGAGATGCGCCCTCAGGAGGGTTTCTCGAGGTCTGACCGTGGGCAGCACGCACACGGCTTCAGGGCAGAGAGCGAGAGGTGGCCTCAGGAGGACGTGTTGAGGTTGCTCCCAAGGGCAGGACCTCGACTGGTTCAGCGCAGCGCCCGAGGGGTAGGCACAGGCGCATTTGCCGGTGTCTTCAGCAAGTGCTTCCCGCAGCCGCGACCGGTGCAGGGAAGGAGGTGTTGGCTCGGCGGCGTTGGACGGCGCCGTGCACCAGGGGAGGCCCCAGGCGAGGTGCGTGCCGTGGCCGCGAGGCAAGCTCAGGAGGGTCTGTCGGGGGACTGACGCCGAGCGGGACCTAGCCTCGTCCCGTGCAGGGACCGAGGGGTTGGCTCCGGAGTGTTTGTTAGGGCCCGGAAGACGCGCCGGGCACCGGCCAGTTGAGGGGAGCGACCGACGCCGGCGCAGGAGTGTTTGCCGGGGGTCGGTCCAAGGGCAGGACCTAGCCTGATTGAGGGCAGGGAACCCGATGTGGGCTCAGGAATGCTTCTCGGGGCTTGATCGTGGGAAGGACCCAGCCTGCTTCGGGGCAGGGCCTGAGACGCGCGCTCAGGATTATGTTCCCGGGACTCGACTATGCAAAGTCCCAGGAACGCCCGCGTGACCGCAGGGGCCGAGAGGTGGGGTCGGGAGACTGTGCTAGGGGCCCGCACAAGGGCAGGACCTCGACTGGTTACGTTCAGTGACCGAGACGGGGCTCAGGAGTTTACACGGGCGCCTCAGAAAGGGCGGGACCCAGCCTGCTTTTATGCAGCGCTTGAGGTGAGGGCGCAGCAGTGTTTCCCGAGGGTTTGAACAAGGGGAGGACTCACCGTCGTTCGGGGACAGGGAGCCAATTTCGACTCAGGATTGTTTGTTGGGGGCCTTGGCCAGAGGCAGCAACCACCGAGGTTGAGTGGAGGGACCAAGATGGACGCGCAGGGAGGAGCGTTTTGTGTTGGAGGGGGGGAGGGTTGCCCAAGGGCAGCATCCATCCGAGTTCAGGGCGGGCACGCAGCTGTGGGCTCAGGCGCGTGTGTCGCGGGAGTCCAAGAAGGGCAGGCTCTAGACTGCTTCTTCCGTGCGCCGAGCCCGATGTGTTTCTCGGGGTCTTGAAGCACGCCAAGCCCCCGAGGCGGGTTCAGTGCCGGGAGTGAACTGCGGGATCAGGGCTTTGTCCCGGCGAGGGACCAAGGGCGGGACACAGCGAAGTGGGCGGGTAGGGAGCGAGCTGGAGGCTCCCGGTGGTGTCTTTGCCAGGTGCTTGAACGAAGGCAGGAGCCAGCCTGCTTCAGTGCAGGCATCGGGCGGTGGGCTCAGGAGTGTTTGTCAGGGTCTTGCCCACGGACAGGAAGGAGCCAGCCTGGTTCAGTGCAGGCCCGGGGCGGGGGGCTCAGGAGTGTTTGTCGTCGCCGGGCCGTGGGCGGGACCCAGCCTCCTTCAGGGCAGGCACAGAGATGGGGGCTCAGGAGTCTGTGCTGGGCGAATCAAACAAAGGCCAGACCTAGACCAGTTCAGGACAGGGACCGAGATGCAGCTTCAGGAGTATTTCCTGGGGGTAGGATCCCGGACAGGTTCAGCGCGGGGACCAAGATGCGGGCTCAGCAGTGTTCCCCGGGTGATTGAACGAGGGCACGGCCCATCCTGTCTCTGTGCAGGGACCGAGATGCGCCCTCAGGAGGGTTTCTCGAGGTCTGACCGTGGGCAGCACGCACACGGCTTCAGGGCAGAGAGCGAGAGGTGGCCTCAGGAGGACGTGTTGAGGTTGCTCCCAAGGGCAGGACCTCGACTGGTTCAGCGCAGCGCCCGAGGGGTAGGCACAGGCGCATTTGCCGGTGTCTTCAGCAAGTGCTTCCCGCAGCCGCGACCGGTGCAGGGAAGGAGGTGTTGGCTCGGCGGCGTTGGACGGCGCCGTGCACCAGGGGAGGCCCCAGGCGAGGTGCGTGCCGTGGCCGCGAGGCAAGCTCAGGAGGGTCTGTCGGGGGACTGACGCCGAGCGGGACCTAGCCTCGTCCCGTGCAGGGACCGAGGGGTTGGCTCCGGAGTGTTTGTTAGGGCCCGGAAGACGCGCCGGGCACCGGCCAGTTGAGGGGAGCGACCGACGCCGGCGCAGGAGTGTTTGCCGGGGGTCGGTCCAAGGGCAGGACCTAGCCTGATTGAGGGCAGGGAACCCGATGTGGGCTCAGGAATGCTTCTCGGGGCTTGATCGTGGGAAGGACCCAGCCTGCTTCGGGGCAGGGCCTGAGACGCGCGCTCAGGATTATGTTCCCGGGACTCGACTATGCAAAGTCCCAGGAACGCCCGCGTGACCGCAGGGGCCGAGAGGTGGGGTCGGGAGACTGTGCTAGGGGCCCGCACAAGGGCAGGACCTCGACTGGTTACGTTCAGTGACCGAGACGGGGCTCAGGAGTTTACACGGGCGCCTCAGAAAGGGCGGGACCCAGCCTGCTTTTATGCAGCGCTTGAGGTGAGGGCGCAGCAGTGTTTCCCGAGGGTTTGAACAAGGGGAGGACTCACCGTCGTTCGGGGACAGGGAGCCAATTTCGACTCAGGATTGTTTGTTGGGGGCCTTGGCCAGAGGCAGCAACCACCGAGGTTGAGTGGAGGGACCAAGATGGACGCGCAGGGAGGTGCGTTTTGTGTTGGAGGGGGGGAGGGTTGCCCAAGGGCAGCATCCATCCGAGTTCAGGGCGGGCACGCAGCTGTGGGCTCAGGCGCGTGTGTCGCGGGAGTCCAAGAAGGGCAGGCTCTAGACTGCTTCTTCCGTGCGCCGAGCCCGATGTGTTTCTCGGGGTCTTGAAGCACGCCAAGCCCCCGAGGCGGGTTCAGTGCCGGGAGTGAACTGCGGGATCAGGGCTTTGTCCCGGCGAGGGACCAAGGGCGGGACACAGCGAAGTGGGCGGGTAGGGAGCGAGCTGGAGGCTCCCGGTGGTGTCTTTGCCAGGTGCTTGAACGAAGGCAGGAGCCAGCCTGCTTCAGTGCAGGCATCGGGCGGTGGGCTCAGGAGTGTTTGTCAGGGTCTTGCCCACGGACAGGAAGGAGCCAGCCTGGTTCAGTGCAGGCCCGGGGCGGGGGGCTCAGGAGTGTTTGTCGTCGCCGGGCCGTGGGCGGGACCCAGCCTCCTTCAGGGCAGGCACAGAGATGGGGGCTCAGGAGTCTGTGCTGGGCGAATCAAACAAAGGCCAGACCTAGACCAGTTCAGGACAGGGACCGAGATGCAGCTTCAGGAGTATTTCCTGGGGGTAGGATCCCGGACAGGTTCAGCGCGGGGACCAAGATGCGGGCTCAGCAGTGTTCCCCGGGTGATTGAACGAGGGCACGGCCCATCCTGTCTCTGTGCAGGGACCGAGATGCGCCCTCAGGAGGGTTTCTCGAGGTCTGACCGTGGGCAGCACGCACACGGCTTCAGGGCAGAGAGCGAGAGGTGGCCTCAGGAGGACGTGTTGAGGTTGCTCCCAAGGGCAGGACCTCGACTGGTTCAGCGCAGCGCCCGAGGGGTAGGCACAGGCGCATTTGCCGGTGTCTTCAGCAAGTGCTTCCCGCAGCCGCGACCGGTGCAGGGAAGGAGGTGTTGGCTCGGCGGCGTTGGACGGCGCCGTGCACCAGGGGAGGCCCCAGGCGAGGTGCGTGCCGTGGCCGCGAGGCAAGCTCAGGAGGGTCTGTCGGGGGACTGACGCCGAGCGGGACCTAGCCTCGTCCTGTGCAGGGACCGAGGGGTTGGCTCCGGAGTGTTTGTTAGGGCCCGGAAGACGCGCCGGGCACCGGCCAGTTGAGGGGAGCGACCGACGCCGGCGCAGGAGTGTTTGCCGGGGGTCGGTCCAAGGGCAGGACCTAGCCTGATTGAGGGCAGGGAACCCGATGTGGGCTCAGGAATGCTTCTCGGGGCTTGATCGTGGGAAGGACCCAGCCTGCTTCGGGGCAGGGCCTGAGACGCGCGCTCAGGATTATGTTCCCGGGACTCGACTATGCAAAGTCCCAGGAACGCCCGCGTGACCGCAGGGGCCGAGAGGTGGGGTCGGGAGACTGTGCTAGGGGCCCGCACAAGGGCAGGACCTCGACTGGTTACGTTCAGTGACCGAGACGGGGCTCAGGAGTTTACACGGGCGCCTCAGAAAGGGCGGGACCCAGCCTGCTTTTATGCAGCGCTTGAGGTGAGGGCGCAGCAGTGTTTCCCGAGGGTTTGAACAAGGGGAGGACTCACCGTCGTTCGGGGACAGGGAGCCAATTTCGACTCAGGATTGTTTGTTGGGGGCCTTGGCCAGAGGCAGCAACCACCGAGGTTGAGTGGAGGGACCAAGATGGACGCGCAGGGAGGAGCGTTTTGTGTTGGAGGGGGGGAGGGTTGCCCAAGGGCAGCATCCATCCGAGTTCAGGGCGGGCACGCAGCTGTGGGCTCAGGCGCGTGTGTCGCGGGAGTCCAAGAAGGGCAGGCTCTAGACTGCTTCTTCCGTGCGCCGAGCCCGATGTGTTTCTCGGGGTCTTGAAGCACGCCAAGCCCCCGAGGCGGGTTCAGTGCCGGGAGTGAACTGCGGGATCAGGGCTTTGTCCCGGCGAGGGACCAAGGGCGGGACACAGCGAAGTGGGCGGGTAGGGAGCGAGCTGGAGGCTCCCGGTGGTGTCTTTGCCAGGTGCTTGAACGAAGGCAGGAGCCAGCCTGCTTCAGTGCAGGCATCGGGCGGTGGGCTCAGGAGTGTTTGTCAGGGTCTTGCCCACGGACAGGAAGGAGCCAGCCTGGTTCAGTGCAGGCCCGGGGCGGGGGGCTCAGGAGTGTTTGTCGTCGCCGGGCCGTGGGCGGGACCCAGCCTCCTTCAGGGCAGGCACAGAGATGGGGGCTCAGGAGTCTGTGCTGGGCGAATCAAACAAAGGCCAGACCTAGACCAGTTCAGGACAGGGACCGAGATGCAGCTTCAGGAGTATTTCCTGGGGGTAGGATCCCGGACAGGTTCAGCGCGGGGACCAAGATGCGGGCTCAGCAGTGTTCCCCGGGTGATTGAACGAGGGCACGGCCCATCCTGTCTCTGTGCAGGGACCGAGATGCGCCCTCAGGAGGGTTTCTCGAGGTCTGACCGTGGGCAGCACGCACACGGCTTCAGGGCAGAGAGCGAGAGGTGGCCTCAGGAGGACGTGTTGAGGTTGCTCCCAAGGGCAGGACCTCGACTGGTTCAGCGCAGCGCCCGAGGGGTAGGCACAGGCGCATTTGCCGGTGTCTTCAGCAAGTGCTTCCCGCAGCCGCGACCGGTGCAGGGAAGGAGGTGTTGGCTCGGCGGCGTTGGACGGCGCCGTGCACCAGGGGAGGCCCCAGGCGAGGTGCGTGCCGTGGCCGCGAGGCAAGCTCAGGAGGGTCTGTCGGGGGACTGACGCCGAGCGGGACCTAGCCTCGTCCCGTGCAGGGACCGAGGGGTTGGCTCCGGAGTGTTTGTTAGGGCCCGGAAGACGCGCCGGGCACCGGCCAGTTGAGGGGAGCGACCGACGCCGGCGCAGGAGTGTTTGCCGGGGGTCGGTCCAAGGGCAGGACCTAGCCTGATTGAGGGCAGGGAACCCGATGTGGGCTCAGGAATGCTTCTCGGGGCTTGATCGTGGGAAGGACCCAGCCTGCTTCGGGGCAGGGCCTGAGACGCGCGCTCAGGATTATGTTCCCGGGACTCGACTATGCAAAGTCCCAGGAACGCCCGCGTGACCGCAGGGGCCGAGAGGTGGGGTCGGGAGACTGTGCTAGGGGCCCGCACAAGGGCAGGACCTCGACTGGTTACGTTCAGTGACCGAGACGGGGCTCAGGAGTTTACACGGGCGCCTCAGAAAGGGCGGGACCCAGCCTGCTTTTATGCAGCGCTTGAGGTGAGGGCGCAGCAGTGTTTCCCGAGGGTTTGAACAAGGGGAGGACTCACCGTCGTTCGGGGACAGGGAGCCAATTTCGACTCAGGATTGTTTGTTGGGGGCCTTGGCCAGAGGCAGCAACCACCGAGGTTGAGTGGAGGGACCAAGATGGACGCGCAGGGAGGAGCGTTTTGTGTTGGAGGGGGGGAGGGTTGCCCAAGGGCAGCATCCATCCGAGTTCAGGGCGGGCACGCAGCTGTGGGCTCAGGCGCGTGTGTCGCGGGAGTCCAAGAAGGGCAGGCTCTAGACTGCTTCTTCCGTGCGCCGAGCCCGATGTGTTTCTCGGGGTCTTGAAGCACGCCAAGCCCCCGAGGCGGGTTCAGTGCCGGGAGTGAACTGCGGGATCAGGGCTTTGTCCCGGCGAGGGACCAAGGGCGGGACACAGCGAAGTGGGCGGGTAGGGAGCGAGCTGGAGGCTCCCGGTGGTGTCTTTGCCAGGTGCTTGAACGAAGGCAGGAGCCAGCCTGCTTCAGTGCAGGCATCGGGCGGTGGGCTCAGGAGTGTTTGTCAGGGTCTTGCCCACGGACAGGAAGGAGCCAGCCTGGTTCAGTGCAGGCCCGGGGCGGGGGGCTCAGGAGTGTTTGTCGTCGCCGGGCCGTGGGCGGGACCCAGCCTCCTTCAGGGCAGGCACAGAGATGGGGGCTCAGGAGTCTGTGCTGGGCGAATCAAACAAAGGCCAGACCTAGACCAGTTCAGGACAGGGACCGAGATGCAGCTTCAGGAGTATTTCCTGGGGGTAGGATCCCGGACAGGTTCAGCGCGGGGACCAAGATGCGGGCTCAGCAGTGTTCCCCGGGTGATTGAACGAGGGCACGGCCCATCCTGTCTCTGTGCAGGGACCGAGATGCGCCCTCAGGAGGGTTTCTCGAGGTCTGACCGTGGGCAGCACGCACACGGCTTCAGGGCAGAGAGCGAGAGGTGGCCTCAGGAGGACGTGTTGAGGTTGCTCCCAAGGGCAGGACCTCGACTGGTTCAGCGCAGCGCCCGAGGGGTAGGCACAGGCGCATTTGCCGGTGTCTTCAGCAAGTGCTTCCCGCAGCCGCGACCGGTGCAGGGAAGGAGGTGTTGGCTCGGCGGCGTTGGACGGCGCCGTGCACCAGGGGAGGCCCCAGGCGAGGTGCGTGCCGTGGCCGCGAGGCAAGCTCAGGAGGGTCTGTCGGGGGACTGACGCCGAGCGGGACCTAGCCTCGTCCCGTGCAGGGACCGAGGGGTTGGCTCCGGAGTGTTTGTTAGGGCCCGGAAGACGCGCCGGGCACCGGCCAGTTGAGGGGAGCGACCGACGCCGGCGCAGGAGTGTTTGCCGGGGGTCGGTCCAAGGGCAGGACCTAGCCTGATTGAGGGCAGGGAACCCGATGTGGGCTCAGGAATGCTTCTCGGGGCTTGATCGTGGGAAGGACCCAGCCTGCTTCGGGGCAGGGCCTGAGACGCGCGCTCAGGATTATGTTCCCGGGACTCGACTATGCAAAGTCCCAGGAACGCCCGCGTGACCGCAGGGGCCGAGAGGTGGGGTCGGGAGACTGTGCTAGGGGCCCGCACAAGGGCAGGACCTCGACTGGTTACGTTCAGTGACCGAGACGGGGCTCAGGAGTTTACACGGGCGCCTCAGAAAGGGCGGGACCCAGCCTGCTTTTATGCAGCGCTTGAGGTGAGGGCGCAGCAGTGTTTCCCGAGGGTTTGAACAAGGGGAGGACTCACCGTCGTTCGGGGACAGGGAGCCAATTTCGACTCAGGATTGTTTGTTGGGGGCCTTGGCCAGAGGCAGCAACCACCGAGGTTGAGTGGAGGGACCAAGATGGACGCGCAGGGAGGAGCGTTTTGTGTTGGAGGGGGGGAGGGTTGCCCAAGGGCAGCATCCATCCGAGTTCAGGGCGGGCACGCAGCTGTGGGCTCAGGCGCGTGTGTCGCGGGAGTCCAAGAAGGGCAGGCTCTAGACTGCTTCTTCCGTGCGCCGAGCCCGATGTGTTTCTCGGGGTCTTGAAGCACGCCAAGCCCCCGAGGCGGGTTCAGTGCCGGGAGTGAACTGCGGGATCAGGGCTTTGTCCCGGCGAGGGACCAAGGGCGGGACACAGCGAAGTGGGCGGGTAGGGAGCGAGCTGGAGGCTCCCGGTGGTGTCTTTGCCAGGTGCTTGAACGAAGGCAGGAGCCAGCCTGCTTCAGTGCAGGCATCGGGCGGTGGGCTCAGGAGTGTTTGTCAGGGTCTTGCCCACGGACAGGAAGGAGCCAGCCTGGTTCAGTGCAGGCCCGGGGCGGGGGGCTCAGGAGTGTTTGTCGTCGCCGGGCCGTGGGCGGGACCCAGCCTCCTTCAGGGCAGGCACAGAGATGGGGGCTCAGGAGTCTGTGCTGGGCGAATCAAACAAAGGCCAGACCTAGACCAGTTCAGGACAGGGACCGAGATGCAGCTTCAGGAGTATTTCCTGGGGGTAGGATCCCGGACAGGTTCAGCGCGGGGACCAAGATGCGGGCTCAGCAGTGTTCCCCGGGTGATTGAACGAGGGCACGGCCCATCCTGTCTCTGTGCAGGGACCGAGATGCGCCCTCAGGAGGGTTTCTCGAGGTCTGACCGTGGGCAGCACGCACACGGCTTCAGGGCAGAGAGCGAGAGGTGGCCTCAGGAGGACGTGTTGAGGTTGCTCCCAAGGGCAGGACCTCGACTGGTTCAGCGCAGCGCCCGAGGGGTAGGCACAGGCGCATTTGCCGGTGTCTTCAGCAAGTGCTTCCCGCAGCCGCGACCGGTGCAGGGAAGGAGGTGTTGGCTCGGCGGCGTTGGACGGCGCCGTGCACCAGGGGAGGCCCCAGGCGAGGTGCGTGCCGTGGCCGCGAGGCAAGCTCAGGAGGGTCTGTCGGGGGACTGACGCCGAGCGGGACCTAGCCTCGTCCCGTGCAGGGACCGAGGGGTTGGCTCCGGAGTGTTTGTTAGGGCCCGGAAGACGCGCCGGGCACCGGCCAGTTGAGGGGAGCGACCGACGCCGGCGCAGGAGTGTTTGCCGGGGGTCGGTCCAAGGGCAGGACCTAGCCTGATTGAGGGCAGGGAACCCGATGTGGGCTCAGGAATGCTTCTCGGGGCTTGATCGTGGGAAGGACCCAGCCTGCTTCGGGGCAGGGCCTGAGACGCGCGCTCAGGATTATGTTCCCGGGACTCGACTATGCAAAGTCCCAGGAACGCCCGCGTGACCGCAGGGGCCGAGAGGTGGGGTCGGGAGACTGTGCTAGGGGCCCGCACAAGGGCAGGACCTCGACTGGTTACGTTCAGTGACCGAGACGGGGCTCAGGAGTTTACACGGGCGCCTCAGAAAGGGCGGGACCCAGCCTGCTTTTATGCAGCGCTTGAGGTGAGGGCGCAGCAGTGTTTCCCGAGGGTTTGAACAAGGGGAGGACTCACCGTCGTTCGGGGACAGGGAGCCAATTTCGACTCAGGATTGTTTGTTGGGGGCCTTGGCCAGAGGCAGCAACCACCGAGGTTGAGTGGAGGGACCAAGATGGACGCGCAGGGAGGTGCGTTTTGTGTTGGAGGGGGGGAGGGTTGCCCAAGGGCAGCATCCATCCGAGTTCAGGGCGGGCACGCAGCTGTGGGCTCAGGCGCGTGTGTCGCGGGAGTCCAAGAAGGGCAGGCTCTAGACTGCTTCTTCCGTGCGCCGAGCCCGATGTGTTTCTCGGGGTCTTGAAGCACGCCAAGCCCCCGAGGCGGGTTCAGTGCCGGGAGTGAACTGCGGGATCAGGGCTTTGTCCCGGCGAGGGACCAAGGGCGGGACACAGCGAAGTGGGCGGGTAGGGAGCGAGCTGGAGGCTCCCGGTGGTGTCTTTGCCAGGTGCTTGAACGAAGGCAGGAGCCAGCCTGCTTCAGTGCAGGCATCGGGCGGTGGGCTCAGGAGTGTTTGTCAGGGTCTTGCCCACGGACAGGAAGGAGCCAGCCTGGTTCAGTGCAGGCCCGGGGCGGGGGGCTCAGGAGTGTTTGTCGTCGCCGGGCCGTGGGCGGGACCCAGCCTCCTTCAGGGCAGGCACAGAGATGGGGGCTCAGGAGTCTGTGCTGGGCGAATCAAACAAAGGCCAGACCTAGACCAGTTCAGGACAGGGACCGAGATGCAGCTTCAGGAGTATTTCCTGGGGGTAGGATCCCGGACAGGTTCAGCGCGGGGACCAAGATGCGGGCTCAGCAGTGTTCCCCGGGTGATTGAACGAGGGCACGGCCCATCCTGTCTCTGTGCAGGGACCGAGATGCGCCCTCAGGAGGGTTTCTCGAGGTCTGACCGTGGGCAGCACGCACACGGCTTCAGGGCAGAGAGCGAGAGGTGGCCTCAGGAGGACGTGTTGAGGTTGCTCCCAAGGGCAGGACCTCGACTGGTTCAGCGCAGCGCCCGAGGGGTAGGCACAGGCGCATTTGCCGGTGTCTTCAGCAAGTGCTTCCCGCAGCCGCGACCGGTGCAGGGAAGGAGGTGTTGGCTCGGCGGCGTTGGACGGCGCCGTGCACCAGGGGAGGCCCCAGGCGAGGTGCGTGCCGTGGCCGCGAGGCAAGCTCAGGAGGGTCTGTCGGGGGACTGACGCCGAGCGGGACCTAGCCTCGTCCTGTGCAGGGACCGAGGGGTTGGCTCCGGAGTGTTTGTTAGGGCCCGGAAGACGCGCCGGGCACCGGCCAGTTGAGGGGAGCGACCGACGCCGGCGCAGGAGTGTTTGCCGGGGGTCGGTCCAAGGGCAGGACCTAGCCTGATTGAGGGCAGGGAACCCGATGTGGGCTCAGGAATGCTTCTCGGGGCTTGATCGTGGGAAGGACCCAGCCTGCTTCGGGGCAGGGCCTGAGACGCGCGCTCAGGATTATGTTCCCGGGACTCGACTATGCAAAGTCCCAGGAACGCCCGCGTGACCGCAGGGGCCGAGAGGTGGGGTCGGGAGACTGTGCTAGGGGCCCGCACAAGGGCAGGACCTCGACTGGTTACGTTCAGTGACCGAGACGGGGCTCAGGAGTTTACACGGGCGCCTCAGAAAGGGCGGGACCCAGCCTGCTTTTATGCAGCGCTTGAGGTGAGGGCGCAGCAGTGTTTCCCGAGGGTTTGAACAAGGGGAGGACTCACCGTCGTTCGGGGACAGGGAGCCAATTTCGACTCAGGATTGTTTGTTGGGGGCCTTGGCCAGAGGCAGCAACCACCGAGGTTGAGTGGAGGGACCAAGATGGACGCGCAGGGAGGAGCGTTTTGTGTTGGAGGGGGGGAGGGTTGCCCAAGGGCAGCATCCATCCGAGTTCAGGGCGGGCACGCAGCTGTGGGCTCAGGCGCGTGTGTCGCGGGAGTCCAAGAAGGGCAGGCTCTAGACTGCTTCTTCCGTGCGCCGAGCCCGATGTGTTTCTCGGGGTCTTGAAGCACGCCAAGCCCCCGAGGCGGGTTCAGTGCCGGGAGTGAACTGCGGGATCAGGGCTTTGTCCCGGCGAGGGACCAAGGGCGGGACACAGCGAAGTGGGCGGGTAGGGAGCGAGCTGGAGGCTCCCGGTGGTGTCTTTGCCAGGTGCTTGAACGAAGGCAGGAGCCAGCCTGCTTCAGTGCAGGCATCGGGCGGTGGGCTCAGGAGTGTTTGTCAGGGTCTTGCCCACGGACAGGAAGGAGCCAGCCTGGTTCAGTGCAGGCCCGGGGCGGGGGGCTCAGGAGTGTTTGTCGTCGCCGGGCCGTGGGCGGGACCCAGCCTCCTTCAGGGCAGGCACAGAGATGGGGGCTCAGGAGTCTGTGCTGGGCGAATCAAACAAAGGCCAGACCTAGACCAGTTCAGGACAGGGACCGAGATGCAGCTTCAGGAGTATTTCCTGGGGGTAGGATCCCGGACAGGTTCAGCGCGGGGACCAAGATGCGGGCTCAGCAGTGTTCCCCGGGTGATTGAACGAGGGCACGGCCCATCCTGTCTCTGTGCAGGGACCGAGATGCGCCCTCAGGAGGGTTTCTCGAGGTCTGACCGTGGGCAGCACGCACACGGCTTCAGGGCAGAGAGCGAGAGGTGGCCTCAGGAGGACGTGTTGAGGTTGCTCCCAAGGGCAGGACCTCGACTGGTTCAGCGCAGCGCCCGAGGGGTAGGCACAGGCGCATTTGCCGGTGTCTTCAGCAAGTGCTTCCCGCAGCCGCGACCGGTGCAGGGAAGGAGGTGTTGGCTCGGCGGCGTTGGACGGCGCCGTGCACCAGGGGAGGCCCCAGGCGAGGTGCGTGCCGTGGCCGCGAGGCAAGCTCAGGAGGGTCTGTCGGGGGACTGACGCCGAGCGGGACCTAGCCTCGTCCCGTGCAGGGACCGAGGGGTTGGCTCCGGAGTGTTTGTTAGGGCCCGGAAGACGCGCCGGGCACCGGCCAGTTGAGGGGAGCGACCGACGCCGGCGCAGGAGTGTTTGCCGGGGGTCGGTCCAAGGGCAGGACCTAGCCTGATTGAGGGCAGGGAACCCGATGTGGGCTCAGGAATGCTTCTCGGGGCTTGATCGTGGGAAGGACCCAGCCTGCTTCGGGGCAGGGCCTGAGACGCGCGCTCAGGATTATGTTCCCGGGACTCGACTATGCAAAGTCCCAGGAACGCCCGCGTGACCGCAGGGGCCGAGAGGTGGGGTCGGGAGACTGTGCTAGGGGCCCGCACAAGGGCAGGACCTCGACTGGTTACGTTCAGTGACCGAGACGGGGCTCAGGAGTTTACACGGGCGCCTCAGAAAGGGCGGGACCCAGCCTGCTTTTATGCAGCGCTTGAGGTGAGGGCGCAGCAGTGTTTCCCGAGGGTTTGAACAAGGGGAGGACTCACCGTCGTTCGGGGACAGGGAGCCAATTTCGACTCAGGATTGTTTGTTGGGGGCCTTGGCCAGAGGCAGCAACCACCGAGGTTGAGTGGAGGGACCAAGATGGACGCGCAGGGAGGAGCGTTTTGTGTTGGAGGGGGGGAGGGTTGCCCAAGGGCAGCATCCATCCGAGTTCAGGGCGGGCACGCAGCTGTGGGCTCAGGCGCGTGTGTCGCGGGAGTCCAAGAAGGGCAGGCTCTAGACTGCTTCTTCCGTGCGCCGAGCCCGATGTGTTTCTCGGGGTCTTGAAGCACGCCAAGCCCCCGAGGCGGGTTCAGTGCCGGGAGTGAACTGCGGGATCAGGGCTTTGTCCCGGCGAGGGACCAAGGGCGGGACACAGCGAAGTGGGCGGGTAGGGAGCGAGCTGGAGGCTCCCGGTGGTGTCTTTGCCAGGTGCTTGAACGAAGGCAGGAGCCAGCCTGCTTCAGTGCAGGCATCGGGCGGTGGGCTCAGGAGTGTTTGTCAGGGTCTTGCCCACGGACAGGAAGGAGCCAGCCTGGTTCAGTGCAGGCCCGGGGCGGGGGGCTCAGGAGTGTTTGTCGTCGCCGGGCCGTGGGCGGGACCCAGCCTCCTTCAGGGCAGGCACAGAGATGGGGGCTCAGGAGTCTGTGCTGGGCGAATCAAACAAAGGCCAGACCTAGACCAGTTCAGGACAGGGACCGAGATGCAGCTTCAGGAGTATTTCCTGGGGGTAGGATCCCGGACAGGTTCAGCGCGGGGACCAAGATGCGGGCTCAGCAGTGTTCCCCGGGTGATTGAACGAGGGCACGGCCCATCCTGTCTCTGTGCAGGGACCGAGATGCGCCCTCAGGAGGGTTTCTCGAGGTCTGACCGTGGGCAGCACGCACACGGCTTCAGGGCAGAGAGCGAGAGGTGGCCTCAGGAGGACGTGTTGAGGTTGCTCCCAAGGGCAGGACCTCGACTGGTTCAGCGCAGCGCCCGAGGGGTAGGCACAGGCGCATTTGCCGGTGTCTTCAGCAAGTGCTTCCCGCAGCCGCGACCGGTGCAGGGAAGGAGGTGTTGGCTCGGCGGCGTTGGACGGCGCCGTGCACCAGGGGAGGCCCCAGGCGAGGTGCGTGCCGTGGCCGCGAGGCAAGCTCAGGAGGGTCTGTCGGGGGACTGATGCCGAGCGGGACCTAGCCTCGTCCCGTGCAGGGACCGAGGGGTTGGCTCCGGAGTGTTTGTTAGGGCCCGGAAGACGCGCCGGGCACCGGCCAGTTGAGGGGAGCGACCGACGCCGGCGCAGGAGTGTTTGCCGGGGGTCGGTCCAAGGGCAGGACCTAGCCTGATTGAGGGCAGGGAACCCGATGTGGGCTCAGGAATGCTTCTCGGGGCTTGATCGTGGGAAGGACCCAGCCTGCTTCGGGGCAGGGCCTGAGACGCGCGCTCAGGATTATGTTCCCGGGACTCGACTATGCAAAGTCCCAGGAACGCCCGCGTGACCGCAGGGGCCGAGAGGTGGGGTCGGGAGACTGTGCTAGGGGCCCGCACAAGGGCAGGACCTCGACTGGTTACGTTCAGTGACCGAGACGGGGCTCAGGAGTTTACACGGGCGCCTCAGAAAGGGCGGGACCCAGCCTGCTTTTATGCAGCGCTTGAGGTGAGGGCGCAGCAGTGTTTCCCGAGGGTTTGAACAAGGGGAGGACTCACCGTCGTTCGGGGACAGGGAGCCAATTTCGACTCAGGATTGTTTGTTGGGGGCCTTGGCCAGAGGCAGCAACCACCGAGGTTGAGTGGAGGGACCAAGATGGACGCGCAGGGAGGTGCGTTTTGTGTTGGAGGGGGGGAGGGTTGCCCAAGGGCAGCATCCATCCGAGTTCAGGGCGGGCACGCAGCTGTGGGCTCAGGCGCGTGTGTCGCGGGAGTCCAAGAAGGGCAGGCTCTAGACTGCTTCTTCCGTGCGCCGAGCCCGATGTGTTTCTCGGGGTCTTGAAGCACGCCAAGCCCCCGAGGCGGGTTCAGTGCCGGGAGTGAACTGCGGGATCAGGGCTTTGTCCCGGCGAGGGACCAAGGGCGGGACACAGCGAAGTGGGCGGGTAGGGAGCGAGCTGGAGGCTCCCGGTGGTGTCTTTGCCAGGTGCTTGAACGAAGGCAGGAGCCAGCCTGCTTCAGTGCAGGCATCGGGCGGTGGGCTCAGGAGTGTTTGTCAGGGTCTTGCCCACGGACAGGAAGGAGCCAGCCTGGTTCAGTGCAGGCCCGGGGCGGGGGGCTCAGGAGTGTTTGTCGTCGCCGGGCCGTGGGCGGGACCCAGCCTCCTTCAGGGCAGGCACAGAGATGGGGGCTCAGGAGTCTGTGCTGGGCGAATCAAACAAAGGCCAGACCTAGACCAGTTCAGGACAGGGACCGAGATGCAGCTTCAGGAGTATTTCCTGGGGGTAGGATCCCGGACAGGTTCAGCGCGGGGACCAAGATGCGGGCTCAGCAGTGTTCCCCGGGTGATTGAACGAGGGCACGGCCCATCCTGTCTCTGTGCAGGGACCGAGATGCGCCCTCAGGAGGGTTTCTCGAGGTCTGACCGTGGGCAGCACGCACACGGCTTCAGGGCAGAGAGCGAGAGGTGGCCTCAGGAGGACGTGTTGAGGTTGCTCCCAAGGGCAGGACCTCGACTGGTTCAGCGCAGCGCCCGAGGGGTAGGCACAGGCGCATTTGCCGGTGTCTTCAGCAAGTGCTTCCCGCAGCCGCGACCGGTGCAGGGAAGGAGGTGTTGGCTCGGCGGCGTTGGACGGCGCCGTGCACCAGGGGAGGCCCCAGGCGAGGTGCGTGCCGTGGCCGCGAGGCAAGCTCAGGAGGGTCTGTCGGGGGACTGACGCCGAGCGGGACCTAGCCTCGTCCCGTGCAGGGACCGAGGGGTTGGCTCCGGAGTGTTTGTTAGGGCCCGGAAGACGCGCCGGGCACCGGCCAGTTGAGGGGAGCGACCGACGCCGGCGCAGGAGTGTTTGCCGGGGGTCGGTCCAAGGGCAGGACCTAGCCTGATTGAGGGCAGGGAACCCGATGTGGGCTCAGGAATGCTTCTCGGGGCTTGATCGTGGGAAGGACCCAGCCTGCTTCGGGGCAGGGCCTGAGACGCGCGCTCAGGATTATGTTCCCGGGACTCGACTATGCAAAGTCCCAGGAACGCCCGCGTGACCGCAGGGGCCGAGAGGTGGGGTCGGGAGACTGTGCTAGGGGCCCGCACAAGGGCAGGACCTCGACTGGTTACGTTCAGTGACCGAGACGGGGCTCAGGAGTTTACACGGGCGCCTCAGAAAGGGCGGGACCCAGCCTGCTTTTATGCAGCGCTTGAGGTGAGGGCGCAGCAGTGTTTCCCGAGGGTTTGAACAAGGGGAGGACTCACCGTCGTTCGGGGACAGGGAGCCAATTTCGACTCAGGATTGTTTGTTGGGGGCCTTGGCCAGAGGCAGCAACCACCGAGGTTGAGTGGAGGGACCAAGATGGACGCGCAGGGAGGAGCGTTTTGTGTTGGAGGGGGGGAGGGTTGCCCAAGGGCAGCATCCATCCGAGTTCAGGGCGGGCACGCAGCTGTGGGCTCAGGCGCGTGTGTCGCGGGAGTCCAAGAAGGGCAGGCTCTAGACTGCTTCTTCCGTGCGCCGAGCCCGATGTGTTTCTCGGGGTCTTGAAGCACGCCAAGCCCCCGAGGCGGGTTCAGTGCCGGGAGTGAACTGCGGGATCAGGGCTTTGTCCCGGCGAGGGACCAAGGGCGGGACACAGCGAAGTGGGCGGGTAGGGAGCGAGCTGGAGGCTCCCGGTGGTGTCTTTGCCAGGTGCTTGAACGAAGGCAGGAGCCAGCCTGCTTCAGTGCAGGCATCGGGCGGTGGGCTCAGGAGTGTTTGTCAGGGTCTTGCCCACGGACAGGAAGGAGCCAGCCTGGTTCAGTGCAGGCCCGGGGCGGGGGGCTCAGGAGTGTTTGTCGTCGCCGGGCCGTGGGCGGGACCCAGCCTCCTTCAGGGCAGGCACAGAGATGGGGGCTCAGGAGTCTGTGCTGGGCGAATCAAACAAAGGCCAGACCTAGACCAGTTCAGGACAGGGACCGAGATGCAGCTTCAGGAGTATTTCCTGGGGGTAGGATCCCGGACAGGTTCAGCGCGGGGACCAAGATGCGGGCTCAGCAGTGTTCCCCGGGTGATTGAACGAGGGCACGGCCCATCCTGTCTCTGTGCAGGGACCGAGATGCGCCCTCAGGAGGGTTTCTCGAGGTCTGACCGTGGGCAGCACGCACACGGCTTCAGGGCAGAGAGCGAGAGGTGGCCTCAGGAGGACGTGTTGAGGTTGCTCCCAAGGGCAGGACCTCGACTGGTTCAGCGCAGCGCCCGAGGGGTAGGCACAGGCGCATTTGCCGGTGTCTTCAGCAAGTGCTTCCCGCAGCCGCGACCGGTGCAGGGAAGGAGGTGTTGGCTCGGCGGCGTTGGACGGCGCCGTGCACCAGGGGAGGCCCCAGGCGAGGTGCGTGCCGTGGCCGCGAGGCAAGCTCAGGAGGGTCTGTCGGGGGACTGACGCCGAGCGGGACCTAGCCTCGTCCCGTGCAGGGACCGAGGGGTTGGCTCCGGAGTGTTTGTTAGGGCCCGGAAGACGCGCCGGGCACCGGCCAGTTGAGGGGAGCGACCGACGCCGGCGCAGGAGTGTTTGCCGGGGGTCGGTCCAAGGGCAGGACCTAGCCTGATTGAGGGCAGGGAACCCGATGTGGGCTCAGGAATGCTTCTCGGGGCTTGATCGTGGGAAGGACCCAGCCTGCTTCGGGGCAGGGCCTGAGACGCGCGCTCAGGATTATGTTCCCGGGACTCGACTATGCAAAGTCCCAGGAACGCCCGCGTGACCGCAGGGGCCGAGAGGTGGGGTCGGGAGACTGTGCTAGGGGCCCGCACAAGGGCAGGACCTCGACTGGTTACGTTCAGTGACCGAGACGGGGCTCAGGAGTTTACACGGGCGCCTCAGAAAGGGCGGGACCCAGCCTGCTTTTATGCAGCGCTTGAGGTGAGGGCGCAGCAGTGTTTCCCGAGGGTTTGAACAAGGGGAGGACTCACCGTCGTTCGGGGACAGGGAGCCAATTTCGACTCAGGATTGTTTGTTGGGGGCCTTGGCCAGAGGCAGCAACCACCGAGGTTGAGTGGAGGGACCAAGATGGACGCGCAGGGAGGAGCGTTTTGTGTTGGAGGGGGGGAGGGTTGCCCAAGGGCAGCATCCATCCGAGTTCAGGGCGGGCACGCAGCTGTGGGCTCAGGCGCGTGTGTCGCGGGAGTCCAAGAAGGGCAGGCTCTAGACTGCTTCTTCCGTGCGCCGAGCCCGATGTGTTTCTCGGGGTCTTGAAGCACGCCAAGCCCCCGAGGCGGGTTCAGTGCCGGGAGTGAACTGCGGGATCAGGGCTTTGTCCCGGCGAGGGACCAAGGGCGGGACACAGCGAAGTGGGCGGGTAGGGAGCGAGCTGGAGGCTCCCGGTGGTGTCTTTGCCAGGTGCTTGAACGAAGGCAGGAGCCAGCCTGCTTCAGTGCAGGCATCGGGCGGTGGGCTCAGGAGTGTTTGTCAGGGTCTTGCCCACGGACAGGAAGGAGCCAGCCTGGTTCAGTGCAGGCCCGGGGCGGGGGGCTCAGGAGTGTTTGTCGTCGCCGGGCCGTGGGCGGGACCCAGCCTCCTTCAGGGCAGGCACAGAGATGGGGGCTCAGGAGTCTGTGCTGGGCGAATCAAACAAAGGCCAGACCTAGACCAGTTCAGGACAGGGACCGAGATGCAGCTTCAGGAGTATTTCCTGGGGGTAGGATCCCGGACAGGTTCAGCGCGGGGACCAAGATGCGGGCTCAGCAGTGTTCCCCGGGTGATTGAACGAGGGCACGGCCCATCCTGTCTCTGTGCAGGGACCGAGATGCGCCCTCAGGAGGGTTTCTCGAGGTCTGACCGTGGGCAGCACGCACACGGCTTCAGGGCAGAGAGCGAGAGGTGGCCTCAGGAGGACGTGTTGAGGTTGCTCCCAAGGGCAGGACCTCGACTGGTTCAGCGCAGCGCCCGAGGGGTAGGCACAGGCGCATTTGCCGGTGTCTTCAGCAAGTGCTTCCCGCAGCCGCGACCGGTGCAGGGAAGGAGGTGTTGGCTCGGCGGCGTTGGACGGCGCCGTGCACCAGGGGAGGCCCCAGGCGAGGTGCGTGCCGTGGCCGCGAGGCAAGCTCAGGAGGGTCTGTCGGGGGACTGACGCCGAGCGGGACCTAGCCTCGTCCCGTGCAGGGACCGAGGGGTTGGCTCCGGAGTGTTTGTTAGGGCCCGGAAGACGCGCCGGGCACCGGCCAGTTGAGGGGAGCGACCGACGCCGGCGCAGGAGTGTTTGCCGGGGGTCGGTCCAAGGGCAGGACCTAGCCTGATTGAGGGCAGGGAACCCGATGTGGGCTCAGGAATGCTTCTCGGGGCTTGATCGTGGGAAGGACCCAGCCTGCTTCGGGGCAGGGCCTGAGACGCGCGCTCAGGATTATGTTCCCGGGACTCGACTATGCAAAGTCCCAGGAACGCCCGCGTGACCGCAGGGGCCGAGAGGTGGGGTCGGGAGACTGTGCTAGGGGCCCGCACAAGGGCAGGACCTCGACTGGTTACGTTCAGTGACCGAGACGGGGCTCAGGAGTTTACACGGGCGCCTCAGAAAGGGCGGGACCCAGCCTGCTTTTATGCAGCGCTTGAGGTGAGGGCGCAGCAGTGTTTCCCGAGGGTTTGAACAAGGGGAGGACTCACCGTCGTTCGGGGACAGGGAGCCAATTTCGACTCAGGATTGTTTGTTGGGGGCCTTGGCCAGAGGCAGCAACCACCGAGGTTGAGTGGAGGGACCAAGATGGACGCGCAGGGAGGTGCGTTTTGTGTTGGAGGGGGGGAGGGTTGCCCAAGGGCAGCATCCATCCGAGTTCAGGGCGGGCACGCAGCTGTGGGCTCAGGCGCGTGTGTCGCGGGAGTCCAAGAAGGGCAGGCTCTAGACTGCTTCTTCCGTGCGCCGAGCCCGATGTGTTTCTCGGGGTCTTGAAGCACGCCAAGCCCCCGAGGCGGGTTCAGTGCCGGGAGTGAACTGCGGGATCAGGGCTTTGTCCCGGCGAGGGACCAAGGGCGGGACACAGCGAAGTGGGCGGGTAGGGAGCGAGCTGGAGGCTCCCGGTGGTGTCTTTGCCAGGTGCTTGAA